>NC_141697.1:980461987-981186987 GCF_964263255.1 Lissotriton vulgaris
CTCTGGTCCTAGGTACCAGGGGTACCATTTACTAGGAACTTACATAGGGTGTTAAAGGTTTTGCCAGTTGGGGGAACAATTGTACCGTTTTGGGAAAGAGCTCTGGCACTGGGGAACTGGCTAGCAAGAACCCAGTGCACTTTCAGTCGAAATCGCATCATTTACCAGGCAAAAAGTGGGGGTGACCATCTCAAAAAGGGGCACTTTCCTACAGTAGAATATAGACTTGAGGGGAAAATGCTGAGCAGTTTGGGGATCTCCCGCACAGGTCTGGATGTGGCATTCTATATTAGCTGAATTTTGCGCATCAGATGGGAAGGGAGTCAGGCCTACTTATGAGAATAATGTCTGGATAAAAATTTACCTAGACGAACGGGGGATATAAAAGGCAGAACTTTCCTTAGAAGTTTTATCATGAGAAAACAAGTGGAGGGGATGGGTTTAATCAAAAATTACACTTGTAACAAATCTAAACCATTGGTTTAGAAAGATGAAACACCCTCAAAAACTCAATGTTGTTCGAATTTAGCGGTATATATGTTTCATCCGCCCCACATTGGAGTTATGGCAGTTATCATTGGATGTTCCAATACATGCTCATTGCCCGCCTCATCCTGAGGCACCTCTGGTTGTAGAATGCAGTGTCCAGAGATTAAGAGGTTTCCCCAGCAAAAAATAGTGTGAACAAAACAAGAAATCAGATTCTTGAAAAATTTAAAAAAGGAGAAAGTCACCCTTGTGCTTTAATGTGAGGTGAGATTCTACTTACGTAAAAATAGACTGATACTGCAAAAAGATCGAGTTACTGGATCTTTTAGTATTTATAAAAAAGATTTGTCGACATGTTTCAGCTCCTTTTGGCCCTACAGGGTCTGTGGAGCTTTCGTCAGGACTAACACACATTAATTAGATACTCACACGATTAGTGTAGTAATTTAGAGTTCTCACTTTTTGGTACTCTGTTACTTTAACTCTCCGCAATCTGTTTTTGGAGAGTCGTATTCTCCTTCAGGGGGGGTGCCGCTTCTACGAGTGCAGAGCTGCGTGGTGTACAGTTCTCCGACTTGTGCTGACTCTCCCCCCGGATGTTTATTTATGTGAGCCTCAAAGGAATGATTGTTGTCAAAGACCACACACAAAATTGTGTGCACTAGTGAAGGTCAAGAGTCTATTTCTGATGGTCATCAAGACAGAAGCCAACTCAGACGAGGGGTCGTCAAACACAAAGATTTCAGTTTTATTTGACTTAAATCTAAGAGATGTCATCCAACTAGCTACTGCAACCAGGCAGCTTTTAAATAGTTTCTGACTTATGTGAATATTTCTGTCTAGCCTCAGGATAATCTGGGTTCACTGTGGAAAGTTCTTTCAGATGCCATCGGTCTGATTTTTTTGTTCTGAAAAGTAAGTCTGACAAAGGCAGATTTATATATTACAAAACATATGTTAAGTCCAATAGACCTTTAAGGGTGTATTGTTATTGTAATATGTTCAAGCCTGCAAGCATGTATTTTATTATAATGAAATCTCATAGATGAATTGAACCAACAAGGGCTAATGAGTGAATAACATTTGGACTGCATCAGTGGTGTTGGAACAATTTTCAGAATGGGGGCGATGCCATTATTGATATATCACTGAAGTGATAGGGATTGTGAAAAATACATGTGTTTAGGTTGGATGTTAAATCATCACTTGTTAACAAAAAGTGTAGGCAACGTAGATTAGGTCTAGGAATGTTTTTTCAAAGAAATACAGCTGAGTTATTACAACCCATCGAGCTGCAGCACCTGTTCTGTGAAATAGAATAAAACGAGACAGCTGAAAACACAAGTACTCTGAAGGAGTGACTCACGAAAAAGACAAATCTCCTGGAAAGCAAGAAATACAAAGAGCCAGTCAGAGAGGTGGTAAAGAGGCTATGCGACATGGAAAGGGCAGAGACATGGTGGACAGACTAAAACAAATAATGCCAGCAAATAGTAAACAAGTAAATGTGAATTACAAAACACATAGCCAATGGTAAGCAATGGACAGAATGCATTCATAGGTAAGCTTTCAGCATGTCCTCATTAGGCCTTTGCAACCAGACAGCTGCACAGTCTGGTAAGCTTTGACCTAAAAAGTTATATATACATACACACACAGAAGAGCTTTTGATTCAGTCTGTTGCACTATTGGTCTGTATGAGCGTTACCTGTACTCTGCTTCCATCCTTGACAGCATATAGCATGGGGCAATAGGTCAAAGCCACATTAGTCACTGGCTCTCTTACTCTATGAATGACTAAATTTGTCTGGTCTTGTGCACATCTGCCTGACAAGGAGTGCGCTTCAGTGCCAGCACAGGTGGGCCAGTACTTTGGTTTTTCACTTTACCGGTTATACTCTTTTTATTTAAAATTTATAGAGCATACTATAGCTCCCAAGACAGTATTTACAGACCGCTCGCTTCATCCTCATTTAATCTGTAGAGCCCCGCATCCCGCACCGCCACTGCATCTTAACCCGGCAACAATCATGGAATTATGTTGTGCATATTATTTTATACGTTTACTATTCCAAGATGGCCAACAACTTGGTCCTAAATGTGGCCACCATGCTGGAACTAATACAATTATACACTATATTCAATTTCATTATGACGGCCACCTTTGTTACTCTAAGCATAAGCCCACCGAGTTCAATTCTCTTCTACTTTTAATCTATCTTGCCAATGTTGTTGAATTTGGGTATGTGTTTTTATTATGGTTTTGTAGGTGAGCGAATGAAACAACTGGTCAGGCGTAGTAGTAGTAGTAGTAGTAGTAGTAGTAGTGCTTTATTGTGCAGTTAATAAAAACCATTACAAATAGCCATCGGCAATAAAAGAAAGCAGATTATAAAAGATAGTTAAAAACAATTAGTACAAAAATCAAATATAAAAGTAATTGAAGAAGTGTCCGTCCACCACTAGATACACGTGTGTTTCTTCAAAGAGGATTTTGTTGGTCTATCCTAGATCTTATTCCCAACGGATGATACGTTCTATCAGCTCCTTTCACCTATTTTTTCTTGTAGGGGACGGGGTGGCCCTCTCCCTAAGTAATCGTACCTCATTGCGGTGGTGCTTCAGTGTTCCGGATTAGTTTAAGTCTCTAGGCCGTCCTGGTGATTGGAGGCTGACTGTGTTAAGGGAGTGGTGTCGGTGTGTGCTTGTTCTTTCGATGTTTTGAGCCTGGATTCTACCACTCCGAGATATTTTACCAATCGGCAAGCCATTTGCACGTCATCACCTCTAAAGCAGGCCAGTGTTGCTTCTCTGCAGGTCCTGTTTCCATTTTTTATAAATAGGTTCTCAGTAAGTTCAGCCGGACTTGCAGCAGCTCTTTGCAGATGGTAATGAGGTGTGTGTGATGTTATCCTCCTGCGTGCCGCACAGGCGGCATAATGCTGATTTTGTGGGACGCAGCCACGGGGCCAAGTGGTCCTCTGATGGTAGTACTACCAGTCGTAGTTTTAGAAATTATTCTTTTGTTGTTTTGGAAAAACTGGTCGACAAATACGCCTGTGGAGTAAGTTTGTTATAAGTTTGTACGGTCAGCCAGCAATGTGCTCGCTTAGCTAATGAAGCTTGGTCTTAAAGAAGGGATTCTTTCTTAACGATTTTGTTTACAGTTTTTTTAAAACCTGCCAGATTCCCTTGCAGTTCCCATAGCTACCTTGCCCCCAGTTGGTTGATGGCGTCCTCCAGAAAGAGTCTTGCTGGACTGACGTTTTTATTTTGTAGATCTTTCCAGAGGAGTGCATTAAGAGTATTTGCCACTCCTCTGCTTATTTTGTACCAGGACTTGAGGTATGTTCCCTTGCGTGCAAGCTCTTCCTTAACCAAGCCAAGTTCAAGTCGGATGTGCGCCGGAGAAGTGTATTTCGGAAGACCGAACATTATCCGCATTGCTCTTGTGACTACTCCGTTCAGGGTTCCAATGTCCCTGCCTCTCATTGCTTCACTTCCGTATGCGATAGATGGAATCAGTTTTGCTTGGATCACTTGGAGGAGTGGGATGAGGTTTGGGCCGGTGATCTTATTTTTAAGGTTCCTTAGAGATACTGCTATCATTAGGCCTCTCCTCTTTATTTCCTCCGCTTGTGGTTTGAAGCTGCCCCTATCGTCAATAATCACTCCCAAGTAACAGTATTTATTTGTGATTTCCGGTTTGTTTGTGTCCAAGTACCAACTGAATGATGGATTCTTCTTGCGATAATTGAGACGCATAACTTTTGTTTTGCTGTAATTGATGCTCGGTTTGTTTGCTTTGGAGTAATCCGCAGTGATGTCGAGAAGCCGATGTAGGCCGATCTGAGTCCGACTGATTATCACCAGGTCATCGGCGTAAAATAGGTTGGACAGTTGTGTGCCCCCTAGTTTTGGAGCATGTGAGTTATTGTCGTTTAATGTAGTTGATAGTTCGGCCATAAAAAGATTGAATAAAGTTGGTGCTAACACGCACCCTTGTTTTACTCCTGTGCTGGTCGGAATTTTTCTGGTTAGGAAATCTCCAGAACCTAATTTGACCTGGACCCACGTGTCGGTATGCAGGAGGATACGTTGATTCAATAGGGCTGCTGGAATTTTCATTCTCTTCAGTTTTTGCCACATCAATTTTTTATTTACACGGTCGAATGCGGCGCTATAGTCTATGAAGCACAGATACGAGGGATAATTTCCCTCTAGTGCTGAGTCGATCAGTAGTGATAAGGCTAGGATGTTGGTGGATGTCCCCATATTTTTTCTGAAGCCAGTTTGATTAAAAGGGATTACTGAAGTTTCTTCTGCCCACAATGTCAGTTCCTGAAGTAGGAGGCCGCAAAGTACTTAGCCTCGTTGTCTAGTAGGGCTAGGTCAGGGGTGGATGCATGGATGAGTGAGTAACAGAGTGCATTGCATGTAGAAGGCTTAGTGAGTCCCCTAAACTCATCAATGACTGAAGAGGCCCTTTCATTTACCAAACAGACCTACTGGCATTGATGATGCTAGCTGAAGAGAACTCAACGACAAAAAATTAGTTAGATACCAACCCGACTGCAAACTGCTCTTCACTGCTACAATATCTTCAACAAGTCTAGGTGCCATAGCAAACTAATATATTGGCAAATGAAACATAGCAGAAAAACAGGCTACAAAAAAGGGAAGGAAAAAAACCCACAAAGAGAAGAATGTCAGCACAGAGAAGGAAGCGAACAAACAAAACAACAAATTAAGTTGGAAAGAAAGGGGGAAAAGTTGAAATTTAACAGAACTTAACCAACCAATTTCCTCCCCAACTGTGAACCCAGTAATGAGAAGATCACACATATGAGCATGAACTGGTTGAGCATGAACTGGCTGAGCATGAACTGGCTGGCAGCATATTACAATCTATCTATTCTTCTGCACCAACCATCTTACCAGAATAATGTCTGGCACAAGTATATAAAATGAAATATCGGACTACTTACATAGCCCCTCAACAAAAACTATTGCTGCACTTACTCAGTGCAAGTTGCCACAAAAGAGTGTCAAACATATTATATGCAGCGGACACAGTTCTCATAGCGAGAACTGTGAATGGACCGCAAATCTTACCGGATTAATTTACATCTTTAAGGTCTTATTCAGATTTAAAAGCCAGCTTTCGTTAATTATTAATGGTATGTTATTTATCATGGTATGCAACCAGAGAAATAATAAAACTATGCCTCATCTGCTCAGGGGGTTATCTTGAAGGCACAATTAAGAACTAAACAAAAGTTATGCTCAGCACTTATAACACATAAATGTAGGTTTAAACAAAACAAAAGAATTTCACTTAAAAACAAAGAAAGTGAAGCATGGTTACAAATTCAAACAAGCATTTACAATGCAATGGTCTCGTCTTTGTTAAAGTTAGAGCGATTGGCATTGCAAATGTCATTTTTTTCATTTATAGTTTTTTTTTAAACAGATAAATATATGGTATTGTCATTTACAATGGTAATAGGTAAGCATTAGAGAGTAGTAGAGAGTAATAGCTTAATCTCTCGCAAATGCGAGACCTATTGCATTTGCACCCACACACACACAGAGCCAACACAGAGCCAACACACACACACACAGCGCCAACACAGAGCCAACACACACACACACAGCGCCAACACAGAGCCACACACACAGCGCCAACACAGAGCCACACACACACACACACACACACACACACAGAGAGCCACACACACACACACACACACAGAGAGCCACACACACACACACACACGCAGAGCCACACACACAGCGCCAACACAGAGCCACACACACACACACACACGCACACAGAGAGCCACACACACACACACACACACAGAGAGCCACACACACACACACACACGCACACACAGAGCCACACACAGAGCCACACACACACAGAGAGCCACACACACACAGAGAGCCACACACACACAGAGAGCCACACACACACACAGAGAGCCACACACAGAGAGCCACACACACACAGAGAGCCACACACACACAGAGAGCCACACACACACAGAGAGACACACACAGAGCCACACACACACACAGAGCCACACACACACACAGAGCCACACACACACACAGAGCCACACACACACACAGAGCCACACACACACACAGAGCCACACACACAGGGCCACACACACACAGGGCCACACACACAGGGCCACACACACAGGGCCACACACACAGGGCCACACACACAGGGCCACACACACAGGGCCACACACACAGGGCCACACACACAGGGCCACACACACAGGGCCACACACACAGGGCCACACACACAGGGCCACACACACAGGGCCACACACACACACGGCCACACACACACACACACACACAGGGCCACACACACACACACACACACACACAGGGCCACACACACACACACACACACACACAGGGCCACACACACAGGGCCACACACACACACACACACACAGGGCCACACACACACACACAGGGCCACACACACACACACACACACACAGGCCACACGCACACACACACACAGGCCACACACACACACACACACACAGGGCCACACACACACAGGGCCACACACACACAGGGCCACACACACAACACACACACAGGGCCACACATACACACACACACAGGGCCACACACACACACACAGGGCCACACACACACACACACACACACACAGGGCCACACACACAGCCACACACACACACAGGCTAGCTCTAAAGTAATTGAAGTGAAGTTAAGTTCTGATCTTCTATACCTAGTTTTGATATTTGTTTTATATCTCGCATTGACGTACATGCACTTTGCATTGTCAGAACTGTCTCCAGCTAAGACCAATCAACTGTTTTACATGATTATATTCTTTCACATGCGGAACTACTCGAATAGATTTTACATATTTCTGATAGGCCATACCCGTGTATGTTTTACCCAACCATGTTTATTTTATGTATCCACCCTTGCTCCATTTTTTGCAATCGATTTTAGAGCACTACCAGGAAACAGAGGCAAGACAAGCACTTACAATGCAATGGTCTCGGCATTATTAAAGGTAGAGCTATTGGCATTGTTCATGACTTTTTTTTAAAATCATAAATAAATGGCATTGTCATTTACAATGCCAATAGCTCGCAAATGCATGACCTATTGCATTTACACCCACACAAAGCCACACATACAGAGCCACGCACACAGAGCCACAGACACACACACACACAGCCACCCACACAGAGCCACACACACACACAGAGCCACACACACACAGAGCCACACACACACACAGAGCCACACACACACACACACCCAGAGCCACACACACACACACAGAGCCACACACACACACAGAGCCACACACACACACCCACACAGAGCCACACACACACACACACACACACACCCCCAGAGTCACACACACACACCCAGAGCCACACACACACACCCAGAGTCACACACACACACCCAGAGCCACACACACACACCCAGAGCCACACACTCACACCCAGAGTCACACACACACACCCAGAGCCACACACTCACACCCAGAGCCACACACTCACACCCAGAGCCACACACTCACACCCAGAGCCACACACTCACACCCAGAGCCACACACTCACACCCAGAGCCACACACTCACACCCAGAGCCACACACTCACACCCAGAGCCACACACTCACACCCAGAGCCACACACACACACCCAGACACACACACACAGAGCCACACACACCCACCCACACACACACCCACCCAGAGCCACACACACACACACCCACCCAGAGCCACACACACACACACACCCACCCAGAGCCACACACACACACCCAGAGCCACACACACACACACACCCAGAGCCACACACACACACACACCCAGAGCCACACACCCACCCAGAGCCACACACACACACACCCACCCAGAGCCACACACACACACACACACTCACCCAGAGCCACACACACACACACCCAGAGCCACATACACACACACACACACACACCCAGAGCCACATACACACACACACACACACACCCAGAGCCACACACACACACACCCAGAGCCACATACACACACACCCAGAGCCACATACACACACACACACACACACACACACCCAGAGCCACATACACACACACACACACACCCAGAGCCACATACACACACACACACACACCCAGAGCCACATACACACACACACACACCCAGAGCCACATACACACACGAGAGAGCAAGCACAGCCAGGGGGCAGGGAAGCAAGCACAGCCAGGGGAGCAAGCACAGCCAGGGGGCAGGGGAGCAAGCACAGCCAGGGGGCAGGGGAGCAAGCACAGCCAGGGGGCAGGGGAGCAAGCACAGGCAGGGGAGCAAGCACAGCCAGGGGGCAGCTGTCAGCAGAGGTTCGTTTGGCCAGAGATCTCCCGCTCTGGCTCTGTGAAAGGCCTAATGTCTGGCAGAAGATCTACTTCTTGATCTCATGGAACTCAACAAGTCTGCCTTCCCGCTAGCGAACCTACCCAGACATCCAACTGCACCAATGCTAAGTACTACAACTAATGCTACCTCATCCGCCCCGAACCTCAAGATTCATAAAAGCGGTCCAACATGTTCTTGCTTTAGATCATCAATCCGAGCACACAAGTGGATAAACCACAAATGACACACTATCTATCTCAGAATGATCGCTTTGACACACAAGCGCCAGCTGCCAACAACCTGGTCACTGTGTTCAACAATAAACTATCCCCATCTTCATGCCAAAACCACAAGCCTTGAAACAGCATACATGGAAGATCACAAAACCTTGTGTGCACAACACTGTCCGTAATTAATGTAAACTGGAGTTGCCAAGGTATTAGGACAGAAGGACAGAGAGAGAGAGACAGAGAGAGAGAGAGACAGAGAGAGAGAGAGACAGAGAGAGAGAGAGACAGAGAGAGAGAGAGAGACAGAGAGAGAGAGAGACAGAGAGAGAGAGAGACAGAGAGAGAGAGAGACAGAGACAGAGAGAGAGAGAGAGAGAGAGAGAGAGAGAGAGAGAGAGAGAGAGAGAGAGCGAGAGAGAGACATTTGTGAAAGGGTGGCGAAGTTATTAGCAAAACAGAAAAAACTCTTCCTATAGAAACTAACCTGACTAATTGCACAGTGGCAACTGCCACTATGTGTGTATATATGAGCAAGCAAGCAAGCACATGTGCAGGGCCCCCCTCTTACTCCCATACACAGCATGGCCTAGTACTGGACATAGGCGCTAGCGACCTATCTTCTCACATCCGGGCTGCACGTTTGCTGTCACTGCAGCACTTTCCTCCCATAGCTCCTCCAGGCAAAGCTACACAGACCGTTTCAAATGCCCATAGCAACTCGCATCCACCTCGCTGCTTTCTGCGTGTACTGCTAGGTCTGCTGCAATCATAGTCGTTTGAGGCATGGGCAAAGTGGACTCTGACCTAGGGCCCCAGTCATTCAGGGGGACCCCAGATAAAGCTAGCTTTGTTCTGCGGGGAGTCTTGCCCTGATGACACTGAATAATTCTCAAACAGATTATTTTAAATGCTGTGGACATGAAAGAGCTGAAATTCAAAATTGTCCCGAACAGGGGCCCATAAAATGACTTTGGCCCAGGGTCCCCGATATCCTTAAGATGTCCCTGGTTGCAATAATGCGCTACTCTTACATATAGTTAGGCCAGTATTTTCAGAAGTGCACGCCCCTACCTGGAAGTACGAGGCTGAGCCTACGTCAGCAGACCAGCACGCCTTCTGCAAAATTGTGCATGGGCAGATAGGCAGAAGTGCCCCCTTCCCCACCCCGACACCTCAGCTTGCCTATGCATGCAGGGCCTGCCGCTGACGTAAGCCCCACCCAAGTTCAGCTCCGCGTGCAGCTTCCGGTATCCACCTCCAATGCTGGCCGGACCTGCTACTGGGGGTACCGCTGAGTACATGCATGCACATCCGCTCCCGTCATCGACGCACTGTGCTGGGTGCTCTGCTAAGGGCACGACCGCTCTCTGACCCTGGGTGTCCAGTCGGCCTGCTACGACGGATGTGCACAGGTCTCACAGCTCGGGGTGGCACCGCAGCACGGTTGCTGAAGCTCTCCTGGTGCGACCCACCCCCGTATTTTGTTGGACGGTCGGTACACAAGCAGACATCCCCATCACCACAGGCATCCTCTAAGTGCACAGCATAGCCTGCGGCTACAGATGTGCAGACACTACTACATACGCCAGCTACCGCACGCACTGCTGTACTACCGCAGATTCGCACCACCCCACACACCCTCTGCGTCTACTGGCTTTGCCTTGTAGATATGAACTACCACAGAACTATGCTGGAAGCCGGGCCTGCTGCTACAAATGTGCACATTCGCCACTGCCACGCCCAGCTACTGCACGCACTGCTGGCTATACTTCTGCCGTAATGCACCACCCCACACCCCTTGTACGTGGACAGCTGGGCCTGCTGCGAGAGCGGGACGAAGGAGAGCTGCGGGCGGGAGGGGGGGAGGGGGAGCGGGACTAAGGAGAGCTGCGGGCGGAGTGGGGGGGGAGCGGGACGAAGGAGAGCTGCGGTCGGAGGGAGGGGGGAGCGGGACGAAGGAGAGCTGCGGGCGGAGGGAGGGGGGGAGCGGGACAAAGGAGAGCTGCGGGCGGAGGGAAGGGGGGGGGACGAGCAGAGCAGCTCTGGAAACCATCACCGTCTTTCTCCGAGGCAAAGCAGAAATGCCTCGGAGAAAGCATGGTAATTTTCACATTCAGGGCGTGTTTTTAGGTTTGAGTGACGGATGACGTCACAGGTAGAAACAACCTAAAAATACACGCCCCCGAATCCGAAAGAGACGGGGCTTTATTGGAGTGAGTCCATTCTCCTCCAATGGCTGGCCTCCGTTTAGGAAGCCAGCCAATGGCGGAGAATGGAGGATAGAGGCGGGTTCAAAGCCCCTAACTCCAAAACGTTCATTCTTCGGGTCTCCGCCCCTCACTGCTTCGCAGTGAGAAGTGACAGGTCCCTCGACCTAAAAAACAAGCATAACCAGGGGAGTCAGTCAGGGATGCTTGCTTGCCCCTACCCTGTTCTGCATCTTTATCAATGGACTGGGTAAGTGCGCTGAGTGAACTGAAGGACATAGATGCCCCCAAACTAGCGCACAAGGCAATTCCATCTATAATGTTTGCAGACAATATTTTACTCCTCTCTAAATCTCCTATAGGCATACAGAGAATTGTGAGTTCTGCAGATCTAGGGGGCTGGAGATCAATATCCAAAAAACAAAAATGTATGGTCTTCAAACTCACTAGATCAACACGCCCTAACCCATGCATGAACGGTATTCCCCTGGAGTGGGTATCTGTATTTGACTACCTGGGCCTTACTCTTACTGAAAATATGGCCTGAGGCCCCAAATAAATAAGTCAAATCTTAAACTGGCCCAGACTGCCGGTGGCCTGGCCAAGTTTTACAGAAAGTCGTTTCATAAGCTTGTAAGTCCAGTCATGCAGATTTATAAAAACCCAGCTTAAGAGTGCTGCCCTATATGGGGCTGAAGTAAAAACATAAAAAATTAAACATTGAAATGGGTGGGATGTAGCGTAATGGTCTTTTCACTTGACAAAACTAAAGGCTCCACACACAAATAAGATGCAGTAAATAATAGCTTTATTTTATACGCTGCTATAAAAAAACATGTAACTGAAGTGCCATATCGAGGACATAAAGAGGTACATAAAAATATTGCTTCAATTTGGGAAAGCGGGTAAAAGGTAGAAAAATAAAGAAATATCAAACAAAGAACAGTTTGACTAATTTCAGCAGTCTCTTGCCACCCCTTTCAAGTGTTCTCCTGAAAAACGTAGTGAACGTATCTGCAACTAGTGATGGTGGGCAAGCCACTGGTGGCTCAAGCCAGAGGACTGGCTTACTGCAAGGTCCTCTTGGAGTTGAGCTTTTGTTTAGCTTCTGCCTGCCACTAGTGCCTTAACCTCCTACATCAAGAATTAAAGACACAGCATTAACCTTTGATGTAAACAGGAGAAGGAGATACCCAATTGACTGGATTGCATAATGTGAACCCAGAAAACCTGGGATCAAAAGTGGCATTCCCAGTTGATGAAATTGTGTGATCATACGCAAATAGTTTATTTCACTGGCCCAGTGTACACTTTATTATTGCATGTGAGCATCTTGAAATACAGAGTTCAGAGTATGCGCTGTACAACAAACATCTTTGAGTTCAATTTAATAGACTATAATGTGGCTCCTTGTATAAAAAGAATATAGGTCACATATAGGTGGCATATGACAACTGATATGCCTGTTCAGTTACTAATGGCATTATCTAGGGGAATTCCATGAATAATTACACCTTTTTGAATTTTGATGAGATTTTATCATATTTTTATGTGCTGTCTGTTGCACGATTTACATGTCAAACTTTTTCACGGTTTGGCTCGTGCAAGGGCTAAGCCAGACTCTTAACTCAGCCCTGACTCTACTCTCCCTGTTAATTTATTGGCTTCCCCACCTCTGGCATTTAATAGAGTGGTTCTTAAATGTTTGGTCTCTGTGGAGCCCTACTAATTCTCTATTTGAAGCCAGGAACCACGGGCTAGCAAATTCTATGACTTACAGCTGCAAAAATAAACAGCTGAAGAAATAAATATACGTCAAAGACACTAACTATTCGGCCTGCATGGTTGTGGGCCCGTACCTGTAAGCTTTTGTTGCACAATAAAGGTTTCCAAAAAAAAGACACTAACTATTAAACATTTATTTAGTTCTCAAACAAAATACACAAACATCTACATTTCTATTGTGCTATTTAGGTTGCAGATTTTCAAAATCTGGTTTAAAAGACAAAGCATCATGCTAGACTCTAGCATATCATTTTGTTTTCCTTATTTCTAATGAAATATATTTTCGTTAGTGCATGCTAGAGTTTTAATTGAAGTCAACTGTCTATATCACTGTATGCAGGTGTGCTGTTCTCACAAATAAAGCTTAAAGTATTAAATTCAAATGTAGCCTCCACATTCAAATTCCTGACATTTACCTAGCATGTAAAACATTATAATTTTACATTTAGGTTTTTATGTTTATGTTAATCATTATTCTGTTATTTATTTTTCTAAACAGTAACAGCAGACTTCCTTAAAGGGGGTCGCGGACCACAGGTTACGAATTAGGTTGGCACCTAGTTTTTTTTACCAGCACCTCGGGTAAATGAGCTACTGGGGGCCGATGGCAGGAACTGTAAAATGCTGGTAATAGGATTTGCGTTACTATTTTATGTGTCAGTGGAATCCCTAAGCTGCCCAGGCATAAACGAAGCAGCTGATGAGACAAGCGATCAATAGTCACTGTCCCACCTCTCCGATCTCGTGAAAGGCTCCGTGCTTCAGACTGACTTCACACACACACATTGCTTGAAGACATAATTTAGCAAGGAAGTAGCTTGTGTGAGTTGTCTCACAAAGTTAAAATTGGACCATATTGTTCCATAGCTTGAGAGTTTATTATTGGTTATTTCACCTGTTATTCCCTTCACCCCAGCCCTTACAAGGTTGAGTTGATTGAATGCTAGCAGAAAGTGCACATAATATTACTCAAGAAAATTCAAACTTAGTAGTCTGGACATGCGAGTAGCGCTTTAAAACTATGGAAAATATTTCTGGCCGGGAACATACACATAGAAAATGAAATTTGTTTTTCTAGATGTACCTACCTCTGATTACATCCTCACGCCTCATTTGTATTTGACTACCTTTAAGTGTTTAGGTGAGGAGATGGAATCTGATCTTTACCGTGCCCCCAACACGAGTGATATCACCTCAGTCCAACCTGTTTTTGATTGTTTTCACCAGAAGAAATGTTGATTGTATAGCACAGGGGGAAATGAGATATGTTGACAGTTAAGGCCCTATTATTTACCCAACCATATGGCAACCCTAGATAAGAAAACCTGGCCTAGTAGTAAAATGACGAATGTTGGCCAAAAACGAAAAAAATTATAGTTTAATTCTCCCAGCATTTAACGAGGATGATGCTTGCTCGCAAGGAGCTTGCTTAGTATTGGCAGCACTATCACAAGCGAGCCATCAGGTCCCGGTGAGCACATTAGAAAGAGGCTGGAGAGTCTAGTGTCAAATATTAGTAGCATGCCTCCCAATGACGCTGTCACGTTACTTTCCTGCAAAAGAGTACGTCTCTCAAGAGACCTGTCTGCAATTGAAGCTGCGCTTTGTTTCACATCTGATTAGGTAGAGCAACTACCTAGCACACCTATCCACAGGGAGACAGATAAACATGTGTCTCCAGGAAGCAGTTCTCGCATGCCTCTGCTGTGCGTAGGCGCGCAAGAAGGGTTTAAAAGCCGGCTCGCGAGCTAAGCAACTTTCAGCCAAAGTGGTGGGAGAAACTGCGCCCATTGAGTGATCTTTGGGGTGACGATAGTGCGCTAACAGCACCCCAGGAGAAACAGCGAAATTACGGAGGCAAGGCCGGAACAGGTCCTGGGACTCTACAACGGGAGGGACAGTCGATCTGAAGGGAGGTGGGTGGACACAACTCACCATTCCGCCCCCTGCGTCCGAGATCAGACTGAGCCGCTCCGGTCGCGCGCTCTGACGGTTAAAATCGTTCCTCGGCTCGTGGCCCTCATCACCCGCTCCAGCAGACAGTGCTCGTGCTGAACACCCCTCCTTCTCCACCGGTGGGCGCTGTCGTTCAGAATGAAATGCGCCACATTAATAAAAAGCCAATCTTGGTTGACAGGCCTTATCCGGGGCATACCAGAGGCATCAGGCCCAGCTCCTAAACACTGCGTGTGAATCTCTTGCCTCGTGCTCCCGCTCCCTGACTGACCTTGGAGGTGTCTCCGTTGCAGAGAGCCATGGTGGTGGCGGTTGGTGCGACCTGACTGAGTTCTGGGCCGCGGGAAGCTCACACAGTGGCGAGCGTGGGGCTTTTGACGCGGGAGATAAACGTGCTGTGTGTGTCTAACCTCTCTCTGGGCAGCACCTCCCTCGCTCCTTCCTCCGCCGCCTCCTCCCCCCCCTTTCTGTCGCAAGCCGCCGGGAGGGGGCGCGGGAGAGCAACGGCCTCGTGAGAGGGCGCGAGGCAGTGGTAGAGACCGGATTTGAAACAGGACGGGCTATTTTTGATGTTCGCCGAAGGGTACAGTGGCTCTTGAAGGGAGAGAGGTGGGGGTGTTGGGATGCTACTCACATGAGACAGGAGTGGATAGTTTCTCGGGGAGTGGTGGGCTATCCCTTGGGGAGGGCAAACTCTTTCATGTACTTTTACACTTAACTCAGCGGCCTGCAGCGCTTCATAATCTACAATGGGGACGGGCGGTTGTTGCACACAAACACCGAGATACTAAAAGAGAAGACCTGTTTATCGTGGGCGCTAGACACGTGCACAGGGGCTTTTGCCGCCTCAGCTGTCCAGCAGTGAAAGAAAACATGCGGATTGAGGTTGGCCCTTTAGATAATATAACAAGCTGTCCTCTCCGGGAGCCCTCCACCGAGCCAGAGTGGGCCGAGAGCAAAGAGCAGATGCTGCTAATGCGGGGACAGGGCCACCCTAGCCAGGCTCCATCTGCTGCATGCACAATGTTTCTCCAAGGCCCAGCAAAAATGCCTCGGAGAAACGCAGCAGCATTTTGGGATTCGGGGGCGTGGTTTTCATTCTCTCCTCTACCCATTGGCTGGAATGTAAAATTCCAGCCAATGGGAAGAGGAGAGAAAGAACCTACAAATCACACCCCCCGAATCCGGGCTTGAACAGAGTTACGCCCCTCTCCTCCAATGGCTGGCCTCCGTTTAGGAAGCCAGACAATGGAGAAGAGGGGAGGGTTCAAGCCCCCATACTGAAAAACAAAATTTCTCGCCAGCGAGACTGCGCAAGCGCAGCCTACGCAGGCCGAGACCTAAAAAGCACTTACATTTGCAAGTTAATGTTAGGATCTCAATCCATAATTTAGATAAACGCCCTGAAAACCGTAACTCGCACACTAAACCCATAGCTCATAACTTCACCCTTCATATGACAGATGTAACTACAAATGAAAATAATCCTACAGAGGATATCATATACCAAATTACCCTCAACATTTGAAAAAGACTATGAATTTAGTATTGTCTACTGGTCCAAGTATGCATTCATTTAATTACACTGTGCCAGGCTGTGTGCTCAACACTCTGAAGGCGGTCGGTCATCCCCTCTGTGTATGGCATTCTGCTTAGACATCAGGGATTGAGGTGGAGACAGCAAACCCCTTATCAAAATCAGTACTTTTTTATTTTCACAAAAAGGGGAGGGGTCATTTGGACCCCTCTCAGACACCAGAGACAGGAGGTCAAGGGATGATCCCACAGGCCCCTTATGGGTCATTCATAGTTTTCTTTTTTCCCGGCAACACAGACAGATCCCTTATGTCTTCTAATGTAGGAAATTCTTCTTCCAACTTCAGCCAAATGGGCAACTTTAGTTTTCTAGATGTAGGAGAAAAAGGTCATTCGTGCAGTTTTTTTGTAGTTTCTTTTTTTTTTTAAATGTTTTTTTTTTTTAAACAAATTTGGTTTTACCGTCCATCCACAAACTAAACGTCCAGATATCACTATATTGAAAGCTCAAATGGAGGCATTCAAAACCCACTTACAGGACATGTAAAGGGTATGTATATGAAGTACATCAAGAAATAAGCTTTGACAAAGCCAATAGGTTTGGTGTTCGCTGGTCACCTTTTGGGTTTGCCAATGATTATTTGGTTTGTGAATGTTTTTTATATGACAAGGTACAATTTATATGAAAACAAGGATAGTCTATAGCATAAATACATATAAATATTACGTAAAAGCCCACACTGCACTTCTTGCCCTTGGCACTGAAGCAAACTACATGTGCAGATGTCCACTTTCTTTGTTTTTAAAAATATTGGCTAACAACAAACTAGAATCCATAGAATAATCACTGTTATAAACTCCAGACAAGGATTAATTATAAATCACCAATCGCAAGGTCAAAAAAAAAAAAAACTGAAAATCTCGATATTCCCGGACTTCACTATGAAGGTGCAGGCAAGAAGATGCAGTTTTCTTGAGGTCAAGAAGGCCCTGCGAACTCAAGGAATTAAATACTCCATGCTTTTCCCTGCTAAACTCCGCCTGGAGATGGATGGCAAAGCTTGGTTCTTCCTATCGCCGGAGGAAGTGTGGGACTGGCTAGAGGGCTGGCGAAGAGCGGGAAGGTCTCCATGAGCCACTGAGGGGTTGGAGGACCCTCCGAGGGAGGACCAGCTGCCAGAGAGCCAAGACTTATTTACCTGAACTACTGACAATGGACAGGGATGATTTCAGTTCCTGCAGGAGCCACTTGGAAAACTGTTGACTGGTCTTCTACCGACTCCCTTGTGTTTCTTATCATAACTGGGAGTGGTGGCCCTCTTGTGTTTCATTAGATATCTGCTCTTGAACACTGCCCTATTCTGCCCTGATCGGGATACACCGGCTGACTACCAAGTAACTTTTCTAATTTGTGAATGTTGAACTGGGTCTATTTGTAGTCTTACACATGTATATTACTTACATCGCTTTTAGAATCGGGCGAGTGGCTTTAACGGCCAACTAAGTACCCCGATTCTCCTGGGGAGGGAGACAGGCACTCTGCCTAGTTGGGGTGTGGATAGTTCTAAGTCCGCGGGCAGGGAAGGGGGGTATGGGGATGGGGTGAAGGGATAAGGGGTTGTACTGTTATCATTTTTATATCTTTCTATGTTTTCAGCGGAGTCCTCTTTGGTCGTGATTTTCTGCTTGCACAGGGTTCCTTCCTGACAGATTGGCCACCTCGGTTGGCCTCCGACCCCCCTGGGACCGGAGATGCTTCTGATCCTAAACTCCGGGGGATTCAGGGGTTCCGCCGTTACGAGCGGTTCCTCTCAAGCCCTCACTCATATCCGCTCCATCACTCCCGCTACTATGACACAGACTCTCTCTAAGACCCTAACTATCCTGTCCTGGACTGTCAATGGACTGGGTCACAAAATAAAAAGGAGTGTGGTCCTCCAATTTCTCCGGTGCCACTCCCCTGACATCGTCCTGCTCCAGGAGACACACCTAGTTGGTAACACATGTCAGGCACTCCAACGAGGGGGATACAGACTATTAGTTCACACAGGGCTCTCTTCGGGATCCCGAGGCACCGGGATTCTAGTCCGCAAGACTCTTGCACTTACTCACACTCTGACATGGGCGGACCCACTGGGCCGGTTTGCGCCTGGGAGGGGCGCCCCCTAAATATTATCTCAGCGTATCTTCCGCCGACGCTGATCCGAGATTCCCTTAAGGAGCTAGGCACTCAACTGCTAGGCCTTCCCCCAGGTACTCTCCTGATAGGCAGAGATTTTAATGCGACGATGTGTGACGACATAGACCGTAAACCCCAAAGAAGTTCCCATCAACATGGCTCAGACCTGGCAGACTTTGCACACGCCATGGGGCTGGCTGACATTTGGCACCTTCACCATCCAGACACGCCATACTTCACTCACTATTCCAATGCACATAATAATATGTCTAGGATTGATTATTCATTTTGCCCCACTGCGGATGTCGGTTGCTTCATCCGCCCGAAAGGCCTCCCCCGTGGCATATCCGACCACTCACCGCTCAGTGTAGACCTCACCTATAAATCGCCAATTTACACGGGGCCCCATTGTCATTAGCCCCTGGCTAATGCAAATCCCTGACATTAGGGAAACATTGCAAAAACGCAGTGAACTCTACTTCGCTAAAATGTTGGGTCTGTAAATTCAACGGTCACGCTCTGGGAGGCGTACTTGGCGGTGATGAAGGGAGAGGCACTGGCCCTAAAGAAGGGTTACATGCGGAAACATAACGAACAAGTCCTTCAGGCTGAATCGGAACTCATTAACCTCGAGACGTCCCACAACGCCGCCCCGTCAGATGCTACTGCAACTAGGCTCCGCACCCAACAATTGGTCTATAAGGCCCTGTCCCAGGAAAAGGCGCAGGCGCGACTGCTCCACACGCGCCATCGGGTTTACGAGTTTGGGGACAGCGCGGGTAAAATGCTTGCCTGGCTGGAGCGTCGGGATCAGGGGTCCAGATGGATATCGTCCATAGTTAAGCCAGATGGCTCTACAGTGACGGACCCTCAGGACATCGCGGAGGCCTTTGCTGACCATCTAGAGAGAGTTTATACGGCTAGTGAGGGCTACACATCTGAGGAGTCCAGGCAACTCCTGGACGAGATGAGTCTCCCAACTGTGTCGGACAAGGATAGACTGGCCCTAGACGCCAACATCACGGCGGAGGAACTAACCACAGCACTATTTGCTGTTAACTCCGGCAAAGCAATGGGCCAGATGGGGTACCTGTTGAGTTTCTGATGGGCATGGTCCTGGACGCCATCCATCATCTTCGAAATATGTTTCTTAAAAGTAGGGAGTACGGGATCCTTCCGCTCGCTCAAAGACTTGCCTCCATAGTGGTAATTCTCAAACCCACTAAATCTCCCACTGACTGCGGCTCCTACATGCCTATCTCCCTGATCAGTGCGGAGGCAAAGGTCCTGGCTAAGCTACTGGCGACTCGCCTTCTCGTGGTACTCCCTTCCCTCGTTCATGATGATCAGTCCGGTTTTCTTCCAGGTCGCAATACAGCATTAAACCTCCGCAGGGTGTACAATGTAATGAGTCGTCGACCCACTCTACAGCAAGATGCAGCCATTTTGTCCCTCAATGCCACAATGGCATTTGATTCGATTGAATGGCCATATCGGTTTGAGGTCCTCCGCCGCTTTGGGCCCCAGTTCATTAGCTGGGTGCGACTTCTCTATACGGACCTTTGGGGCCAGGTCCGAGTTAATACTCACACATCCAGGAGGTTTCCGCTTCATCGGGGCACTAGACAGGGCTGCCCCCTCTCCCCACTCCTGTTTGCCCTCACCCTGGAACCTCTGGTCCACTGGATCCGCACAGACACCTCTATCAGAGGCCTGCAATGGACTGGGGACGTCACGGATAAAATTTCCCTATATGCGGACAATATATTAATATACGTGTCGTCCCCTCGATCCTCTATCAACAGCCTGTTTCATGGGCTTGCCAATTTTGGGAAACATTCAGGATATTCCATAAATTGGACTAAATCGGAGCTCTATATACTACGGGGCCCCCCGCCCCGACTGCCCAGGGGGTTTGCCATCACAGAGGCCACGGAGGGCTTCATGTATCTTGGCATCTTCGTTACGCCAGATTCCAGGGTGTTCTATGATCGCAACTTGATGGCCCCCTTACGCAGTCTTCACAGTGACGTTGCTCACTGGCGCTCCCTCCCACTATCGCTTCCGGGCAGAGCTGCGCTGTTTAAAATGTTGCCACTCCTGCGCTTCCTCTACGTCCTGCAGAACTGCCCTTTCTTGGTTCCAGACTCCTATTTTCGTACAGTTGAGAGCGAGCTTCGACTTGGGGGCCGCTAGGATTGCCCTTTGTAAACTCTTTCAGGGTTGGTATGACGGGGGCATCGCCCTCCTTAACCTCCGCCTCTAATACTGGGCCTCGCAGCTAGTTGCCGTGAACCAATGGATACACAGTTCGCCCTTGAACCCGGCCTTCCTCCTAGACAGATGTCAAACTGGTCGTGAGGGTTACCTGGGGGCTCTGTATGGTAAGCCCTCTAGAGCTAGGCATGTCGGACCAATGGCACACACAGTGGCTATTTGGCACAATCAATCGATGAGAGAGGCGTCGATAGTCCAGTTGTTGAAGCCCGGAAAGGACGGCAACGATGTGACCTCATATAGGCCGCTGTCCATGCTGACGGTGGACTAAAAAATCCTGAGTCGTATTCTGGCCACCAGACTATTGCCACACATGACCACACTGGTCCATGCCGATCAGGCCGGGTTTATTCCCACCAGGAATACCTAGACTAATATCCGCCGCCTAGTTAGGGTACTGGGGAGTCAACTGGAGCCAGGTCAGAGGTCAGATGCCAGAGGTGCTATCGGTGGATATCGAAAAAGCTTTCGATAGCCTAGAATGGGAGTACCTTGACAGGGCACTGGAGAAGTTCGGTCTAGGAGAAAACTTCAGACGCTGGACGAGAGTTCTCTACTCTTCCGCGACGGCCAGGGTGAGACTGGGATCTGTGATATCCTCTGAATATCCGGTGCACAGAGGGAGGAGGCAGGGTTGCTCACTCTCTCCTCTGTTGTTCGCGCTGGCAATGGAACACCAGGCAGCCAAGGCGCGGTCGGGTGTAGCATACGGCGGGATTGTGAGCGACGGAGCCTACCATTATATTTCATTGTATGCCGACGACCTGTTGCTGTTTCTGGAGGACTCAGCGGCGGCCCTTGAGGGGGCGGTCCAGATGCTGTCGTGTTTCGGGAGGCTGTCGGGCCTCAGGGTGAACTGGAGCAAGACATGCATCTTCCCGTTACGGGCGAACGCGCCCTGTCCACCCCTGACGAAGGAGGTGGTTTGGGAGGGGTCGTGCTTCACCTACCTAGGGGTCCGCATATATCACGAAGCCAGCAACCTGTTGGAGGGAAATATAGGTCGCTGTATTAGGGCCCTGAAGGGATGTATGGCCTTTTGGACGTCTCTCCCCCTCTCGGTACAAGGCCGGGTCGCATTGCTTAAGATGGTGGCTTTGCCCCGACTGCTATACTATTTCCGCACGTTGCCAGTATGGATCCCTCAGCGCGTCTTCAAGGAATTGAGGACATTGACGACCGACTTCCTTTGGGGACATGGGAGGCGCCGCGTAGCACTAAAAACGATGATGAGACCTAAGATAGAGGGGGGAATGGCGGTCCCCGATTTCGAATTATATTATTTGGCAGCGCAGCTGCAGATTCTGACACAGAATGTTGCAAGAGAATTTAGGGGCCCAGATCAAGACAGGGGGACGGGGGTTCAGAGACATATCCTATCCTATATTATTATGCAACAGAAGTTGGAATTGCGATATCTGACCATGGAGGAGAAAACTCTGCGGCTCTGCTGGCATAGAAGCTTGAAAAGAGCAGGGGCGGCGCGTCCCTGTGCTCCGGAGATCCCTTTGGGGAAGCTGACGGCGTTGCCACATGGAGGAGATTGGTCCCCATTACTGGATTGGGAGGATTTGGGCCTTCAGATGGTGGGGGGATCTATATATTGATGAGGTGTTGGTGCCCTTCACAGTGCTCCAGGACCAATTTGGCCTCCCTGATGGGGGATTTTTGCTGCACGCAGCAGTGACAGCGGCTATACAGAAACATTGGAAAGCAAGATTATCGGAACCCTGCACGACCATGGCCTGCCAATATGTTGTAATGTCGGCAGGTACGTTCAAGGCAGTCACCTGCCTCCACACTAGAATGCTTCACGAGGGGCTGAGTCCGCTCACAGCCTTAAAGCAAAAATGGGAGGAAAGTATAGGGAAGCCCATACTGGATACGGTCTGGGGCCATATTTTGAGGAGAACGTGGAAGGGGTGCAGAAATGCCCGGTTTCAGCAAGTGCATTTCTTTGTAATACACAGAGCCTACCTGACTCTGGGAAAGATTCGGAGAAATTTTCGGGTGTGGGAAGCAGCATGCCCTAGATGCCTGACACCAGATGTGGAATTGAACCACATGCTGTGGGACTGCCCACAATTGGGGTCATATTGGTCAGAGGTGGGGGAGCTTCTTAATGCGGTAACCGATCGACAGGTGGAGTACGATATGGCGAAGTGTCTGTTGCTCTGGTTCCCCCATACGGCCAAAACAAAAGTGACAAGCAAATTCATTGACCTGGGCCTCATTCTGGCACAGAGAGAAATTACTTGGCATTGAAAATCGAGCAATTAGGCGGTGGACGAACCAATTGCAGAAATGGGCACAGAGTGAAAGTGTGGTCAGACACTCACAAGCCACTCGCACAGCGAATGTAAAGGGATTGGAAATGGCGAGGGCCTGGGAAGCAATAGTGCAGGCCCTAAAGGACTATTTAACTGAGGACGAGGATTAGGAGATGGCCAACACAGGAGGTTCCATGGGACACGGAGACATGTATGTATAGATCCCTCAGGTAGCCAAAGTTCTGATTGTGTGTAGAAGGATAGGGCCCACATCGGCAGCAGTTGTAGGGGGTGGGATAAGGGGAGGGTTAGTTGGGGTCCGACACTGACAGAAGAGAGACTTTAGTGAACGGTAGACTTAGGCATGGTATATGTCCGGAGTAATCGGGGAACGGGTTCCTAACGGTGAAACTGGGTAGATAGGACACAGATTGTCAAAAGAGCCCGGTGAGAGACGCTCCCTAAGGACGAATGAGTGTGGATAAGTGGAGGTTGAATGGCTGGTCTTTGTCAGATGGGGGAACTCTGTAGTCGGTTAATTGTAGGGGGGGTGGGGGGGGGGGGGGGGGGGGAGTTGGGAGTAATAGAAAAGCAGATACCAATTGCACTGTTGACCAAACGCCTTAGAAGCGATGGTTTCATTGATCCCTCTAAGTTTAGTAGCTACTGCCGCCCGGCCTCCGGGATGTGGGCTAAATGGCTGTGTAGAGTGTCATTGCGGATCGACGAATAATGTGGTTCGGAGAACTGGAGGTCACAATAATGTACTATTTATTTTTTACACATGCAATAAAAACAATAAATAAAAAAAAAACAATGGCTATTTGGCACAAGGCTACTAAATGTTTGGGGTGGGCAAACCGATTCACTAAAGCAACGCCTTTGTTGTCTGCGCAGGGCCTGGGCTCCCTCTGCTTCTGTCAGGGTTTCGATAGATGGGACATGCTTGGGATCTCAGAGTTAGGAGACCTTGTCCATAAGGGTAAATTGATGACCTTTAATGACCTTCAGACTAAGTATGCCCTTGCGCCCACCGAATTTTTCCGATATCTGCAAATTAAACATGCTATTCTAGCGGCTGTCCCGGATCTGGCCAACCTTCCTATGACTTCTCCCCTAGAGGACAGGTTGCTATCTGAGCCTCTCCCTGAGAAGGCCATCTCCCCCACGTACCGTAAACTATGTAATAATCTCCCCAATCCCTTTCAATCTCTGCAGTCCAAATGGGAGGCTGACTTGGGCCCCTTAGACGAGGAGGATTGGCGCTCGGCCTTAATGTCCCGAGGGAATCGGCTATATGCCATAGATTTAGGCTGATCCAATTGAAGGTGTTACATAGAGTGTATATGTCTGCCCTCACCTTGGCCAGAATTGGACGGCGCCCTGACACCCTGTGTCTGCGGGGATGTGACCTCCCCGGTACCTTCTACCATGTTTTATGGGATTGCCCAGTGGTACACCAGTTCTGGAATGGAGCGATACGAAAAATGAGCAGCTCCCTGGGTAAACCGCTCTTGCCGACACCCAAGGAATGTGTCCTTAACATCTGGGGGGCCAACGACCTGACTGACCCTGAGCTGCAATGGGCGGCGCTAGGCTTCCTGTTGATCATGCGCTCTATAGCGATGAAATGGGGCTCGCCGGACAGAATATTGGTGGTGAGCTGGGTGGCTGTAATGGATCGCTGTATGATCGCTGAAAAGACAGTGTACAAGATTCGATGATGCCCCAAAATGTGGGACAAAAAATGGGGACACTGGAATGCTTATCAGAGGGAGCTATGTGATTCTCCTACGGCGGAGCTGGCCATGTCCCGAGATGGCCCTGTGGGAGGACCTGTACTGTAACCATGTAACTTTATTTGGTTTGTGTATGACTCAACAGGCAATGCAGTGCCTGTTGCATCTAGCTGCTCTTCTTTCTTGACTGGAGCTGTAAGTGTGCCATTCTGGTTGCGATCCAGTATCATGCAATGCACCAGCAGTTTTAGATGTTTCCACATATGACTTGTTCAGGATCTCCTTACCCTCTTTCGATGACCTCACCAAGTGTTGCCTGTTGTTTCGGTTAAGGACAAGCAAAATGCAAAGTCCCATATTGTTAGACCTGTCTGACCTTTTGCGTAGTCCCTCCAATCGATTATTTATTTTGTCCCCTTTTTGCCCCTCATGCCTTTATTTATTTTTGTGTCCACTAGATTTTTCAAGGTGTTGGTCTAGGGGATAGGTGCTCTTTCGCCCTTATAGTTTTTCACCTCAGGCCTAGAGGCCTTTCCTGACAGGAATTTCTTTGGAGTCACAAAATGGTGGCTACCAACTGTCATAACTGACATACATGGAACCTGTCCCATAGGATAGAGTAGGGCATTCCAGAACCTTCTGGTCCCTTCTGGACCTCTGAGGGTCAGCCTATAAAAGGCGGAATGCTGGTCAGCCATTTTGTCTTTCAGAGGAGGCTGGCTGGAGTTAAGGCTGTAGTATAAGGCGAGGGTAGGACCATCAGAGGGTTGACCTCCCAGTGTAGGGACGCACCTTACTGTTGCACCACCCATCTTCCCTTGTAGTTGCTGACCTGACCCTGCTGTGGAAGATCCTGGAGACCCTGAGCCCCGGTGTCATCTGGTCTCAGAAGGAAGAGTGGGTGAGGGAGCTTATAAGGAGAGAGGCCCCATCCACTGGACAGTGAAGGAAAAGGGAAGGACCATCTAGCCCTTCCTATCGACTCTCTTCCCCTTTTTATTCCTCCCCCCTCGGGCATATTCCCGCGAGTGGGTCAGATCCAGCTGGAGGTGTTTAAGGGAGTAACCCAGTTCCAGAACGGCCATCGGGATAAAGCCATCAAGCCACCCGACTTCTGACTCACTTCTTACCCCAATAAGGTCAAGTAATAGCGGGCGCTGAGGAAGTCTGCCACGTCCCTGCCGCGTGCCTCCTGTGTTTCTCTAGGGCAGTCTATCGGCTTTTGGGTGACAGAGAGGCTCGGGGAAGCTGCCGAGCAGTGGTGTTCCGGTTCCGCTTCTGCGCGGGAGAGAGAGAGAGAGAGAGAGAGAGAGAGAGAGAGAGAGAGAGAGAGAGAGAGAGAAGCGTCTCTCCCTGGCTTCCGCGCAGCGGAGGCCGGGCTGGTAGGAGTGTCCTTGGGGAGAAGCAGCCGGTGAAAAGAGTAGTGGCGTCGTTGCGCGATTCCTGCGCAGGACGGGAAGAGTAGTGCTTCAGTCAGCCCACACGAAGGTGAGGTGAGGGGAAGCGCCGAAGGTAGACTGAGCTGTTCCTTCCCGCGGTAGTTCAGCGGGAGGAGCGGCCGCCCGAGGGCGTGGTTAAAGTCCTCCCTATCTCCGGGGAGACCGGCTCTGAAGCCCGTGGTGACTGAGGAAGGAGATTGAACCCTCCCGTTAGCAGAGCCCTCCCACCAGCTAAAGCTGGCCAGTGAATGCAATAGGTGAGGAGAGGGAGGGGAAGTAACGGAGGAGATCAGCATTTCATTTGGGAACTGGTGAGAGTGGAGATTCTCCCCCAAAGCTTGGAGTGGGGAGGACTTGAAAACAGCGACTAAACTGCCCTCATTTAGCCAGGCCTATGAGGAGTTGGGGCTAGATAACAATCGATGTTTGAGGGAGGTTGGTCGCACTTTCTCTGTGAAACCCTGGGATAACAGCTGAAGGTTGATTTATACTCTTGAAACAACTGTCAGAAGTATCTAAAGATGCCGAATAGCCCTGTTTACAGGCAGAAGGAGGAAAGTTAGAGTTGAGAAGCTGTATATGCTAGCCTGTACTTGTGAAGGATCCAAATCTAGAAAATATTCCTTTGAATGTGTTGAGCTCAATCAGAGAGGTTAAGTCTAACTAAATTCAGGGGAGTACAGTCATTGCTACTTGGGGATCAAAGGGATGTGTTGTTGTGCAGGGAAGCCAAAAAGTGAAGTATCTTGACAACTGTGAAGAAATTCATAATTCTACTGTGGAATGTAGTGTAATGAACTGTATTAACTAAAGCTAAATAATTGACAAAAAGAGCAAAGAATATTTTTATAAACAAGCTTGTATTTTTCCAAATAATGGTGTAGTGTCATTTTTGAGTGATATTGCATTGGATTACTGCTGGGTGGTTTGCAACCTTTACACATGAGCCTCTATGGTTAATGTCTTACCCTAGGTCAGGCTACCCTAGGTGACCTGACATCATTAGGTTCCAACAAGTTGGTGTCTAGCGGTGGGATCCTGACTGTGGTTGCAACTACTCTGTAGTAAAGTGTAATCCACTAGCCTACACCAGGAGTTTTCTCCTAGCGGCCCTCCTAATTTTTACTTTTGTTTTTCCAAATGTGTTCCTGGTGGTGGGGTGAAGGTAGCTTCAGGTTGCCCTTGCAACTCAATTTTCCTTGTGTGTGTAGCCTTGAATTGCCTGTTGCAAAATGGAATTTGCACTGGAAAAACTGGACACTTATTCTGTGGCCCAGCTGAAAGATTTCTGCAAACAAATGGGGGTATTTTTTAAGCATGGTGCCAGGAAGGGGGAACTCCAGACCAGTCTAAGGGCTTGGGTGGAAGCACACAAAGAAGGGAAGGAGGAGGATGAAGGGACAGACCGGGACACGGTCGTGGAGATAGATGGATTATTCCACTCAGAGGGGGAAAACCTACTCCCAGGATCAGTGTCCTACTCCAGGAGGGGCAGTAGTGTCTCCGGGGGAAGCTTGACCGAAGCAGAGCTCACTGACAGGAGGGAAATGAGGCAGTTAAAATGGGAGTTGGCTAAGCTGGAGCAGGAGAAGGAAGAGCGGAGGATGGCTCATGAATTTAGGTTGAAAGAGTTAGAACTCCAGACCCTG
This sequence comes from Lissotriton vulgaris, assembly GCF_964263255.1. Taxonomy (NCBI): domain Eukaryota; kingdom Metazoa; phylum Chordata; class Amphibia; order Caudata; family Salamandridae; genus Lissotriton; species Lissotriton vulgaris. The sequence continues at coordinate 980,490,185 of NC_141697.1, forward strand.
CAACGGGGGTCCTCTCCTGTGATGAATGGTGGCAGCGAATCCAAATAAACAGCCAGGGAGTCCAGACCCTATTTGCCTAAAGACTTCATTGCTAGCTATAGTCAGGGGGATGACATAGCCAAATGGTTGGCTGCCTATGAGGTCTCCCTAAGAGCCATTGGGGTGCAGGAGAAGCACTGGGAGGGTGGTTTGTACAAGTACATGCCTCCTACTGGTCGGGACACCTTGCTGGCCCTGGAACCAGAGGAGCAGACCAACTACCCCACCATGAAGCTAGCCTGGATCAGGAAGTTTGGGTTAACCCCAGAGAAATATCGCCAGAAGTTCAGGGGGAGCCACAAGTTAAGCACCCAGAACTGGGTGGACTTCCTTGATTACGCAAGAAAGGCATTGGAGGGCTGGGTAAAGGGCAGTGAGGTGAAGGATTATGAGGGGTTGTATGATCTATTTTTGAAAGAGCACCTCCTCGAGAAATGCTTTCCTGAGCTGCGCCAACACCTGGTGGACAGCAAGCTGACCAATCCCCAGAAGCTTGCAGAGGAGGCGGACATCTGGGCAAGTACCCGGGTGTCCTCAAAGGGGACTGGAGGGGATTCCCAAAAGGTCGGACAGGGCGCCCCTCAGAAGAAGGAGGGGGGAGATAAAAAGAGGGAGTTCTCTAAAGGTCCCCAAAACCAATTCCAGGGGAAGGGAACAGGTTTCACCCCTAAGGCTAACCCGCCCAGAAACCCTAATCCTGGCCAAAGCCAGCAGCCAAGGGTTCTCCACTGTTTCGAGTGTGGTGGTGTTGGACATTATAAGGGAGATGTCAGATGCCCAAAGAGACCACCCCCTCCCACCGGAGGAAATCCACCGGGAGTAGCTAGTGTAGCGCTCGGGGAGGAGTTGCCCTTAGATAAGGGGGGGTGAGTGGGCGGGTGTCACCTTAGTGTCCCTGGGAGAATGGGAGATGGTTCCTAAGATCCAGGTGCCCTCAAATACTGCTAAGTATGGGCAATGGGTCACCATCAATGGCCAGAGAGGGGAGGCTCTGAGAGATACAGGAGCCAGTAGGACTATGGTGAGGAGTCAGCTGGTGTCTCCAGAGCAGGTGGTTCCCCATGTACTCCACCCCGCCGCAATGGCTGACGGCAGAATGGGCCACTATCCAGTGGCTGAGGTTCCCTTTGAGTGGGAAGGGGTTGCAGGTTCACTTCGAGTTGCCGTAAGCCCTGCCGTGCCAGTTGATTGTCTGCTTGGGAATGATATGGAGCACAACTCTTGGAGAGAGGTGGAATACCGGACGCACTCTGCGATGCTGGGTACACCCGACTGGGCCTGTGTGAGCACAAGGTCTGCGACTGCCCGGAGAGGGAGTTCGCCTGGGTTGGAGCCTGGAACAATGGCCCAACCCGCTGCCAAAAAGGGACAGACCCGAAGACAGGAAGAGCCTGCTTCGGCTTCCGCACCCCATGAGACAGATCGGCCACCGGCGGAGGTGGACCAGGAGTCCGTGGAGGGGGAAGTAGTCTCTCTAAGGACCTACCCATCCCTGCTGAGTGGCATGTGGAGGGAGGGCCTACCAGAGAGGAGTTCTGTAAGGGGCAGAGGGAGTGCCCTACCCTTGAGGGACTGAGGCGACAGGCTGAAGCCCAGGCAGCAGGTGATGTTACGGGACACTACCACATTTACTGGGAGGATGGACTTCTCTACAGTGAACCCAAGGTACCCTTACCTGGTTCATCAAGGGCCTTGGTAGTCCCGCTACGATACCGAGCCTTTCTGCTGGAATTGGCTCATGCTATACCCTTGGCAGGACACTTAGGTCAGGACAAGACTTTTGCTTGGCTTGTCCCCCACTTTTACTGGCCTCAGATGAAAGTGGCGTCCAACACTTACTGTCGGACATGTGTATCCTGCCAGGCCAGTGGGAAAACAGGGGTGAAGCTGAAAGCTCCTCTGGAACCACTTCCAGTCGTTAGCACCCCCTTTGAAAGGGTGGGCATCGACATTGTAGGGCCCTTAGATCCACCAACAACAGCTGGTCACAGGTTCATCCTGGTTCTGGTGGATCATGCCACACGGTACCCAGAGGCAATTCCTCTGAGGACAGTCACTGCACCTGTAGTGGCTAAGGCCCTAATGGGGATCTTCACCCGAGTGGGATTCCCCAAAGAAGTTGTGTCTGACAGGGGGACCAACTTTATGTCAGCTTACATGCGGGCAATGTGGAAGGAGTGTGGAGTGACTTACCGGTTCACCACTCCTTCTCACCCCCAGTCGAATGGACTGGTCGAGAGGTTCAACAAGACCTTGAAGGGCATGATCAGAAGTCTGCCTGAAAGCCTGCGGAGGAAATGGGACGTCCTCCTACCCTGTTTGCTATTTTCCTACAGGGAAGTGCCACAGAAGGGAGTGGGCTTCAGCCCCTTCGAACTTCTGTATGGGTACCCTGTACGCGGTCCTCTCAGCCTGGTGAAGGATGGTTGGGAGAAGTCTCCCAGGAAACCCCCCCAGGATGTGGTGAGCTACATGCTGGCCTTCCGGAGCCAAATGGCGAAGTTGTGGAAGCAAGCTTCTGACAACTTGGAGGCCAGCCAGGCAGTCATGAAAGAGTGGTATGACCACAATGCTCACCAGGTGGAATTGGAGCCTGGCCAGAAGGTGTGGGTGATGGAGCCTGGACAGCTTAATGCCCTCCAGGACCGCTGGACAGGCCCATTTGAAGTGTTGGAAAAGAAAGGTAAGGCCACATACCTGGTGGACCTTAAGACCCCTCGACAGCCCCTACGGGTGCTGCATGCCAACCGACTCAAACCCCACCATGAGAGGCCCGAGGTCATCTTAATGATGGTGACTGATGGGGGAGAGGAAGCAGAAAGCGAACCTCTCCCGGACTTGTTCTCGTCTCAGGAAAAGGATGGGTCAGTGGAGGGAGTGATTCTCTCTCCCACCCTAACTCCTGAACAGCGGGAAGACTGTCGCCAGATACTGGAGCAGTACTCTACGCTGTTCTCCCTTGTCCCGGGAAGGACTCACCTGTGTGCCCATGATGTGGACACAGGGGACAGCCCACCAGTGAAGTCAAAGACCTACCGGCTGTCCGACAAGGTGAAGGCTAGCATCCATGGAGAGGTTGCCAAGATGCTAGAGCTAGGAGTTATAGAACCTTCCAACAGCCCTTGGTCCAGTCCGGTGGTGCTAGTGCCAAAAGCCGCTCCACCGGGCACCACGCCAGAACTGAGGTTCTGTGTGGATTACCGGGGACTGAACTCAGTTACAAAGACTGATGCTCATCCGATCCCTAGGGCGGATGAATTAATTGACCGGCTAGGAGCTGCCCAATACCCAAGTACCTTTGACCTCACTTCAGGGTACTGGCAGATCTCCTTGACAGATGGAGCAAAGGAAAGGTCAGCCTTCTCCACGCCTGAGGGACACTTCCAATTTTGCGTGATGCCCTTTGGGCTCAAAAATGCCCCTGCCACATTTCAGCGGCTGGTGAATCAGGTCCTCTCTGGAATGGAGGGTTTCTCTGCTGCTTACCTGGATGACATTGCTGTCTTCAGTAGCAGTTGGGAGGACCATTTGCAACATTTGCAAGCAGTTCTCCAGGTGCCGGAAACAAGCTGGATTGACAATCAAGGCCAGCAAATGCCAGATTGGGCAGGGGTCGGTTGTGTACCTTAGACACTTGGTGGGTAGGGGGGACAGTGCAGCCCCTGCAGGCAAAGATTGAGGCAATCATGGCCTGGGAACCCTCCCAAGACACAGACTGAGGTCCGAGCTTTCCTGGGCCTCACAGGCTACTACCATCCCTTTGTGAAGGGGTATGGCACTATTGTAGCGCCCCTCACAGAGCTCACCTCCAAGAAACAACCTCAACGTGTAGTTTGGACGGAAGCTTGTCAGCAAGCTTTTGAGAGACTGAAGCAGGCAATGTGTGCAGCACCGGTCCTGAGGGCCCCAGACTTCTCCAAGGAGTTCATTGTCCAGACAGATGCATCAGAACATGGCATTGGGGCAGTGTTATCACAACTAAATGAAGAGGGCCTGGATCAGCCTGTAGTCTTCCTATCCAGGAGACTGCTTCCCCGGGAACAGAAGTGGAGTGCAATTGAGAGGGAAGCTTTTGCGGTGGTGTGGGCTCTGAAGAAGCTGCGGCCATACCTGCTTGGCTCGCACTTCCTGGTTCAGACTGACCACCGACCCCTTCTTTGGCTGATGCAGATGAAGGGGGAGAATCCCAAGCTGCTGAGATGGTCCATCTCCCTACAGGGAATGGACTTCCGGGTGGAACATCGACCTGGAGTAGACCACGCCAATGCAGACGGTCTCTCTAGGTATTTCCGCCTTAGTGATGAGGACTCCCAAGGGGTTGGGTAGTTCTCCCCACTTTCAGCTGGGGGGGACGCGTGTTAGACCTGTCTGACCTTTTGCGTAGTCCCTCCAATCGATTATTTATTTTGTCACCTTTTTGCCCCTCATGCCTTTATTTATTTTTGTGTCCACTAGATTTTTCACGGTGTTGGTCTAGGGGATAGGTGCTCTTTCGCCCTTATAGTTTTTCACCTCAGGCCTAGAGGCCTTTCCTGACAGGAATTTCTTTGGAGTCACAAAATGGTGGCTACCAACTGTCATAACTGACATACATGGAACCTGTCCCATAGGATAGAGTAGGGCATTCCAGAACCTTCTGGTCCCTTCTGGACCTCTGAGGGTCAGCCTATAAAAGGCGGAATGCTGGTCAGCCATTTTGTCTTTCAGAGGAGGCTGGCTGGAGTTAAGGCTGTAGTATAAGGCGAGGGTAGGACCATCAGAGGGTGGACCTCCCAGTGTAGGGACGCACCTTACTGTTGCACCACCCATCTTCCCTTGTAGTTGCTGACCTGACCCTGCTGTGGATGATCCTGGAGACCCTGAGCCCCGGTGTCATCTGGTCTCAGAAGGAAGAGTGGGTGAGGGAGCTTATAAGGAGAGAGGCCCCATCCACTGGACAGTGAAGGAAAAGGGAAGGACCATCTAGCCCTTCCTATCGACTCTCTTCCCCTTTTTATTCCTCCCCCCTCGGGCATATTCCCGCGAGGGAGTCAGATCCAGCTGGAGGTGTTTAAGGGAGTAACCCAGTTCCAGAATGGCCATCGGGATAAAGCCATCAAGCCACCCGACTTCTGACTCACTTCTTACCCCAATAAGGTCAAGTAATAGCGGGCGCTGAGGAAGTCTGCCACGTCCCTGCCGAGTGCCTCCTGTATTTCTCTAGGGCAGTCTAGCGGCTTTTGGGTGACAGAGAGGCTCGGGGAAGCCGCCGAGCAGTGGTGTTCTGGTTCCGCTTCTGCGCGGGAGAGAGAGAGAGAGAGAGAGAGAGAAGCGTCTCTCCCTGGCATCCGCGCAGCGGAGGCGGGGCTGGTAGGAGTGTCCTTGGGGAGAAGCAGCCGGTGAAAAGAGTAGTGGCGTCGTTGCGCGACTCCTGCACAGGACGGGAAGAGTAGTGCTTACGTCAGCCCACACGAAGGTGAGGTGAGGGGAAGCGCCGAAGGTAGACTGAGCTGTTCCTTCCCGCGGTAGTTCAGCGGGAGGAGCGGCCGCCCGAGGACGTGGGCGAAGTCCTCCCTATCTCCGGGGAGACCGGCTCTGAAGCCCGTGGTGACTGAGGAAGGAGACTGAACCCTCCCGTTAGCGGAGCCCTCCCACCAGCTAAAGCTGGCCAGTGAATGCAATAGGTGAGGAGAGGGAGGGGAAGTAACGGAGGAGATCAGCATTTCATTTGGGAACTGGTGAGAGTGGAGATTATCCCCCAAAGCTTGGAGTGGGGAGGACTTGAAAACAGCGACTAAACTGCCCTCGTTTAGCCAGGCCTATGAGGAGTTGGGGCTAGATAACAATCGATGTTTGAGGGAGGTTGGTCGCACTTTCTCTGTGAAACCCTGGGATAACAGCTGAAGGTTGATTTATACTCTTGAAACAACTGTCAGAAGTATCTAAAGATGCCGAATAGCCCTGTTTACAGGCAGAAGGAGGAAAGTTAGAGTTGAGAAGCTGTATATGCTAGCCTGTACTTGTGAAGGATCCAAATCTAGAAAATATTCCTTTGAATGTGCTGAGCTCAATCAGAGAGGTTAAGTCTAACTAAATTCAGGGGAGTACGGTCATTGCTACTTGGGGATCAAAGGGATGTGTTGTTGTGCAGGGAAGCCAAAAAGTGAAGTATCTTGACAACTGTGAAGAAATTCATAATTCTACTGTGGAATGTAGTGTAATGAACTGTATTAACTAAAGCTAAATAATTGACAAAAAGAGCAAAGAATATTTTTATAAACAAGCTCGCATTTTTCCAAATAATGGTGTAGTGTCATTTTTTAGTGATATTGCATTGGATTACTGCTGGGTGGTTTGCAACCTTTACACATGTGCCTCTATGGTTAATGTCTTACCCTAGGCCAGGCTACCTTAGGTGACCTGACATCATTAGGTTCCAACACATATGTATAGTTTTTTCTCTTGATTTATATTATCTTTTTAAATAGGCAACTTTTTGCCTGCATGGACAAGGCTACATCTTAGAAAAGAGTGATGGGGTCTCCTGCAAAGGTGGTGGTTGCTCTTTTGTGAGGAGCTCGTCACTCAGGTGGGTTTGTTTTGCAACAACTGTCTAGAGCTCATCAATCCTGGTCCTCACTTTTTCATGGGATTAATCTAAATCAGCTAGGGTTCTCACAATTTTTTGCCACAGGTATGATATATTTTTGTTAAATTCTCCTAACAGTAATTGTCTCCTTTGGCTGACAGGACCTGGAGGTTGTGGCCCACAGAATGTAGCATCTTTCCGAGGTGGACAGGTCCTGGGAGGTCTGAGCCACAGATTTGTCTGCATTCTGTAAAGTAAAAATTTCCTTAATAGGTTTCATTTCTAAAGATTTTGCCATTAGTGACATTGCTTTGTGAGTCGAGATGAAAATAAACTGAAGCAGCATGGCAGTCAACTGTTCCGGGGCTTTCAAGCACCAAGCTTGCCTTACCCATTTACAACAGTCAAGACTTGCAGGGTATCAAACATTAAGGTGCCCCTTTCCTCCGTTCAGGCCTCTGGTTACCCTAACCCTTGTGGGGGATTAGATGGTGGCTACCAACACTTCCTGAGACACTGGGCAATCTTTAGTATAGGCCTCTTCTAATCTCTACGGCCCACTGTCGATTAGCTTCTGCTCACCTCATTCTTTAGAGAAGGAATGGGCAATCACCTTGTTCCTCTCCTGCCATTCAACTCACCATCTTTTTCTGCACTCAGAGCAGCCCCTAGTACTCAAGCATGGAAGTGATGGGCCTGCAATTGCAGGCTGGATCGTCGCCATCAATCTGGATTTTTATTGCTTCAAATCCTCAAGCCTCGGACCAGATATTACATTGAACAGCAAGCTCTTCCAACTACATCCACCAAACTGTAAACCAGTTTTTTGACATAAGCTTCATATTAGTCCTTAATACAAGTTATTAATGTTCTCTTTATTTTAGCACAACATGCTTCAGTTTACATTCACTTATAATTACTCCTCTGTAAAAAAAAAATCTACATATATTTACCTTCATTCTTTTTTTTTTTTATTGAGGTCTTCTCTTGGTTTGATTGATTGTGGTGCAACCCTGTGACTTAAGAGGAAAGACTATTTTTTCTAAACAACAAGAATTACCATTGTTAGCCCATGCGCTCCCCTGTCCACTCAGCGACTTAACTCAGGCTACCAGCAAACCACCTATTTTATCTCTGCCTTGTTAAATACCCAGTGTGCGTGGACATTGCCTTAGAAGTACTTCACCTGGTGCTCCATGCTATCAGCCCCACAGTGTCATTATGGCATTTTTTTGGATGGACTACTGGGAGGTAACTGCATTACTGTCCTATTCCAGCAGTCATCTTTTACAACCAGATGTAATAGATTTTGTACCATATCAAAACTTCTGCCTAATCACCTATTTTAACTCTTTGTGATTCGACAGCTACAATAAAATTAGTTAGCAATTTAGTGATTAATAAAGTTACATTACAATTATCCTTGTTAGCCCAAAAGGAGACGAATTAAGATTGGGAAATACTCATGTCCAAATTATCTCCTGGAGACACATTTGAAATATTTTTAAATCACTGCTAATTAGTATGTATTATTTAAGAGCTGAGATAAGTTAGTCTAAATTACTAAACCCAATCAAAGAATGAATTTGAGGAAGGTTATTGTAGTAAGTAGACACCAAACGATGTTGGAAAGCTTGAGGAAAAGCTTTATTGATTTCACAGGGTGCTGCGCAGCAGCCGGCTCCATCCACAACCAAACAGCAACTTCCCCACCAAATCAAAATACAGTATTCCATATTCTAAAGAGGAATGCTCTCACCCAGAACATCATGGCACGAGCATTCTAAATATGAGGAGAATGGAGGAGACCACTACATTATCCTCCGCCTCATAAACACACAAAAAAAAAAAGAAAAGAAGAGAAGTAGGACAAGACAAGAGAAAAGCAGGAAAACAGAGAAAAGAAAGATAAAACGTAACTGTACTTAGCAGGAACAAAACGTTTTCTGCAACTTCTACGTAAGCTAGCCATTGAAGGAAAAGAAGAGGAAAGATCCTCAGCTTGACCACAGTGTGAATCCCAGTGATTTTTACAATTCTAGAAACATTCCACCAATTCTCATGATTAACTCTAACAGCATTACCACAAACTGTATCCACAATAAAAGGTTCAGAGAATTTTGAGCTTCCTTTTTTACTGTGAGCAGGAATTTTCACACGTACTACATCACCAACAACAAATGATTGCGGAACAGATCTTTTCCTGACATCAAAATAAGATTTCTGCAGAAATTGCACTTGAGACACATAGTCTCTCACAAACCCATCAACATCACTCACAGAATTCATCTTCATTCATTTAGACATCCATCCAGGACAAACTTTAGAACACGGTTTCCTGCCTCGCAAGAGTTCATAGGGAGATACTTTGGTAGACGAGTGAGGCGTGGTGCGATAGAACCATAATATGGATCTAACAGCATTCTAGACATTACACTTCTCAGCCAACGCCCACTGTACACAGTCGTTAAGAACCCTATTGATGCTTTCCACCAAACCATTTGTTTGTGGATGATAGAGCGCACTCCTGGAATGTGATATACCTCCCTGGCGTATGAAAGATTTAAACTCTTAACTAACAAATTGTACACCATTGTCACTTACAATAGTGGAAGGAAAACCCTCACGCAAGAAGAGATCTTTTAAAAATTCAAACACATTCCTAGAGTTAGGTTCACTAATAAAACGTACTTCGGGCCATTTAGAATAATAATCAATGGCCACAATAGCAAATCTTGACGGGGAAGGGAGTATATTGAAAGGACCGACAAGGTCAATGCCAATCTTCTCCCATGGCCTATCAGATAAATCAATGGGTTGAAGAGGAGGAGTTCTGACATAGAAACTCTTCTCAGAGTTAGAACATACCACACACTCACCAAGAAACACATCAACGTCTTTGTCCTTTTGAGGCCACCAGAAATATTCACGAAATCTTCTTTTGGTAAATGTTTGCCCAAATGTCCCTCATGTACACCCTTGAATAACCTAACTCTAATCACATCAGGCGGAACCAATCTACCACAACGCACCAATAGACCATCCTCCACAGAAAGTTCCAATGAGACTTTAACAAAAGTCTGCAGGGAGTAGTGTGCATTCTTCTCCCTTGGCCAACCATTCTTCACTCAGTTGATAACTTCACAAAGTAACGCATCCTTGGAGAGTTCATCCCTCCATTCTGTTTCATTCACAGCACATATGTCGTCCAACACCAGGGAAGCCACAAAACAATCATCATCATCATCATCATCAATTACTTCACTATCTCCCTCAACAGGATACCTGGAAAAATAATCAGCCCTTACACTCTTGTTTCCAGGAATATATGAAAGCTCAAAGTCATACTGCAACAACTTTGTTGACAGGCGAGCAATCCTTGGAATATGTTCCTTTAGGTTATCTCCTGAGAGAATAGATACCAGGGGACTGTGATCTGTGCGTAATTGGAAGTGTTTTCCCCAGATATAAGGACTAAACTTCCTTATGGCCCCCAGCACGCAAATAACTCTCTTTCAATGACTGAAAAATTAAATTCTGATCTACGTAGCACCCTAGAGGCATAACCCAACGCATGTTTAGTCCTGTTGATACTCTGAATGAGAACGGCACCTAGGCCAAGACCACTGGCATCCACAGTAATAGTGCACCTCGCGTTAGGGGTCAAAAGGTTGGAGGACCTTAGGGCTAACTAACTGCTACTTGATCCACTCAAACACCACCTGACAACGACCATCTCAGAGAAAAGAAACATTCTTCTTGAGCATATTAGACAAAGGTTGAACTCTAGAAGCATAGTCCGGTATAAACTGAGTAAAACTCACACAGTCCAACAAATGACTTTTTTGGGAGCGGGACTGTCAACAATATCTTTAACAAGACCTGGTCTCGACTCAACACCATATCAGAAAGTAGATGCCACAAGTATTCCACCTTCTGCTCTCTGAATACACATTTTTCCTTCTTTAGGACAACACCGCTTTTTTGCAAAACATCTAGAACACGAAACAGTTTCATTGTGTGAGTCACATGACTCACCGTGAACCAACACGTCGTCTTCGAAGACAACACCACCCTTTATTCCCTTAAGCATGTTCGACGTAACTCTTTGAAATACTACTGCCACAGAGCCCAGTCCAAACGGCATGCGGCAGTATTGGAAAGAACCAATGGGTGAAACAAATGCAGTAAGGTGCTTAGAAGAAGGGTCCAGAACCACCTGGTGGAAAGCTGATGCCAAGTCTAACTTGCTAAACCACTTTGAACGGTAGTATGACATTACAACACATGCTTTTACTACGCATGCCTTTACATCGCAGGTTTTACAACGCATGCTGTTACAACGCATAGTGTTGAGGGGTGCTGGATAGTGAATAGTTTAATTTACTATTCCAACTCCAGTCCCCGTGGATAGTAGGGAAGGTGTTGGATAGTAAATTAAATCTATTCCCAATCCTAGAGCGCCCCCCAGCGCAATGCGTTGTAATGACATGCGTCGTAAAAGTTGCGTTGAAAAGGATGTTCCCCACTTCGAACCATTGATTAACAACATGTCAGAAACCTTTGGGAGAGGATGGGAATCTACCCAAATATTTTTATTTAGACTGCGTAAGTCAACACAAACGCGAAGTTCACCATTTTTTCTTTGCGACGACTGTGGGGGAGAGCCAAAGAGACGAATCAATTGGCTCAATGATTCCTTTCTTGCAAAGACTGCTAAGTTATTGATCCAATTGATCCCTTATGCTAAACGGAATATTTCTAAGCCTGTGCTTAACAGGTATTGCACCATCCTTGACCTTAATGACGTGAGTAAATCCTTTGACTTGCAGGAACCCTCACCAAAAACAGAAGGGTAGCGTTCTGACAATTTATCAACAAAGTCATCTGAACGAAGAATGGAAACTTGATCTCTTGTGCCTGGTCTAAGTACCATCTTGAACAAACCCTGGAGAAACCACCCAAGAATGTTCAACCCTTTGATTGCCACTTACACTTTTCCAAGTATCTCCCGGCCCCTAAATACCAGTGTGTCTTCAAAATATCCAGCAAGTGCAATGCTCTGCCCCTCGTACGAAACTGGAGATCTATCCGGAGGCTTCAAAGAACGAGACCCCCAAACTTCATTAAACAATTCCTGAGTTAACATAGTTATCTTTCCTGCCGAGTCTACTACATTTTTAGCAGGACATGGTCGTCCTGATTTGAAATGAGGAAAATTACCACGTTTAAAGCATATATTAGACTGTTTTAAAAACTGTTTTTTAGGACATACTGAAACACTATTTTTAACATTTTGCCCTTACAACGCTTACAGATGCTTCTTTCGTGGCTGTGACCTTCTAATCCAATTCCTTTACAGAAGACTTTGAAAACGCAATGGTTTTCGCAATGCGGATTGTGTCTTCAAGAGAGGGCTAAATAGGAGGAGAATAGAGGAGACCACTAAAGTTATGAAGGAACTTTCGCAAATATTGGCCAAAGTGGCAAATAGGCAAATCTGCATCCTAGAGGCTAGAATCTTCGGGATGATATTTGTTTGAAAAAAAAAGTCTTGTTTTCTAATATAGTTTTAAAAGGACAGTAACAGAATTATCAGGTGTGAACACATCAAGTATTGAAATGCACGGAGGTTTCCGGTGTGGGAGGTAGGATACTGTGTGGGAAAAGGGGAGGGTGCAGTATTTCTGTTTTGGAAGAGTTCAGCATAGGTAATGTGATCCATACCATACCTAAACTGCATCCAATCACTAATGTCCATGAGGCAATAAGAAATCTTAGTCTGTGATGGAAGTGAAAATGGGAAACCTAAAAAAAGGGATATGTCTCATCCGCAAAGCGAAACAATTATTTTACTAAAGAACGAGGAATAGGACAGGGACCAGGGCTGGTTCTTGTGTTGAACCTTCTTGCATAGGGAAGAGGTTAGAAAACGAGGCTCACTAAGATCCTGAGAAACAATGGTAAGGAGAAAGGATGGAAACCAGTTTCATTGTAAACTTTACTTACGATATTTAGTTTAATTTCTTTCTCCACATTCATATTTCCATATTTTTGTCAATGTACTTTATACACTACTTTCCCCTTCAAACTTTCTTCTAAATTGGTTCCTTCTATTCTTTTTTTTATTATTATTATTTGTTAGCACGGTTCCATACAAAGTCATTTCGTCAAGAACACCAATAAACAGAGTATCTTCATCCGTTATTACAGTATGCATTTCACAGTGTACAACATACGCGACAGCTATCCCATCATAACAGCAGTATATCACAATACAACAGATGATAGTATTCTTCAGCAACTTTACAGTACCAACATTATTCAGTCTTATCTCTAGCCCGGCCTACTCGGTCCCCTCTCCGTTCATGGGGGTCCCTTCTATTCTTGATCTCGTTTTCTTTGTTGCTTTCTTTTACAACCACAACTTCTAATCCAAATTTGCTTTTCTTCAAACCTTTACACATTTCACCTTTTCTTGTTCCCATTTCTTTTGCATATTTCATTTTGTAGAATGTTATTTTATCTTCGACCATTTACATTTTTCACTATCTCATTGCATTTTACTTTAATTCCAACATTCTACCTCTCCTACGCTATAGTAACTTCAATGGCCTTTCTCCTTTCCTGTTTTTCTCCATTTTCTTTACAATTTTCTTTCTTCCATTTGACCTTTTCCAGTCCACTTTCTAGATATGTTTCCTGTAAACCCCTGCTTTCCACTTTCACATTGCTCTTGGTCTTCGTTCCCTGATATTTTCCTTGCTTCTCTTCCTTTTCACATGTTGCTTCCGTTCTTCAATTCACTTTGTCTTTCCCTTTATTTCTTATTGCCATTCTTCTTCGTATTCACTCTATATAGGTCATTTGCAGTTTCACTCCCTTCCTTCTAAATTGGCTAACATTGTTAATTTCTTGCAGCCACTTCCTTTATTTCTCTTTCTTTCCCCATTTGCCTCAATCCCATATTTTTATTTTGCTCTCTTCGATTACTCTTACCTTCATTTTTCTGACCCCTCATAACTCCAGTTTTCTTATTTTCCTTACCTCTCTGTTTTCTTACTTCATTTACCACAGTCTCTTTGTTTCTTCACTTATCTGGGTTTCTTTACTTCTTACTATTTTTCTTTATTTTGCGTCATTGTTTTTCTTCCCTTACGTTTCTTTCTTCCAATTTCATTTTAATATTGAAATTTTCCAACGTCCTTTCTTATAATCACTTTTCTCAAAGCTCTACTCAGTTTGATTTCCCACCTCTCCTTCTTAATGTTCCTCTTCAATCCCTTTCCCCTTTTATCTTTCACAATGCCTCTTAGGATTATATTCTCACAATTTTTACTTTAATAACTACATTTATAAATGTATTACATTGATATTACCTACTTTAAGTCTTTCATGCTTCTGCCTGAAGATTTTAACATGTCCTCTCCGTCACAACCTACCTCAACTGCTCATTACCTTTCTTTACTCCATTTCTGTCTTTAATCCTGGAGCTTATCAACTTTGCTGTTTGCTTTATTGTTGTTCCCTCACTAGTGCTAGTCATGTAGATCTCTCTCACCAAGATGGCGTTACTCATACAGTCTCAGCCAAGCAAACACTATGACCAGTAATCACTGACTATGTGGGCTATATCAGCTGCCTTCAACCCTGTGGGTCGCACTGCCCTGTTCACAGTGAATGGCTACTGCCACTGTTAGTTTAGTAGTTCAATGTTCTTTCTTTAAGCTTTGCTAGGTTAAGAGAGTTCTCTCTTTCAGTCCAATTAATCTTCAAGTAGTCACTGTCAATTATGGTAATGCACTTTGTGTCACCCAACTGATATACCAGGTGTACCAGCTGCTACAATAGGAGCAAAACCCCAATGCTTACCTGTCATTTGGTCTGGTAAAGAAATACCTGCTCTTTAGCCTCAAAGAATTCTTACATTGGATGCCAGTGTATTGATTTAAAAAAAATTGGCAAGACTACATGGTGCACCTCCAAGATATCTAGGCTTGTAGTCCTCAACTGGGGAGGTAGCCACACCCTAGCTGGTGTCAATAGGACATGCATGCTCTTCAGTGTCTTCCTTGGTGGAAAACCCTTCAAGAAGGGACCCAAATCGGTTTTGGGGATACGGCCATCTGAAATGCAAGAATTGTATATGGATGTCGACCATCACGATGGGGGGGTTAACACAGCTTTATAAATCTAGTCCACACACCATATGAAAGCAGTGTATATCCAAACCACCTCGGAACTTTTGAATGCATTTTCAATTTGTTCAACAGTAAAGGTGACCAAATTAGGTCGAAGAGGAAGAATTCAAAATAATTGTTGGATAACCATTAATCATGTAAATGTGAGTTCAATTCACATATTGTAAATGCATCTTAGGTGAATATTCTGAAACTCTGGTATGGATATGGAACTGTGACAGACTTCCATGTTCCGGAAGGTGAGACCATGTAAGTGGAGAGAAAATGATCACCTAATGACAGCCTAAGCAGCAGGTAAATGGGCAGTATGTTAGCTGAAGCGTATCTTGGGTGCCTTGTTGGTTGATATGGCTGGGAGACTTATGGGTAAGTAGCCTGGGGTGCAGCCTTTGCAGGACTTGTGGAATATATAATTAATGCAGGTCACTGATCAAATGCCAGGAAGTGTTCTGAGAGCTGGTGTGAAGCCTACTTTGTGTCTTAAACAAAACTGGGTAGGTGTTGGACTGTTTAAACTTATCGAGTGTTTCCATCAGAAGCCCAATAAAAGATGTCATTTATGGGGTCCAGACGAGATGACATTAAGGACCGTCAAAATTTTGAGGGAATGGCAGGAAGGTAAAGACACACTCAAGCAATTGCACATGACGGAATCTACTATTGGTGACTTCACTCATCTACAAAATACATGTACGGTTATCATCAAATAGGACACCAAGTTTGCATAAACCTTGAGGTGACACTGGGGGGCTGGTCAAAAGATTTATGGAAGTCAAAAAGTAGGGATGTAGAATCCACAGAACCCACTGGCACTATCGCACAAACAAGCAGCTCAAGAAAAGCCAATTTTACTATATCCAGTATTGAGCTTGCTTGAGGCAGTTGTGTACTTTATGTTTCCGAGATCCCACTGCTAATTTATGGTACAGCTGTTCGTCAGCAACATAAACTTAGCAGTGCCATCAAGTAAATGCCTTTGAATAAACAAATGGCTAGTTGTGATGTTAACACTTATATTTATTTAGTAGTTTTATACAGTGCAGACCATACACAATGACAGAGAGTTTCAATTAACTGTTTTTGACAAATGGTGGTCATGGAAAAAAAAATAATAATAAGAGCACTGTATAAAAATAAATAGTATACCAGATAAAATAAAAAGTATATCATAAAACTGTGAAAGGTGGGAAGTAAGCATTCTAAATAGCAACAGAATTGTGTAAGTTACAGAAAAAAGCTACTTCATGATTTGAAATGCTGATTAAATTGCAAGTTTATCAATTCTGTCTTGAAACGATCATATAATTAAATAGCGCTAATGGATGGTGCAATAGATTTCCAATCCCTAGGTGCGCTTACTGAGAAAAACAATATAACTGTCTTTCACTTACTAAATTCTGGAACCTCCAGAATGAGCTTGCCTTTGCCAAAGAGAATGTATTACATACCCAAGATGGTTATTTGGTTAATTTTCGTGCAAGCTATATGGCTGGTTTCATAATCAGAGCGTTATGCATAATGGAGATCAGTTTAAAGATGTTCAGTGCTGCTGTAGGGAGCCATTTCAGAGATATCAGAAGAGGTCAGATGCGGCTTATGTAACTGGTTACCTAACTGGATAGAATCTCATGAGCAGCATTTTGTTTTTCTCAGTAGATGTGTAACAATGGCTGAGTTTCAGCTGTGGGAGATCCATGCCCGTGGAATATGAAGCACGAGTGGCAATGATTCACAAGAAAGTTTGAAGGCCCAAGTTGATTATCTTAGCAATAAAGATGACAGTAGGTGGCAAAGATGTATTTAATGATAACAGGATTTTAGTGATCTCCAACTCTTTGAAAGAGCATACTCATTGGATGCTGTGCTCATTGAATATGCTGCAGAAGAAGTGGGTTAAGTTAGGTTGGTTGTAAAAGTATTTGTTTACCTAGAAATGCAAACTTCATATAGTTCATTGGTGCACTTTTCTGTAGCATAGATCCGGACCTAGAAAAGAGATACCACTGCTCTGAATCCCACGGTTTTACAAATTCACGGGTTTATCTCGAAACCTCTCTGGACAGTCAACAGTTGTAAATTGGTTCAGTGTCTCAAGAGCTACTGAGATGGGGGTAAGTTAATTGCTTGTGTCTGTTGGAGACGTTCATCTCCGAAGCATGAAAGATGTGTTCATTCATAAAGTATTTGCATTTTATCGTACCCCAAAGAGCAAGATTGGGGAAGACAATAATGCACACGCCAGGGTGCACCCTAGGATCCACTAATCGGGGTTTGCCGTGTCACTGGCAAATTTAAAACAAGGGTAAACAAAAGGTTCTCTGTGCTAGCCCCAAACTTTGGAACTTCATTCCCTTGGACAGCCTAGCCTACAAGTTTTGGTTTAACGTGCATTCAATGTGACAGACTACTCCCACTTACACGAATACGCCATGCTGTGTTTTGGTGCTTTACCTTACTCTCTATGACGCCTACCTGTAAACTAGTCTGTGGTGTTAACGCGTCAAATTAATAAAATACACCGGTCGCTCTCAAAAGTACCAGATATTGGCAGAGTTATAATCTGCATGCACTGGTAGCAAGTCAGCGATATAATACTG
This sequence comes from Lissotriton vulgaris, assembly GCF_964263255.1. Taxonomy (NCBI): domain Eukaryota; kingdom Metazoa; phylum Chordata; class Amphibia; order Caudata; family Salamandridae; genus Lissotriton; species Lissotriton vulgaris. The sequence goes on from NC_141697.1 coordinate 980,507,590, forward strand.
CACGCCGTGGAAACAAGCAGTATATTAAAGCAAGCTACTTAATACTCGTGAAATCTTCTTTCTCGTATGTACATCAATTGATAACATCATTCTTTCAATGCGGTCTTCCGTTTCTCTCGCTTCTTTTGAAAGCAGAACAGTCCAGAGACACCAACTCTCTTCCTCCTTCCATTCCTTCTTTATCGGGTTTCCTCCTATTTCTTGATCTTCTCTCCTCATACCCCTGTCTAACATTTTTCTAACCTCTATTTTCTCATTCCGTCCAGGTCCATCATGTACTCATCGTGCCTCCTTCAACACGTTAATCATCGCTTCGCCACTTTCTATGATGTTAATTAGTTTATTCTATCCTAAATATTCATCACGTAAGTCTTTTCTCAAGCTATCCCCTCACCTCTCTTCAAAACCACTGCCTTTATCTTTCCTCCATGGGCCACACTTTCCCCTTCCCTCCTCTCTCCATCCCTCCCTGTTTACCCACTTCATCTCCTTTCTCTCTCCGGTTCCCCTCTGTTGCCTTATACCTCTCTTTCTTCCTCCTTCCATCCTGTACCAGGGTGCGCCTCACCTCTCAGTGGCGGCCGCTCGAAGGTCTATCACTCTGTTGTCCCGGCTTGCTTCTCCAGGCTGCCCCTGCTCTGGTGCTCTGCTCTCGCTCTGCGCCCGGAATTCTGTCCCGGAAGTTCCTCTGCAGTGCGCGCAACCGGTCCGGCAGGAAACAGCAGCACAGACATTTAAGTTCCGGTCTTTGAACAAAGGTTCCGTCCTGCGATAGAGTAACCTTCTTAAATTACCCTTCGATTCGAACATCGATAACCCTCGATTCCGTTGTGCTTAATTTTATTAATTCTATACGCCTCGGCGCTAATGGGGTTCACCACACCCGCAAAATGGGCATAAAAGCATCGTTAGCCTGCCCCCCACTCCCCCCGAGTGCCTTTGAACCTAGTCCTGGCTACGTTTTACATAGCATTCTGGGATTTATAGTCTCGTATACGCCAATGTAAAAATAAAGGAGTACACATCCTACCCCGTACGAAACAACAAGCATTGGAAATGCAACAGGGCTCGCATTAGGAAAGTTTGAGCTATTGGTCTTATAAATGAAATTTTTTTTATTTGTGTTATTTTTTAAAATAGCTAAATTAATAGCTTTGTCATTTACAATGCCAATAGTTCTAACTTTCGCAAACACCTATAGCATTTGTAATGCAACATGTTTTGTATTTACGTGACTTAGATGTATTGATATTACAAATAACAATGGTTTTTAATTTTTGTAAATAATTAATACCTAAATAAATGTATGTAATTTGTAATGGCAATAGCTTAAACTTTTGTAAATACCTTTTGTGAAGATTATGTTCAGTGTTTTTTATTGTGACGAAAATCCAAAAACAGAAGTGAAATATTAACATCTTTTTGTGATTTTTAATAAAGCAAGAAAGCTTGAAAACCGCTTGAAACATTGAAAGAACATATTTGAACCAGTGATGCTGTGGTTGCGCTGAGTGATGCTGTGGTTGCACTGAGTGATGCTGTGGTTGCGCTGAGTGGTGTGTGCATCAGTGGAGCTTAGTGGGTACATTGGTGGAGCTGTGTGGTGGGTGCATTGGTGGAGCTTAGTTAGAGCATCGGTGGAGCTGTGTGGTGGGTGCATCAGTGGAGCTGTGTGGTGGGTGCCTCGGCGGAGCTGTGTGGTGGGTGCATCGGAGGAGCTGTGTGGTGGGTGCATCGGTGGAGCTGTGTGGTGGGTGCATCGGTGGAGCTGTGTGGTGGGTGCATCGGTGGAGCTGTGTGGTGGGTGCATCGGTGGAGCTGTGTGGTGGGTGCATCGGTGGAGCTGTGTGGTGGGTGCATCGGTGGAGCTGTGTGGTGGGGCATTCATGGAGCTGTGTGGTTGGGGCATGTGTGGTGGGGGCATGTGTGGTGGGGGCATCGGTGGAGGTGTGTGTGGTGGGTGCATCGGTGGAGGTGTGTGTGGTGGGTGCATCGGTGGAGGTGTGTGGTGGGTGCATCGGTGGAGGTGTGTGGTGGGTGCATCGGTGGAGGTGTGTGGTGGGTGCATTGGTGGAGCTGTGTGGTGGGTGCATTGGTGTAGCTGTGTGGTGGGTGCATCTGTGGAGCTGTGTGGTGGGTGCATGGGTGGAGCTGTGTGGTGGGTGCAGCTGTGGAGCTGTGTGGTCGGTGCATCTGTGGAGCTGTGTAGTGGGTGCCTCGGTAGAGCTGTGTGGTGGGTGCCTCGGTGGAGCTGTGTGGTGGGTGCCTCGGTGGAGCTGTGTGGTGGGTGCCTCGGTGGAGCTGTGTGGTGGTTGCATCAGTGGAGCTGTGTGGTGGTTGCATCGGTGGAGCTGTGTGGTGGTTGCATCGGTGGAGCTGTGTGGTGGTTGCATCGGTGGAGCTGTGTTGTGGTTGCATCAGTGGAGCTGTGTAGGTAGATCTGTGTGGTGAGTGCATTGGTGGAGCTGTGTCGGTGGAGCTGTGTGGTGGGTGCATCGGTGGAGTTGGGTGGTGGGAGCATCGGTGGAGCTGTGTAGGTGGAGGTGTGTGGTGGGTGCATCGGTGGAGCTGTGTCGGTGGAGCTGTGTGGTGGGTGCATCAGTGGAGCTGTGTGGTGGGTGCCTCGGTGGAGCTGTGTAGGTGATGCTGTGTGGTGGGTGCATCGGTGGAGCTGTGTCGGTGGAGCTGTGTGGTGGGTGTATCGGTGGAGTTGGGTGGTGGGTGCATCGGTGGAGCTGTGTCGGAGGAGCTGTGTGGTGTCTGCATCGATGGAGCTGTGTGGTGGCTGCATCGGTGGAGCTGTGTGGTGGCTGCATCGGTGGAGCTGTGTGGTGGCTGAATCGGTGGAGCTGTGTGGTGGCTGAATCGGTGGAGCTGTGTGGTGGGTGCATCGGTGGAGCTGTGTCGGTGGAGCTGTGTGGTGGCTGCATCGCTGGAGCTGTGTGATGGGTGCATCATTGCAGCTGTGTAGGTGGAGCTGTGTGGTGGGTGCATCGGTGGAGCTGTGTGGTGGGTGCATCGGTGGAGCTGTGTCGGTGGAGCTCTGTGGTGGGTGCATCGGTGGAGCTGTGTCGGTGGAGCTGTGTGGTGGGTGCATCGGTGGAGCTGTGTAGGTGGAGCTGTGTGGTGGGTGCGTCGGTGGAGCTGTGTCGGTGGAGCTGTGTGGTGGGTGCATCGGTGGAGCTGTGTGGTGGATGCATCAGTGGAGCTGTGTGGTGGGTGCATCGGTGGAGCTGTGTGGTGGGTGCATCGGTGGAGCTGTGTGGTGGGTGCATCGGTGGAGCTGTGTCGGTGGAGCTGTGTGGTGGGTGCGTCGGTGGAGCTGTGTCGGTGGAGCTGTGTGGTGGGTGCATCGGTGGAGTTGGGTGGTGGGTGCATCGGTGGAGTTGGGTGGTGGGTGCATCGGTGGAGCTGTGTGGTGGGTGCATCGGTGGAGCTGTGTGGTGGGTGCATCGGTGGAGCTGTGTGGTGGATGCATCAGTGGAGCTGTGTGGTGGGTGCATCGGTGGAGCTGTGTGGTGGGTGCATCGGTGGAGCTGTGTGGTGGGTGCATCGGTGGAGCTCTGTCGGTGGAGCTGTGTGGTGTCTGCATCGCTGGAGCTGTGTGATGGGTGCATCGCTGCAGCTGTGTAGGTGGAGCTGTGTGGTGGGTGCATCGGTGGAGCTGTGTGGTGGGTGCATCGGTGGAGCTGTGTGGTGGGTGCATCGGTGGAGCTGTGTCGGTGGAGCTGTGTCGGTGGAGCTGTGTGGTGGGTGCGTCGGTGGAGCTGTGTCGGTGGAGCTGTGTGGTGGGTGCATCGGTGGAGTTGGGTGGTGGGTGCATCGGTGGAGTTGGGTGGTGGGTGCATCGGTGGAGCTGTGTGGTGGGTGCATCAGTGGAGCTGTGTGGTGGGTGCATCAGTGGAGCTGTGTGGTGGGTGCATCAGTGGAGCTGAGTGGTGGGTGCATCGGTGGAGCTGTGTAGGTGGAGCTGTGTGGTGGGTGCGTCAGTGGAGCTGTGTCGGTGGAGCTGTGTGGTGGGTGCATCGGTGGAGTTGGGTGGTGGGTGCATCGGTGGAGATGTGTGGTGGATGCATCGGTGGAGATGTGTGGTGGATGCATCGGTGGATCTGTGTGGTGGATGCATCGGTGGAGCTGTGTGGTGGGTGCATCGGTGGAGCTGTGTGGTGGGTGCATCGGTGGAGTTGGGTGCATCGGTGGAGCTGTGTGGTGGAGCTGTGTGGTGGATGCATCGGTGGAGCTGTGTGGTGGATGCATCGGTGGAGCTGTGTGGTGGGTGCATCGGTGGAGCTGTGTGGTGGATGCATCGGTGGAGCTGTGTGGTGGGTGCATCGGTGGAGCTGTGTGGGTGGAGCTGTGTGGTGGGTGCATCGGTGGAGCTGTGTAGGTGGAGTTGGGTGGTGGGTGCATCGGTGGAGCTGTGTAGGTGGAGTTGGGTGGTGGGTGCATCGGTGGAGCTGTGTGGTGGATGCATCGGTGGAGGTGTGTGGTGGGTGCCTCGGTGGAGCTGTGTGGTGGGTGCCTCAGTGGAGCTGTGTGGTGGGTGCATCGGTGGAGCTGTGTAGGTGGAGTTGGGTGGTGGGTGCATCAGTGGAGTTGTGTCGGTGGAGCTGTGTGGTGGGTGCATCAGTGGAGCTGTGTGGTGTTGTAATTAAATTATGCTCTACAAAGATGCAGGGAGACCTGTTCCTTTGTCTTGAGTGTTGCTATACTCTGGCGAAACCTGCTTGGCCCAACAGCCAGCCCGAGAAAGCATTTCTTAGTGGTCGGCATAGCCCGAACACCTAAACCCCACACATGCATCCTTAATTAAGTCTATCAAGCCACTGGCGGTAATTGTTTGAAACAAAATTGACGCTTCACGCACTACTAAAGGTGACGAGAAAAATTATTTGAAGGGGCCAGGTCATGGGACCCAGGCATTAAACGCAACCCCTTACGCCGGTGCCTGAATCACTAAAAGTAGGAAAGGCAGCGCTGCACTGGTGTGAGAAACATGAAATGGCAAGGTTTGATTGTCTTCAGACCGTACGTGGCAAGCCAGTAAATTCATAAATACAAGGTTTCCAAGGTGAAAGAATACACGATAAAAGGTAAGACAAAATCAGACGTACTGCCAAGGTTTGGCTAATGGGGGCATACATCAACACTTGACTTTATGCAAACCTCCCATTGCAGCTTATGACGCTGCCGACCTCCACTCCAGCCTGACCCGACATCTCCAAAGGCTAAATGCTGCGCAGCTGGAGAACGCAGCTTGACATACCCGAGCTCTCAAAATACTAAACCATGTGCGTCAGCACAAGGAAACGAATAAAAATCGATCTTGTCCATGGAGCAACTTAAATGTCTGGCCTTGAATTTTTTCCAATCTCACCTCCCGTGCAAACACGGGATGTAGGGAAAAAGTGACTAGTGCTGGAAAAAAGCAATCAGCAGGTCGAGACTTTATGAAGAGTGGGTGGTAGGACAAGGCAAGACAAGCCAGCCGCCTAGGGTGACAAGTAGAGGATTACCCACTGTCACTACAACCAGGAAAAGATGTTCCTTTGCTCAGGGACAGGGGGTGGCAACAAGCTGTCACTTCGAAAAGGGCACATACATCTAGCATTAGTTATGAATCTACAGTATTTTAAACTATCCACGATGTGTTGCAAAAAACAATCTAACTACCTGGACAATTCTTCACATGGGAACTAAGGATTAAAGCCGGGGGTCCTTTTCGCCCAATCCTGGTTCCTCACCAGACAATGAAGACTAGTCTGTCTAATTACAGATCGAATAAGTAATTCATTTTGGAAAATACACTAAAAAACAGCTAGACTCGGGTGCAATCTAATGGGGCAAGAGATAACTCAACTGATGTGTGGCATGTCTTCCGCTATAACTCAAGGAGAATGCATACTTTTGTAAAAGACCCCAAGAAGATAAGTAGTGCATGGAAATATCTTTGCTTTTAAGATTTTCAGTTAGTTACATCTAATTTACAAAAACTTTTTTTGGGACGAGAAGTGTGAAAGAAAGGGTATTGTTGAGCGCAGAATGTGATATACTGCACACTAGGACAACAGTTGTGCACGCCACCTCTGTGCAAATCAAAGGGGAAACTAAATTCCCAGATTTTTAAAGCAAATAATGCAACATCATAATAGCTAGTCCCAAAACCTGATAGGTAAAATGGAATTCGTGGTCCTGGATACAGCATGCATTCCATGTTTCTTTTCAAGCAGAGCATAAACAGTTGTTGCAGCAAGGGGCGGGAAGATTAGGAGACGAAACTGAAAATACGGCCGGCAGGCAGTGAATAATTAGGAGGTGATAAATGACCTGGGACAGCTGCCTTTGATGTGGTAATGCGAGGCAGGCAGGCAGATGGCTGGTGGCATTGTGCACGCGCTTTTTAGGGCTTGCGCTTGCGCAATGACCTAAAAAGCACATGCACTTAAAGGAATCGCCAGTGGAATCGCCAGTGGTGGTTCAACACTGGATAAGCCCCATTAGAGCTTCCAGCTGTGCTCATGCGCACAGCAGGCGAGCCCTAAAAACCTGGCCTGCGTAAAATATTCAACCATGCCTTTCGGCTGTTATCACTCTATAGAAATGCAATATACATACACAATTATACATACTGGGTATTGAAAATTCGGGAGCTTCGACATTAGGACATTAGCATACATGCCAACATTTCAGAAGAGAAAAGTGGGAGATAAAAAAAAAAAAATCGGGAGAATGTGGTCTTGAATCGGGTTACTGGCATGTATGGGCTTTGGAAGTGTGCCACTACAGGATCGGACATTTGAAATGCAAATGCACTTTTTTCTTACCTTTCAGAAGCATGGAGCGCAATGGCAGGCAGAGAGAGGGTGATGCAAGTATAGTGCACTGGCCTGGCAGGTTGCTGGCAGTGCTTGCCCCCCCCACCTCCTCTCCCCCTTCCTCCCCACCCCCCTGCCCTGTGTGGCAGCCCGGGCTGAAACAGCTTCCCGGGCACACACACAGCCGCCCCTACCCCCCACCCCCAACAACTTAACAGGTCTTTAAAAAGACCATTCCCTTGTTAATGACGCTTTGTTTGTTTCTCACCTATTCTAGAGCCCCTGCATCGCCACTCTGACGATTGTTGGAAGAATTAACACATTACACAATAAATACCAAGCCCTGTCAGCTGAAACCCCTGAGGAATCGGGTTTTTGCTTGCAGGAATCGGGAGGCGGGAGACTAGCCTTGAAATCGGTAGTCTCACGCCTGAATCGGGAGGGTTGGCATGTCTGCATTAGTGCGGGAGTTTCTCCACATCTCAGTTTCAAATCTGTCGTAAATAGATTTCCAGATCTTTCAGGTTTTCATGATCCACGGTTGAATTGCCCATCGTATTCAAGGAGAACTTTTGTATTATTCTGGGGCAATTAATTTAAGTTAATATACATTTGTATTGTTCTTTATTGCCCCAGTTACTTACTGTGAGAAGCTGGCTTGGTATATTTATTTATTTATTTGCAAATCAAAAAGGAGAGAGAGGACTAGGTAAGCCAGTCCGGGTCCCCTGGTTATATGTAGAGATATCAATATAGGACTAGCTATGTTGTGTTAGAGGAGACTCAGAAGGTATATCTGTAGGCAAACCCTTAGGTTTGGACATGAAGCCCTCACACACCAACCTAGTTGGTGTCATGCTTCATAAAAAGGCTGTGGACGTTGTGGAGTATATTAGGGGCTCCTACGTCCTTGTGGTCTACATGTTTCAGCCAGGCCTTTTGATTAAAACTGGCTTTCCTCAGGACCAAATGAGTATGTGTGAGTGAAAATAAACTATATTAAGTGAAAGTGTATGGTAAAAAAGTGTTGCACTCGCTAAGGTGCCGTACGTGTAAGAGGGGGATTCCCTCTGCTTTAACTTGCTACTTGCTGTTAAAGCCTCATGGGTCACTTGGCAGGGAGGGAAAGGAGACCGGTATTTCCGATCAGCGGTTCCTGCGACCTATCGTCCTGCTCCAGTGTCCCGAAACATGTAGACCACAAGGACGTAGGAGCCCCTAATATACTCCACAACGTCCACAGCCTTTTTATCTTGCTAACAGGGGCCCAGGTATTAAATTTACCTTTACCCTCGGGAACTGGGACCTCCTGGATAGCTTTTAAACCTTTCACCTCCATTCTCACCAGCACTGCACACTCAGTAAGAATACCTGCTCCTCAGTAATCTGGAGTCGCAGCACACCCGGGACACATTCGGTGTCACTGTGGTGGGCCCGATGATGAAGCATGACACCAACTAGGTTGGTGTGTGAGGGCTTCATGTCCAAACCTAAGGGTTTGCCTACAGATATACCTTCTGAGTCTCCTCTAACACAACATAGCTAGTCCTATATTGATATCTCTACATATTTATTTATTTGTAAGTTTTTTAAAGCACTAGCTAGACCCGAGGGCATCAGAGCGCTTTACATGAATGAGAGAAGACAACCGAATCAATTTCAATTTATAATCTTTATTTCGGTTCTTAAAAAGACACCATAAAAGCACATATACAATATACACAAAATTATTTAAAAAAGTGAGTTTTCCATTAAAAAAGGGATATAAAAGGTAAAATTATCTAACACCATAGTTCATTAGGCTAGTGGGACAAGGGGTTAATTAACCAAGGGGTCAGATAATGTTAGAGTCCGATTTCTCTGGTGTTCCTCAGCCGTAGTGCCATCCGGATAAAGTTTATAGTGCAGAAAAGGGTATAAGCGTCTTCAGCTTCCTGTAAAAACCTCAGGGCCAATTTCGCTTGTTTAAACTTTAAATCTTTCAAAATCCCCACCTGGAACTTGCGTCTTGGTACTGCATAAAATGGACACAATAAAACAAAGTGAAGGGTATCCTGCGGAGACCGGTGGTCGCAGCCGCAGGTACCCTTCTCTGCCACTGTATGAGTGAACCCAGCCGGAACCGCAAAGAGATGGTGAAGCATGTTAAGTCTAAAGCGGGTCATGACATAGCGGTCCTGAGCATTATGCATGACCCTCAAATAAGGTTCCATTCCTTGCTTCGCTGTGAGTTTACTATAAGATAGGACAGTGGGTTTGTGTCTTTCTTTCTCAGCCCTTAGTGATTGAAGCCGTTCTGGAAAGAGTTTTTTCACCAGAGCTTTGCTCTCGATAGTTAGAGAGTCTGGGGATGTGAAAAGGTCTAAACAATCAATCTCCGCTAGTGAGTTCTTGACGTACTTTAGCCAGGGTATGTCATGGCCTTTATCTCGTTTGAGGCAATCCTAGATAATTTGTCTTGTTAGGGCCGCCTCGGGGTTGGTCCATAATTTGACCCATGCCAGGAGAGGTTTAATTTTAATCCGGTCTACTATAAAGGGTTCTCCCACTTCTTCATGGATAATATAAGCCAATACGCTCTGGGGTACTTTCAGGACTCTTCTCAAGAATTTGTTTTCTTCTGTCTGTATTTGCTGTGCTTTGTTATCTATGAAGCCCCACAGTTCTGCCCCATAGGTTACCTTCGCACAGCAAATTGACTTGTACAGGTTCAGTATTTGCTCTGGGGACCATCTTCCTAATCTTTGTCCATACCCCATGATGGCTCCTACTGATGCTGCCAATTTCGTTGAGTGCTTCTCTACCAGGGGTTTGAAGTTGAGATGGTTATCGAACAGTACCCCTAAGTATGAAAAGGTCTTAACCTGGTCAATCTTATGTGACCCGATGTGGTAGGTAAAGTTCCCTTTTGTCAGTTGCCCTGATGACATGATGTAGGATTTTTCCAGATTTGTCGCTAGGTCCAGTTTATCCATGAACACAACAAAGCCGTCAATCAGTGTTTGTAAACCTAGAGGGGTTCTGGCAAGCAGTACCGCGTCATCGGCGTATAATAGTACGGGCACTGCACGATGACCGATTTGGGGTGAGTCCACCTTTAATTTGAGTAGGTCTTTTTCCAGCGAGTTGATATATATGGAAAAAAGGAAGGGCGCGAGGATGCAACCCTGCCTTACTCCACTGGTGCAGGCAAAGGGGTCGGTCTTTTTTCCCTCTTGGTTGTACCTTACGCTTGCAGATGTATTCCAGTGAATATTTTGCAGGGTGTCCACTAGCGGTTGATCCACTCCTAGTTCAATCAGTAGAGACCAGAGCTTTCTTCTGTTTACGCGGTCAAAAGCCGCTGAAAGGTCCATAAACCCCATATAAATGGACCCCTTCCCAGCGATGGTGTATTTAGCTGTCAGAAGATATAAGTTCAAACATTGGTCGGTGGTGGATCTGCCCTCCCTGAAGCCATATTGAATTTCAGAGAGGACCTGGTGCTCCTCTGCCCAATCTTGTAATCGATGTAAAATGACTCTCCCCAATACTTTTGCAGTCACATCAATGAGTGAAATTGGTCGATAGCATTGAGGGTCGTCACGATTCCCTTTTTTGTAAATGGGAACTATGGTCGCTGTTGACCAGGAACGGGGCAGTCCTGCCACCACTGCCTCGTTCAGAACCCTTGTAAGCAGCGGGGCCCATAGCTCGGGACTGCTTAGAAACAAGTCAGGTGGGATTCCATCCGGGCCGGGCGCTTTGTTTTTGCTGAGCCCTGCTATTCCAGTTTCAACTTCTTTCAGGGAGAAGTCCAATTTGGCCGGCTGAAAGCTCCCTGGTACTTCCCCCTGGGTTAAGTGGCTTGAGTGGTTATATAGACTCTGGAAGTGGTTCAACCATTGTTCTGGCAAGATGATGTTCGTTATTTTTGGTGCTCCTTGGTCCTGAAAACATGGGGAGTTAATAACTTTCCAGAAACTTGCAGAGTCTTTCCTTTCAGCAGCGTCCCTTAGATCCTCCCAGGCTTGATTTTGTAGGCTTTGTTTACGTTTTTTTCAGAGCTTTTTTGTATTCGGCTCTGTTCTGTGCGACGACGATCTTGTCCCTTGGTTTGGCATGAAGGCTGAGTTTCAGGTTTTTAAGCGCCTTGGTACAGATCGAGTCGAACCAACGTGGGGCTGAGGGCACTTTGCTAGTTCCAGTAGTCTTTAAAAGGTTGTTTACATGGGACGCAATTTCTTCAAATGCCCTGACCACCAGGACTCCTTCCACACTTGGGTCAAGGCATATATTTATTGCTTCTAAGCCCTCTGCTATCAGACTTTTGTAGAATCTATCCCCATCAATCCTGGCCCATTTAATTCTTCTTCCTTGGTCCACTGCTTTTTCTATGGTGTCAGATTTCTTTGGACCCAGTTTAAAATCAAAGCCTTTTATTGTGAGAATGACTGGATTGTGATCACTGAAGATGCTTGCATCTATTATAATTTTACTTATATTTCTTTTTAATATAGGCGAGACTAGGATATAGTCAATATAAGAGTGGCAACCTCTTCCTTTATATGTTGGGGTTAATTCTCCTTTTTCACCCAACACAACAAGATCTAAAGTTTGAGTTAGATTATGCCTTTTCGTTAGTCTCTCCAGGTCCCATCCCTCTTTTGAGTGAGTGAAATGTGGGCCTTTCATTATGGTGCATCTCGACCAGTCTTTATTAAAAGGTTTTAGTTCGTCACAAAGGTGACAGTTAAAATCCCCCATAAGTATTAAACTTGGGGGGTTTGGTGTCTTGTTTAAGTTGATCAAATTTTCTAGGCAAGAGTCCAGTTCTTTTACGGCTGTTTCCTTTCCCGTCATACCAGCCGCATTATACCAGTTGACTAGAAAAAAATTTAGTCTTGTGGAGACGAACCTTACTACTTGGAGATTATATGAGACCCAGTTAGTGTTTGACCATGTGCCCTGAATATCTAGGTTAACATATATTACGAGTCCCCCGCTGGCTCTCCCCGAGGATACCCTTTTGGCCGGAACAGAGAAACTTTTGTAACCTTCTAGGCTATAGTCATTTAGTTCAGTGGCCCATGTTTCTTGCAGGCATATAATTTTGAATTTACTTATGTAGCTAAGCCATTCTTGGGATTGAAATTTGGCTGCTAATCCTGCTATATTCCAGGATGCAATTTGTAAGTTTTTATAAGTGTCATCCTTGGGGATTCCTATTAGGTCTCTTGATGGAAGCCCTGCTTGATTTTCCACTTCGGGTGGTACGTCGGGGCTAGGTTGTAAGCTGCTATAAATAGCTGATCTACACTGTTTGGTGGTTGGCCTATGTTGGGGGGATTTTGTCAAGTCGCCTTTTACCCTACTCATATTCGGAGACTTATTGCCACCTCCCTTATTGGGTACGGGTTCTGATCTGTTCCCCTCCCCCGTTATCCTTCCAGTTGTGGGTGGTCCTGCCTCCTTCAGCCTTGCCTGATTAGAGGGTTGCTTTTCCCGCCCCTGTCAATCGACCTCTTCAAGTACGCTAAACCTGTTCCAGTGTGCGTGCTGCGTTAGAAAAGGATCATAGTGTGGGGTTACATGATATGGCCTTTACCACTGGGGTAGTCTGTATTGGGGGTCCATTTGGGGCATTCTGATCATTGGAGGTCTATTGCTCTGCATAGGTCTATGAGGTGCAAATGGGTAAAAGTAGGATAAGTGTACAGGATGAATTTGTGAGTGGGGATAACTAGGGGGGGCATTGCAAATAAAATTGACTGCTGCAATGTCTCTAAAGTTTACCGTAATTATATCCCCTGCTATAGTCTTTGTGCCTTTACCGATCCACTCCCCCCTTCTTACTGAGAGAATCTCCCCGTGAATGTTGGGGGGTAGTGGTCTATGTATTTGTAGCCACTGTGCACATTTGTTTTTCAACTCTACTTGAGTTTCCCTTTTGCCCTCTCTTAATGATGGGACTCCTGTTAGTACCACTACGAAGGGTAAAGCTTCAGGTGGGAGATTGATTGTCCTGAAACGGGTTGCTGTTTTATTTTCTTTGGAGGTTGCCAATGGGGTCGGATTGGTCTTGGGAGCCTCTTTGGGAGTTTGAACGTTGTTTCCTTGAGGTGTTTCAGTGGGTCGAACGGATGGTTTAATAGTTTCGGTAAATGTTTGTTTATTGGTTTTACCTGTATTCGGTGTGGTAGCAGCCTTTTGTGTATCTTTGGTGTTTTTCTGTATAGCTCTGATGAAATTGTTTGCTGCCATGTCCGCTATTGGATTGGCCTTAACTTTAGTTGATCTTTTAGGTATGATGTCATCCTGTTTTATTAAGGCGCCCTCTTGTGCTGTTTGGCCTTTAGGGCCAACACCCTTGTTGTTTATAAGAGATGTTAGTCTGTCGATCTTAGCTATAAGAGGTTTTATCAGCACGGTAATGGAGTGCTCAAGGTCCGTTTTAAGGTCAACCACCATATTGGTAATCCAACACGGTATTCCTGGTGTTGGTGGATTTATAGGCGTCACCAGGTCATGATTTCTTGTTTTGGTTTGGCCTTTTTTACCTCCGCTTTTGGAGCCTTCCTTGGGGCCATTTTTTTCCATAGTGTTTAGTTTCCTCTTGTTGTTATTTATTAGTAAATCCGTTCGCTCCCTACTACTATCGGCGGGCGCCTGGGCGCATGGAGGATCGACGAAAGAAGAGGGGGTAATGGCCAGACTAGTGTCAGGGTCATCTGCCGAGTCTAGGGAAACTGCAGATGAATTGATAAGAATTTCCTGTACGTCTTGGACGATAGTTACGGGTGGTAGAGACATCCTTCTCTCCGTGTTAGCGATGGCATTAGATACCGCCCCTATAGTTTGTATAAGCATCTTATCGATGGCAGTTAGTGTTGGTAGTGTTTGAGGGGGGTCCACTTTAGGTTTAGGTTTTGTGCTTGATCTTAATGTGGGCATCTTGGGCTTCTTAGCAGTCTTCCTCATAATCTAAAGAAAGAGGGTGCAGAGATGAAGGTTTGACTTGACTACGTTGAATAGGGCACAGGTAATTACCTGGTGTGGATAGTGCCTTTGGATGACTTTAGGGGCCCTCTTCTGGCCTCTGAGGGCCACAGAGGGCCCGCCCTTTGCCCGGGCTTCCCTCGGCGTCCCGCTCGCGTCCCGCTGAGCGGTAGATCGCTGTTCATAAAGGGGGGCGTTGCAGCCGGGGGGCGTGTCTTACTGGGGGCGTGGCCGTGCACACCTGTGCAGCGCAGGGACTCCTGGTCTAGAGAGTCCCTGCAGCGCGCGCCCTCAGTTGCCTCACGATGCTCCCTCCTCCTTCCGCTGGCTCACGAGCACTCCAGCAGCCTCGACCCCACGCCACACACCGCGCAGCGGCACCCTCGAAGCGGGTGCTGCAAGTTGTTAAAAGCGGCAGGGCGGTCAATCCCTCCAGGGACACGGGGAGGCTGCAAGAGAAGTTGGCGTTTTCGTTGATGATTAGGCGGCAACCGGCAACATCCAGGTAGGGTTCTTCACAAAAAAGGGTCTCCGAATCAAGTCGCTTACCATATGATGCAAGATATATAGGATTTTAGAACACACATATAAATATAAAATATACAAAGAAAATCAGGCAGTGAGCGTCCCCGTCACCATCCCTTCCTCTTGCCTTGCCATGTCACTAATCCTCCCCTCCTCTTTCCCTCCTCCACTCTCTGTCTACTTCCCCTGCTCCTACCCCCCACTACCTGAGATATCTCATCTTGCCTGCTTTCACCACCTAGCCCCCTGTCCTTTTGTGCCCTTTGACTAACCACTTCCTCCCCCCTTTTTGGGTAAAGATCCAAGTTATATACGCTGGAGTCTCAGCATACACGCTGAGAGAGTCCGCAGCGCCAAGAGAGCCACTCAAAATTGAGGTATGGTATGGCACCCCTTGCCAAAGCACTCCCTCTCCCCTTTTTGGGGAAGGATCCAGTAAATAGGCCTTTTGGTCTCAGAGACCCCTCTGAGAGAGTCCACTGCGCTTAGGGAGCCTCTCGCAACAGAGATGGGGAGATGATACCACTCCCCCTAGGATCACAGCTTCTGGACTTTGGGCGCAGCTTTGACTCGTCTACTGGTTTGTGTCCCTGTCACCCTCCCCCTCCTCTTGCCATGCCGAGTCTCTAACCCTCCCCTCCTCTTTCCTTCCTCCACTCTCTGTCTACTTCCCCTGATCTTACCCCCCACTTCCCTGAATATCTCCCCTTGCCAGCTTTTTCCCCTACCTATATTTGTGTGTCTCAACCTTACTTGTAACAAAAATTGCCATGCTCTAATAACTGTGTAACTTTAGTAAAGCTGTAACCTGCAATTTATTGTCTGATACCCATGTAAAGCGCTCTGATACCTCCGGGTCTAGCCAGCGCTATATAAAACCTTTTAAATAAATAAAATAAAATAAATAAATAAATAAATAAGGGAGAAAAAGACCTAATTGACAACAGACATAAACATACAACCGTCTTTCACAGAGGGTCTTGACCTATAAAATAGATAAAAACAAAGTTCAGTTTGCTTAGGTATTAAAATATTTGTTGAGGAGTAGGAGTTTCAGGTCCCTTTTGAAGCAAGAGAAGGAGGGGTTGCATTGTAGATCCCTAGGTAGAGAGTGCTATATGCTGGGTGCATTTCCAGAAAAAGAGCAAGTCTGGGTCGATCTCTTTTTTAGTTTGGGAGGTATGCGAAGAAGTGAGTAGGAGCTTCTCAAAGTTCTGGTTCTTCCCGCTTTCATGGCGTTGTTGTCTAAATAGCTGAGGGCATGTGAGTGAAGGGCTTTGTGGGTGATGCAGGCTGTCTAGAAAGTACATCTTCCTTCGATGGGTAGCCAATTGAGGATATTGAGGGCTGGTGTGATGTGTTCATACCGCTTAACACCTGTTATGAGACGACCGCTATGTTTAGAGCTGATCTTGGGGGGGCGAGGTGAGTTTTCGGCGTCCCTGTAAGGATGGCATTACCATAGTCCAGTTTGGAGAGGACAAGAGAAAGACCTAATCGACAAAAGACATAAACATACTGTAGGAGAGTAGGGTCTGCAATCCTATGATCACCCAGATTTTTTGCTTTTGTTTCACTGGTTTACGACTTTCTCTGGCTGTGGGCCTGCCAATCAGACCCACAGCCTGGCTGTTCTCTCTCTAAATTACAACATGTGCCCTAGGTGCATTTACCAATTGGTACTGGGCCACCTTATCAGACCCTGTAACTCAGGGCATAGGTGTACCCAGGGCCTACCAGGGGCTGAAGCATGCATTATGCCACCCCTGGCTGGCCTCCTAAATTTGACACAACTGGCTGCATGACAGCTGGGGCAAAGTCGTGTAATCACCCTTTGCTGTAGATATAGTATACCTATATCTAACCCTAAAAATGGACACACAGATTCCTATAAGTCACTCCTATGGCAGGCCTTAACAATCCTGAAGGCAGAGTGCTTGGAATCGTGTGAGATGGTGCTCTGGCATGAGCTGAGCCTGTCTGTAGCTTGCGGAACCAAGTCCTAATAGCTGTTCCATGATATTGCATACCATATACTCTTAAGTGCATTATAATCCTCGCGGTTAAATGCTATCTTTGGTATTGCTTTATCAAAACATGTCGAGTAAGGTGTCATACGAATTGGAATACTAACCCCTCGCCAATTCTGGCGACGGGGTTAGCATTCCACCCTTCTAGAGGGACACGACATGTATGTAACTGTGAACCCCGGTTAAAGTTAAACGAAGCCTCAGCTCCACAAAATGGATGCTGCCACCACAGACACGAGTCTGACCCCCTGCAGCTGGGAGTCCTTCCAGCGAGGGGAGCCTGGACAAAGGGTTTCCTGTCAGGGGCGGTGCTAGCACCGTCCCAGACATGGTTTTGTGTATCCTGGGTAGGCAGGGCTTTACAGGAAGGTGACTGCTGAGTGGCACCCCGGTGCTCACTACGCATAGGCCAGTCTGAACCAGTTCCAGGGGCACACCAGCCCCTGGCCTGGGGAAGTCCGGCATGGGAGAGGGGTGTAACCACCCCCCTCCTAGTCCCAACCATAGGCAGGACCTAGTCACCGGGTCAGCCCCTTTTCTTAGTATAAAGATAGGAGCGGGTCCCCTGTTCAAATTAGATCATCTTTGGAATCAAGACACGACTTTCTGCGAAAGGACATCAAGATTTCTTCTTCAAGATTCTCCCTTGTGGCTAAGGAGTAGTCACCCTGCATCAAGCGGGCACCATCCTAAGAACACTGCGGTCTGCTGCAAGTCCTTCTTCACGAATCCGACGACCCAGCTCGACGACACCCGGCTTCCCTGGCACCTCTGACCTCTACTCACCTCTACAGCAAAGCTGAGAACTGTGAGTGCGACGAGACCTCGAGGGACCGACGATCGCCAAGACTGCACGACTTCTTTGTAACAAGCCCACCGTGTGCTCCACTGGTGAGTGCTTTGGGGTCCGAGAAGCCCCAACCCTGAGCAGCTCCAGCACCGAAGATCAGCCCTCCAGCATCTCCACGATCTGCGTGGGGCCCTTCTGCTTTTGCGTGCTCACCGCACTGTGTGGCTACTAGCCGGCTGGCTTGTGGCCTTCTTCACGACGCCCGACGACATCACTGCTGCTGGTCTGGTTGCTCCAGACTGGCCCTTGCTTCCTTCTTCAAGAGAGGCACCCCGGACCCTCCTGGTCCACTCCAGATGCCATTTTGAGTCCACCGCGTGGGCTTGAATTTGCCAAGGCTTTGTTGCCCAATCCTGGGTCCAGCGACGCCGACAGCTTCAATCTTCGTGGGACAGCTCGCTCCTCCATCCTGGTCGCCGACAACGCCTCCTGGTCCGTGAGATCTGCGAGCACAGCGTCACCCACTCACCTAGTCGAGGTGACTACCATCCGGTGCCCTCCTGGTGCCACCTGACTACTGGCTAGTAGTCTCGAACTTGGTCCCCTCTGCTTTCAGGTGTCATCTTCCTTCGATCCAGGCTTGGATCCATCGAACTTTCTTCACTGGTCGCCTACCAGCAACTTCTTTCTTCCAGGCTCCTGGTCCGTCTACGAGGATTCCCGACGTCTTTTGAGACCTATGCAGCTGCAGCCCCTGGGCTAGGTAACTTCGGCATTTTGGCGCCCCAGCATAGCCTCACTATCCAAGGGTCAGAATCCACTTTCGTTTTCCTCCTACCAGGTCGGGTTCGCCCGAGAACACTAACTCTGTGAAATCTAGCTACCATAGACTTTGTCCCGCATCCCGCGTGAGAGTGCACACTCTGCACCGAGTCCCCTAGGCCTCCTAGAAGTAATCTGAAGATTCTATAGTCAAGACCTAGCGATTCCAAAGCCTATTAGTACTGTACTTACCTGCTAGTAATTTCGCATTCCACTTCCAGAGTATATGGTTTTCCGTGCCCCTCGGGCATTTGTATATACTGTGCTATCTTAAGTATTTTCAAAGAGTTTTGTTTTGTGCTTAGTACCCTGTCCTCATAAAGAGTACAGGGCTGTTGTGATTCTTAATAAATATCTTGTTTATTTTCATAACACTTGTGTGGTGTCCTTTCACTTGGTGTTCAAGGGGTATATGTGTGGTAAACAGCTGGCTTAACACGCCCTCTCGAGTCTTTAGCCTTAGACTGCTCGTATCCACGCTACTAGGATAGCTGGTCTATAAGGTTGACTTACAACCAATCATCAATAAGGGTTGCTGGACTGATACATAGTGTTCACTAGAATAGTGAGCACTGCATAGCAGGCCACCTTCTCACATTGGTGAGCAGCGGTTGGGATTTGAGCTTGCTGTTGTTTTACCACACGTATCCTAAGAATATCTTGTTGAAAGATCACATAAGTACTGTTAGGTACATATAACTTAGCTTAGAATACTCTGAGTTCTACTGAACCAGCTGTTGCAGCTCCTCAAGGCTTAGCACACCTTGGCTGCAACTCTTAGCAAGGGATCAGTAGGCAAACACATAGTGTAGGTAGGTGCATCACTTACACCACACTAGAAACAGTATGTCAGACAAAGGAGGAAACTCTGAGTCTCCCCTTGTGTCAGTGGACCCTCCACAGGTCCCCACTTCCAGATATACTGTTCTTAGCTTCCAGGAGTTGAGACAGGTGTGTACCTCCAGGAAGATAAGACAGGGGTCTAACCCCACAACTTCCTTTCTGATTGGTCTCTTAGAGACTTATGATGCCAGAAAAGCTGAGAAACTTCTTAGCTCTTCTAATCCAGATGGAAGCATGCCTCCCCTTGAGGGAACCAGAGGAGACCCTGACCTAATCCACCTCTCAGCTGAGACTGAAGAGGGGGAGGAGGATGAGGATCCCTCTGGGGATGAGGCAGATAAGGGACAGGTAGAAGTCAGCAGACTAACCAGGTCCAACTTAAGCAGGCATGAGATTGGTACTGGGGGACCCCTGGGGCCACTCTCAGGCCAGCTTAACATTGGGAATGGACGAGCTAGATCTCTATCAAGAGGCTCAGGCAGATCCATTCAAACCAATGGCTCTCACAACTCTTCTCACAGAGGGATGACTTCCCCTCAGAGGAGAGTGTATGAAGCTAAAGAAAAGGCAGCCAATCTGAGGATTGAAAGGGAAGAACTTGCCCTGGCCAAAGAGAGGCTTGCCTTTGCTAGAGAGCAACAGTTAAGTGGGGTAGTCCCCACTGGTGGCAGCAATGTACCTAGCAATAGGGAAAGGAGTTTTGATACAAAGCACCTGAATAAGATAGTGCCCCCCTTTAAACAAGGGGATGACATCCACAAATGGATAACTGCTTTGGAGAGGGCCTGCACTGTGCAGGGTGTTCCCCAAAGTCAGTGGGCAGCTATCTTGTGGCTCTCCTTTGAAGGAAAAGGTAGAGATAAGCTCCTCACTACTAGAGTGGAGGATGCTAACAATTACCAAGTCTTGAAAAATACACTGATTGATGGGTTTGGCCTAACCACTGAACAATACAGGTTGCTGTTTAGGGATACCCAGAAAACTCAGTCTCAAGATTGGTCTGACTTTGTGGATTGTGCCACTAAGGCTTTGGAGGGCTGGTTGCTGGGCAGTAAGGTTACTGATTACACAGGATTGTATAATTTGATCATGAGAGAACACATTTTAAACAATTGTCAGAACCAGTTGTTGCATCAGCATCTTGTTGACTCAGATCTGACCTCTCCCCAAGAATTGGGAAAGAAGGCAGACAGATGGGTCAGAACAAGAGTTAAACAGAACCAGGGCCAGAATCAAGGTGGTCAGAAGAAAGCAGACCAGAAGGGTAAAGATTCTAAGGGGGAACAAAATGACCAGAAGTCTTCGACAGGTCCCCAACAACCCAAAGAGGGTGGGGGTCAGGCTCCCCAGAAGAAGAAAGAAGGCCAATCTAAGAGGTGGTGCCAATACTGCAAAAGTAAAACTCACTGGTTTAGTGAGTGCACCAAGAAAGGAGGAGGGCAGACTCCTGCCACTGCAGCCCCTAAGGCACCTGTGCCCCCTAGTACAGTCAGCAGTGGTAGTGCACCTCCCAAGGGTTTAGTTGGGTTAACCCTGGGTTCTGAGGGGAGTGACAACTTAGTTGGCACACTCACTCAGGCTGTCCTTGTTTGTACAGGGGATGTGGATATGTCCCCTGATATAAGTCCCAATACTTTGGGCAAATACAGACAGACACCTTTTATTAATGGAAAAATGTCTCAGGCCTATAGGGACACTTGTGCCAGTGTCACAATGGTGACACCTAACTTTGTGGACCCTGGACAGATCATGCCAGGTACAGAATTCCTGGTGACCAATGCAAGCAATGTCACTACCAATCACAGTATGGCAATTGTAGCTTACTCCTGGGGAGGGGTAACTGGCCAAAAGAAGGTTGTAGTTAGTTCAGACCTCCCAGTGGATTGTTTGTTGGGCAATGATTTGGAGTCATCACAATGGTCAGAAGTGGAGCAGAGGACTCACATGGAAATGTTAGACTTGCCAGCACATGTGTTTGCTGTGACCAGGTCACAGGTCAGGAAATGCCCCACTGAACAGGTGCTGGATCCTGGAACAATGGACCAGACACCTTCCAAGAAGAAGAGCAGTAGGGTTAAGGCTGTGCCTTCCCCCTTGCCCCAGGTTGTGGATCAAGTCTCAGAGGAGGCTGACCTACAGGAATTGAGGGAAACTGAGCCTAGAGAGTTTGAACTTGATCAAGTTGAATTCTTGGGTTCAGGGGGACCCTCAAGGGAAGACCTGGGGAAGGACCAGTTAGACTGCCCTTCTCTTGAACCCCTCAGACAGCAGGCTGCTGCTGAGGCTGCTGGGAACGCCACAGGTACCCACAAGGTATACTGGGAAGATGGACTCCTGTACACTGAGGCAAGAGACCACAAGCCTGGCATGACCAGGAGGCTGGTTGTACCCTTGTCTCAGCGAGGTTTCCTCCTTACCTTGGCCCATGAGATTCCCTTAGCAGGTCACTTAGGCCAGACAAAGACTTGGGACAGACTTGTCTCACACTTTCACTGGCCTCACATGAATGAGGATACCAAGGAGTTTTGTCGCTCCTGTGTCACTTGCCAAGCCAGTGGTAAGTCAGGTGGCACAACAAAGCCCCCCCTTATACCAATGCCTGTGGTGGGGGTGCCCTTTGAAAGAGTGGGGATTGACATTGTTGGTCCAATGGAACCCCAGACAGCATCAGGGCACACGTTTATACTGGTGGTAGTGGATCATGCCACCAGGTATCCTGAAGCTATTCCACTTAGGACCACCACAGCACCTGTGGTGGCAAGGGCCCTAGTTGGAGTGTTCTCCAGAGTGGGCTTCCCTAAGGAGGTTGTCTCTGACAGAGGTGCAAACTTCATGTCAAGCTACTTAACTGCTATGTGGAAGGAATGTGGTGTCAACTACAAGTTCACTACACCCTATCATCCACAATGCAATGGGCTTGTTGAAAGGTTCAACAGGACCCTAAAAGGGATGATTCATGGACTACCTGAAAAGCTCAGGCGTAGATGGGATGTCCTGATTCCCTGCCTTCTGTTTGCTTACAGAGAGGTCCCACAAAAGGGGGTTGGCTACAGCCCTTTTGAACTTTTGTATGGGCATCCTGTGAGAGGCCCCCTGTGTTTGGTGAAGGAAGGATGGGAGAGACCTCTCAAAAAGCCTGCAACCAACATAGTGGACTATGTACTTGGTCTCCGCTCCAGGATGGCTGAGTATATGGAGAAGGCATCTGAAAACCTTAAGGCCAGTCAAGAACTTCAAAAAGCTTGGCATGACCAAAGGGCTGTCCTGAGTTTTTACCAGCCTGGACAGAAGGTGTGGGTGTTGGAGCCAGTGGCCCCAGCAGCACTCAAAGACAAATGGTCTGGGCCCCACACAATTCTTGAGCAAAAGGGAGAGGTCACCTACCTGGTGGACCTTGGAACTCCCAGGAGCCCCCACAGGGTACTCCATGTCAACAGGCTCAAAGCATATGTCGACAGGAAGGACATGAGCTTGCTCATGGCCATAGATGAGGGACAGGAGGAAGAGAGTGACCCTCTCCCAGACCTGCTCACTCAGAATCCTGATGATGGGCCAGTAGATGGTGTTGTCTTTTGTGGCAGCCTCTCTGAGCATCAACAAAAAGACTGTAAACAGGTTCTTCAGTCTTTCAGACATATGTTCTCTCTGACACCCAGTCAGACCAATTGGTGCACCCATGAGGTTGACACTGGTGACAGCCTGCCAGTCAAGAGTAAAATCTACAGGCAGCCTGATCATGTTAGAGACTGCATAAAAACTGAAGTGCAGAAAATGTTGGAGTTGGGAGTCATTGAACCCTCAGATAGCCCTTGGGCTAGTCCAGTAGTTCTAGTGCCAAAACCTCACACCCAAGATGGTAAGAGAGAGATGAGGTTCTGCGTAGACTACAGGGGTCTCAATGCAGTCACTAAGACTGATGCCCACCCAATACCAAGGGCAGATGAACTTATAGATAGATTGGCTTCTGCCAACTACTTAAGTACATTTGACCTGACAGCTGGGTACTGGCAAATCAGGTTAGCTGAGGATGCCAAGCCCAAGACAGCATTTTCAACCCCTGGTGGGCATTATCAATTTGTGGTAATGCCCTTTGGTCTGAAAAATGCACCTGCCACCTTCCAAAGGTTGGTGAATCAAGTCCTCACTGGGCTGGATGACTTCTGTGCAGCATATCTAGATGATATTGCTGTCTTTAGCTCCACCTGGGAGGATCACCTGGTCCACCTGAGGAAAGTGTTAGAGGCTCTGCAAGCAGCAGGCCTCACTATCAAGGCCACCAAGTGCCAGATAGGGCAGACACAGGTTGTATACCTGGGCCACCTTGTAGGTGGAGGCCAGGTTCAGCCACTGGAGAGCAAAATACAGTCAATCAGGGACTGGGCTCCTCCAACCACCCAGACTCAGGTTCGAGCTTTCTTGGGCCTGACTGGTTACTACAGAAAGTTTGTCAGGAACTATGGATCAATTGTGACTCCATTAAATGAACTGACAAGTAAGAAAATGCCAAAAAAAGTTCAGTGGACAGCAGGCTGTCAAAAAGCATTCGATGACCTAAAGCAGGCCATGTGCACAGCACCTATCCTTAAGAGTCCAGACTACTCCAAACCATTCATTGTCCAAACAGATGCTTCTGAGTTGGGTGTGGGAGCTGTTCTTTCTCAACTGAATTTTGATGGTCAAGACCAGCCCATTGCTTTTATAAGCAGAAGACTGACCCCCAGAGAGAAGAATTGGTCAGCTATTGAGAGGGAGGCCTTTGCTGTGGTTTGGGCCCTGAAGAAGCTGAGGCCATACTTGTTTGGCACTCACTTCAAGATTCAGACCGACCATAAGCCCCTCTTGTGGCTAAATCAGATGAAGGGTGAAAACCCCAAACTGCTTAGGTGGTCCATTTCCCTACAGGGGATGGACTTTACAGTGGAACATAGACCTGGTACTGATCATGGCAATGCCGATGGGCTCTCCAGATATTTCCACTTAGAACAAGAAGACTCACCTGGTCAAGGTTAGCTTATTGTCCCAAAGTTTGGGGGGGGGGGTCATGTAGGAGAGTAGGGTCTGCAATCCTATGATCACCCAGATTTTTTGCTTTTGTTTCACTGGTTTACGACTTTCTCTGGCTGTGGGCCTGCCAATCAGACCCACAGCCTGGCTGTTCTCTCTCTAAATTACACCACGTACCCTAGGTGCATTTACCAATCGGTACTGGGCCACCTTATCAGACCCTGTAACTCAGGGCATAGGTGTACCCAGGGCCTACCAGGGGCTGAAGCATGCATTATGCCACCCCTGGCTGGCCTCCTAAATTTGACACAACTGGCTGCATGACAGCTGGGGCAAAGTCGTGTAATCACCCTTTGCTGTAGATATAGTATACCTATATCTAACCCTAAAAATGGACACACAGATTCCTATAAGTCACTCCTATGGCAGGCCTTAACAATCCTGAAGGCAGAGTGCTTGGAATCGTGTGAGATGGTGCTCTGGCATGAGCTGAGCCTGTCTGCAGCTTGCGGAACCAAGTCCTAATAGCTGTTCCATGATATTGCATACCATATACTCTTAAGTGCATTATAATCCTCGCGGTTAAATGCTATCTTTGGTATTGCTTTATCAAAACATGTCGAGTAAGGTGTCATACGAATTGGAATACTAATCCCTACGGGTATGTAGTGCGCTTTATAAATGTCATTGATTGATTGATTGATCCCTCGCCAATTCTGGCGACGGGGTTAGCATTCCACCCTTCTAGAGGGACACGACATGTATGTAACTGTGAACCCCGGTTAAAGTTAAACGAAGCCTCAGCTCCACAAAATGGATGCTGCCACCACAGACACGAGTCTGACCCCCTGCAGCTGGGAGTCCTTCCAGCGAGTGGAGCCTGGACAAAGGGTTTCCTGTCAGGGGCGGTGCTAGCACCGTCCCAGACATGGTTTTGTGTATCCTGGGTAGGCAGAGCTTTACAGGAAGGTGACTGCTGAGTGGCACCCCGGTGCTCACTACGCATAGGCCAGTCTGAACCAGTTCCAGGGGCACACCAGCCCCTGGCCTGGGGAAGTCCGGCATGGGAGAGGGGTGTAACCACCCCCCTCCTAGTCCCACCCATAGGCAGGACCTAGTCACCGGGTCAGCCCCTTTTCTTAGTATAAAGATAGGAGCGGGCCCCCTGTTCAAATTAGATCATCTTTGGAATCAAGACACGACTTTCTGCGAAAGGACATCAAGATTTCTTCTTCAAGATTCTCCCTTGTGGCTAAGGAGTAGTCACCCTGCATCAAGCGGGCACCATCCTAAGAACACTGCGGTCTGCTGCAAGTCCTTCTTCACGAATCCGACGACCCAGCTCGACGAGACCCGGCTTCCTTGGCACCTCTGACCTCTACTCACCTCTACAGCAAAGCTGAGAACTGTGAGTGCGACGAGACCTCGAGGGACCGACGATCGCCAAGACTGCACGACTTCTTTGTAACAAGCCCACCGTGTGCTCCACTGGTGAGTGCTTTGGGGTCCGAGAAGCCCCAACCCTGAGCAGCTCCAGCACCGAAGATCAGCCCTCCAGCATCTCCACGATCTGCGTGGGGCCCTTCTGCTTTTGCGTGCTCACCGCTCTGTGTGGCTACTAGCCGGCTGGCTTGTGGCCTTCTTCACGACGCCCGACGACATCACTGCTGCTGGTCTGGTTGCTCCAGACTGGCCCTTGCTTCCTTCTTCAAGAGAGGCACCCCGGACCCTCCTGGTCCACTCCAGACGCCATTTTGAGTCCACCGCGTGGGCTTGAATTTGCCAAGGCTTTGTTGCCCAATCCTGGGTCCAGCGACGCCGACAGCTTCAATCTTCGTGGGACAGCTCGCTCCTCCATCCTGGTCGCCGACAACGCCTCCTGGTCCGTGAGATCTGCGAGCACAGCGTCACCCACTCACCTAGTCGAGGTGACTACCATCCGGTGCCCTCCTGGTGCCACCTGACTACTGGCTAGTAGTCTCGAACTTGGTCCCCTCTGCTTTCAGGTGTCATCTTCCTTCGATCCAGGCTTGGATCCATCGAACTTTCTTCACTGGTCGCCTACCAGCAACTTCTTTCTTCCAGGCTCCTGGTCCGTCTACGAGGATTCCCGACGTCTTTTGAGACCTATGCAGCTGCAGCCCCTGGGCTAGGTAACTTCGGCATTTCGGTGCCCCAGCATAGCCTCACTATCCAAGGGTCAGAATCCACTTTCGTTTTCCTCCTACCAGGTCGGGTTCGCCCGAGAACACTAACTCTGTGAAATCTAGCTACCATAGACTTTGTCCTGCATCCCGCGTGAGAGTGCACACTCTGCACCCGAGTCCCCTAGGCCTCCTAGAAGTAATCTGAAGATTCTATAGTCAAGACCTAGCGATTCCAAAGCCTATTAGTACTGTACTTACCTGCTAGTAATTTCGCATTCCACTTCCAGAGTATATGGTTTTCCGTGCACCTCGGGCATTTGTATATACTGTGCTATCTTAAGTATTTTCAAAGAGTTTTGTTTTGTGCTTAGTACCCTGTCCTCATAAAGAGTACAGGGCTGTTGTGATTCTTAATAAATATCTTGTTTATTTTCATAACACTTGTGTGGTGTCCTTTCACTTGGTGTTCAAGGGGTATATGTGTGGTAAACAGCTGGCTTAACACGCCCTCTCGAGTCTTTAGCCTTAGACTGCTCGTATCCACGCTACTAGGATAGCTGGTCTATAAGGTTGACTTACAACCAATCATCAATAAGGGTTGCTGGACTGATACATAGTGTTCACTAGAATAGTGAGCACTGCATATCAGGCCACCTTCTCACACATACAACCGTCTTTCACAGAGGGTCTCAACCTATAAAATAGATAAAAACAAAGTTCAGTTTGCTTAGGTATTAACATATTTGTTGAGGAGGAGGAGTTTCAGGTCTCTTTTGAAGCAAGAGAAGGAGGGGTTGCATTGTAGATCCCTAGGTAGAGAGTTCTATATGCTGGTTGCATATCCAGAAAAAGAGCAAGTCTGGGTTGATCTCTTTTTTAGTTTGGGAGGTATGCAAAGAAGTGAGTTGGAGCTTCTCAAAGTTCTGGTTCTTCCCACTTTCATGAGCTTGTTGTCTAAATAGCTGAGGGTATGTGAGTGAAGGGCTTTGTGGGTGATGCTGGAAGTCTTGAAAGTACATCTTCCTTCGATGGGTAGCCAATTGAGGATATTGAGGGCTGGTGTGATGTGTTCATACCGCTTAACACCTGTTATTAGACGACCGCTATGTTTAGAGCTGATCTTAGGGGGGCGAGGTGAGTTTTCGGCGTCCTTGTAAGGATGGCATTACCATAGTCCAGTTTGGAGAGGACAAGAGATTGGACAACCATCTTGAAATAATCAGAAGGAAGGAAAGGTTTAATATTCTTGAGGTGTTTTATTGTGAAGAGCGCTCCTTTGGCTGAGTTTATAATGTGACATGTTATTGTCCAGGATGAAGCCTAGGGTCTTTGCGGAGTTGGACAGAGTGAGAGAACAGTTTAATGCTTTCAGGTTGCTGAGCCATTCTTGGATAGGTAGGTAGTCGCTTTTAGAGGAGAACAGAATAATTTCTGTTTTGTTGGGGTTTAGCTTTAAGTGGTGGCGTCAAGATGTAGGATGTCACTAGGTGATTTGATTTCAAAATAGAGTTGAGTGTCATCAGTATATAGGTGATATTAGATGCCTGCTTGCTTCAGGATAATTGTAAGGGGTTCCATGAAGAGGCTGAAAAGGGAAGGGGAGAGAATTGAGCCCTGGGGCAAACCAAGTGTGACACGTGTGGGTTTAGGTAGACAGGAGTTGGTTTTGATTTGTTGTTATCGGTGTTGTAGGAATGATGTGAACCATTTTAAGACCGTGCCTTTGAACCCAGAGCAGATCTTCAGTGATTCAAGTAAGGCTAAAGTAACTAACAAAAGAATATACAAATTTGATCAGAAAGAATAAAAGAATATTTCAAGAGTTTTGTTGGGGTAGATTATTGGAAGCTATTGAATCAAGAAATGTAAAAATGTTCTGGAAATTAGTCTAAGATGGCTCGGGTAGGAATCCGGGGGCTATGAATTGTGTGGTGACTGAAGAGGCATGGGAGAGATATTTGGGAGAATTATATGGTAAAGGGAGTGGTCAAGGAAAACAGAAAGATACAATATGGATAGAGGTGTCACAAGATATTAGGTCTCACTTTACGTTTTCTAACGTAAGGCGGATTATATCCAAATTAACACTTACGCAGGCAGCGGGCCCTTCCTGCCGCAATTATTCGCACTAGACCAGATTGGTGGGCTGATTTTTTCACCAAAATGTTCAATAGCATCCTGGACTCTGGTTTAATCCCGGTAAATTGGAGAGGGGCAATTATTAGACCCATACCATCCATAAAAGAGGAGATATTCTGCTACCCAAAAATTATAGGCTAATCAACCTCCTGGACATCAGTGAAAAGGTGTTCTCTAAAATAATTCTCGAAAAAACTTAAAGAGTGGGCTGTAGACAATTAAGTTGTGCCTCGCAAGCAGGGTGGATTTCGGGAGGGCCACTCCACAATTGATCACTGTTTTGCGTTATGGGCATTGGCTCAGAAATCTATGGAACAGGGGGGTAGTTTATTCTGCTGTTTTGTGGACTTCCGGGCCGCATTCGACCTGGTGGATCGAGAACTGCTTTAGGAAATGCTGGAGGTCTTAGATATCCCCAAGGGGCTTGTATCAATAATACAAGGGCTGCATAGCCAGATTTGGGCCAGGTTATTCTCGATTCAGGCGGAGCGCTGTCAATGAAGATTTTGATCAAAAAATTGGCTTTTTTCCGAACTCATGCTGAACGTCGTGTTACCGCATACTCGGCTGCAGTACATAAGAGGCTCACCGTAACTGGGAACCTACTGAAGGAGTTTTACGGCTGGGGAAATATTATATGAATGCCATTATAACCCCAGTGATTGTCAATTTGGACTCTTTTCACCTGATCGGGGTGAGTCTCTACCCATGCAGAATTATAATTAAATAAACAAAGACAAAATTACCATATTACCGTGGTGATCCTTAGAAGACCCACGTTTACTTATGGGATATCCATTTTTATGAGGACAGCGCTTTGAAGGAACTTTCAGCTGTACTCACACTACAGTTTTATCAGAACAGCATCTTGGGACAGTCTGTAGAGAACCTAGATTAAACCTCGGTCTCTTTAACTATACTAAGGAGTTATTTTAACTTGAATAAGGGACAACAAATTACTCTGTCTTGATAAAGGTGCTGCACATAAAGCTACAACACCGAAACGAGTTGACGCTTATATATTTGCTTTAAATCCGAGGAACCATTAGATTGTCATCTGCTGATATGAGTTAGACACTTTATATAGATTCTTATCGGATTAACTATTCATGATGGTTTTCTAATGTTTCACCTTTTTGTTGTCTCTTATGTTTTTACTATAAAATGACATACTATGAATGTATAGGAATATATTTTTTTAAGATTGTGTTTTTAATAACTTCTTGCTAAATATGATTATGTCAATTAAGATTTTGTACTAGTGCATCAATAAATCTAATTGTATTTTGAAGATTTTAGTTAGTCTTTTACTTTGGAATAATTTTAAACTATTAGGATATGTGTACTCTTGGGTTATTCTGATCTTTGACACTTGTGTGAATGAAGTGTGTACTTTACCTAAATTGATATTAGTATTATTCCTCCAAGGGTCTTCTTCTTTTACTGATTATATTGGTACCCAGTCCCTTGGTTGGTGGGTGTGAGAAGTTGGCCTGATATATAGTGCTCACTATTCTAGTGATCACTGGGTATCATACCAAACGACCCTTATTGATGATTGGTTGTAAGTCAACCTTATAGACCAGCTATCCTAGTAGCGTGGACAAAAGCAGTCTTCGGGCTAAACTCTAGAGGGCGTGTTAAGCCAGCTGTTTTACCATCACATATACCCCTTGAACACCAAGTGAAAGGACACCACACAAGTTGCTATGAAAATAAAGTATATTTATTTATAACAAGTCTACCCTGAACTCTTTATGAGTCAGGGAGCTAAGCATAATACAAAACTCTTACGAAAATACTACAAGTTGCACAATTTACACAAATGCCCGAGGGGCACGAAAAACCATATACTCTAAAAGTGGAATGCGAAATGCTAGCAGGTGAGTAACACGATCCAGAGGCTTCAGGCCCGCTAGGACTACACTACTGAACTCTAAGGTTAGGAGCAGGAGGCCTAGGGAACTTTGGTTCAGGGTGTGCACTCTCACGCGGAATGCAGGACTATGGATGCTAGCAATTCTAAAGTTACTGTTTCCGGACGAATCCGACTAGGAAGACTAAAAACGAAAAAGGATCTGGACACTTGGATAGTGAACCTGCGTTG
Organism: Lissotriton vulgaris; assembly: GCF_964263255.1. Lineage (NCBI taxonomy): Eukaryota > Metazoa > Chordata > Amphibia > Caudata > Salamandridae > Lissotriton > Lissotriton vulgaris. Next base: position 980,537,790 of record NC_141697.1, read on the forward strand.
GAGCACTGAAATGCTCGGGTTACCTAGCCCAGGGGCTGCGGCTGCATAGGGTTCGAAAGACGTCGGGAATCCTCGTTGTAGTCTATGGAGCCTGAAAGAAGATGTTGCTGGCAGGCGACCAGTGAAGATGTTCGGTGTGATCCAAGGCTGGATTGGTGATGGAGACGTCCTGAAAGCAGAGGGGACTCAGTTCCTAATCACTAGCCAGTGATTGGGTGGGCACCAGGATGGCACCGGATGAGGTCACCGCGATCAGGTGAGTGGGAGACGCTGGACTCTGCAGCCACACGGGCCAGGAGGCGTTGTCGGCGACCAGGCTGGAGGTGCGAGCTGTCCCACGAGGGTGTCTGCTGTCGGCGATGCTGGATCCAAGATTGGAGCAACAAACCTTGGCAAAGGCAAGCCCACGCGGTGGAGTCAAGATGGCGTCTGGAGTGGACCAGGAGGGTCAGGGGTGCTCCTCTTTCGGAAGGGAGCAAGGGCCAGTCTGGAGCAACCAGACCAGTGGTGAAAACGTCGTGGTACGTCGTCAGGAGGGTCACTAGCCGACGGGCAAGTGACCGGACAACGTGGCAAGCAGCAAAGAGCAGAAGGGCCCCACGCAGATCTCGTGGATGCTGGGGGGCTGGACTTCGGTGCTGGAGCTGCTCGGGGTTGGGGCTTCTCAAACCCCAGTGCACTCACTCGAGGATCCCTCGGCGGTCGTGCTGGTTAAGCGTCGTGCAGGTTTAGAAGATGGCCGGTCCCTCAGGTCTCGTCACACCCACGAATCTCAGCTGGGCTGATGATGCAGGTAGAGGTCAGAGATGGCAGGGAATCCGGGTCTCGTCGAACTGGTCAGTCTTGATCCGGAGGATGGACGTGCAGCAAACCGCAACCGCTTAGGTGGTGCCTGCTGGTGCAGGGTGGCTACTCCTTAGCCACAAGGGAGAGTCTTCAGAGAATGTCAAGAGTTCTTTTCGTGGAAAGTAGTTCAAGATTCGAGATTATCTAATTTGGGAAGGGGGCCCGCTCCTACCTTTATCCTAAGAAAAGGGGCTGGCACACGACTAGGTCCTGCCCATGGGTGGGACCAGGAGGGGGGTGGTTACACCCCTCTCCTTTGTCCGGTCTCTCCCCAGCTCAGGGGCTGGGGTGCCCCTGGAACTGGTTTGAGCCGGCATATGCACAGTGCCACTTGCAGTCACCTTCCTCTCAGCCCTGCCTACCTGGGATACACAAAATCCTGTCTGGGATGGTGCTAGCACCGCCCCTGACAGGAAACCCTTTGTTCGAGTCCTCCTCGCTGGAAGGACTCCCAGCAGCAGGAGGTCAGACTTGTGTCTGTGGTGGCAGCATCCATTTTGTGATGCTGAGGCTCGAGTTAACTTTAACCGGGGTTCACAGTTACATACATGTCGTGTCCCTCTAGAAGGGTGGAATGCTAACCCCGTCGCCAGAATTGACGAGGGGTTAGTATTCCAATTCGTATGACACCTTACTCGACATGTTTTGATAAAGCGATACCAAAGTTAGCAAATAACCGCGAGGATTATAATGCACTTAAGAGTATATGGTACGCGTTATCATGGAACAGCTATTAGGACTTGGTTCCGCAAGCTGCAAACAGGCTCAGCTCATGCCGGGGCACCATCTCACATACTTCCCAGCACTCTGCCTTCAGGATTGATAAGGCCTGCCATAGGAGTGACTGATAGGAATATATGTGTCTATTTTAGGGTTAGATATAGGAATACTATATCTACAGCAAAGGGTGATTACACCACCTTGCCCCAGCTGTCGTGCAGCCAGTTGTGTCAGATTTGGGTGGCTAGCCAGGGGTGGCATAATACATGCTGCAGCCCCTGGTAGGCCCTGGGTACACCTATGCCCTGGATACCTAAGGTATGCTGTACAGGGACTGATAAGGTGGCCCAGTACCAATTGGTAAATGCACCTAAGGTACATGTGCGTCAATTTAGAGAGAGAACAGCTAGGCTGTGGGTCTGATTAGCAGGCCCACAGCCAGGGAAAGTCGTAAACCAGTGAAGCAAAAAGCAAAAATCGGGGGTGACCATAGGATTGCAGACCCCACTCTCCTACAGTGGGTCACTCCCATTATTTTCTGGATTTCGGGAGGGCCACTCCACAATTGATCACTGTTTTGCGTTATGGGCATTGGCTCAGAAATCTATGGAACAGGGGAGTAGTTTATTCTGCTGTTTTGTAGATTTCCGGGCCGCATTTGACCTGCTGGATTGAGAACTGCTTTGGGAAATGCTCGGGGTCTTAGATATCCCCAAGGAGCTTGTATCAATAATACAAGGGCCGCATAGCCAGAATTGGGCCCAGGGTATTCTCGATTCAGACTGAACGCTGACACTGAAGATTTTGATTAAAAATGGGCTAAGACGGGGGAGGAGCCTGGCTCGCGAGCAAGATGGCCGCCTGACTCCTCAGCTCCGCTGACCATCTCGCCACTCTCCCGATTTCCGCCTCACCCTGATCCTGTCTCTTGTACTGCTTGCTTGCAGCAGAATCGGGAGGTGGCGCTGATCACGCCGGTGTGCTCCTCGGGTTGATCCCGGCAGGCGGAGCGCCGAAACGCCCTCACCCTCCTCTCCTGCATCCCGGAGGTGCCCGGGTCTTTGTCCTGTGTTGGCGTCCGACCCCCCGTGCGACGACGGCGGCCATTGCCAGCACTACGGGGTTGACTACACGGAGGAGCAGCTGTCCCACACCCTCCGCCTCGCCTGCTCCCTGGGCTGTGGACATTCTAGCAGGGAGGCGCAACATTGTATCTCTCGGGCTCGGGAGCGGCTCTACAGCTACATTGTGTCCCCGAGAGTGGAGGCGGGCGCCATCTTCCCGATTGCTCTTCGTCTTCCGCGTTCGTTGATCCTGGACTGCAATAGCGGACGCCACCCTTTGCCCACGCCGCCTCGACACTGGGAAGAATGGATGGGGCTGCCCTACTTTCCCTGGACTCGCTCTGCCAGTCTGAACGTTGGCGGGACGCCCAGTCGCCTGCAGGGAGTAACGGAGTCAGATTGCCGGGGCAGCTCCACATCGAGTTGCCCTGGGTACAGGATCCAGGTGCTTCCTCTCTCCCTGCGAGGCCATTACAGCTCAGTGATGTTTTGGGAGCCCTACACACCTTGAAAGCTGCCATATCTGAGGTAGCCTGTGACTTGGGGGCTCGGTTGGACGCGGTGCTGACGGTACCTTCGTTGCCCTACCAAGGATGCCATCTGAAGCCGGATGCTGCGCCATATTCTGTCTCTGGCCTTTGTGGTGCCTCCGCCCTGATGGCTATCGGTGCCCTGGGGTTGTCGGACCCCCATATGGCTGCGGTGCCGGCGGTAACGCTTTCACGGAAGTCCACCGCTTCTGGATCCACGTTATGGCCGGAGGACCATCACTGCGAAATATACCCCGGGGCTTCTGTGTGGACCATTGCCGTGACCCGTCCCCTTCTCCGAAACCGGCTGCTACTCGCTTGTGTACTGGGCCCTGCGGTGCCTTGGCTGCAAATGGTTGTTCCCCCTAACACTGCGGACCACCTGCCTATGCGCTGGATGTATTCTACTGACCGCCTCTTCGTCCTGCTGTGGTCCCTCTGCTCCCTCACCGTCTCCGGGCCGCTTGTTGCGCAGTTGGACTGTGTCGCTACTCCGTGTCGACGGGGTCAGGGTTGAGATAGCCCCTTACCTAGTCAGGACTGTTCTAACTGTACTGCTGGGATGCTGATGGACTGCCGGGACTGTGTCACGTTGGTATAGTATTGGTTGTGGGGACGGGGTACGGATGGCCTGAGTAATACATGTCCGGGGCTTTTGGGTATCACTGTGCTGATGTTGCTTATGCAGTTGGGCTCAGCTGTTGCGTTTTACCGTGAGGGGCAGGGATGCGGGTACCCTCTTTCAACTTGGAACTCTCCCTCATATGGCTGGGGTGCTGATGGACTGCCGGGGACTTTGCCGGGGACTTTGCAAATTTGAACTGTATTGGCAGTGGGGCTGGGGTAAGGGCGGCCGGAATAATCTGTGCGATTGCTTTCGATATGTTCTTATGGCCCTCCCCCGGTCTTATGTGATTGGTATTTCTTTTTCTTCTTCTCCTTTATGGTGATCTTCTCTTCTCCCTTTTTACTTACTTCTATATTTCGGGTCTTTCTGGGGCGACAGACACACTGCTGGGGGGGGTAGGCCATAGCCTCTGCATGCGTGTAGGGTGGGGGGTCCTCATTTGTTCACTTTTTGTTTCTATGGGCCTTATTTTTCTCCTCTTGTTTCTCCTTTTCTCTTTGTTTCTCTTTTTCCCTTCTTCTTCTTCCTTGTCTCTTGTCTCTATATTTCGGGCACTCTAATGGGCGACAGACACACTGCAAGGGGGGGGTTAGGCCGTAGCCTCTGCATGCGTGTAGGGTGGGGGGTTATATATGTGTAATTTTTCTTCGTTTCTATGGGCCTTGTTTCTTTCTTCTTTTATCTTTCTTGTCCTTTTTGTCTTTGGGGCTATAGTTTGGCTTGAATCTGGGTGGGTTCGTGTTTGATCTCGGCGTAGTGTTTGCTTACCTCTCCTGTTAGTTACCTCTGCGATGCCGCCATTTTGATTGCGACTTTCTACGCTTCCAGAACCTCGCCTGTTGAACGTTGCCTAATACTTCTGTAATGTGATGGACTGGACTATGGCTCTCCTGGACTTAATTCCTGTATATGTGATTTTATAAACTTTAAAATTAACCTCACTCCTCCTGTATATCGGTGGTATAGCATGGTCCAGTGTAACACTATATGTTTGTTTATTAATGTTGCCTCGCTGCCGATGTACCGTATTGTTTGCGAAAGTGCTCACAGTTTTGTAGCCGGCCAGGTGGTTGTAGGCCCGTATTTGTCTGCTGTTTGTGCACAATAAAGGTTTCCAAAAAAAAAAAAAAAAAAAAAATGGGCTAAGACAGGGGTGTGGGCTGGCTCGTTGCCTTTTTCTTTATTTATAGCAGATTTACCTGCCATTTTGAGATCGGTGAGGAGGGCTAGCCCAAAAATAGGCGGAAAACATATCGCCTGCTTACTTAATGCAGATGATTTGGTGATTATGGATCAAACTAAGATAGGTCTGCAGAGAAAGCTCAAAGAATTTGGGGATTACTGTAGCCGAAACAAACTAATAGTACACCTGGAAAAAACAAAGATTATGTGCTTCGGCAAAAAGAGGAAGACTTTTAACTGGGTCTTAGACTCCATAAAATTGGAGAAAGTTATTGAGTATAAATATCTAGGAATTTGGTTTGAGAACTCTATGAGGTGGGAAGTTCACTTGGATGCACTAAGAAATCGGGCCCTAATCTCGGTTAGTGGACTGAGGAAATGTAATGCTTCCTATGAAGAAATGATGGATAAACCTGCCCTGGATGCCTATAGGGCTATGGTACACCCCCCAGTTTTTAAATGGCACTGAACTGCTATTTTTAAGTGGTAAGAGGAAGTAGGATGTTGAAGAAGGAAAATGTATAAAAACATTGCTGTCCCTACCTAGTTCCTCCATGATACAGGCCATAAGACCAGAAACAGGTTTTGTCTCATGGGAGAAAATGGCAACCATGGCACTAATAAGGTTCTGGCAACGCCTGGCTGGTGAAGAGGGGCAAAAAGTCTCTTCTTGGTGTAAATGTGAGATCGTGCAGAGTGAAATGAATTGGGCAAAGGGGGTTAGAGAAATAGTGATTATGGCATGTAGGGTGATGTTTGATGTAAGCCAGCAGAACTTCCATCTGACTATAAGTAAGGCGGAACTTAGGATAGTAGGGAAAGAAATATTATGGGCCAAGGATAGACGAAACCTGAAGGGGAAAAGATCCGTACATTTTATGTGGAACTCTTGGCAAAATGGGTAACAATCCCTGTACCTGGATTTCCTTCCCAATCGCTGGATAAGGAGAGAATTATTAAAGGTAAGGACTAGAATTAATCCATGTTATGAGAATGATAGGATTAAGAGGGTTATGTTGGACCCAGAAGGGAAGTGTACCTGCAATATAGGGACAAAATGCAACATTTTGCACATTTTATTAGACTGTCTTTATGTTCTCGATGGACAAAAACTGTGGCTAAGTCCAATCTTCCTAAAATACGAGGTTAAGAATCAGGTACAGGCAAGAGATCTGCTAATAGATATGCACGCCTTAGATGTAGCAGGTTCATTAGGGAAGTTTATACTTGCAGTTAACAATGTTCTTAAAAACGTGTAGAGTAGACGTTGCACATTAGTATGGAAAATACACCAATTTTTATGAATGTTAATTGGAATTTAAATAATTATGAGTTAGATTGTACTTCTTTTAGATGGCTATTTAATATAGTTGTAGGATTTTATTTTTTTTCAATAAAGTTTTTAATTGGAGCTGATTTTTTAAACTGTTGATATGTATAATGCTTGGTTGTTCGCACTTGTTTTAAGACCTATGGTCTCAATAAACAATCTTTTTGACTGGCAAAAGTAAGGCTGGGTGATTTACGGTATCAAACGCCGCTGATAAGTCAAGTAAGATAAGCAGGCATGCGTCAACATTGTCTAGGGATCTGTGGATATCGTGTCAGATATTGAGCATGGCAGTTTCAGTACTGCAGCCTTTCCTGAACCCTGATTGGAAGGTGTCATGGAGGCTGAATTCCCCTATATAATGGTTAAGTTGTTAAAGGACACGGGGGCGTGGCTACGGCGCGTAGCGGAATGGCTGCCTTGTAGGGGAGCTCTGCGCTCGAACCATACACTTACCATCCTTTTGAAGCTGCTGGGCACAAGAAAAAACCCCTCGGTGGCTCCCGGGAAGCTACTGGCATGATCTGAGGCGGTGCGAAGGGCTGGTGCCCCGCGCTTCTCCCCTGAACTTTTTGAGGCAGTGGACCGCGGGAACTACAAGAAAATGGCGGCTGCATATCGGGCAATTGGGGCGCTTCCCGCCTGTGTGGATTCTCGAAGCGATTAAAGTGCGAGGATCGGACCGGAGCAACCGGAGTACTCTGGCTGCCGGAAACTGGGCAGCGGCTGGCGACTTGCTGTGAAGTTGCGGTCAGAAGTGCTGAAGAGACCGGACTACGGAGGTGGGCCCCGGCTGGCGACGGGCGCCATCGCATCCTGCTGGTGGACTTAGCCCTGCGGTAACTGGCGTGGGACAACCCGGCCCTCACTGAGACCTGGAAGGGAGCTAATCGGCTGCAGGTCGCCGGATGCGGCCGAGAGAGGGCACAGAGACGGGCTCTGCACACGTGGTCGTGGCGAGGTGAGTGGGGCGCCGTGGACGGTCGGGCCCACGGGGCCGGGCGGCGTGGGGCTGGCAGGGTGGTGCGCCCCCTAGGTGAGGGAAAGGGGGTGGTGATGAACAGAGTGTCTGAATTAAGCAGACCACTCTTACCCAGTCCAAAGATCAGGGCTTGATCCATCACCGTTATTTATCTCACTGCCCCATCCCAGCTCAGAACCTGGCTATATGCAAATTAGTCTGTCCCTGGCCCAGTGCATCATGGGAACAGGGCAGACCAAACTACCAAGCCAATTCTTCACCAGAAAGCGTGGAAGGGTATTCTCAGATGTGAGACCCTTGCTCATTGCACCATCAGGATTCAAGCAAACCGGGCCGAAGACGGCTGTAATGCCAGAAACCGGTCCCCGGGAGCTTGTTTCCTTCCCAGTGTAAGAATTGGCTTTTGTAGTTTGGTTTGCCCTGTTCCCATCATGCACTGGGACAGGAACAGACTAATTTGCATACAGCCAGGTTCTGAAACTGGGATGGTGCAGTGAGCTAAAAAACGGTGTTGGATCTAGCCCTGATCTCTTGACTGGGTGAGAGCTTTCTGCTTAATTCAGAGACTCTGTCCCTCACCACCCCTTGTTGTAAATATTTTTGTCCACCCTAAGCGTGGAAGGGTATTCTCAGATGTGAGACCCTTGCTCATTGCACCATCAGGATTCAAGCAAACCGGGCCGAAGACGGCTGTAATGCCAGAAACCGGTCCCCGGGAGCTTGTTTCCTTCCCAGTGTAAGAATTGGCTTTTGTAGTTTGGTTTGCCCTGTTCCCATCATGCACTGGGACAGGAACAGACTAATTTGCATACAGCCAGGTTCTGAAACTGGGATGGTGCAGTGAGCTAAAAAACGGTGTTGGATCTAGCCCTGATCTCTTGACTGGGTGAGAGCTTTCTGCTTAATTCAGAGACTCTGTCCCTCACCACCCCTTGTTGTAAATATTTTTGTCCACCCTAAGCGTGGAAGGGTATTCTCAGATGTGAGACCCTTGCTCATTGCACCATCAGGATTCAAGCAAACCGGGCCGAAGACGGCTGTAATGCCAGAAACCGGTCCCCGGGAGCTTGTTTCCTTCCCAGTGTAAGAATTGGCTTGTGTAGTTTGGTTTGCCCTGTTCCCATCATGCACTGGGACAGGAACAGACTAATTTGCATACAGCCAGGTTCTGAAACTGGGATGGTGCAGTGAGCTAAAAAACGGTGTTGGATCTAGCCCTGATCTCTTGACTGGGTGAGAGCTTTCTGCTTAATTCAGAGACTCTGTCCCTCACCACCCCTTGTTGTAAATATTTTTGTCCACCCTAAGCGTGGAAGGGTATTCTCAGATGTGAGACCCTTGCTCATTGCACCATCAGGATTCAAGCAAACCGGGCCGAAGACGGCTGTAATGCCAGAAACCGGTCCCCGGGAGCTTGTTTCCTTCCCAGTGTAAGAATTGGCTTTTGTAGTTTGGTTTGCCCTGTTCCCATCATGCACTGGGACAGGAACAGACTAATTTGCATACAGCCAGGTTCTGAAACTGGGATGGTGCAGTGAGCTAAAAAACGGTGTTGGATCTAGCCCTGATCTCTTGACTGGGTGAGAGCTTTCTGCTTAATTCAGAGACTCTGTCCCTCACCACCCCTTGTTGTAAATATTTTTGTCCACCCTAAGCGTGGAAGGGTATTCTCAGATGTGAGACCCTTGCTCATTGCACCATCAGGATTCAAGCAAACCGGGCCGAAGACGGCTGTAATGCCAGAAACCGGTCCCCGGGAGCTTGTTTCCTTCCCAGTGTAAGAATTGGCTTTTGTAGTTTGGTTTGCCCTGTTCCCATCATGCACTGGGACAGGAACAGACTAATTTGCATACAGCCAGGTTCTGAAACTGGGATGGTGCAGTGAGCTAAAAAACGGTGTTGGATCTAGCCCTGATCTCTTGACTGGGTGAGAGCTTTCTGCTTAATTCAGAGACTCTGTCCCTCACCACCCCTTGTTGTAAATAATTTTGTCCACCCTAAGCGTGGAAGGGTATTCTCAGATGTGAGACCCTTGCTCATTGCACCATCAGGATTCAAGCAAACCGGGCCGAAGACGGCTGTAATGCCAGAAACCGGTCCCCGGGAGCTTGTTTCCTTCCCAGTGTAAGAATTGGCTTTTGTAGTTTGGTTTGCCCTGTTCCCATCATGCACTGGGACAGGAACAGACTAATTTGCATACAGCCAGGTTCTGAAACTGGGATGGTGCAGTGAGCTAAAAAACGGTGTTGGATCTAGCCCTGATCTCTTGACTGGGTGAGAGCTTTCTGCTTAATTCAGAGACTCTGTCCCTCACCACCCCTTGTTGTAAATATTTTTGTCCACCCTAAGCGTGGAAGGGTATTCTCAGATGTGAGACCCTTGCTCATTGCACCATCAGGATTCAAGCAAACCGGGCCGAAGACGGCTGTAATGCCAGAAACCGGTCCCCGGGAGCTTGTTTCCTTCCCAGTGTAAGAATTGGCTTTTGTAGTTTGGTTTGCCCTGTTCCCATCATGCACTGGGACAGGAACAGACTAATTTGCATACAGCCAGGTTCTGAAACTGGGATGGTGCAGTGAGCTAAAAAACGGTGTTGGATCTAGCCCTGATCTCTTGACTGGGTGAGAGCTTTCTGCTTAATTCAGAGACTCTGTCCCTCACCACCCCTTGTTGTAAATATTTTTGTCCACCCTAAGCGTGGAAGGGTATTCTCAGATGTGAGACCCTTGCTCATTGCACCATCAGGATTCAAGCAAACCGGGCCGAAGACGGCTGTAATGCCAGAAACCGGTCCCCGGGAGCTTGTTTCCTTCCCAGTGTAAGAATTGGCTTTTGTAGTTTGGTTTGCCCTGTTCCCATCATGCACTGGGACAGGAACAGACTAATTTGCATACAGCCAGGTTCTGAAACTGGGATGGTGCAGTGAGCTAAAAAACGGTGTTGGATCTAGCCCTGATCTCTTGACTGGGTGAGAGCTTTCTGCTTAATTCAGAGACTCTGTCCCTCACCACCCCTTGTTGTAAATATTTTTGTCCACCCTAAGCGTGGAAGGGTATTCTCAGATGTGAGACCCTTGCTCATTGCGCCATCAGGATTCAAGCAAACCGGGCCGAAGACGGCTGTAATGCCAGAAACCGGTCCTCGGGAGCTTGTTTCCTTCCCAGTGTAAGAATTGGCTTTTGTAGTTTGGTTTGCCCTGTTCCCATCATGCACTGGGACAGGAACAGACTAATTTGCATACAGCCAGGTTCTGAAACTGGGATGGTGCAGTGAGCTAAAAAACGGTGTTGGATCTAGCCCTGATCTCTTGACTGGGTGAGAGCTTTCTGCTTAATTCAGAGACTCTGTCCCTCACCACCCCTTGTTGTAAATATACCCTAGGTGAGGGGGCGCCTTGCGGGACCTGCGTGGCAGGGCCCCGGGGGGCTGAGGCCAGGGTGGCGCTTCTCACCGCGGCAGGCTGGGTGCTGGGCTGTTCTCGGGGCCGGTGGAGTGCTCCTGTCGGCCATCTTGTCTCGCTCTCAGGTCGGGTTTGGCCGAGAGCAGGTGAGGGGCTGTGGGGGAGCTCCGAGACGGACGGGGGCAGCGTAAGGGCCCATACTGGTCAGCGAGTGCCTGCCCTGAGTGTCCTGCGACTGGGGCGCACATGGGATATGCTGGAATGAGGAGACCTGGCAGTGTGGAGTGGCGCTGAGGCACTGCAATAAGCGCGATTGGCTTCCTGGCGCTCTGTGTGATATTGTGTTGTGGAGCCCACAAAGGCGCTCAAGTGATGGGGCAGCTGCCTGATTGAGGTGCTGCAGCTCTTAACTACTTCTCCCGCTTCGGCTGGTCTGTAGGTGTTCTCGGACTGTTGGACCCAACTAGCTGACCACCATGGGCAAATCGGAGCCAACAAGTGAAGCTGACCTTTGAGAATAAGAGGTCGACACACACCAAGGACGGCTCGGGTGAGCAGGGTGAACAGCGGGGCACCTCGAGTCTCCCAGATGACGCAGAGGACGGTAACAGAACAATACTATTGGAACTGCGTGCAGGGATGAAATCTATCGACAGCAAAATTGAGGCTCTGGCGACTGGCTTGGATGTCGTGAAAAAGAAAGTGGACAAGTATGAACACCGCTTAGATGTTCTTGAGAACCGGGTGTCTGATGGGCATGACGCACAGGCGGAGGCACGCACACAGACCCTACAAATGTAAAAGATACTCGAGGTGATTAGTGCAAAGAACGAGGACCTAGAAGCGCGATCCAGGCGAAATAATGTGCAAATTATTGGCCTGTTGGAGCCCGCGCCGATATCTAGAATGGAGCCCTTCATCGCTGGCATGTTGCGCAAGCTCTCTGGGCCGGCTCTCTCAAATGTGATGATAGTGGAAAGAGCGCACAGATCCTTGGGGCCAAGGCCCAAGCCCGGGGCGGCACCCCGCCCGATCATTGCACGGCTGCTTAATTATGCAGACAGAGACGCTATCATGAGAGAGGCAAGGGCAAAGGAGCCGGTGGTGTTTAACGGAGACACATTCTACTTTTTTCCGGACTACAAGCCGGCTGTACAGTCAGCTCGGCGGGAATTTGCGCCGGTGAAAAAGTTGCTGAGGGAGGCGGCGGTGCCTTATGCCATGTTGTACCCGGCGAAAATGAAGATTACTCAAGAAGAGCAGTCCCACTTCTTCACGGACGCGAAATCTGCATTAAAGATCACGAAGCACATCTGCAAGGCGAAGCCACAACGGAAACGGGCAGAGGAAGAACAGGCGGTGTCGGGCTGAACGATGCAGATTAATGACTAGACATTATAAATGGCCGTTTGGGTGCCTTTTTCTGATATGCCTCCACTGGTATTGCCTAGGCTATGGTGTCTCATGATGGATGTAATGATGGGGGGGGTAGCGGGTTTGCTTGTCCTACAAGATGCTTCCTTGGGCGTAACGGGGGGGGCTGGGACATGTTGTTTAAAATGTTTTTTGATTGGGGCCTGGCAGGTGTGATATTGACATACTTCCGGCGGCCGCACTTCGGTGCATGTACACGCTGCTGTGCCTGTTCCCCAGGTGGGTATCACCCATATGACTGTCGCATTGAGGGTGGGGGGGGGGTCTGGGTCTCGACCTGATTGGGAGGTTGCAGTGGGAGTCAGGGGGGGGACGGTGGGGTTGTGAAGGTTTGTATGATTTATGTGTTTTTAGCATTGAATTCAGTCAACTGTGTGTCAGAACCCAATTGTCTTCACAGGAGCAAAATGGCCGCTGATCCCAACGCCCGCCCGCCGGTGATGCCACGCTTCTGACAGAGCAACGTCACCAACAGGGTGGAAAGGGGAATGGAAGAGAAAAGAAGAGACACTCCTCAATTGCTGGCTCCCACTGCTGCTTATGAAACTCTTTTCAATGTAGCGTTTTCTTCTGCCACGAAGGGGAAGCCTAATGCACACAGGGAGAAAACCTTAACACCACAATATTGCAATTCAGCTACTTTGAATACTAAATTAGATTCTTCCTACCAGACTCTTGTTGGAGTATTGCTCCTCTTCTGAATATTGAATATACCTCTGCAGTGTATAGTAGTATTTATCACTATCTGCACTAGAGAGAGAATAACTTTAACAATTTATACTTTAAGTCTATTGTCTACCACAGAAGACCTCCTCTCAATTGTACCTTTTAACACTGAAGAGATTCTTTTGGTAGTTATCCTTCAATACTGTAGTAAGTCTAGGTGAAAGTCTTTACATTAAATGTTCACTGAAAGCTGCAGTCTTAGTCTATTAATCTTCCTTTCTTTGCTGTCGCGCAAAAGGGAACAAGGGAGGTAAGAGAGGAAGGGAAAGGAAAGGTAAAGCGCAAAGGAAGGACAGAGCTTGAATGAACAGACAACTCGCTGCGTAGCTTCCATGGAAGAATCTTACTTGAGAAAAGTCGGACAGAATCCGGTTCCACCACCTCCTGAATTCTCGCTTGAACGAACTTGTGGTTTGAGCTTCCAAGAATGATATTCTCAGTCTACTGCAACTACTAAAGTTCGGTTGTCTTCTCTGCCAACGTTGAACTTTTCAAAATCTTCGAATAGGTACTTTGAAGAGTCAGGAGGTTTACTGACTGAAGGTTCTTACTTTGAACTAAACTATGACGATTCTCTCACTGGAGAAGCAGAATGTCACCTAACCGCTAACAGTGAATTCCTAGATAACCGTCTTCTCACGCACTTCACTATTGCGGAGAAACGGCTCGAACATGCACTCACTAACAAGGCTAAATTGAAGTGCGCAGTTGTATCTGTGCGCGATGCTCTTAAAGACTAGACCGCGCAAGAAACATTAGAAAGGTTAGAACTCTCGGCCACTGCGGCGGCCATCTTAGTACGGTTGATTAACGTTAAATGTCGTACCAGGTGTTGACCAGACTTGGTTTTACAATGACTCTGGTTCTTTTCTTGCGAATCAAAGGTGGAGACTTATTCCATATTGTGGCCACGGTGGGAATCCTGACAGTACCCCTCCTTAACGACCGTTTTATCGGTCCTGGTTTAGATGGGTGTTGAGAGTGAAATCGTCTCTTTAACAAAGGGTCATGGACATTGTCTGACGGTTCCCACGATCTATCCTCGGGCCATACCCAGTCCAGTCAATCAAATAGAAAATGCATAAAAACATTGCTGTCCCTACCTAGTTCCTCCATGATACAGGCCATAAGACCAGAAACATGTTTTGTCTCATGGGAGAAAATGGCAACCATGGCACTAATAAGGTTCTGGCAACTCCTGGCTGGTGAAGAGGGGCAAAAAGTCTCTTCTTGGTGTAAATGTGAGATCGTGCAGAGTGAAATGAAGTGGGCAAAGGGGGTTAGAGAAATAGTGATTATGGCATGTAGGGTGATGTTTGATGTAAGCCAGCAGAACTTCCATCCGACTATAAGTAAGGCGGAACTTAGGATAGTAGGGAAAGAAATATCATGGGCCAAGGATAGACAAAACCTGAAGGGGAAAAGATCCGTACATTTTATGTGGAACTCTTGGCAAAATGGGCAACAATCCCTGTACCTGGATTTCCTTCCCAATCGCTGGATAAGGAGAGAATTATTAAAGGTAAGGACTAGAATTAATCCATGTTATGAGAATGATAGGATTAAGAGGGTTATGTTGGATCCAGAAGGGAAGTGTACCTGCAATATAGGGACAAAATGCAACATTTTGCACAAAATTTATTGGACTGTCTTTATGTTCTCGATGCACAAAAACTGTGGCTAAATCCAATCTTCCTAAAATACGAGGTTAAGAATCAGGTACAGGCAGGAGATCTGATAATAGATATGCACGCCTTAGATGTAGCAGGTGCATTAGGGAAGTTTATACTTGCAGTTAACAATGTTCTTAAAAACGTGTAGAGTAGACGTTGCAGCATTAGTATGGATAATACACCAATTTTTATGAATGTTAACTGGAATTTAAATAATTATGAGTTAGATTGTACTTCTTTTAGATGGCTATTTAATATAGTTGTAGGATTTTTTTTTCAATAAAGTTTTTAATTGGAGCTGATTTTTTAAACTGTTGATATGTATAATGCTTGGTTGTTCGCACTTGTTTTAAGACCTATGGTCTCAATAAACAATCTTTTTGACTGGCAAAAGTAAGGCTGGGTGATTTACGGTATCAAACGCCGCTGATAAGTCAAGTAAGATAAGCAGGCATGCGTCAACATTGTCTAGGGATCTGTGGATGTCGTGCCAGATATTGAGCATGGCAGTTTCAGTACTGCAGCCTTTCCTGAACCCTGATTGGAAGGTGTCATGGAGACTGAATACCCCTATATAATGGTTAAGTTGTTAAAGGACACGGGGCGTGGCTACGGCGCGTAGCGGAATGGCTGCCTTGTAGGGGAGCTCTGCGTGCTGGAACCATACACTTACCATCCTTTTGAAGCTGCTGGGCACAAGAAAAAACCCCTCGGTGGCTCCCGGGAAGCTACTGGCATGATCTGAGGCGGTGCGAAGGGCCGGTGCCCCGCGCTTCTCCCCCGAACTTTTTGAGGCAGTGGACCGCGCTAACGACAAGAAAATGGCGGCTGCATATCGGGCAATTGGGGCACTCCCCGCCTGTGTGGATTTTCGGAGCGATTAAAGTGCGAGGATCGGACCGGAGCGACCGGAGTACTCTGGCTGCCGGAAACTGGGCAGCGGCTGGCGACTTGCTGTGAAGTTGCGGTCAGAAGTGCTGAAGAGACCAGACTACGGAGGTGGGCCCCGGCTGGCGACGGACGTCATCGCATCCTGCTGGTGGACTCAGCCCTGCGGTAACTGGCGTGGGACAACCCGGCCCTCACTGAGACCTGGAAGGGAGCTAATCGGCTGCAGGTCGCCGGATGCAGCCGAGAGAGGGCACGGAGATGGGCTCTGCACACGTGGTCGTGGCGAGGTGAGTGGGGCGCCGTGGACGGTCGGGCCCAGGGGGCCGGGCGGCGTGGGGCTGGCAGGGTGGTGCGCCCCCTAGGTGAGGCGGCGCCTTGCGGGACCTGCGTGGCGGGGCCCCGGGGGGCTGAGGCCGGGGTGGCGCTTCTCACCGCGGCAGGCTGGGTGCTGGGCTGTTCTCGGGGCCGGTGGAGTGCTCCTGTCGGCCATCTTGTCTCGCTCTCAGGTCGGGTTTGGCCGAGAGCAGGTGAGGGGCTGCGGGGGAGCTCCGAGATGGCCGGGGGCAGCGTAAGGGCCCATACTGGTCAGCGAGTGCCTTCCCTGAGTGTCCTGCGACAGGGGCGCACATGGTATATGCTGGAATGAGGAGACCTGGCAGTGTGGAGTGGTGCTGAGGCACTGCAATAAGCGCGATTGGCTTCCTGGCGCTCTGTGTGATATTGTGTTGTGGAGACCATCTGCCGAGCCCACAAAGGCGCTCAAGTGATGGGGCAGCTGCCTGATTGAGGTGCTGCAGCTCTTAACTACTGCTTCCGCTTCGGCTGGTCTGTAGGTGTTCTCGGACTGTTGGACCCAACTAGCTGACCACCATGGGCAATTCGGAGCCTAAACAAGTGAAGCTGACCTTTGAGAATAAGAGGTCGACACACACCAAGGACGGCTCGGGTGAGCAGGGTGAACAGCGGGGCACCTCGAGTCTCCCAGATGACGCAGAGGATGGTAACAGAACGATACTATTGGAACTGCGTGCAGGGATGAAATCTATCGACAGCAAAATTGACGCTCTGGCGACTGGCTTGGATGTCGTGAAAAAGAAAGTGGACAAGCATGAACACCGCTTAGATGTTCTTGAGAACCGGGTGTCTGATGGGCATGACGCACAGGCGGAGGCACGCACACAGACCCTACAAATGTAAAAGATACTCAAGGTGATTAGTGCAACGAACGAGGACCTAGAAGCGCGATCCAGGCGAAATAATGTGCAAATTATTGGCCTGTCGGAGCCCACGCCGATATCTAGAATGGAGCCCTTCATCGCTGGCATGTTGCGCAAGCTCTCTGGGCCGGCTCTCTCAAATGTGATGATAGTGGAAAGAGCGCACAGATCCTTGGGGCCCAGGCCCAAGCCCGGGGCGGCACCCCGCCCGATCATTGCACGACTGCTTAATTACGCAGACAGAGATGCTATCATGAGAGAGGCAAGGGCAAAGGAGCCGGTGGTGTTTAACGGAGACACATTATCCTTTTTACCGGACTACAAGCCGGCTGTACAGTCAGCTCGGCGGGAGTTTGCGCCGGTGAAAAAGTTGCTGAGGGAGGCGGCGGTGCCTTATGCCATGTTGTACCCGGCGAAACTGAAGATTGCTCACGAAGAGCAGTCCCACTTCTTCACAGACGCGAAATCTGCATTAAAGATCACGAAGCACATCTGCAAGGCGAAGCCACAACGGAAACGGGCAGAGGAAGAACAGGCGGTGTCGGGCTGAACGATGCAGATTAATGACTAGACATTTGTCAGGGGGTCCCGTGCTCAGCCCCGGCAGGGCTAACTGATTGTCCGTCTCCTCAACAGGCGGATTACTACGGGCCCTTTAAGGACAGCCTGTGTGCTCGAGAGGACGGCTTCGCATCTGGACCACCTGACTTTGCGGGCCTATCAGGAACGTCCTCTCACCATATGAGAGGAGACCAGGAAGACGCTGGTTGTCCGTCGTGGGAGGAAGAACTGAAACGCCAGGAGGACCACGCGACCAGGAGAATGGGGAGTACCGGGAAGGCGGAATCCTTGGACGTGGACGACACCAGGAGCAGAGAAGGTGCCGGACCGATACCCGAGGAGGAGTGGACGGAGGTAGCTCTAAAGCCAGGAGGCCAACGACACCGTGTATCGCCCAGCCACGCGAAGGAGGACGCGTGGCTCTCCCAGGTGCGTGCTCGTTTGGGTTCTTTATTAAACTTCAAGAAAGGGGGGTCGGGATAGGAAACCGAGTTATCACCGGGGCACTTTGTTTAGCCGAGTCAAACACAGAGCACTGAATGTGGTGGTGGTTGTTCCTTTCTCCCTCACCCCCTCCCTGTTTCCGAGCATTTTAGTAAGTCGGAGCACGACTCTAAAAGCCACATATTCTTCTTTTCCTTTTCATGTGCTGGAGACTCCCGGACCTTGACCCAAGACGTGCCCCAGGAAGTACCCCAGGAAGTACCCCAGGAAGTGTCCCGAGGACAACGACCTTGCGACTGCTCTTGTATATCACATCACGGACTTTGTGTTGGTGTTTTACAAACTATAACCCCAATAAATTAGAGAAACAGTCGCCCTCTAGTCTTGGCTCCTTCCATTCTTGTAACCGAAAGGTGACAACATTATAAATGGCCGTTTGGGTGCCTTTTTCTGAAATGCCTCCACTGGTATTGCCTAGGCTATGGTGTCTCATGATGGATGTAATGATGGGGGGGGGGGGTAGCGGGGTTGCTTGTCCTACAAGATGCTTCCTTGGGTGTAACGGGGGGGCAGGGACATGTTGTTTAAAATGTTTTTTGATTGGGGCCTGGCAGGTGTGATATTGACATACTTCCAGCGGCCGCACTTCGGTGCATGTACACGCTGCTGTGCCTGTTCCCCAGGAGGGTATCACCCTTATGACTGTCGCATTGAGGGTGGGGGGGTGGTCTGGGTCTCGACCTGATTGGGACGTTGCAGTGGGAGTCAGGGGGGGGGGGGCGCTGGGGTTGTGAAGTTTTGTATGATTTATGTGTTTTTAGCATTGAATTCAGTCAACTGTGTGTCAGAACCCAATTGTCTTCACAGGAGCAAAATGGCCGCTGATCCCAACGCTCGCCGCCGGTGATGCCACGCTTCTGACAGAGCAACGTCACCAACAGGGTGGAAAGGGGAATGGAAGAGAAAAGAAGAGACACTCCTCAATTGCTGGCTCCCACTGCTGCTTATGAAACTCTTTTCAATGTAGCGTTTTCTTCAGCCACGAAGGGGAAGCCTAATGCACACAGGGAGAAAACCTTAACACCACAATATTGCAATTCAGCTACTTTGAATACTCTAAATTAGATTCTTCCTACCAGACTCTTGTTGGAGTATTGCTCCTCTTCTGAATATTGAATATACCTCTGCAGTGTATAGTAGTATTTATCACTATCTGCAATAGAGAGAGAATAACTTTAACAATTTATACTTTAAGTCTATTGTCTACCACAGAAGACCTCCTCTCAATTGTACCTTTTAACACGGAAGAGATTCTTTTGGTAGTTATCCTTCAATACTGTAGTAAGTCTAGGTGAAAGTCTTTACATTAAATGTTCACTGAAAGCTGCAGTCTTAGTCTATTAATCTTCCTTTCTTTGCTGTCGCGCAAAAGGGAACAAGGGAGGTAAGAGAGGAAGGGAAAGGAAAGGTAAAGCGCAAAGGAAGGACAGAGCTTGAATTAACAGACAATTCGCTGCGTAGCTTCCATGGAGGAATCTTACTTGAGAAAAGTCGGACAGAATCCGGTTCCGCCACCTCCTGAATTCTCGCTTGAACGAACTTGTGGTTTCAGCTTCCAAGAATGATATTCTCAGTCTGCTGCAACTACTAATGTTTGGTTGTCTTCTCTGCCAACGTTGAACTTTTCAAA
Source organism: Lissotriton vulgaris (assembly GCF_964263255.1). Lineage (NCBI taxonomy): Eukaryota > Metazoa > Chordata > Amphibia > Caudata > Salamandridae > Lissotriton > Lissotriton vulgaris. The sequence continues at coordinate 980,557,108 of NC_141697.1, forward strand.
ATCTTCGAATAGGTACTTTGAAGAGTCAGGAGGTTTACTGACTGAAGGTTCTTACTCTGAACTAAACTATGACGATTCTCTCACTGGAGAAGCATAATGTCACCAAACCTCTAACTGTGAATTCCTAGATAACCGTCTTCTCACGCACTTCACTATTGCGGAGAAACGGCTCGAACATGCACTCACGAACAAGGCTAAATTGAAGTGCGCAGTTGAATCTGTGCGCAATGCTCTTAAAGACTAGACCGCGCAGCTTGGGTGGCTTGGGAAGCGGACCTGGGGATTGAATTGGACCCGGCTCAGAGGAAGCAAATTCGACTATTGACTCGTAAAGTATCTTGTAATGCGCGTTTCAAATTGATCCATTTTAACTTTGTCCATCGCACATATATGACGCCTGCCTCCCTCCACCGTATCTCTTCGGATAGGCCCCATACTTGCCCGAGGTGTAGTGCAGAAAGGGCGGGATTCCTTCACCTGGCTTGGGAGTGCCCCTTGGTACATGATTTTTGGAATGGGGTGGTAGCTCACATTACTCGGATCCCACATCTTAAGTTGCAACTAGTCCCGCTTCACTGTTTGCTAGCGTTAGTGCCCAAACCCAGGAAGAGGGGACTGTCTTACAAATTACTTCAACTCCTGCTGGTCCTGGCGAGGAGACGGGTGGCCATTACCTGGATGGGCCAGAGGGATCCTGAAATTCCTAGTTGGTTGCGGGACGCCAGGGAATGGGCCTTGGCAGAGGAGACACATATGCAGCGCACTCGCAGGGATGGGAAACTCCAGGATGACTTACTCGCTTGGAGAGCCATGTGTATCGAGGGGATGGAGGGGGATGACTCAGACGCCACCAGCGCTGAGCTGTTTTCCTCCGCTTCCTCGGAGTCTGATGAAGATGGGGGGGACCTGGGGAGGAGTGTCGGGAGGTAGTGTAGCAGTCCCCTGAGCCATGCCGATATTCCTTGTTGCATACATTTGTCTTTCATTGTGATTCCCATTTGACCACACTGTACTATGAGGACCGCGTTCTAATGGGCCCTTGCCTTCATCTCCTTATGTGATCGTATCAGCGCTACAAATGCCATTCATGGGGTTCTTCGTTGCTGTTATGTTGTTGTTTAGGTTGGAACTGCATCGTACATGAAAATTGGCGTAGACATTGATATTGTTTCTTTGATCTTTGAAGCACAAGAGCGAATCCCTTTACTTGTTTAACAGGTTCACCGTGACGCCGCCCTGCCTCCGGGATGTGGGCCATACCTGGCTGTGTACTCCCTTTGGCCCTGGCCTACCTGTTCCTTATGTGTCAACTGGCTTGCTGACTGTATAAATTGTGCCTTCTTTACTATCCTCGCCAACAAAAATAAAAGTAAAAAAAAAAAAAAAAAGACTAGACCGCGCAAGAAACATTAGAAAGGTTAGAACTCTCGGCCACTGCGGCGGCCATCTTAGTACGGTTGATTAACGTTAAATGTCGTACCAGGTGTTGACCAGACTTGGTTTTACAATGCCTCTGGTTCTTTTCTTGCAAATCAAAGGTGGAGACTTATTCCATATTGTGGCCACGGTGGGAATCCTGGCAGTACCCCTCCTTAACAACCGTTTTATCGGTCCTGGTTTAGATGGGTATTGAGAGTGAAATCGTCTCTTTAACAAAGGGTCATGGACATTGTCAGACGGTTCCCACGATCTATCCTCGGGTCCATACCCAGTCCAGTCAATCAAATAGAAAAGCTTTCCTCTAGAGAGTTTAGAATCTAGAATCTCTTTCACTTCATACTCAGGATGTCCCTCAATCTCTAAAGGGTCTGGGGGCCTGAATATCCTTACATATGGAGCAGCCTTTTTTAAAAGAGAAACATGAAAGACAGGATGGATGCCTAATTTGGGGGTAGTTTTAACTTTACTGTAACTGGTCCCAAAATGTGTTCTATCTTGTAAGGGCCTACAAAACGAGGCTGAAACTTCCGAGGGCCTTTCAAATGTAAATTTTTAGAAGACAGCCAAACTAGATCTCCCACTAGATGCTTTGGTGCAGGTTTCCTACGCCTATCTGCGCATATCTTATAGGTCTCTTTTGCTTTAAATAAATTGGTCTTTGCAGATTCATGGAGAACTGTTAAATCCCTCACTAATTCCTTCACTGCCGGAACCTCCAGATCCAATTGAGTGTGAAAAGGATTAGGATGATACCCATAGTTCAGATAAAAGGGAGAATAGCCCGTGGAAACACTCTTTGCAAATTCTACCATCCATAACAAGTTAGACCAACTTCCACCCCGATCCAGAAGGTACAGAGGAAGATATTGCTCCAATTCTTGATTAATGCTGCGCTCCGTCTGACCATCTGTTTCCGGGTGATAACTGTGATAACTGGTGGAGTATCTAGGTTCCACTCCCAACCCATGTAGGAAAGCATTCCTAAAATGGGATACAAATTGAGTCCCTTGATCTGAAATTACCACCTTGGGAACCCAATGTATTTTCACAATGTTTTCGCTAAACACTTGGGCTAACTCCTGAGCAGTGGGCACCCCAGTGAGTGGAATGAAATGGGACATCTTAGTGAAGGTGTCTACAACAACTAAAATAGTGTCAAATCCCTGACTCAAGAGTAGATCCACTATCAAATCCATGGAAATGGTATGCCAAGGACGAGAGGGAGTGGGTAGGGGTTGCAGCAGGCCCTGTGGTGCTTGTCGGCTAGATTTACTTCGAGCACACAATTCACAAGTTTGCACATATTGCTTAACATGCGAAGACAACCCAGGCCACCAAAAATAGCGTTGTATTAGATCCAGAGTTTTGGTCATTCCTTTATGTCCTGCTAAAGGTTGATCATGATACTCTTGAAGGGCCTTTTCTTGTAGAACTTTAGTCGGGAGATACAGAGCATTTTTATAATAAGGCAACTGATTGTGAATCTTCCTTTCTGTTTCTTGAGAAGCCCATTGTTCCAATTCCTCAGGGGATAAACTATTCATAACTTCCTCTTGAAAATGATCCAAAGAGAGGGTACAAACAATCTTGGCTTCTGGAATGATTGGCTGTGGTTTGACTGAATGTTCAACCTCATCAGTATGTAGCAGTGATAGTGCATCAGCTTTGCCATTCTTGGAGCCTGGACAAAAGGTGATAACAAAGTCAAAGTCTGCAAAGTACAAGGACCAGCGAGTAAACCGTAACTGTGTGTTTAGCTCCCAATAAGTAGTGTCTCCAATCTTCAAAAGTGTCCTTCACTGCCAGGAGTTCCATCTCGGTGATGGTGTAATTAATCTCTGCGGGACTCAATTTTCGAGAACGAAATGCAACTGGATGTAACTGCCCAGTGTTGTGATGTCGCTGAGAAAGCAAACCTCCAATTGCTTGGTCCGACCATCTGCTCTACAAAGAAAGGTTCATTAGGGTCAGCATGTAAAAGAATCGGAGCTGAAGTGAAACTTTCCTTTAAACTGGAGAATGCTTGTTCTGCTTCTGACTTCCATAGAAACTTGACTCCTTTCTTTAGTAGACGGGTAATGGGCACAATTAATTGAGAAAAGCCTTGAATGAACCGTCGATAAACATTTGCAAATCCCAAAAACCTCTGGATTTCTTTTACGTTTGTAGGTGACGGCCACTCAGATACTACTTGTACTTTTCTTGGATCCATTGTGATACCTCGTGAAGATAGAATGAAACCTAAGAATTCCACTCTGGAAGAACTGAATACATATTTTTCAAGCTTCACTAGAGATGGTGACTGCGTAAGCGTTCCAACACGATTCGTAGGTGCTCTGGATGATCTTGCGGGTCGTTGGAGAAAATCAAGCTGTCATCTAAATAGATTACAGCGATCTTATCCAGTACATCTCCAATCACATCATTTATAAAATGTTGAAAGACTGCGGGGGCATTGCAGAGTCCAAAGGGCATTACACAGTATTCAAACAATCCAAATTTTGTTTGAAATGCCGTCTTCCATTCGTGCCCTTCTTTCATGCGAACCAGATGGTAAGCCCCACGCAAGTCTAATTTAGTAAAAATCTTAGCCTCCTTGATTTGATCCAGCAGGACGGAAATCAATGGGAGAGGATAACGATTCTTGACTGTGACCCGATTCAAGGCCCTATAATCTATGCAAGGTCTTAAAGTTGCTTCTTTCTTTGGAATGAAAAATAGTGGTGAGGAAACTGGAGACTGAGAAGGTCTTATAAAACCATTGGCAAGGTAACGATCCAAGTATTCTTTGAGGTGTTGATTTTCAGCCTCAGTTAATGCATAAATCCGACTGCAAGGGAGTACTTCTCCTGGTTCCAAGTCAATTGTGCAATCATAGGAGCGATGGGGAGGTAATTGTTCTGCTTCCTTCCCACTAAAAACCTCTTCAAATTCCTGATATCCTTGGGGAATTTCAATGGAATCAATCACTCCAATAGATTGTCCTCCAAAAGACTACAGACTCGCTTGAGTTGATTTAAGGGCAGATTCACTTGAATGATAACAATGTTCCAGACAAAAGGCAGATTGCATTTGAACCGTTCTGTTTTCCCAATCAATGGTAGGATTGTGTACAGCCAGCCACGGTATCCCCAAAATAAGCTGAAATTGGGGCGCATCTATCAAATTGAACTGCAGTACCTCATGATGACCATCAGATTGGGTCAATTCTAAAGGTTCCGTGTGACTGGTGATTGGACCCGAAGATAAATTAGTCCCATCTACGGCACGAACTGGCTCACTTCTTTCTTTTCGGATTGCTTGTATTCCTATTCGCTGAGCATATTTTATATCACAGAAATTTCCTGTGGCTCCAGAATCCAACATAATTGCTACTCCTGAGATCTCTTGGTGGCGAAACTTAAGTGTCATATGTAAGATTACATGAGGAGTAAACGTTTGCAAGGTGTTCATGATAACGTGGGAATCTGGGATCGTCTTTTCTTCTTTCGCCATCAGAGCGAAACCTTCTACTGATGGTTCAAGGCCTTTCCCTTCATCGGAGTCTTAGGCCTCTTCTGACATTCTTTGACGAAATGTCCCGATGCACCACAGTATAAACACAATTTCTTAAGTCGCTGCTGTCCTTTTTCTTCTTTACTCAAGGGGCCGCAAACTGCCCCTATTTGCATCGCTTCAACCTCAGAACTTGATCCTGAAAATGTTCCTCCTTCCGTACGGATTTGATCAAAGCGAGGGAAATTCACCTTAAATTCTCTTTTCTTTTCACCTTTTCTTTCAGAATTACGAAAGTCAAGCTCCAAAACGAGATCAACTAACGCTGACAACTCAGTAGGACGATATTGGAATCTGAGCAAGGGCGAAATTTAGTTCATCACGTAATCCTCGATAAAAGAGAGCTGCTCTTTTTTCTTCAGGCCAATTAGTTTCTACAATGAGCTTGTTAAATTGTGTCAGATAGGTGATCAAGTCTCTAGAACCTTGGCGGAGTTCAAGCAATTCATTATCAGTGGCCTGAGATATTCTTCGCCTGTCGAATATGCGAAGAAATTCGCTTTAATCAAATCAAAATCAAATAGAAAAGGGTCATCTCTCGATACCAAGGGCATTGCCCAATTTGCTGCATCCCCTCCTAAATAGGATAGAACAAAAGCTACTTTAGACTGTGCGTCGGGAAATAAAGTAGGCCAAATTATAAAGTGTAATGAACACTGGTTCAAAAATAATTAGGCCTTTTGAGGGTTTCCTTGAAATCTTTCTGGAGGTGCTAAGGGGATTAATGGAGAAACTGACTGAATTACTTGTGCCACTGTACGAGGATCTTGAACTGGGGTATATTTACTGGCAGTGGAGGAAGAGGCTGCAGGGTCACCCATAACTAACCCATCCATCTTGTGAGAGAGGAGCATAGTTTCTTGGCGGGAAGCTACCAACTCTAGTTTAAAATTTTTGTTTTCTTCTTTAACTGCAGCAATATCTCTTTGAATTCCCTCAAGCATCTCACCTAACGCCTTTAAATTTAACCCCTCAGTCATATTGCTCAGGCGAAGTAACTACGTGGGCACTTCAATCTGTCAGAACCCAATTGTCTTCGCAGGAGCAAAATGGCCGCTGATCCCAACGCCCACGCACCGGTGACGCAGCGCTTCTGACAGAGCAACATCACCAACAGGGGGGAAAGGGGAATTGGAAGAGAAAAGAAGAGACACTCCTCAATTGCTGGCTCCCACTGCTGCTTATGAAACTCTTTTCAATGTAGTGTTTTCTTCAGTCACGACGGGGAAGCCTAATGCACACAGGGAGAAAACCTTAACACCACAACATTGCAATTCAGCTACTTTGAATACTCTAAATTTGATTCTTCCTACCAGACTCTTGTTGGAGTATTGCCCCTCTTCTGAATATTGAATATACCTCTGCAGTGTATAGTAGTATTTATCACTATCTGCAATAGAGAGAGAATAACTTTAACAATTTATACTTTAAGTCTATTGTCTACCACAGAAGACCTCCTCTCAATTGTACCTTTTAACACTGAAGAGATTCTTTTGGTAGTTATCCTTCAATACGGTAGTAAGTCTAGGTGAAAGTCTTTGCATTAAATGTTCAGTGAAAGCTGCAGTCTTAGTCTAATAATCTTCCTTTCTTTGCTGTCGCGCAAAAAGGAACAAGGGAGGCAAGAGAGGAAGGGAAAGGAAAGGTTAAGCGCAAAGGAAGGACAGAGCTTGAATTAAAGGACAATTCGCTGCGTAGCTTCCATGGAGGAATCTTACTTGAGAAAAGTCGGACAAAATCCGGTTTCGCCACCTCCTGAATTCTCGCTTGAACGAACTTGTGGTTTCAGCTTCCAAGAATGATATTCTCAGTCTACTGTAACTACTAAAGTTCGCATGTCTTCTCTGCCAACGTTGAACTTCTCAAAATCTTCGAATAGGTACTTTGAAGAGTCAGGAGGTTTACTAACTGAAGGTTCTTACTCTGGACTAAAATATGACAATTCTCTCACTGGAGAAACAGAATGTCACCAAACCGCTAACTGTGAATTCCTAGATAACCGTCTTCTCACGCACTTCAATACTGCGGAGAAACAGCTCGAACATGCACTCACAAACAAGGCTAAATTGAAGTGCACAGTTGAATCTGTGTACAATGCTCTTAAAGACTAGACCGCACAAGAAACACTAGAAATGTTAGAACTCTCGGCCACTGCGGCGGCCATCTTAGTACGGTTGATTAACGTTAAATGTCGTACCAGGTGTTGACCAGACTTGGTTTTACAATGACTCTGGTTCTTTGCTTGCGAATCAAAGGTGGAGACTTATTCCATATTGTGGCCACGGTGTGAATCCTGACACTGTGCGAGCCAAGATGTGTTGTTGTCAAAGTGCTTGAGTTGTGCTACTGCTGCTTATGCTATGCCCCCTTGGGTTCTGTGCCACGAACTGCAATTACTAGGATTTCTAATGTCTGATGGCAGATAGATGTGCGATGCTGACCTGGAATATCCGCGGCCTCAACTCTCCTAAAAAAGTGAGGCAGGTGCTCGCATACTTAAATAGACACGAGATTCAACTTGTGTTGCTGCAAGAAACGCATCTGGCTCCGCTCGCGGCATGTGGGGATGTGGGTAGATGGGCAGGCTTTTGTCTGGCTGCTTCGTATTCCTCCTATGCAAGAGGTGTGATGATATTGGTCAAGAAAGGTGTGGACTTTCAGGCGTTGCACACATACACGGATGATGCTGGGAGGTGTGCAATGGTATGTGAGAAGTTGCAGGGAAAGTTGGTCATCATTATAAATATGTATGGGCCCATAGTGGATGATCCATTGTGTGTTGATCGTATCTGTGGACGGTTGAGAGACTGACCGGCTGCCCCTGTTATCTGGGGAGGGGACTTGAACACCTACCTAAATGCACAGCTGGATAAGTCCAATCCCGTGATGCATCGCTACCCGAGAGTTGCTGGGAGAGTGATAAGGGCTATGGAAGAGTTCAGGTTATGTGACGCCTGGAGAGTGTGGAACCCGCAGAGGCGGGAGGGCACGCATGCGACACCTATACATGGAGGTTGGTCTAGGCTCGACTACTGGCTGATTTATGATGGGTTGATGGAATGGATTGATGAGGTGGTGCCGCTTGCTCATACACTGTCAGATCATAATCCGGTGAAAATAGTTCTGAGGAATCCGAAGGGTGTGCATTGCCCGTTTACATGGCGGTTGCAATCCGAGGCACTTCTGGACCCCGTGTATGAGAAGACCATACATGATACCATAGTACAATATTTTGCGTTGAATAAAGGAACAGTCGACCAGGCAGCAACGCTCTGGGAGGCCTTTAAGGTCACCATCAGAGGGGTGTGTATCGGGACTGCTGCGGGCATACTCCGCGATATACGGACACAACTACAGAGAATCGAAAGTGAACTGCGTGGCTTGGAGCGCGACTACGAGAGTCAGCCTTCGGTGGCCAAACTGGCTCGGATACAAGAGCTGATTGGGGAATATGATTCTTTCGCGGAGACAGAGGTGAAGTATTTGTCTCGCAGACATACAGCCAGACGGTATGGAGAGGGGGGCAGACCGAGTTGCACGCTAGCATTTAAGATAAAGGAGCGACTCGAGCAGCAGCGTGTGGACAGGATAGTAGATGACGCGGGGGTAGAGCACTACACTCCGGAGGCTGTCACTGAGCAGTTCTGTGCGTTCTACGCGGATTTGTATAGTACGAGGGGGTCGCTGCCGGCGGAGGATTTTGACGCATACTTTGAGGATATCGCCTGGGCCTGGCTGTCCGACGTGCAGCGTAAATATCTTTGTTTTCCCATAGATGAGCAGGACATAAAATTGGCGATAGAGGCGCATCCTAATGGTAAGGCACCCGGCCCAGACGGGCTCTCGGTGGAATTTTACAAGAAATATGTAGACCTGATAGCGCCGCATCTACTGGAAGTTTATGTGGAAGCATACAACACGGGGATGCTTCCCCAGTCATTAAGGTAGGCACTTATTGTTACCTTACTTAAGAAAGACAAACCGGCGGATCGCTGTGAATCGTATCGCCCGCTGTCGCTGATAAATATAGACGCCAAGATTCTGGCAAAGATCCTCGCCACCAAACTGCAGCCGCTACTGCAGGAGCTGATATTGCCTGATCAGTCAGGGTTCGTGCCGGAGCGGTCCACCTCGCATAACCTTCGCACACTCTTCTCTATGTTCCATGTTTTAGAACCTGACCTGGAAGCCGCAGCGGTGTTATTGGACGCCACCAAAGCGCTTGACTCGGTGGGATGGTACCATATGCATCAAGAAGGTTCGCTAGTAGCCGGACTGTGGTGTCTTCATAGTTGTTCCAATGAATGTTGAAGCCGCCCAAGAACACATTCTTCATGTCAGTTAAGGAGAACTGAGTTATTAGGTCAGACAACACTTTTGCGAAGAGGGCACGATCACCAGGAGGGTGGAAGATGGTGTGAAGGTTGATAGGGGGAGTCTTTGCTTCTAAGTTCAACATCAAGGTAATCGAAAGTTGAGTATTCTGCGTTGTTTAAAGTGGAGAGATATATTCCTACTTTGTGAATTATTGCTAGACCGCCACCTGTTTTATTAGGTCTGTCATGTCTAATGATGATGTAGCCAGGTGGAGTCAGCAGGTCAAGTATGGGGGTAGAGAAGTCATTAAGCCAGGATTCTATGAGGAAAGCAAAATCAATGTCTTCACTGAGTTTAGATTCTGTAATATCTGTAGCGGGTTGAGCTGCTTATCTACAGTTGAGGAGCATGTATGAAAGAGGGCAGGGATTAGCATTAGTGGAACGTGCTATTTGAATGGTGGTTAATTGATCGGGAGTTGTTAACCCATTAGTAATTATAGGGATTCTATTAGTGCTCAAAATTACAGGGATTGTGGAGGGGGTTTTTAGAACCCTAATCTGTATCTTAGTGCATTAAGATTCACTGAGAGCATCAGCTTCAGGTTCTGATAATGGGCAGCGATCACTGTGGCGTGTGTGGGACATCCCAGAAGAGGGAGTGGAGGGCCATGGGAAGTGTTTTAAGACCCTAGGAGAACCTGTGTATGAAGGCAAGTTATAACTTCTGAAGGTGTGATTGCGGGATACCTTAGCATGGGTAGAGAGTTCTTGTCTTAGGTGTGCTATGTCATTCACAAGAGAATCAAGTTTTAGCTCCATTCGGTTCATGATCTGTGTGAGTGTGTTATTTATGCTTCCAATGTTGAGAGTGGGAGGATGCACAGCAAGTCCTGAGAATAACGGAGTAGAGAGCACTGTTCTATGGGGAAGTTTCTTGCAGTTGGGGCTAGGATTGTAGATAGTCTGTGGGGGCTGAATAGGTCTGTATTAGTGGGGAGTTATGGGTCAGCTGAGCGTTCAGCAGATGATAATCTAATGTTGGGGCACACATCACTAGCCTTGTGGTGATCATTGTCAGGATTTGTTACAGTGTGACTGTTGGTTGGGATGGGAACAAGTGAAGTCCTTCCAGTGGGCATTTGTGGGTATTGTATGTAGAAGAGGGTGTTAAGGTTGTAAGTAGCATCAGGGGATGACCAAACATGATAGGATTAGTTACAGCCAGTTTCGAGATGGTCACAGCGTAGTGACACAGTGCCCCTCTATATGTTATGTGGCTGTCTCACTTACAACCCGGGAGAATGGACTCTGTCGGCTGTATGGGTGTCCTGCTCATGCAGGCGCACCCTCATACTTAGAACCGGGCCCCCCATCTTCAGGATTGAAAGGCCTGCCTTAGGGGTGACTTATAAGTTTCAAGTGCAGTGACCTTAGATATAGGGAAACCTTTATCTTTCGTAAGTGGTGCTTGCTCCAGCGTACACAGGTTGCAATGGCAGGCCTGTAGTTACAAATTGAGTGGTCTCCCATGGGTGGCATAATACACGTTTCATCTCATGGGGGACCCCTGTTGTACCTATGCCCTTGGTACATTAGTACCATGTACAATAGACTGATAAGGTTACACCAGTGTCTAATCTGGGATGTACCTAAGTACTACCCAACCAATTTAGGGGAGTAAGCAAAGAGACTGGGGTCCTGATTAGCACGATCCCAGTCAGACTAGTCAGAAACAGCACTACATCAAGTAAAAAGTGGGGGTAACCATAAAAGCAGATCCTACTGTCCTACACTTACTTACTAGTAATCTTCTTTAACCTTAGTTTTTAATGTCCTGGTTATAGCTGGTTCATGACAGGACTAAAACCAGGAAGTAGGAGAGGATATTTCAAGGGCACATGTCCTAAAAAAAAGAAGTGGGGTATTAACCAAGTTAGAAAGTACGCAAATGACATTATGTTGTGTGACATCACAGTGCTTGACATTACAGGGCATGACATCCCACGAGGAAGCACAGGAAGTGGCATCACAAGCCTTGACCTTGCAGGAAGGGGCATCACAAGAAGTGACATCAGATCTTAAGACCGCACACATTTGTTAACAGGTCTATCATGAGCACATTTGAGTGCATTACATAATTTAACAAATGAGATTTTGCTTTGGGTTGTGCCAGAAATGTGATGCAACACTGACGCAAAATCATGGTCTCAATTTATTCATGCATTTTTTTTAAACCCTGCTTCAAAGAAATTGTCAATAAGTAGAAACATGTCAATAAACCTGTTCTGCTTCTTAAAATATCTTATGGGGTTAAGGCACCTGATGCAGAGATCTTTGTGTGGCAACTAAATCTCAGGGGATTATAATGGTAAAACGACTCTGGAGATTAACGTATTTGCTGGAGAGATGTGTGTTTTGTCTAGTCCCAGTTTCAAATCAAAGTAGAATAGAGAGTTAATATGTCTCCTGCAAAGCACATTATGTAACACTCAGGTGAAAAATGTAAGTAAATGGGTAAGTGGGTTACTGCTTCCAACACAGAGACCTTTTTGTTACTTGCAGTTCCTATATGGTAATCCTTCTAATATAACACAGTGACTGCCCGAAGAAAGACCACAACGTTTGGGGAAATGGTTGGGCCTGATAACTTGAAACTGTCTTACCTGTCTAACTATATGCTTCACTTAAGACCCGTAGGGGTCCTGATGTGTTGTGATTTACCACCTAATCAATTGTGGGTCTTGATTATCACTGTGCTGTATCGTACTGCTGGTCTTTTACCTTCTCTTGTTTTAAAAATCAATAGAATTGTTTATCAAAAAAATATAGCACAGTGAGCTTTGAAGGACATTTGACTCCTACACCTTGCAACCCTCAGTGTCGTATGTAACACATCCTACACATTGATTTACACACATATGATTTATTGTCAATGTATAATACATGCGTGTGATGTAAAGTGCTCTGACGACCTGCATTGGGATAAGTAGCGCTTGAGAGCTATGAAAGAAATAAAACAAAATAGTGGCATTTAAATTGTTAGTTGTGTAAATACTGGGACACACTAATACATCTGACATTCTCACAGTGCATGCATATCTCTTATATACAAGGATTGAACACAGTCAAAAGCATGCTTCTCCTAAGTACCTGTGAAGTGCTAAGCTGCATGCATGTGTTTTTCTCCCATTGTGTTTAGGTGTGAGGCTCCCAATAGCTCCCAGTTGGGATACTCCAACAAAAGGAGGCTTGGTTGCCTTTAACTATGGCTTTTGTAAAGGGACCGGCTAGAATCTTATAAGCCGCCTCCTACCCTGCATATTGCTTCTTCGTACGAAAGCAAACAATGTGCAGGAACTGCTGAATGTGTCCCAATGTCTGAAAATTACACAGGGACAAGTTTAGCATATTTCTGTGGGGTCCAACCTCTTGCCAGGGTAGACGGCCTCCATGCTGTGAAAAGAATGTGTAGACGCAGTCTACCCGGATTTACCCTAGACTTGTGCCCTGGATATAACCATGGAAAAAGGGTGGCATAAGTCATAGCTCTCCCATAATCCTTCCTGAGCTACCAAGCCCACTAAGGTTAGTATCTCTAGGCAGGGAAGGGTAGGCCTTAATGACTGTGACCAGGATGTTAAGGATTAAGGATAATAAAGATTACTGGTAAGTAACCATGGATTTATCCCAACATGTTACATATTACGTTCTTGTCCCTGTCATTGCTCATGAGGAATACCAAATCTAAGCTAGCTGGATAAAATAAGATACAGAAATCCCTATTATTGCACAAATAACATTTTAATAGTGAAAACTCAAAATGTGAAACATCAAAGTAATAGAAAACTTTATACATTCCTTTCAGTCCATGACTATGGAGATCCTCTCCAGGTCCATAGTGTGATTCCAGGTCTCAGATAAACATGATGAGCAACCAAAGAATGCATTCAGGATATCCGAGAGCCTGGTGCATGTCTATTGTGGTAAAAGTGTGCAGAAAACATCAGTTGTCCTCTTTCGGAAAAAGAGTTGCTTATCACGTCTTGTACATTTACTTTGCTCATGATTATAATGTTGTGAGACTATATGTACTAGGAGCCTTGCAGTTCTGGGCAGACTCAACAGTGGAAGTACGCAACTGGATGGGAGGTGTTAAGGTGTTGTTATTAATGGCTATGACTTAATCAGAGAATAGTGTGTGATTGTATTCTGAGAACTAACGATGTACAATCCAGAGCCCCGCTTGTGGCATATTTAGTTGCATGCTGCCAGGCTGGGGAGAACGGTACAACTGGCAATGAGTGCAGGATATGTGCCCAGAAGAAATGAGACTGCTCTCCCTGAAAGTTTGCAACATTACAGTTACATGCCACGTGCCCCCCAACTCGATGAGAAGCAATTTGAAGGTGGCATGTGTGGAATCGAAGGGCCACTCCAGCCCATTTATGGCCCCCAAAAAAGTTGAAGGCCCTGCAGATGAGCGTATTCGAAAGCCTGCCTGAAACCCAGTGGTAAGGCCAAAAAAAGAGATACAGCATAACACAGAGCCATCATTGATACAGAGTGAAACACTAAAGGCAGCCACAACCAGGTACAATGCAAAACGCTAAAAGCAGCGATGAACAAGTATGACGGATGAAACCATTACTTACCGCCAAGAAAGAAGATGGTGCCTTACGACCTCCAATCGAGCATGAGAACCCAAGTACGAGCACAAGGCCAGAACTTGCAGAAGGTACTGGCCCAAAAGAACAGCTGCCATCACCTGACCGGCATATACTCTCAACGGCAGTATGAAAGAGTGCGAAGTACAATGCTGCTGTGTTTCTGAAACCAGCATCACCATTCTACACAGTGAAGAAGTAGAATATTGGCAGCAGGTGGACTGCGTGGATCGAGACGCTCAATGATTTCATAGACGCCCTAGATGAAGTAGATGATAAGAAAATCATTCAGTATTTCAAAAACCTTGCCGGTGGTGGAGTAAAAGAAGTGCCTGAGAAAGCATCCCCAGCTGATGCAGTATCATACCGTCAAATCAAGGAAACGTTGGAAGCCAAGTTCAATCCAATACTGAATGTAGCCTATGAAAGTTACATTTTCAATCAAGCATGACAGCAAGCTGGTGAAACGATGGATGATTTTGTTGAAAGACTTGATGTGCTTATCAAACACTGTAAGTTTAGTGAATTTAATGGTGGAGAGGCCATATGTCACTGAGCCATCGATGGTTGTCTCTCAGACTCTTGTTAACGTATGTTGAGAGAGATGCTCAGTTTAGAGAGAGTGCTAATGGTTGCAAGAGCCAAAGAAAGAGCAGATCAATAAGTCACTGACATAGAAGTTGGAACATGAACAAATTAATCAGCATTGATCATGAAAAGCAAGCACAAGGTAGATTCAAACAAGCCGACATCTCCGAAGAAGAAAGTATTGAGTTTCCGTTGTGGGTTTTCATTTCCATATGAAAGCAAATGTCTAGCCATAAGACAAACTTGCACAGAATTCAGAGAGAACCACTTAATAATGGTCTGCAAAGCGAAAGAGAAACCAACTACATCAAAGCGAGAAGAGAAAATGGATGCTAGAAAGTTCCAGAAGCATTCTCGCCATGCCCACAAAGCCAAATAGCAACATCTGGTCCCCTGGCGAAGCCGTGTTGAGTGCTCACCAGGTGAGACCTCATTAGTGACTCGGACAAGATTTTTATATATTAGTCTATTTTACCTAGCTTGCTGTGTTTTAACTTGTGTTTTATCTCCTGCACAACCTGTTTAATCTGTTCTCTTAAATTGCCTTTTTTGCACTGGGAAGCAAAGGAGGGAGGGATCGAACTGACGACTTGGTGGGCCATCCGAATAGCAGTTAGTGCTCTAGTTGATCAAAGCGGGGCTATTTAGCCCGCATGCTGACGCGGATGCGCAGCGCTGGTCCCCTGGCGAAGCCGTGTTGAGTGCTCGCCAGGTGAGACCTCATTAGTGACTCAGACAACATTTTTATATATTAGTCTATTTTACCTTGCTTGCTGTGTTTTAACTTGTGTTTTAGCTCCTGCACAACCCGTTTAATCTGTTCTCTTAAATTGCCGATTTTGCACTGGGAAGCAGAGGAGAAAGGGATCGTACCAACGACTTGGTGGGGCATCTGGATAGCGGTTAGCGATCTACTTGATCAAAGCGGGGCTATTTAGTCCGCAAGCGGACGCGCAGCCCTGGTCCCCTGGCGAAGCCGTGTTGAGTGCTCGCCAGGTGAGACCTCATTAGTGACTCGGACAAGGTTTTTATATATTAGTCCATTTTACCTAGCTTGCTGTGTTTTAACTTGTGTTTTAGCTTCTGCCCAACCCGTTTAATCTGTTCTCTTAAATTGCCGATTTTGCACTGGGAAGCTGAGGAGGGAGGGATCGAACCGATGACTTGGTGGGGCATCCGGATAGCGGTTAGTGCTCTAGTTGATCAAAGCGGGGCTATTTAGCCCTCATGCTGACGCGGACGCGAATCGCTGGTCCCCTGCGCCGCTCCTCTGATGATTCGGCCCGACTTGGATCATCTACAGCGCTCCTGAGATCCTCCTCAGCAGCCCCACGAGAAGCCACCAAATGAGATCACAGTCCGATGGAGCTTTCCCCACGAGCCCGGACTGCCGATCTGATTTTCGGAGGGATTCACGTCGGTCTCTGCACTGGAGCAGCACTGGAGGTAGGAAGCCTGACCCCAACATGGCCACCACGTCTAACTTCCACAACGTAAATTCGATGCCAGCAAACTCCTACGGCCCCCAATCTGGCTAGCAAAGCTCTGACACCCCTGGAAGCCATAAGGGGAACCTCAGAATAATTAGCCGCTCTCATTAGCGGACCGATAACACGCTCAATCACAGAATGAGCTAGCCTGACCCCAAAATGGCCATCACGCGTGACCTCCTCTCCACCAATTGAACTGGGCTGACATCAAATGCCCCCAATTTGACTAGTGGAGCATGGGCACCCCTGGGACTCAAAGGGGAATCCTAGTAAAAAACCTATTGCCCCTACTAGCGGCCCGCAAGCAAGCCTGATCACTTGATAAGCTAGCCTGACTTCAAAATGGCCACCAAAGCGCGACCTCCTCCTCACCAAATGAAGTGTATCAACCTCAAACACCCCCAATCTGACTAACGGACCAGGAACATGCCCGGCGACTTGAAGAACTAGTGCCCTCTATTCCATTACCGGAACGCAGCCACCCCGGGGAACAAAAAGGGGATCCTTTCAAAAATTAGTCATCTTCGGAAGAATCCTGTAAGCAAGTCCAGTCACATGAAGAGTATCCCTGACTCCAAAATGGCTGCCACGTGCGACCCCCTCGACCACGAATGAAACTCTCCGAGCCCTATTGCCCCCAATCTGTCAACCGGAGTACAGACACCCTGGGGAGCACAGAGGGGATACGTGAAAAATCAAATCGCTCTGGCCAGCGCCACGCCAGCAAATCTGGACACTGAAAGATAAAGCTAACCCTACAACAGCCGCCTCACGAGACCCTCTCTCCTAAGATTAGGTCCCCCCACCTATCAGCGCGCCCTCCAGACCAGCAGAGGTCATCCACCCGACCTCATCAACAAGACTAGCGCGGTTGCACAGAACACGCTGGCCGAACCATGACCTGACAATAAGCCTTGTATTGAGAGTATAGTAAATATAATGAGCAACCCAATATACCTTTGGGGGCTTGGGTAAAATGTAGTAGGATGGGTGAATTTGCCTCCAAAGGAGTTTGTTTTAAAAATCGTATTTAGTTAGTTGTGTAAATAAATTAAATTCAGGTAGCTTAATAATCCCGAGTGAAATTAATTTCAATGAATCATATAAACACACAAATAATTAGGACTGAATAAACATGACAATACTTAACATTAAGACAATAACCAATAGACATGTGTATAGGCAAAATAGTAGATTTTATCAAAATTGAATCATAAAGGGAAAAATACAATACAGATAAATATATGTACAAAACAGGAATACAGGAAAAGTATCTGAAGACAAATCAAAATCTCTGTAAAGCCTGTAAACCGCCTATCCAAAATACAGATGTATAGATTTTCCTTTGGATAAAGCTGAAAGTCGACGTTTCGGTCTTTATGGGCAACTCTTTAAGACCATCATCAGGACAGAAGAAAAATAATATTGTAACTCCCCAAAGAGAAGATCACTGAGGTATCGTATGCCTTGAGCTCTGTTGGCATCAGTAGTATTACTTCATAACGGATCTTAATTCGACAACCATCAATCGATATGGTGAAAGAGGAGACGATTTGTAAAAGGACTCGGGCGGTGGACAGAGGTTGATCTTAAGAATAGCGAAAAGGTAGGCAATTAAAGCTCTCCTCCTGGTTAGTCGCGCATCACACACTCGTCAAAGGGATCACAATGTGTTTTGAAGTCGTCAAAATGAACGATCTGTAGGAATCCTGAGAGTTCGAATAGCGGGGTGTACCAGCCGTCACTCTGCAAGCTCGGGATTATTAAGCTACCTGAATTTAATTTATTTACACAACTAACTAAATACGATTTTTAAAACAAACTCCTTTGTATTGAGAGTGGCTGAAATTCTGGTCGACCGCAGGACGCCTACCCCCTAGCCCCCTTTGAACTGCAGACTACCTTTCGAATAGATCCCACACCTTGCCTTAGAAGAATCCCGGGAAGTAGATCACTAAGCCTACCAGGAGCTACGACCCCTCCTAGGCCTGGATCCGGCCTGAGTCCTAGCTACACCTATCAACAGGCCCGTTCAGCCCCCACAGGTTATTTTTAACACATTCACCCTTCTCATATCCATCTCGATTGACTCGCCCCCCCGCACAGGCACCCTCTGCTCACACTTCACATTCTCCCTCCCCACATCCATCTCGACCGACTCACCCCGCTCCCTCCCCCCCGCTCAGGCACCCTTCTCTCACATTTCCTACACGATGGCGCGTGACTCGCCATCCCCTCCCACGCAAGCCCTACCTGTCCACGTGAAACCCCACAGCCGGGACTCATTCACCATCATCTCCCCTCCTCCTCTCTACAAAAATGAGACGCATTTATATTCCACACTGAGAGACCGAAAGATTGGATCTCCATGATTAGAATGCAACTTTGTATCGCCAAAACCACATCCACTTCCCACAGTTGCAAACACACCTCCCTACTCCCTAACCGTATGGCCAGAAGAGGGACAACATCCTTGACCATCTACACGAATGGCACGGTCCTTATTCAGGCAAACAATGAAAACCTTGAAGCCTTCGACTCCCTATTTCCAGCATTAAGATCTGCCCTCCCATCCCTACCACACCCCGCCTCAATCCCTATACCGCCTACAATCACAGCTAACGCTGAAGCCTATGTTTCTATTTTCCACCCACCGGGTACCGCTTTGGCCCGCTACGCTCCCCTTCACACGCCGGGCCTCGGAACTTCCCAATTCACACCTACAGCCAACCAGCCACAACAGGAAACTCCAGTCACACCTTCATTGCCCCCACCCACCCAGCACACCTCCCCTACCAAGCTTATACCCCAGCTCCTTACGGAAAGCTCTACCTCGCCCCCTTACTGGATCCCTCCTCAGCAAACTCACAGATGTAACTCACAGATAGAGACCACTCTCCCCACTAGCGCCCTCCCAGCTCTCAGACACTCAAAGCCCTCCCTTGTCCCTACCCATCCCCTTCCTCTGACCTCTCCCTCGATCTCGAAAAAAGACAACCCGACATGCTCCACCAATAAAAAACCTCAATCCCTCAACCTGATCCACCCCACGCAAGATGATGCCCCAGATACCACCAGCTCTTCCCATGACTCCTGGGCGCAGCGTCTCGCAGCTCTTGAAAACCAGATAGACGCGATCTCCCTGGACTTAACGAAAATCCTCTCTAACCTAGGTAACGCCCGCAGACCCCTGAAATCCCCACCCGGGACTCCCCTCACCTCCAACTCAAACAGCCCTCCCGGGTCCACAGAAACCCCTGATATCCAGCAGCAAAGTCCCCCACCAGGGTTTTGAAATCATGCTCACAAGAAGCCTGAAAACCCATCCCCTAGGACCAAGATCATCTCATTGTCTGATATAATTCACCTGACCTCAAGGCCCATTAGAACGGAAGCTCCCATGCCAGACAACGAAGCAACCATGCTAGCCTCCTCATACCCCCTCCTCGGACTCTCCTAAATCCAAAATCCAAGTAATCACAGACCTCTGGAAAGACCCTCCCTGCACAAAACCCCTGAGACGGCCTGTCCTCACCGCCATACCTAGGGCGACCAAAGAAAGAACCGCCAGCAATCAAGAGCTTTTCACCAACTGTTTACTGATCAACTTCAGATCGGCCTCACTTCACGCAACGGAACTAGCTGAGGCTATCCTCTCACATGACATTGACATTGCGTTACTCACGGAGACCTGGCTGAATAAGATATCTACCCCCTGCCTAGACATGTTGGTACCACCTGGCTTCTCCCTGATCACCAAAGACAGGATAGATCAGCGAGGAGGAGGGGTTGCGATTATCCACAAAGATAGTCTGGTCAACTCGGAAACCACCTCTTTCGATTACGATTCATTTGAATGTCTCTCCTCCATCATCAAGACCAAAGATAGCGGCTCCCTACTGTGCCACCTGTTCTATCACCCCCCAGGTAGAAACGCCGCATTTGGAGAAAAATTATCCGACCTGATAACGCAGGGGGCACTCGGTGATGCCAATAATTTAATCCTCTGTGATCTGAATCTACGGTGGAACGAGACAAACAATCCTCTAATCCAATCGCTATCCAGTCTCCTATGTGATAACAATCTTACACAATACTGTACAGAGTAGACACATTACAAAGGAGCCACACTGGATGCCATCATTGTGCAAAATAACTCAATCACGGTCAACCACATACTTCCCTTCGACTGGTCTGAACACCACATGATACTATTTCATATCAATCACCCCACTCTCTCCCAAACAACCCCCACAAGACCCTCCCAAATGGATGAGAAACCTCTCTCACGTACCCCTGGATATCCTGGAAGATCAGATAAGCTCACTTCTCCCGGACAACAAAGTCCACCTCTCCACCAGTGACCTCACTGACCGGTACAATTCCGAGCTAGTGTCCTTACTTGACAAATTAGCTCCACTTAAGCTTAAGAGGAGCAGAACCATTCCATCCTGAACATGGTTCAACTCTGACCTCAACTCAGAAAGGAGAAACTTAAGGGCCAAGGAAAGAAAATTGAGAAACAACCCGACCTCCATCCTTCGCGATCAACTGAAATCAGCCCGTAGGAAGTAGAACAACCACATCAAAAACAAGAAATCCAGCTTCATCCGCGAGGCACTGGAGAGTGCCAAAAATAGACCGAAGGAGCTCTATAGCATCATCAGACAACAAAAATCCAAGCCAGTGGCCTCATCCGTCCAGGCGTCCAAAGAACTCTGCGACAACTTCGCCCACTTCTTCAACAACAAGATCACAAAAATCGAACTATCATTAGACTTCAACAATTCACACCCCTTAAAGAGTATCACGGCTGTACCCCATGCTCTCTCTCCTAGCTCCTCGCCCACCCCCTGGCTGAGCTTTTCACCCGTTCAAGAAACGGAGATAATCTCATTGATCTCTACCTCCAAACCATCAGCGCATGTCTCAAATTCCATTCCTCCCCTTCTAATCAAAAAATGAAACACGCTTTTGCACTGCTTTGGGGCAAAATCATAAACAGCTCCTTAAAATATGGAGTGGTTCCTGATTGCCTTAAAATGGGGCAAGTCACCCCCCTGCTGAAAAAACCCGGTCTAGATGCAACTGATTTGAACAATTTCAGACCTGTATCAAACCTCCACTTGCTCTCAAAAACACTTGAACGTTGCGTACGTGCACGCCAGGTGAAACCTCATTAGTGACTCGGACAAGATTTTTATATATTACTCTATTTTACCTATCTTGCTGTGTTTTAACTTGTGTTTTAGCTTCTGCACAACCCGTTTAATCTGTTCTCTTAAATTGCCGATTTTGCACTGGGAAGCGGAGGAGGGAGGGATCAAACCGATGACTTGGTGGGGCATCCGGATAGCGGTTAGCGCTCTAGTTGATCAACGCAGGGCTTTTTAGCCCGCATGCTGACGCGGACGCGCAGCGAGCGCGCTGCTGGCGCGCCATAGGCGCGCCAAAGGCAAGCCCGTCTGCACCCGTCCGCGCGCAGGCCGGGCACAGGGCCTGTCCCCCTGACCTTTTGGCTTCAAAATTTATCAGCTATACCAACGAGGAGCTATATAAGTTGAATCCTGGTAAAGGAATGTCATGTTGTTCACTCAACCCTATGACCATCATTGATAGAGGTACGGAGAGCTCATCCTGCTCCAGCTGCCAGGTAAAGTTTCCCCGCCTTCTTAATATATTAGTACATGAGTTTAGTACTTCCATATACAAGAAGACAGATACAATTGGGGCTGTGAACCTGGAATCCAGTTTCACAGATAAGACGCCACCATATTGAGGTCACGGCGAACGTATGTGCTGCGATAGACGTATCAAAAAGTCTACAAGCTTCCAAAAGAATACAGTGGGGAGAGGATTCCACTCCCACTATACAACGATATTTTATCACCGTTCAATTACAAAAGTGATAAGGTGCGATACCTGCACAGTCTGGTAAAAAAAAGGACCAGAAAGATTGGCCACTAATTGATATGTATCAGAAGTTTCAATAATCCAAAGGATGGAACTTTATAACAACATTTGTTAAAAGATACATTTAATAATGTTATGAAGAAAAGTGACCCTTGATCGATAATTGTCCTGAAGAAGGTGGTTTCTGTCAATTAAGCCAAATTTGCCACCGAAACGCGTCAACACCTATGTTTAATGAGAATCCAATAGAACAAGGATGATTAGATAAGAAATAAAACTTCTTACAAATCAGTTCCGAAAAAACATAAAGTGTATTTGGATCAGGCTGATTTCTCAACAGAAAATTATTACTGTGATTTGTTTTGGGTCTATTTTTTCATCTATGTGTTTATAGCATTTAAGAGTGCTGTCTAGGACTGTGTACCACATTATTTATGATTTGTATTCATTGTTTTACGTATATTCATTGTACCTGTTTTGATATGTTTTAAACGATTTTATGGAGTTAAACTCCTTTTCCAATAAATTAGTGTAAACACTACATTTCAGCTATGGGATTATAGTTTTGTGGATAATTAGTAACCTAGGTACAGGACTTCCAACTGTAGTGGATGTGTAGGGGATGCCTAGAGTGAATGGTGAATGGTGTGTGGAATTTACCTCCAGGGAGTCTTTTCTCTGCTTATTTGTCTTAAGAGCCCTGTTCCCTGGAACAAGTTGGGCTACCTCTCTCTTGATCTACTCAGATAAGGAAAGATACAAACATTCCATTGCAAGTTACAAAACATTTTACTTGAAGCTAAAAGACAGTTCTTTTCTAAGCAGATAACGCTGGCTAAGTCCAACTCCAAGGAACTTTTTAATAACTGTAAAAAAATTGACTACATCTATTATTCCCAGGAGTCATAGTAACTCCTCATTCTGTAATGAAATCGCAGATTTTATAAAACATAAAGTTGAAGTGATATTTTCCTCCTTCTCTGAAGCTAATGAGATGACACAGCCAGACTACAACAGTGATAGGTTGGACAGTAGTGACTCTTCACGGACACTTGATCAATTTTTTCCATTGGGGGTATCAGAATTAGTTAAGATCTTGATCCTGATTAGTTCAGGAGACCCCAGCGATCCTTGTTCTGCCTGGATCATTAAACAAATACCGGAAGTGATAGGAATGGCCCTGACCCCCTTGCTTAACACTGTCTTTGCCTCCGGTATATTCCCTAAAATCTGTAAACAAGCCTCTGTTCTTCCGCTTTTGAAAAAGCAGAATTTAGATCCAAAAGATCCTAACAACTATAGGCCTATCTCGAGGCTCCCAAGATTCTGGAGAAGGTGATGAACATCCAACTCAGTGCATTCCTCCATCATAACAACTCTCTGGACCCTTCACAATACGGGTTTAGGGCTGATCACAGCACTGAGTTGGCTCTGCTGAAGTCCACAGAGGAAATCAGAGAAGCCATAGACGGAGGAGGCAGTGCTGTCCTGATTTTACTGGACTTGTCCGCGGCCTTTGACACGGTCCACCGTAAGTTGTTGATGGACCGGTTGTCCGGAATTGGTGTGGAAAGACTTGCTTGGAAACTCATACAGTCTTTTTTAGCTGACAGGTCCCAAACTGTGGATCTGGATGGTAATTCATCCAAGACATTTACTCTCCCGTGTGGGGTGCTACAGGGCTCTTTCCCGAGCCCTACGCTTTTCAACATATACGTGGCACCTCTAGCGGGAGTTATAGATCTTTCGGCTTTCAGCTCACCTCCTACGCTGACGACAAACAAATTGTGTTGTCGCTGAGTAAAGGAGGTGAGAAAGAGAATGGGGAGCGCTTTAATGAGTGCATGAGTGCAATATCCGGTTGGATGTCCTCCAACTGCTTAAAGCTTAACTGTAACAAGACCGAAGTCTTAAAGTTCGGGAATAATCCACTGGTGTGGACACCAGAATGGTGGCCAGAAGAGTTGGGTCCCTACCCTACACCCACCAAGAAGGCTAAAAACTTATGGGTAGTTGTGGACGACAAACTTGTCATGGGGGATCAAGTTAGCTTGGTGAAAATCAAGTTCTTCCTGACAGAAAGTAATCTTAAGACAATGGTCATGGCCCTGATAACATCACGGCTGGACTATTGCAACAGTCTATATTTTAATATGCAAAAACAACAGTTGAATAGGCTTCAATTAGTCCAGAACTCAGCGGTCAGGCTGCTGTCTGGAACTCCCAAATTTGTTTCAGTCAAAGGCGAGCTCAAGAAGCTACACTGGCTACCTATAAAACAAAGATCTCGATTCAAAGCTCTTTGTTTCGCCTTTAAAGCCATTAACGGTATTGGTCCGGAATTTCTCAGGCAAAAGTTCCTATGGTATGCTCCAAGTAGGACACTAAGATCTACCAGTGCTAAACTAATGCTAGTTTCCAGGCCGAAAAAAGTAAATTGGGGAGGCAGGAGTTTTCACTTACTGTGCCTCGAGAGCCTGGAACAAGCTCCCTTTGTTCCTTAAACATGATCCAAATCTGCTTACGTTTCGGAAGAGCCTGAAGACATGGCTTTTCTCACAGTAAGACTCTTTTAACTTCCCAGCAGGACCAGTACTTAGCGCCAGGACACCCAAGGGTAATCGCGTGCTCTATAAGTGCTAATAACATAACATAACATCAGTTACGACAAATAGAAAGCAGACAAATTCAATTATCGTCAAGTTTATCTTACAAAGGCTCATCAAAGTAATTGTTGAGTGCCAGTGAAGAAGAAGGATGTGCGCTTATGTTACTAACCAAGAATCAATAGGCATTTGTAGGTTTGGCTGCTAGCACAGAAGTGCAAACAACAAAAGCAGGCCACCAAATGAAACAACAGAATTAATTTCAACATTGCCTCAAGATCACAATAAAAGTTAACGGTTGCGCCATAACCTTTATTATAGACAGTGGGGTATCGATTAACATCATGTCTTTCCAAAAGTTCAACAGCCTATCTTTTGTGCCAGGTCTCAACCCATCAAACATGAAAGTACACATGTGCGCTGCTTCTTAACCATTGCAGAGTCAAGGGTCATTCATTGTGACAATAAAACATAAAGCAGTATGGGTGCAAGTGACAATTCATGTACTTTAAGGAGCTTCGTCCAGTGCTTGCCTACTCAGTTTTGCCACCGCTGCTGACGTGGGACTGTCATCTCTTAATTACAACCTCCAAACTCAATCTGAAGTTGTGAGTCAGTTCCTGACATTATTTCATGGTCTAGGCAGAAACAAGACTATAAAAGGGCGACTTCACATCAATGAGGACATTCGCCATGTTGCGCAGCGCCACCGCAGAGTAGTTTTTCAGTTAATAATAATAACAATCTTTATTCGGCAGTCTATACAGCGATAAAAAGAGACAGTTTTAAAAAGAGAAAAAATCAGCACATCAAATCCACATGTTAACTACACTATGGTCATATATACAGGTTTACATAGTATCCACCAAAATAGCTAAAACTATAAAACCAAAGGTGAAGAGCCGCAAGCAGTAATTGACAGACTATAAATGGACCACATTAAGCAACAAGGGTACTTTACATTTGTAGCAGCATGACAATGTGTAAATACGGAAGGGGGAGGTAACCGTTAATCACCTCTAGTGCATCGCAACCTTAGGCCAGATCATAAAAAATTACTCAGATAAAAAAGGGTGTTAACATTAGGTAAAAGCTGTAAAAAAAATAAGGCAACACAGACCTGTCTAAAACCCAGTTCTTTTAAAAGACCTTTGAAAAACATTCTTCAAGAATACTTTTCACTTGCATGAAGCTGTTGAGAAAGAACTAGAAATGCTATTGAAACATGAAATTATTGAGCCCTCCAGTGGTCCTACGCCATGGGTGTTGCCCGTAGAGGTGGTGCCAAAAAAGGGACAGTGAGGGTGAAGTGTGAATCTGTGTTGATATGCGCCAGGCCAACAAAGCAATCAAGAAATATAGACATCCTGGTCCACACATAGCGGACATGATCATACAGCTGAATGGTGCTAAAGTCTTCTCCCGTCTTGACCTGAACAAGGGATACCATCACCTCGCGTTGGAAGACAATTGCAGATGCATCACTATTTTTTCGACTCATGTTGGTTGTTCAGACACAAAAGGTTGAGTTTTGGAGTTTTGTCAGCTACAGAAATATTTCAGGATGTTATATGTCAAATAATGCAACCTGTCACAAACGTTTTTAACTACATTGACGATATACTGGTATTTGGAGCAACAGAAAAGATGCATGATAAGGCTAATAAGCAAGTGAGTCAACTACTTGCTAATGCAGGCCTCACTCTCAATGTAGCAAAGTGTGAGTTTCACAGGATCAAACTTAAATTCTTTGGACACATATTTTCTGATGGGGAATAGCTTCTGACCCTGATAAACTGAAAGCACTGTCAGTTACTTGCCCCCCCCCCACAAGATGTCACTATGCTCTGATCCTTCTTAGGAATGGCCAGTTATTGTTCAAGATACATTTGTGACTTTGCCAATGTGATTGCTCCATTGAGAGAACTGACAAAACCAAATGTCCTGTCAAATGGTCTGCTAAATGTGATCAAAGCTTCAAAAGAATAAAATATGCAATTGAGAATGCTACCGAGATGGTCTACTTGATCCCAAATTACACACTAAGATCAAAGATGATATGAGCCCGTAAGGGCTGGGGGCAATCGTTTGTCAACTTAGTGGCTATCCAAATGCCCAGAGACACATTGTGTCCTATGGAAGTCGAACTTGTCTAAAACAGAATGTGAATACTCTCAGCTGGAGAAGGAGAGCCTTGCTCTAATGTGGGTCTGCAAACATTTTCATGGGTTACTAAGCGTAAAATGCTTCATCAAGTGTTGCTCACCATTTTGGAAATCCGAATGCCAAGATGACCTCTTACATTGAGAGGTGGGGTTTGAGACTGCAACAGTACGACTATAAAACTATACACAAGCCTGGTAAAGACCAGAACCCTGCTGATTATTTTTCAATAGTACCTCTACATCGTCACAGTTAAACATCGAAAGCAGCTGAGGAGTACATGGACTTTATTTTGAAGTCCAGTAGGCCAGACTCCATATCCATTGAACATATTAATGCTGATACCTATGCTAACAAGAAGATGTTTATCCTCAAATACATCAGTTCAGCTCAATCCTGGAAAAGAAGTGTGCGATCTCTTGCAGACAATGTTAAATTAAAAAAAAAAATGTACAAGACAAACTGTAAGTGACCAAGGACGGTGTTGTATATAGAGGGGCAAAAGGATTGTCATACCTGAGAGTCTAAGGCAACAGGTCCTTGAACTAACCCATGAAGGACATTGTGGCACTGTAGATACCAAAAGATCCCTGAGTGACTAAGGGCCTCATTACGATGTTGGGCGGAATCACTTCCGCATGACACCGCATCGGTCATGGGATTGACCGACACCCGATCAGCGGACCCGACCGCCTCATTGGGATGACACTGAACACTGTTCAGTCACATTTCTACATTTTACTATGGGAGCATGCATTCCGGCTGTAAATCGGCCGTAATGCATGCTCCTATTGTTTAAAATGGGAGGTGCGGTTCATCCCAGCACCCCGTGGCAGGCACTTCAAGGTGCCTTCCACAAGGTGCAGGGATCAACAGAGGGACACCATAAGTGCCCCCTCGGCCTCCAACCAGAGGCCGTGCACCCAAGGGGGCACGGCTGGGGGCCCCCAAAGACACTTTGTGACATGGTTTCGATGTAAGACAGATAGGTATGGAAACCATGTCGGAAACCGTCATCGTAATCTCAAGGGTGGAAAGGCCCACCCTAGAGATTAAATGATGCATTCCGACTGGCGGATGGGCTATCCAAGCCCATAAGAAGCCAGCCGGAATGACCGGCCGGATTCCTTTCCGACTGCAATCATCAAAATGAGGCGGTCGGAAAGGAAAAGACAAAGAGAATGCTGTTCCTAGAGGGTTGGAAGGAGGAAAGGATGTCAGACCACGTCAGTATGGAGTTGTTGGTAGGTGCTAACAGTACATAGTAGTTATTGCTCTTCCATAAATAGCTTCAATAGTAGGCAAGGACCCTCACACACCCCGCGGGGTGTCATTCTTCATCATAGGGCAGCTCCATGTTGGGCCGCCGCTACAATGCCCAGCAGGCTCCGCAGGGGGGCTCTTTGCCGGAGATCTTTTTGGTTTTTCCGTTGTGAAGCTAGATGGTTAATGTGAGGGCAACCTATGTGAAGTGAGTAGAGGTGGGACTGTGTGGATGTGATTTAAAAATGTCTCCTGGATTCTCCAAAAGGAGTTTATTTGAGGAGTACCTGGGCCATAAATAAAAACAGACTCAAAGGTCGCAAACTAAGTGGGGAAAATT
This sequence comes from Lissotriton vulgaris, assembly GCF_964263255.1. Taxonomy (NCBI): domain Eukaryota; kingdom Metazoa; phylum Chordata; class Amphibia; order Caudata; family Salamandridae; genus Lissotriton; species Lissotriton vulgaris. The sequence goes on from NC_141697.1 coordinate 980,585,449, forward strand.
AGACCCCTGTCCGTTCTAGTGAGTTGTGTAAAGGGTCAACATGTTTCTTGCCTATAAAAAAGTCCAAAAGGAATCCAACTGGCACATTACGATGTGGTTCGGAAGTGAGAGACTTCTGAACTGCATCGTAATTAGGCCCTTAGTGTGGTTCTCTCACTTAGAGCTCAAGTTTTTTTGGTTTTTTTTGAGCGGGAACTAAAGGAGTGTCATCTTTGCAACTGCATTTTTCCCCAAGGTGACTCAAAATCCATTGGCAATGTCTGACCTTCAGACACAGGCGTGGGAAAGAGTTGCAGTTTATTTCTTTGGGACCATAGGAAACAGGCATCATCTCATGGTAGTCACTGATGAGTATTCACGTTTCCCGCTGGTAGAGAAATTATCATCAAAAACCAATGACTAGGTCATTCAGCGGCTGGACAACCTATTTGCAGCGTGGGGTATCCCCATGTTCTTTAATTTGACAAGGGTAGGGCAATCAACAGCATACAATTCAGAGAGTTTCTGGTCAAAATTATTATCAAGCATCAAAAGAGTACACTTCTGTGGCCCCAACCAAGCCCTGCCTCGTCAAGCCTTCGTGCTTATCGTTCAGCTCCTTACTACAAAGAATGAAAGTCCTGCTACCTTGCTATTTGGATAGCCATTGGAACCAACCTGTACAATGGGTAGTAAATCTCTCCTTGACTGCTTATAAGGTTTGTGTCACTGACACTTCTCGAAAGTAGAAAATGAAGACGTATGCCAATCGGAACTGGGGGGGCTGAAGAAACAGTCTTCTATGAAGGTGACTTAGTTCGGGGCAAGCAAAAGCGGAAAACAAACACTAAGTTGCTGTCAATCCTCTGAGAGTTGTGACGTGCAAAGGACTCATGGTGACTGCACACCGTACCGAACAGTCCATCACATAGGACTAGTCAGACTTTAAGCACCTACCTCTGCAATTGTCAGCTCCTGCACTTACAATTGAGGCCATCCTGCCTGACAGTCCAGATGAAGCATTAGAACCTGTATCATTGGTGCATCAATCGAGTGTACCTCAACCACTTCATGCCACTCGATCTGACCGACTAGAGCGAGCACCTCGATGACTTATCGAAGACATATAATGTAGCTGTTGCTTGTACTTTTTATCTAACAAGGGGGAGCAATATAGTGTTGTGAGATTATGTGTGCTAGGACTCTTGTGGTTCTGGAGCGTCTCAACTGAGGAAGTACGTAACTGGTTGGGAGGTGTTAAGGTGTGGTTATTAACGGTTATGCCGTAATCAGAAACAGTTTCTGATTGTATGCTGAGGAATAAAGAAATACAATCCGGAGCTTCGTGAGTGGCATATTTATTTGCATGCTACCGTGCTGGATGGATGTTGCAATGACCAATACAACAATGCATAGCTTAACGGCTAGGGCGGTCAATCTCAAATCTGGGGAACAGGGTTCGAGATCTGGGGAACCGGGTTCGAGACTCGGCAATGACGCTCAACATCCCGTGATTCTGGGCAAATCACTTAATCTCCCCGTTCCTAACAAAAATGAATGTGTCCTTGTGTAAGCAACAGGTGCTCATGTGAAGCGCTCTGATACCCAATAGCTGTGAGTCAATTTTGCGCTATATAAAACCCCGGAAAAAATAAATGCCATGAAAAACTGATATAGATGAGTCACTAGGTACGCGCACCAGATATAGGACACTTTAGATTTCTGACACATGTTGAGATCAATAATTGTTGTTACTGAACTTACTGATGCATTGGACCTAAAATATTTAATTGGCAACAGCATGTATTTGTCCAAGAACTTTTAGCTGTTCTTATTCTTAACATTAGATGTGGTGGTCACATAAAACATGGCTTTTCGTAACAGGGCAGGCGTAAGGAAGAATCTTGGGGTAGGGAGGTTTAGCAGGTATTCTCCTATGATTGAGAATGATCAGCTGCCAATGGCATTACAAGATACTTAGCTGGTAAGGTGGGGAAAGGGTGTTTTTTACAGGATAGGGGACCTTCTAGCTGGGGACCACATAGCCTCTTTTGAAGTAGTAACAGAAAGGTTTGGTATTGGTCCCAGTGATTTAAAAAAAATTGCAGCTGATAGATTTTCTGTTTTAAAAAACTGGTGGTGCGGTAGGCTTTGGGCAGGTACCCCTAATGGAATTGCTAATCAGTATCTCTAATTCTTCAATTGCGCAAACATATATGTGCCTTCTGGAAGGAGTATCAGATGATTTAGATAAGCATAGGTTGAGATGGCAGGAAAAGTTAGGGGTGACGGAATCCTGTTTTTTTAGGTCACTAGAACTAGGGGACACTGTATTGAGCTCTGCCAATTTGTAGTCCCAACACTTTAAGACTTTATTTGATCTTTACATAACGCCTGCGAAAATTGTTAGATGGGGGAACAGAGGGGGCTTACTGTTTTAGATGTGCGACATTCGGTGTGGATATAGTACATATTGTAGTGTCCCACTACAATTACACACGGACACTGGTATCTGGTCAACTCTTTATTCATATGTCCGCTCTGTTCCCCGTCCCTACACTAACTAACCCCTTCCTGTCCTGTCCCCACCTCTTCCCCTCTGCCCACCTAGCTCCGCCCACCCAGCTACTGGACTGCTAACTTCTTTACATCTCCCCCTTTCTTATTAAAGCAACAAATGAAATAGAGATTAGTCCATCTCTACGATCAGTCTCTTGGGAGGCTGCACGTGACGTCGGGGTCTCGTTGGTGTGGACACAATGCCTTCAACCGGTAGTTCTTCCGCTGATGAATGTCCGGTGTTGGGTGCGACAGACTCAGGATTGCCTCGGCCCTCAGGCGTAGGGGTTAGGGTTGTACTTTCATGGTCTTCAGGAGAAAACTTCTTGAAGTGAGAAGCGTTGTGGGTGACTCGCCGGGTTTCCGATTCCGCAGTCACCATGGTGCCCTTTTGTTGGACAATTGTTAGAGGCTCATCCTTGAAATGACAGTCAGTCTTTTGGCGTTGTTCCTGCTTGACAAAGACTCTGTCACCTTCCTTCAAGGAGGGGGACCGGGCTCTTCGCTTGCGGTCAGCATACTCTTTCATTTTATCTTTGTGAAGCTGATCTGTTGCGGCCATCTCTCGATGTTGTTGGTCCGAGAGAGGCTTCCTCAGTGCTCCGTCCCATGTTGGGATCCGATTTCTCATTGTCCTCCCGAGCATGAGAGTGGCAGGGCACTAGCCCGTTGTGGAGTGTGGAGTGGTTCTGTAGGCGCTAAGGACCTTGTTCAGCGCTGACCTCAGATCTTTCTTCTCGGCGGTGGCTTGCTGGAAAGTTCTCTTAATGGTGGACATGAATCTCTCCACAGTGCCGTTGGCTTGTGGCCAGAGGGGCGTGACTTTGCGGTGTTGAAAGTCCATGTGCTTCGCGAAATCGCTGAATTCATGACTGTTGAATGGGGGTCCGTTGTCTGTCTTGATGACCTTGGGGACGCCCCATGTTGCGAAGGCTTCTTCAAGTACCTTGAGGGTGCAGGCAGCACTGGTGGATGATATGAACTGGGTCACTGGGAATCTGGAGTACTCGTCCATGATGACAACCACGTATTTCCCTGATTGCAGGGGCCCATAAAAGTCCATGGCAACTTCCTGCCACACCCCATCCGGCAACGGGGTCATTTGTAGAGGTGCGGGTGGACTGCTGTGGCTGGTCAGTTGACAGAGGTGGCAGTCTTTCAATGTGTCTTCAACCATCTGGTCGAGGGCCGTAAACCAGACGCGCTCTCTCAGTGCTCTTTTGGTGGACACCACTCCTCGATGGCCTTCGTGAGCGAGATTGATTACTCCTTGCCTCAGTGTCGCGGGAATGACTAGTCTGTGATCTCTCAGAAGGATGCCGTCAGCCGTTACAGAGAGTTCATCAGAGACATGTCGGAAGGCCTGAAGTTCCTTCTTGACGGCAGGGTCTTTCTCTTCCTCCTGTGGGTGGTATCTCCACCGGTTGGATTGAATGCGCTTCAGTACTGTTTGTAAGATGTTGTCTTGATTGGTCGCTTCCCGAATAGTGTGCATGGGGATAGCCGGTGGACGGGCATGACCAGTCACGAAGTGGATGCATTCCTCCGCGATGGAAGGCTCAGTCTCTGAGGATTCTCGGGGGTGGCGGGACATGTAGTCTGCTGGATTTTCCGCCTTCCCCGGTTTGTGGACGATTGTGAAAGTGTATTCTTGTAGCCGTAAACCCCATCTTTCGATCCTGGGGGGCATCTTGCATTTGGGGTTTCCGTAGATCGTGACGAGTGCTTGGTGATCGGTTTTGAGCGTGAAATGTTTCCCATACACAAAGATGTGGAAGTGCTCACACGCCCACACAACGGCCAGGCTCTCTTTCTCTGGTTGGGAATATTTTTTTTCCGGGTCTGTTGAGCTCCGACTGGCGTAGGCGATAATCCGCCTCTGCTCCGACTCGTTGTCGTATTGTGCCAGGATGGCTCCCAGACCCACGGGGCTTGCGTCCACGGTGATTTCCGTTTTCCTCCTGGGGTTGAAATAGGAGAGGCAATCAGCCGATTCCACAGCGTGTTTGATGTCATTGAAAGCACGCTCACACTCCGGGGTCCATACAAATGGCTGGCCAGCTTTCGTGAGGAGCCTCAGTGGGTGACTAACCGTGGCATAATCCCGAATGTAGCGGGCGCAGTAACTCGCCATTCCGAGGAAGGAGCGTAGATCATTGACGTCAGTTGGGCTCTTGGTGTTATTGAGCGTGGCGATTTTGTCAGGGTCCGGTTTCATGCCACTCGACGAGAAGATGTGACCGAAGAATTTCAAGGTGGATTGATGAAATTCACATTTTCCTCTGTTGAGGGTCAGATTCGCTTCCATCAAGGCGTGGCAGACGCGATCAAGGGCGATGTCATGCTCTCGCGTGTCAGACCCGTAGACCAATATATCATCACTGTAGTTGAGGGCGTTAGGTATGTGTTGGATGACAAGTCGTATGGCCTCTTGGAAGATTTCAGCAGCCGACGAGACGCCAAAGCTGAGTCATTTGTAACGAAATAGACCAAGGTGCGTGGCGAACGTCGTGATGGAGCGAGAACTGTCATCCAGTTCGAGCTGGTGGTAGCCCTTGTTTAAGTCCAGTTTGGAAAACACCTTTGCCCCATTGAGCGCTGTGATCATGTCGCTCAAGTGTGGGCCGGGGTGTCTCTCCCTTTCAATGGCCATGTTTGGCAGGCGCATGTCCACACAGAGTCGGACCTTGTTGGGGGTTCCTTTCTTGGGGACGATGACCACCGGGAACACCCAGGGAGTGGGGCCCTCAGTGCGCTCGATGATGTCAGCGTCCAGGAGTTCCTGCAGTTCATCTTCAACAGCCGATTGCAAGTGAAAGGGCACCCGTCGTGGATGCTGGGCCACTGGCTTGATTTGCTCGTTTATGTGCAGATGGATTTGCCGGCCCTTCAGTTTTCCCAAGCCTTGGAATAGTGACGGAAATTTCTCAGCACAGTCCGAGGTGTCATTCACGTTGAAGAGGACATGCACCAATCGGAGACGTTCAGCAGTGGGGAGGCTTAGTAGACAGTCGGCATGAGGTCCTTTAATGACGTGGATGACTGCTGGGATGGAGATGTCGCCATACGTGAGGGTGGTGTCGAATTTGCCTAGGCACGGAAGCGGTTTCCTCGACATCCAGGTGTATACACGGACAGGCGCGAAACGCAAGCGAGGTTTTGGGTCCATACGTTCATGTTCTGCAACCGAGATGTAGTTGAGCGACGCTCCACTGTCCATCACGAATTTGGCAGCGTGGTTACCCACTTTGATGTTGAGACGTGGGTATCGTTTGAGTTGATCATTGTCAGCAATGTTGACGTATTCAATGGTGTATGAAGACCGCTTTGACGAGGATGATCTTGATTCCCTCGATGGAGAACGACGGTCCCATCTGGAGCGTCGAGAGTCTTGGCTGGAATGGGATGACGCGGGAGATCTAGTGGGCTCTCCTTGAACCGCTCTGATCTGGTGACGTTTGGACTCCGACCTCGAGGGCCTCTGCGGGCCATCTCGTCTGTCATTATCACTGCGTCTTTCTCTGTGGTAGTCCCCACACATGGCTTCAAAGTTGTTGGACCGTCCACATTTTCTGCATCGTTGGCCCATGGCAGAGCAGGAGTCGATGTGAGGGTAGTCGTATCCGCACCTGAAGCACCGCCTCGTGCGTTCGGGACGTCGATCCCTCCTCTCAGGTTCTTTCCTCCGGTAGTCCGGTCGTCGTCTGGGCGAGAATCTAGAGCGACGTGATCTGTCTTGCGGGTTTCTTCTTCCGCTGTCACGCCGTGTCTGTCTTCCATGACTTCGCTCCGAGATGCGGTTGGCGTGTTCGCGACTGGTGCTAGGCCCGACCTCAATGTCTGCCGTGTCTTCTTCAGCTTTGTCGTACAACCGGGAGTTTTCTTCAATTTCTTCTAGTTCTTGCGGTTTTCTTAGCAGTCGTCGTCTTAGGGATTCAGAGTGACAACCCGTAATTATCTGGGATTTGATGGCTGCATCAGGCGAGAAGTTTGTGAAATCACAGTACTGTGATTGTCGTCGCAGTTGGTGTATGAACGAGCTCAAGGGTTCTTCTGTTCCTTGACGCTGCTGGTGGAACTTGTGCCGTTCGTAGTCGACATTTTTCTTGTGCAGAAAATGTTTATTTAGCACATCCTTTACCTTGACATAGGTGTCGGCCTCTGTAGTTGGGATTTCTCGCACAATTTTACTTATCTCTCGCCCCCCTAGGTTGCGGAGGGCTATAATCTTTTCTTTGTCCGGCTCTATTTTGGACCCTTCAATATAGTCCTCGAAGTCCTCTAGCCATTCTTGCCATTTCTGGCCCATGCTGCTTCCGGTTGTTACTGTAAGTGGCTCCGGGGCTCGTAGATGCGTTCCTCCTTTGACTTCCGTTCGCGCGGGAGGGTTAGACATCTTGACGGTGGGTCTTCAGTGCTTGTTTCCGACTTTTATTTCTGTTATTAGTGTACGTTTTCCGAGAGTTGTTGTTTTCAGTTACCAATGCTTGTTTGGTTCCTGTTGCCAATGCTCATTTGTCAAGATTTGCTGGGTTCTCTTGCCACGGCTTGTTTATTTCCACTGCCAATGCTTGTTTTCGGTCTTTGCCTGACTCAAAAATGGCCGCCGCACATTCACACAGGGTTCGTCTTCCAGGCTGCCTGACTTCAAGATAACCGCCCCCTTTGCAGCACACGAGGCTCTCTCCCTCGCCCCCAGGCACACACTCAGGGCCGCCGGACTCACAGTTGGATGCCTCCGCTCTTCAGGTGAGGTTGGGGTGGGTTCACGCTGCTCGGTGTGGTCTTCTGATCACACACGCCGACCCGATGCTAAGCCTCACGCATCAGGCGGCACGGCTTTACTTTCTTGGCGGTGTCGGTGCTGGCGGTGGAGCGCTTCGTCGCTCGTTCGTGGGGCACTTCTCTCGCCCTCGCAGTGCTTCAGGAGGCGCTGGGCAATGTCGGAGTGGGCTCCCGACCTTTGCTTGTGTTCCTGTCGGGTCTTCCACACCCGTGGGACTCGCGTGTCCAACGCGACCGGCGCTTTCTCCTCTGGCGCTCCGGCGCTTTCACTTTTCTTTCCGTTCTCTTCTTCTCGCACCTCCCGCTTCTGAGGGGTGCCAGGTCACGTCTGTGGGCTTCACTTTTGACGCCACAGGGCCGCGGTGGCAGCGGAGCTCCGGACGCTCCACGCTGCGGGACGGGGCTCACTCTGGTGGGTTTGTTTCTGGATCCCACCCTCGTCGCCAGTTGTAGTGTCCCACTACAATTACACACGGACACTGGTATCTGGTCAACTCTTTATTCATATGTCCGCTCTGTTCCCCGTCCCTACACTAACTAACCCCTTCCTGTCCTGTCCCCACCTCTTCCCCTCTGCCCACCTAGCTCCGCCCACCCAGCTACTGGACTGCTAACTTCTTTACACATATCTTTGCCACTTGCCCTCACATAGAACTTAGAGATCTTGAAATATCAGTTTTTTTTACAGCAGGTGTTAAAATGAAGATGCTTCTCTGACACCTCAGCTGATGTTATTAGGTGTAAATGATCTAGAGGGGAACAGTGGAGTAGAACGTATCTATAAAGCAATGGCAGTTCTTAGGCTTTGTGTCGACTCAGCCTGGCTTGATCCACAACCTCCAACCTTTCAGCAGTGGAAGGGAGGATTTTTGCATATACATAATTTAGAAAAGGCACTCTATGAAAGTAGAGGCAGAAAGGGTAGGATTGAAGGAAAAAGGATTTGGGGCCCTTTTACTTCTTGGATTACATCACTTACATAATTGGAATACTTTTAAGGATATTGGCAAAATGTAAAGCAGGGTATAAACAGATTTGCTCTATTCTGAAAATATAGCCGTTATATTATGTTATTTTCTAGCTATATTTGAGTAATGTATTAACTGACTGACCCTTATCTCAAATGAAATTGTGGTTCTTTATTTATTTGGTTGTATTGTATTAATATGTGATTTTCGCTGTATTTACACTGTTTTATCGAAAAAAACAATATATATATATAAAAAAAAGATGTGGTGGTCACATAAATAGGGAAAAACCAAAGGAAATGATGGACGGAGCGTTGACAGTACAAGCACTCACCCCCAGCCAATTGATCAGGGTTTAATCCATCACCGTTCTTTAGCCCACTCTGCCACCCCAGTTCAGACATGGCCATATGCAAATCAGTCTGACCCTGTGCCTCATGGGAACAGTCCAGCCCGAACTGCCAAGCCATGCCTTCCCTGGACCGGAAACAAGCTACCGAGGACCGGTTTCTGGCATTTCAGCCTTCTTCAGCCCGGCTTGCCTGAATCCAGTGGCAAAGTGAGCAAGGGACTCACGTCTGAGCATACCCTGCCAACTTAGGGCGAACAAAGAAAAACCAAAGGAAATGATGGACGGAGCGTTGACAATACAAGCACTCACCCCCAGTCAACTGATCTGGGTTTAATCCATCACCGTTCTTTAGCCCACTCTGCCACCCCAGTTCAGACATGGACATAAGCAAATCAGTCTGACCCTGTGCCTCATGGGAACAGTCCAGCCCAAACTGCCAAGCCATGCCTTCCCTGGACCGGAAACAAGCTACAGAGGACCGGTTTCAGGCATTTCAGCCTTCTCCAGCCCGGCTTGCTTGAATGCAGTGGCAAAGTGAGCAAGGGACTCACGTCTGAGCATACCCTGCCAACTTAGGGCGAACAAAGAAAAATCAAAGGAAATGATTGACGGAGCGTTGACAATACAAGCACTCACCCCCAGTCAACTTATCTGGGTTTAATCCATCACCGTTCTTTAGCCCACTCTGCCACCCCAGTTCAGACATGGCCATATGCAAATCAGTCTGACACTGTGCCTCACGGGAACAGTCCAGCCCGAACTGCCAAGCCATGCCTTCCCTGGACCGGAAACAAGCTACTGAGGACCGGTTTCTGGCATTTCAGCCTTCTTCAGCCCGGGTTGCTTGAATCCAGTGGCAAAGTGAGCAAGGGACTCATGTCTGAGCATACCCTGCCAACTTAGGGCGCACAGCAGCAGATGGTGGGATACATGCCTCTTTTATTTGATATGTTCCCACCCCAGTGGGCGTTGAGGTCTCGCTCGATAGGCGTATGCCAAATTGCATGCTGGTTAACATAGTCCCACTGAACAATAAATCCATGTAGGTGCTGCTGTCTGCCACCCGTATGCTGTGCGTTATTTGTTGCCAGTGATCAAGGACGTTTACCGTTCGAAACATGTTTGGCGTGTGTTTGGAGGTAGAGGCTGGTTCATCTTCTGCACTCACGAAGGAGGTGAACCTCCCGGGTGCGTGCTTTTCCTCAGAGGGCAACCTGTTTGTGTTATATATATATATATATATATATATATATATATATATATATATATATATATATATATATATATATATATATATATATATATATATATATATACCTCGTGGGCGAAATGGAGAAGCGGACCCAGACAGCTGCAGGCAAGTCGATTTCTTTATTTAATTTCGACCCTTCACGTTGACGTTTCGAGCATCAAGTGCGCTTGTTCACACACCATTCATCGTGTCAGCCTATGTCTTTTAAATACTGCTGTAACACCTCCCTTAGTGAAATATGTGATCACACTCATAGACCTAGACAACACACTGTTACACTTTCGATGTTGATGAAATCACAATACTCGCCCAAAGGAATTTCCTTATTACCTTTAGCTGTAAAAGCTGTGATTGTTCGATATTATGGTCGCATTTTGTAGTTCATATACATTTTATACTGTCTGAATGCAATATTGTTTGTAATTAAAAGTGGCCAGTGCATTAAATAATGTTTTCATAATGTTCAATATATAAAACATTTATAAATAAATAAATACACTTAAAAATGCATGTTCAATGTTCACCCTCTAACTGCTTCAATGCATGTTTGGGTTTTGAATTTCATTCATATATACAATATTGTAAACATTATAAAGTGCCAAATGCCTATTCACCAATTTATATATTTGCTCAACAAATACGCAAAACTACTGCCTTTGTGCAAATCATAGCATTTTGTGCAAATTTCCGCATTATTGTTTTGCTTCTGATCAAGACTTATATATTTTCAGCCTTGAATCTTAACCATTGTTACAAACTGGTGTTTTTCTGGCCGCATTTACACGCCTTCTTAACACCTTGGCTGCTTTGAGTTTTCCCCTCCTATGCTGAGCTTTGAGTTTCCCCTTTGTTCATGACGAGCTCAGCTCGTCATAAGCACAGCTCAACCGTGCCTCATGACGAGCTGAGCTCGTCATGAGCATGGAAGGGGTTAAACAAACTTGAACTATCCACAATATTTTTATCTTCTTATATTCAGCTTTGCCCGAGATTATGCACAGTATTTATTTAGAAATGAGTGCGGGTTTATTTTATTTGTTTTTTGTTATTTCTTTTTATACTGTTTTTTATATTTAAAAAGTGCTTTTCAGTGCCTAACATTGCTTTATTATATTCATATATTAAAACTATAATCCATCACTAATAAGAAAAGTGCTCATATTTATAGTGCTATGTATAAAAATAGTCTATATTATTAGGATATTTACCAATTTTGGTGTACTACATGAGATTTTTTTAACTTGAACTTGATATATATACACACGCCAATCTCATGTATTTATGCCAAATCATGGCTCTTAATCTAGCTTGTTGAACACAGTCAAACATGTTTTTCCCAATTCACTGAGTCACTGCAAAAATGATCTAACAAACATAATCATAGGAAATGGTGCAGGTCCTCCGTTGTGTTTAACCCATTTGGATATTTACAATCCAATGTTATTATGTACTCTGTCTCCTTTCTCCTCAACAGCTTTTCTCTATCCCCTCCTCTTCTTAGGGGTCCTACTGAATCGATCACAAAATATGTAAGGCATGCCAAGTTATTGTCATGCACTGCCTTAAAATGCCGGGCCACCGGGTAGGCATTATCGTTGTTGACGATTGCCCTGAGATGCTGCAATATTCTGACGTGCACGTGTAACTTAGTGCTGCCCACATACCGTAGGCCACAGGTGCACGCCAGAACATACACAGCAAACTCTGTCCAACAACCATAGTTGCCCTTGATCGCTGTCTGATATTTGGAAAAAGGAGTGTCATAATGGGTAGTATTTGTCCCAAATGTACATGCTCGACACGATGAGCACTTGAAGAAACCGTCCTTTGGTTTCATCCAGGCACTGCCACTGCCTAATTCGGGACTTGCTTTCACAAGTCTGTTTCGCACAGACATAGCCCTTCTGGAAGTTATAGTGGGATTATCTAGAAGTCTGTTTCCAAGAACCCCATCAGTGAGTATGATCGGCCAGTTTTTCTTGATATTGGATCTAATCTTCCTCTCCTGCTTACTGAATGTCAGTATCAAGCAAGGTGTGTCATTATCTTCTGATTCATCGGATTCATTAACAACTAACAAAGATTCCCTGGACCGTTCTTGTACTTTGGATAATGCCCTTGATAGAGTCCTTTCACTGTAACCTCTTGTTTTTAAACGCTCTACCATTTCTTTCGCATCCTCTTCAAAGCTCTCAAGAGAACTACAGATTCTTTTTGGTCATAAAAGCTCCCCATAGGGGACGCTTTCAATCAAATGTTTTGGATGCCTGCTGGTGGCGTGTAAAATACTGTTGCCTGCTGTCACCTTGCGGAACATATATATATATATATATATATATATATATATATTTTCGCTCCAAGAGTTGCCCCATAGGAATAGCCACTCACGCAGGGGTTGCCGCTCTGGACGCCACAAACAGCAAGATGGCGTCATGCTTCAAGACTTTAACTGCAGGCCATACACGTTTCGAGCTGTTCTGTAGCTCTTGATCACTGGCAAATGAAGAAAGAAGCAGGTAAGTTTCGGAACAGTTATTTTATTCATATTACGTAGCCACGCCCCTGTGGGCGCGTCTCAGGCATTCTGGTAGTTGTTGTTCCCTGGTATGCCTGCATACTACACAGTCCGTTATAGCAAGTGCACTGCTGCTTTCACCATAAAATGTTCCTCCCGTTTGGGCATAAAGTCTTTTAAAACAATCCTGGCATCTTCCCAATACATACTTGTGGCTCAGGCCCCCTGACGTTCCCACTATATATATATTCCAGGAATAATCAGATGTAGCGCAGAGTTTTCAATCAGCTGCAAAAACGGACTCGAACCCAAAATTCAGTGCAAAGATGGTGATTTATTCAGCAAGTGGTGTTCCCATAGTCATCATGACGCGTTTCGCGCTTCACAGAGCGATTGATCACATGACACAGGTGATCACCTGACACACGTTTAAATACAGTCTACCAATGCAAGTCAAACTACAAATGCAATAGAAATGGAAGAGTTGAATCCCTAAGGACTACTCACATTTTACTTTGATATCTGCTAATGCATTTACAAACTATAATTTAGTGAGACATATTTAAGCATTGTAAATTTAAATGACCGGCTGTAGACATAAAAAAACATGTGGGATAAACATTTGGTGATGGTGATTTAAAAGTGAGTTTAACCAAAGAAGTATTTGTGAATTAGGACAAAAACAATTAAAATTCATTGTCGGTTAAAGGGCGATATTGTTTGATGTTCGAATTCTTACAATAATACCTGTATAGTACTTTTGTCATAAGAACCATATTATTTAAACAAGTACCCATATGGAGCCCCACATGTTCGTACATTGCCATATAATATGTGCAAACTTCAAGGTCATGGAGAGTACTATAAAGTGCTGGTGCAAAATTAACTGAATAGCTGCCAAGTATCTGAGGACAGGTTCAACACTGGTAGAAACGATATTGCACAGTGGGTATAAGAATATAGTCACTGTAAAATACATAAATCAATCCAAGCGCTTATCGTTCTACCAGTAATAACATTAGCGATGTGTACAGTACTAGAGAAGATATAATGTTATTCATGTAAAACCATTTGTACAATTTACCAAAAGTAGCCCAGTGATTAGGAGACATAAAAGTATTCATAATTCATATATAGACCTATAAACACCTTAAAATGGTTATAAAAGGCTAAAATAAATGAATACAAGTAATATGTCTAAAATCCTCATATAAATAGATTGTTAAAATCACAAACTAATTAATATATATAGTATAAGAAAGTACAAATGACCTAAATAATCTAAAATATTTCTCTGTGTTTTAAAGGCCCATGAAGCACTTGAGTAGGTTGTATGTTAAGGGAAGATCATTTTATATATATACTTTATCATAGGCAAGTATATAAATCCTCTGTGATGTTTAGGCCTGAGGGATGCTTGGTATTAAGTTCAATGATATACTGTGTCTCGAGGCGGCGTAGTTTGTCTTCTCTGTTGCCTCCTCTCCTGCTTGCCTGTACACAGTCAATAACATAATATTTGAGGTCACTGCTTCTAGAGTTATGCTTTGACTTGAAGTGCCTCGCTACGGGATAAGTATTATCCTGATTCCCAATTGCTCGAAGATATATGCCAATCCTGGTGCAGAAATAAAACACAGGCGCTGACTCCGTGGGTAAAGTTCAAGGATAAATGTTTATTCGACGCGTGTATATATATATATATATATATATATATATATATATGAAAGCTCCACACCGTGTCCCCTCGTTCAAACCCAAAAGGACACGCAGCACTCACGGGATCAATAGGGCTTAGAACGCCAAACTTTTTATTCAGACAAACGCGTTTCAGCAAAGACTCCCTTAGTCAGTGTCATAAACAATGCGTTTCGCCGCACCATTTTTAAATGCACATGGGTGTATGGTATTAACATTGACAAGGGACTAAACCTCATATTCTCGTACGAGCGCCATCTTGAAACATGCAATTTTCACATAATGACAAGCTTGATCGTAAGAGACAAATAACATTGTTGAATATCTGTCTTATATGTATCTTGCCGTGAATCGGCAATTGCAACACTGTATTGTGCTGCACAATGCCCCACTTTGTCAATGTATATTACAATCGGCTTACTGAAATTATAATAGTATGGTTGATTATGCCTACGTTTTTATAGGTTAAAGCTACTTGATCATAACCTATAAAAACGTAGGCATAATCAGCCATACTATTATAATAACCTTTGGTCGTTTCAGTAAGCCGAAACGCATTGTTTATGACACTGACGAAGGGAGTCTTTCCTGAAACGCGTTTGTCTGAATAAAAAGTTTGGTGTTCTAAGCCCTATTGATCCCGTGAGTGCTGCATGTCCTTTTGGGTTTGAACGAGGGGACACGGTGTGGAGCTTTCATATTTGCGCTATATATATATACAGAGTTTTCAGGACGTGACTCCCAGGAGTTCTGTTCACCATGAACTTTATTTTACGACAGCCTTCTCACTCTGATTTATCACATCTTCCTCATGCGTTTCAGGGGTACTGCCCCTTAATCATAGGAAACAGCTGTCAGGTCATGGGGGTGCGCTACGCTTGTTAATCCCATATATTGCGTGCCGCTCACAGGTGAGTACTACTACGGCATGCTGGAAATTGTAGTGCTGCATTTATTTGTCAATTAATCTCCCCTCCAGTAGGGTCCGTGATTCCTGACACCAATAGTCTGCTTTAAAACCAATGTCATATATATATATATATATATATATATATATATATATATATATATATATATATATATATATATATATACATATATTACCTACTGGCTATCGCCAGTAGGTATATATAGTTAGGATTAATTCTCAATGGAACTTTTGAAAATTCTATGTCTAATAACTTTGGCGTTTGTGGACGGAATCGGCTGAAATTTTCAGGAAAATGGCACATTTTGTTTCTGAGCAGCCCTTGAAAATTTGGGGGGGTTTTGTCAAGGGGGGGCCGAGAAAAAAGGGGGGTCCCAAAACGCATTTTTCCCATGTTAATTTCCATAGGGCGGTTGGCCTCACTTTTAGCTCGAACGGCTGAATGGATTTGCACGAAACTTAGCAAAATTGTAGGGACTCTTAGCCCGATGTGCCTTTGCTAGGTCTCAATATATGTGCTCCAGTAGTTTTTGAGAAATTAACGTTCAAAACAAGATATATATCTGTAACAGCGCTCCGGGCTGCGCTCCGGTCCGCTTACTTTTCGCGAAACGGAACTTTGCGCGCAGAAAGCTGATTGGCTCTCCGGTGTCTGTCAACATTCTAAACAGTCCGGAGCGGCCGCCATCTTATCTCTCGGTAGGATCGAGAGAGAAGAAGAGGTGAAAAACGAAGGGGGAATTTAATGAAAGGGGGCAAGGTATACCTCTCTTGACCCCCTAGGAATGATGTTGGGGTTATTAAAGGGTCTCGTGGGGAAAATAATAAAATATATATTTTTCACGGTAGAAGCGCTTCCGGAGCCGCGAACTGGGCCGCAAACTGGTAGCGAAACGGGAATTCGCCATTTTGTGTTTCGTTTTAATTAAATTACTAGGTATAAGGGGGTGCGGGAGACGTATCCTGACCCCTTATGTTTTCTGAGGGTGGCTGAGGAGGCTCATATATGTTGATACATGTCTTCCAGCGGCTGTGCGTGAGCTTTTTTTTTTTTTTGCTGCGTGACGTCTGTTAACGTTCGATTCGATGGAAATCAGGAAGTGTTGACCACCATTTTGTCACTGCGAGTAAATATTTTGTTATAAATGAATCCTTATTGATAAACATTGTCTGCGCCATCTTGCCTTTTTGTCCAATGCCACAATTTTGTCGTGCACGGCAGCCATTTTAGATGCCTTGACCAGACCCACTCTCTGCACGCCGTCGATTCTCAGCACGGCTCCCCACCCTCGCAAGCATCTCCCCCACGCACTGGTCACCCCCGCTCTCTCTCTCATGCATGGGCCATATACTTCCCCCCATCTGTGCTACTCTTCCCTGAGAATCACACCCTGTGCCCGCCCGACACCTCCCTTTCACCCTATTCACTACCGCACCCTCTGACACTCCTCTTCCTCTGTGTCCGATTGTCCAGGCCGGACCCAGGCTATCACCTAGCCCTGCGGATGTAGTTTATGGCCTCAGCTGTAGAGAATCCAGACATGCCAATCCTCCCGATTCAGGCGTGAGACTACTGATTTCAGTGCTAGTCTTCCGCCTCCCGATTCCTGCAAGGAAAAACCCGGGGGCATATTACCAACAACTAGCGATAATTTTTGTCTCTAACTTGTTTAGAGACAAAAATTATCGCCGCACATCGGCGAATTTTATCGCAGATAAACCTTGCTATTAGCAAGGTTTATCGCAAATGCGATAAAAAACGGCCGCAACGCATGAATATTGCTGAAAAGTCAGCGATATTCATGCATTATCCAGCAAATGCTCTTAGCCATGTTATCCACCTTCCATTGGATAACATGGCTAAAATCTGCTCTGTGCGTGAGCTTTTTTTTTTTTTTTTTGCTGCGTGACGTCTGTTAACGTTCGATTCGATGGAAATCAGGAAGTGTTGACCACCATTTTGTCACTGCGAGTAAATATTTTGTTATAAATGAATCCTTATTGATAAACATTGTCTGCGCCATCTTGCCTTTTTGTCCAATGCCACAATTTTGTCGTGCACGGCAGCCATTTTAGATGCCTTGACCAGACCCACTCTCTGCACACCGTCGATTCTCAGCACGGCTCCCCACCCTCGCAAGCATCTCCCCCACGCACTGGTCACCCCCGCTCTCTCTCTCATGCATGGGCCATATACTTCCCCCCATCTGCGCTGCTCTTCCCTGAGAATCACACCCTCTGCCCGCCCGACACCTCCCTTTCACCCTATTCACTACCGCACCCTCTGACACTCCTCTTCCTCTGTGTCCGATTGTCCAGGCCGGACCCAGGCTATCACCTAGCCCTGCGGATGTAGTTTATGGCCTCAGCTGTAGAGAATCCAGACATGCCAATCCTCCCGATTCAGGCGTGAGACTACTGATTTCAGTGCTAGTCTTCCGCCTCCCGATTCCTGCAAGGAACAACCCGGGGGCATATTACCAACAACTAGCGATAATTTTTGTCTCTAACTTGTTTAGAGACAAAAATTATCGCCGCACATCGGCGAATTTTATCGCAGATAAACCTTGCTATTAGCAAGGTTTATCGCAAATGCGATAAAAAACGGCCGCAATGCATGAATATCGCTGAAAAGTCAGCGATATTCATGCATTATCCAGCAAATGCTCTTAGCCATGTTATCCACCTTCCATTGGATAACATGGCTAAAAACTGCTCTGTGCGTGAGCTTTTTTTTTTTTTTGCTGCGTGACGTCTGTTAACGTTCGATTCGATGGAAATCAGGAAGTGTTGACCACCATTTTGTCACTGCGAGTAAATATTTTGTTATAAATGAATCCTTATTGATAAACATTGTCTGCGCCATCTTGCCTTTTTGTCCAATGCCACAATTTTGTCGTGCACGGCAGCCATTTTAGATGCCTTGACCAGACCCACTCTCTGCACGCCGTCGATTCTCAGCACGGCTCCCCACCCTCGCAAGCATCTCCCCCACGCACTGGTCACCCCCGCTCTCTCTCTCATGCATGGGCCATATACTTCCCCCCATCTGCGCTGCTCTTCCCTGAGAATCACACCCTGTGCCCGCCCGACACCTCCCTTTCACCCTATTCACTACCGCACCCTCTGACACTCCTCTTCCTCTGTGTCCGATTGTCCAGGCCGGACCCAGGCTATCACCTAGCCCTGCGGATGTAGTTTATGGCCTCAGCTGTAGAGAATCCAGACATGCCAATCCTCCCGATTCAGGCGTGAGACTACTGATTTCAGTGCTAGTCTTCCGCCTCCCGATTCCTGCAAGGAAAAACCCGGGGGCATATTACCAACAACTAGCGATAATTTTTGTCTCTAACTTGTTTAGAGACAAAAATTATCGCCGCACATCGGCGAATTTTATCGCAGATAAACCTTGCTATTAGCAAGGTTTATCGCAAATGCGATAAAAAACGGCCGCAACGCATGAATATCGCTGAAAAGGCAGCGATATTCATGCATTATCCAGCAAATGCTCTTAGCCATGTTATCCACCTTCCATTGGATAACATGGCTAAAAACTGCTCTGTGCGTGAGCTTTTTTTTTTTTTTTTTGCTGCGTGACGTCTGTTAACGTTCGATTCGATGGAAATCAGGAAGTGTTGACCACCATTTTGTCACTGCGAGTAAATATTTTGTTATAAATGAATCCTTATTGATAAACATTGTCTGCGCCATCTTCCCTTTTTGTCCAATGCCACAATTTTGTCGTGCACGGCAGCCATTTTAGATGCCTTGACCAGACCCACTCTCTGCACGCCGTCGATTCTCAGCACGGCTCCCCACCCTCGCAAGCATCTCCCCCACGCACTGGTCACCCCCGCTCTCTCTCTCATGCATCGGCCATATACTTCCCCCCATCTGCGCTGCTCTTCCCTGAGAATCACACTCTGTGCCCGCCCGACACCTCCCTTTCACCCTATTCACTACCGCACCCTCTGACACTCCTCTTCCTCTGTGTCCGATTGTCCAGGCCGGACCCAGGCTATCACCTAGCCCTGCGGATGTAGTTTATGGCCCCAGCTGTAGAGAATCCAGACATGCCAACCCTCCCGATTCAGGCGTGAGACTACTGATTTCAGTGCTAGTCTTCCGCCTCCCGATTCCTGCAAGGAAAAATCCGGGGGCATATTACCAACAACTAGCGATAATTTTTGTCTCTAACTTGTTTAGAGACAAAAAGTATCGCCGCACATCGGCAAATTTTATCGCAGATAAACCTTGCTATTAGCAAGGTTTATCGCAAATGCGATAAAAAACGGCCGCAATGCATGAATATCGCTGAAAAGTCAGCGATATTCATGCATTATCCAGCAAATGCTCTTAGCCATGTTATCCACCTTCCATTGGATAACATGGCTAAAAACTGCTCAGTGCAGGTGTTAGCTTTTGGAGATATTTGCGCTTAGCGCGAATATCTCCAAAAGTTAGTAATAGGAGATAGCGATGGTTAGGGACTGTTTCCAGTCGCTAACATCTTGGCACGCCCACTTTGCATGTCATTAGTGATAAATATCACTGACATGCAAAGCGGGGCCCAAGATGGTCGCTATCTCCTTTTAGCTGTCACTAACTGGTGTTAGCGACAGCTTGGTAATAGGGAAATAATTTTATCTCCTTTTTTTTGGCTTTTAAAGCCAAAAAAGCGGAAATAAACCCCCTTGATAATATGCCCCACGATTCCTCGGGGGTTTCAGCTGACAGGGTTTGGTATTGTGTTACGTGCTAATTCTTCCAGGAAACGTCAGAGGGTCGATGCAGGGGTTCTAGAAGGGGTGATAAACCATTTAAGCCTCATGAACAAGCGCATGGTCTTTTAAAGATTTGTGAAGTACTCGGGGCGGCGGTGTGTGTGTGCCCTCTTTCAGGAGCGGGCGGGGGGGCACTGCCAGCAACTTGCCAGGCCAGGCAGTGTTCAACACGTGCATCACCCTTTCTCTGCCTGCTATTGCGCTCCATGCTTCGGAAAGGTAAGAAAAAGAACGTGCATTTGAGTTTGAAATGTCCGATCCTGTAGCAGTACACTTGCAAAGCCCACACATGACAATAACCCGATTCAAGGCCCCATTCACCCGATTTTTAAAAAATATATAGTACTCCAAGAAAGTTGGATTATAAAACTTTATTAACTTTTAAATATAACGAACGCAACAAAAACTGTAAATATATTTAAACTTTTTTTGATAAAAAAAAACAACAATGGTCAGAAGGTGTCTTTTGTGCGAATAGTCCCAAGGCAGCACAACGTGCTGAGTTGTGGAAGGCACCCAGGTGAAGAACCATCCCTTCTTTAAACCCC
This sequence comes from Lissotriton vulgaris, assembly GCF_964263255.1. Lineage (NCBI taxonomy): Eukaryota > Metazoa > Chordata > Amphibia > Caudata > Salamandridae > Lissotriton > Lissotriton vulgaris. The sequence continues at coordinate 980,605,817 of NC_141697.1, forward strand.
ATGGTGACCAACTATAGTTTCAATGAGTGCTATGTCCCAGGTTTTACATAAAGTAGTGTTTACCTAGAGTGGTGCTGTGTAGGACACTCTGAATGGAAATTAACTAGAACTATAACGATAACAACAACAACAACAATAATATAACTTTTATGCCTAAAATAACTCCAAATCTTTTATTATGACGGTTGGAAAAACCCCCAAAAAACGATACCCCTTTTCAGTCAACGGGGAAAGTATACCGCTAACAAAAACATTTTCATATTTAGGAGTACTATTTGACCACAAACTTTCATGGGGCCCTGCTATAAACAAAAAGAAAGGCGAGTTATTACGAACCAATTTTGGAATATTGGACTTTGCACGCAAATTAGGTAACACCCCAGTGTCCGCCATAATGAAACTATATCAGGCAAAAAGCGTCGCGGTGGCATGTTATGGGAGTGAGCTGTGGGGTTTCTCATCAGTAGAAGCTCTGGTAACACTAGAAAATAATTTTTTGAAACAGGTCCTGAGCTTACCTAAAAGCACCGCTAATTTCTCTGTACATGAGGAACTGGACACACCGTACCTAGGAGACAAAATTGCTGCAAACCCCCTGCTCTGCTGGTTAAACTGTTGGCGCAATGCATCTATACCACTGACACATAGCATCCTCGCTGAAGCCCTCACCTGGGAAGGACATCTTAAGATACCCTGGATGAATTATATTAGAAACTGTTGCAAAGACCTGGGTAGATTGGATCTATACCTAACACCACAGCATACCACAAAGAATGATGTTGTTTTTGTAAAAAACACTTTCTTGTTAAAACGACAACTTGTCAGGGAAGACATCGAGATGAAGAAGTCCAGTGTTAGGAATCATATACTAACAAAGACCTGGGTGTTCTGTGAACCATACTTATCATGGAACATTTCTAGATACGACCGCTTTCTGTTGAGCAGATTCCGATTTGGTCTCTACCACTTGCTTTTAGCTGTGCCGAGTGGAGCGCATAGAGGTCAAGTGTTGCCAGCTTGCGGCTGCGACAACCTGTCTCCGCAAGACTTGGCTCACTTTTTATTTCTGTGTCCTTATTATTCGAGTCCAAGACAAATGTTTTTAAAACCTTTGCTTAAAAAGTTGAATTTTGTACAGATTAAGCCTGCACTTTTATATGTTCAGATGTTGCATGACGACAGTACCTTTTTTATCTAAAACAGCCCGGAAGTTCAGATTAAGTATGGAAGGATGATTCCAAGATGACCTGCACTAAACATGAAATCATGTCTTGAACAGGCACATTTATTTTTACTGGTCTACTGCATTTTTAACTCTCTCGTGAATTGCCTACTTTTAAAAATGTTTATAAAAATCTTGAATGAATTGTATAACAATGTACTTATGTGCTTTTATGACTGCTTTTCTGACAGTCGAATAAAGGATTTTTGATTTGATTTGCCTAAATTACGCAAACATTTAGCTAATCTGCTAAAGGGGGGAGTCGCCATTTCTTTACAATAATCAATAATGAAAAATCAACATCAATAGGGTTGTCCGTATTCCCGATGCAGCACTATAGTGCAACATACACAGCACCTGGGGTGTCAAGAGTGAACAGGTCCTAGCTGCTTAACCAATGACTGACAAATGCTATATTAAACACTTACTATGTATAATACTTGCGTTCACAATAGTTTTACTTTACAAAACAGAACAAAAGATGTCCCCTGTAAGTAAACCCATATTAGCTGTTTCAGTTATTGAACATCCTAAGGTTTTATGACATGGGGAACAGTGGTGATATCCTGGGCGGGTGATGGAACTGGGATTGTTAATGGAAAAACATCTACAAAGAAAACTATTGGTGAATTATACTTCTCCGGAAACTATAACGATAACAACAACAACAACAATAATATAACTTTTATGCCCAAATTACGCAAAGATTTAGCTAATCTGCTAAAGGGTGGAGTAGCCATTTCTTTTGATAATTTATTTATCCATCTGTAGCCTCTCTAATCTCCATTACAATATGTTTCTTGCTGTCGCTAGCTGATGAAAAAACTACAGTGATAACTTCCTCATCCTTATTTTGTCTTTCTTTGTTCCTTAAGATGTTATCTGTGTCAACCTCTTCCGAGAATGCTGATGCGTTAGGGATTTCCTTGTGTTTCTTAATAGCATTGGTGTCTGCACACTTCTTTGTCAATTCTGTGAACATGATAACTGCTTCATAAACAGACGATATCTTTGTTTAGTCATTAGTGTTAAGTGTGTCTGAAACTACAGTGCCCTTTTGTTTTTCTTTCTTCAGGCTCTATAGAGTTTTGTGTGTTGTTCTTTTGAGCGACAATTATTCCAGAGGTTTCAGGTTCACTTGTTTTGTCCTGCAGTGAGTTAACAGCTTTAGAGACTTCATGTTTATTTGCTATGTCCTGCTGTGCGTCAACTGCTTCAGAGACGTCAGCCTCATTTGTTATGTTTGACTAGATCCTGGACCTGCCCGGCCGCGCCCAAAATGGCGCCGGTGTAAATGGGACTCGTAACTGCTTGTTGTGTACTGATTGCCCAACCTTGATATCACGAGATACGTATGCAGTTTTGAAGCACATGGCGGAGGCTCGTCTGCTGTAGTGGGGCGCCCCTTTATCGTTTCAGTCGCCATTCCGCCTGCTTTTGCTACACTGTGCCTTTTCCGCCATTCAGCTGTTTACCGCCCGCTTTTACGGCTACAGCGTCTCGCTCACCATGTAGTTGAGTTGCTCCCACTCTTGCGGTGCAGCGATAGGCGGCTGCCACAGGACTCTTAAAATGGCGGCCGGCTCTTCGGATTTGGGCCTGGTCCAGTAAAATGGCCCTGGGACACCTTGGAACTCGGACGCTTGTCTGCCAGGGCTTGGGTCCCATTCTCGAAAGCGTCCCCTCAGCCTTGAAGATTGTACAAAAGTCTTGGGGGCCCTCGACTCCCGCAGGCTTCCGGTGGGGAGCGGCTGCCCTGATTGCTTGCGGAATGGCCAGGACGGAGCTACGAGATGGTGGTGCTCTCATGGTGACGCCAGCTTCAGTCTGAAACATCCAGAAACAAGGTGGGGCTTTCATCGTTTGGGAAAAAAAATGTTTTAATCCAATGAAAAGTGTTATTTTTAGGTCACATGACCTAGTCTTACATCATTAGGAAAACAAAAGTAAAATGAACCAATGAAAAGTTTTATTAACAAGTCACATGACCTGTTATGCTTACGTTACGCGCTGCGCGGCGCGCTCTGGATCGTTTCCGGGAAGCTGCGCCTTGCGCACCGGAGCACTTCCGGGTGCGCTAACGCGGCGCGTCATATGACGCATTACGCGAGAACGCAGGTCCAGAATATAGTCAAAATGTCTCCACCAACCAGCGGTCGGAATACAACCGCTTTCAGCAGTCCAAAAAGTTTGGTTAAATTTTAAGAGCGGGAGCAACTCAACTACATGGTGAGCGAGACGCTGTAGTCGCAAGAGCGGGCGGTAAACAGCTGAATGGCGGAAGAGGCACAGAGTACCATAAGCGGGCGGAATGGCAACTAAAACGGTAAAGGGGCGCCCCACTACAGCGTGTCTTCAGGTCAAACGGATTGTGGGACAAGGTCCAGAATGGAAGAGTCATCAAAAGGGAAAAAATTCCGCCGGACCCCGGGAGCCGGCCGCCTATGTCGGGGGCGATCTCAGGCCACACCAGGGCAACACGACTTGGGGAGGGGGCAGGAGCTAAGCGCCCCCTCTCAGTCCGCGCCATCTCACCGCCCCTCGGGGGCCTCCGTCAAGCGGTTTAGGGAGGCACCGTATCACATTGTTTTCCAATGCAGTCAGGTCCACAAACGGACCCCACTTACTTTGAATAGTGAAGCTGCAGCAGGTGCAAATAAGGTTTCAACAGTGTTACAAGCGCTGCTTAGAACTCTGAAGTATGGCACTCAACATCCAGGACTTATGCCATTTGTGTAAGGCAGTGACATCGAAGCAACTCAGGGACAAAAAGCATGAACGAACATTCACGTATGAAAATCTTATTTGGGGAAGGGACAGGATCCAAACGCCCCCTCCCAGTTCGCGCTACTACACCATATGTGGAAAATCTGAAGCCATCGTTCTACAAACTCTCAACGCTTGCTATCAGTGCATGAGTTTCATGCTCGATCGATTGAGCTAGCCGGATCGGGCAATAAAAAGTATAAAATAGTTATGTAAATAGTTATTTAATAAAATGTTTTACCCTGTTTCTTTGCTGGTGTGTTGTCTATATTTATAATATTTGCATAGGGTTTGTCGTTATTTTGGGCGGGGTGGGTGGCGGAGTCGAGCTGTCTTGCAGCCCTCATGGTGTGGAGCTCAGTTCATTTCACTATTTTCGTATTTCTCATGAAGGGTTGTTCCTAATGTTTGTATTTTACCGAGGTCAAAAAGAGATCGAATTAGTGGTCTACTGATTTTGCTCGATTACTTTTATTTTTTTACACGATTTTTCACTATCTGCAAAGACTAAACAGAGTATTGCGACTTTGTGCTTGTTTGTAAATAGAGAATGATCCAAAGAGAACCAATTCTAAAACAGTAAATGCTTGGATAACAATCAATCAAATGGAGAGACAAGCAGGTACGACGGATTACAACGGGGGTAAAGGTCTGCGTTAACTACCGTTCACTATCTGCAAAGAGAGAGTACTACTAAGAGAAAAGAAGGGAGGGGGGGCAGCGTTCAAAGCACATCAGCGTGCATAAACACGAAAACGTTTTTACCTATCACGTACTTCACATTTGACAGCTTTTGATATTTGCTATTAAAAAACCATTGAAATTCACAGAAAAAACCATAGGTTATAGTCCATATATAGTTAGGAATTTGCATTTACAAAACCTTGAAAATTCAATGAAAAAACCATTGGTTATAGAACATATATAGTTAGGAATTTGCATTTACAAAACCTTATTTTACTCGCATAAAACCATTGAAATTCCATATATAGTTAGATGCGCTAACTATATATCGCGCACCCGCAATCCACTGCTGATGATGTCACATATTACATTATTCATGACATGGTCAGTGACATCACTGATGACATCTCAAATGACATCACTGATGACATCACTGATGACATATCAAATTACATCACTGATGACATCACTGATGACATCTCAAATGACATCACTGGTGACATCACTCATGATATCATTCATGTGATAATACAATGAACCTCTTCAGACTCTAATATAACCTTAGATACAATCAGTGTAAACAGACACTCACAGACTGTCACTCATCCATGGAGTTACTCACACAACTAGTCAGTCATGCAAACAATCAATCACACCTCCATTTCCTGAACTATACAGTTATACAAACTTTACTTATTCAAATATATACTAACACATATTTTCTCTCTTATACAATCCCTGATACAAGTTCACAATGATCCATACAGCCACTCACACATTCACTGGCTCTTATGCACAGTTATTTATATATGTCAACTCTCACATGTACTGTCTTTTACATATGTACTTACTTTGACATGTAGCACTGAGATATCCATTCACTCACCAATACACTCATACACACAGTCAACCACCCATACAGTTGTTTCCACATGCAGTTTTGAACCCATACATCTAGTGAATCAGCTGTTCACACATCTATGCACAGAGTCACACACCTCCCAGCCACTCACACACATACTCAGTCTCCCATACAAATACTCGGGCAACCAATCAATAACCCATATAGTTACTCATATAGCTACTGATCAACACATGCAGCAGTTTACAGAACAACAGATATAATGATGCACAAATTAATACAGTTTAATCACTAACCCATGCACTCAGTGAGACACATTTAATCACTCCCTCATACAATCAGTCATGCACCTACTAAATCCTTCATCCAGACATTTATACATCCACTCATTCTTCAATATGTGAGACATATTTTAACTTCACAGAAACATACAGTCACTGGGTGTTGTCATCAGTGATGTCATTTGAGATGTCATCAGTGATGTCACTGACCATGTCATGAATGATGTAATATGTGACATCATCAGCAGTGGATTGCGGGTGCGCGATATATAGTTAGCGCATCTAACTATATATGGAATTTCAATGGTTTTATGCGAGTAAAATAAGGTTTTGTAAATGCAAATTCCTAACTATATATGTTCTATAACCAATGGTTTTTTCATTGAATTTTCAAGGTTTTGTAAATGCAAATTCCTAACTATATATGGACTATAACCTATGGTTTTTTCTGTGAATATATATATATATATATATCCATCAAAAGTAGCCACAGAAAAGAGAGAAGCCAGCAGGCAGAATTGAATCCATTTCCTTTAATGAAGGTCAAATTGCACAAGGTACGAGCGTGAACACCAGCCTCCTCATTAGTTGTTAATGCCAGGCGCGTTTCGAGATAAAAATCTCTTCCTCAGTGGCAGCCTGTCAGCTAATACACAGCATACTTGCACCAATTTTTATAGTCACATCTCAACCCCAGTGGGCGTGGCCGCTTGCATGGACTTATGGATACTGTAGTGCATCGTATTTACTCACATGTGAGTCCGTTTCTCATAGTTGACAAAGTAAAGAAAATTAAAACCACAGTGGGCAGAGGCTTAATGTCTTTGCAACATACCTATTTCGCTTTAATAATGTCCTTCGTGGATGCTGCCTCCCTTCGCATGACACCGCTTGGCGGCATCACAGACCCACATTCCCGTGGTGGGCTTCTCTCGCGGCTTGGCTTTGCCGCTGAAAATCCATCAAAAGTAGCCACGGAAAAGAGAGAAGCCAGCAGGCAGAATTGAATCCATTTCATTTATTGAAGGTCAAATTGCACAAGGTACGAGCGTGAACACCAGCCTCCTCATTATATATATATATACATATATATTCCTCAAAAAACTGAATTCGCAGCACACCTCTTGGTTGAAAAATATGTTATTTATTGCAGATCACAATATTCTCCTACGCGTTTCGAACCAAACGTTCCTGTTCACGGTAGTCTATAGCATTTGTCCCTTTTCCCTTTCACTATTTATAGATCAGCAGTGTCAGTGATTTCTAGTGCATTATAGGCAATGTAGTTTATTCCTTGCATCTTCAATTAGCTATATTTACATTTATAGGGGTCCATTAGGATGGCGGGCGGGCTTTGCCCGCCCGCCACCCTAACGGAGAAGAGGACCGCCCGCTAACAGTGCGGGGGTCCCGACATATGTATTAGGATGCGCCCGCCACACAGGCGGGTGCATCCTGTATGTCTACCATTGCGGCGGGCGGAGCAGGAATCTCCGCCCGCCGCAATGGTAAAAGTGCACGTTTTGCTTGGCAACGCGCAACACGACAGGCACCGCGCGGTGCCTGCCATGTTGCACTCTGACATGCGGGGGGGTACCCTAGGTACCCCCCATGTGCACCCCCCAAGCCACGGACTCCCAGGGGGCCCGCAAGGGGCCCCCGCAGGGAGTCTCCGCATGCCTTTCCGTGGCGGCATTGCCGCCACGGAAATGCACTGTGTAATGCACAAAGTAATATGGCGGGCGGTGTCTACAAGACACCGCCACCATGTTACAGGCTTTCCGCCCCGGCCGCTAGGCGACCGGGGCGGAAAACAGGCGGGCGGTGTTTCCGACCGCTGCGGTCCCCTCCGCCATCGTAATATGGCGGGGGGGAATGCAGGGAAGGATGGCGGGCGGATTGCCTCCGCCAGGGTGGCGGTGGCCACCGCTACCCTGGCGGAGGCAATCCGCCCGCCATCCTAATGGGGCCCATAGTTGTGAAACATGTATTTGCATGCCTATCTGCAGCAACATCATACTGGGGGTTATAATTTATATATCTGCAATATATGGGCGCACGTAATATTAAATTTGATTATAGCGCAATTGTGCAAAATGCACAGTGGATCATATGGCATTGTCATTGCCACTGCTGAACTAAAATGCAGATTTTCGGCATAGTGACTGTTAGTGATATTGGGCTGAGTGCTACAAAATTCAAAGAACATTCATCAAATACTGAAATGTGCTGAAGAAGGATCCCGACATAGGAAATAGCATTGGGGAACGCCCATTCGTCTCATATAGACTACCGTGAACAGGAACGTTTGGTTCGAAACGCGTAGGAGAATATTGTGATCTGCAATAAATAACATCTTTTTCAAATAAGAGTTGTGCCGCAAATTCAGTTTTTTGAGGATAACATTTCACGAGACATCGTCCTGGTCTCGAAGCGGGCACCGACTGCAAAGTGCTCCCTCCCGCACAGACAGGACTCTTTTGTTGAACAATATGTATGTATATATATATATATATATATATATATATATATATATATATATATATATATATATATATATATATATATATATATATATATATATCTCGACGGTTTCCTCTTGTGAATCGACAAAAAGGAAGACAAGCCACACCATCCAGGTACCGGAAAGTTTGTTTATTTGGGCATAAACAGACGCGTTTCAAGCTCACGGGCTCTTGGTCACATGACCACCATTTTTTTAGACTTTGTTTATATAGTGTTTTAAAACAATAGAAAGGAAAGAAAGTATCCGTGTTTACAGACATCACATGGAGACTTTCATAGTGCAGTTTCTAAATTTAAAGAAAAAAAGGCTTTTTTATGTAATGCACTTTTCCCATGTGTTATGTTAGATGCAAATTGAGCATTTAAATGAGACTTTTTTGTTTAAAGCAAAAAACGCGAATAACTCGCATAAAGGTATAGTACCCATTAAAGCATTGCAGAGAAGACACAGGTTTAGAGAAAGGAAGGAAAGAGGGTTCAAAAGAAGTATAGAAAGGTCAGAGTAAAGGGGAGCGAGCAAAAGATAAGAGGTAGAGAGATGGAGTTTGGTTAAGGGGATTACCAAGTCAATTGGGTCTAGTGCCCATGTTACCATTATGTCCAACTCAAATAAATTATCCTCATGCCCATATAACATTGGATATCTACATCTTGAACCATTAAATCAAGAGGGTTACATATTGTTGTTATAAGATCTAAAAGAAAAGTCAAATCCTAAGTATCAATTTGATGTCTGCCAAATATTTGCTATCCCGTGCTCTTAGTCGTAATTAGTAATATCTTGTGAAATAGTTGTGCTCGTAACAGTAATCACTATATGTGGTTTGTCACTCCTTTCAGGAAAAATTGTATCTAGAGGGAAAGCAAAAAATGGAAAAAGAGAGATATTAGTTCAAGTCAATTTGACCGACATCTTGTCTTTAAGTTTAACAATATGTTTACAACCATATCCCTTCTCCAAAAGTTACAACCTGTCTAATCTGCGAAGATAATCATGAGATTAATACACAAAGGTGCATTAACAAAACACATAATCAAACTAAATCATATTTAAAATATTAAAAAATATTTGTCATGGAATCAGAGTATCACTAAGGGGGGTTGGAAGTTCACAGTTTAATAATTCTCATAGGTGTACATACATCTCCTCGTCAATGTTCATCCCAAAAGGTACGATACATCCAGCTTGTAAAATAAATTTGGACTCAGCTCTGCGTAATGCAGTAAGACGGTCTCCTCCTCTGACATGTTTTGGGATTGAATCAAGCGCAAAACATTTTGCCCTGGTCCAATCTCCATCATGATATTGATGAAAATGTTTGGCCGTGCTATAAGCGAAATCCTTATTCGTGATTGCACGCCAATGCTCCAAGATTCGCTTTTTCACAGGGAAGGTAGTTGAACCAATGTACCATTTGCCCCACGGACAGGTTACTACATAGATGACATACTCGGTGGTACATTGGATGTTTTTGTTAATTCTCCATTTCTTCTTTACTCTCTTAAGTTCAACTTCCCTTACATTAGTGCTATAGCTACAGGCTTTGCATTTACCACACCTGAAAAAAACACCTTTCGCTGTCAGCCATGTTTTTTTCTTATCTAAGTGACTTTGCACTATAAGGTCTTTGATGGATCTGCCTTTTCTGTATGTTATAGAGGGGTGTGGGTCTAATCTTTCTTTCAATACCTTGTCCTGTAAAAGGATGTCCCACCTCTTTCTTATTATCTGGCTGAATGCGGAGGATTGTGTGTTATAGGTGGTTATGAGTCTTATAGGGGTTTTGGGAGTTGGTTGTTCAACTGTTGAGTTTTTGAATAGTGCTTTCTTCCGGTCTATGAGTGCCACTTTTTCTTCACCTTTTTTGAGCATACTCGGGTGGTAGCCCATCATAGTAAACCTCTCATGCATGGTTTTTTTGTGTTTCTTGTATGTGTTTCGGTGCTGCAATTTCTCCTGGCGCGTAGAAACTCGCCAAAAGGGATTGCCCATCTGAAACTGGGGGGGGTGACAGCTTTTAGAGTGGAGCACTGAATTTCCTGCAGTTTTTTTCCGGAAAATCTCCCTCTCTATATATATATATATATATTACCTACTGGCCGTCGCCAGTAGGTAGTTATAGTTATGATTTTTTTCAATGTTAAATCTCAAAATTCTATTTGGAATAACTTTGGCGCCGGTTGACGAATCTGCCTGAAAATTTCCTCAAAATGGCCTCGCGGCGTTCCAGTCCTTCCTTGAAAGTTTGGGGGGATTCGTCAAGCGGGGGCCGAGATAAAATGGGGGTCCCAAAACGCGTTTTCCCCATGTTAATTTCCATAGGGCGGTCGATTTTACTTTTAGCCCGAACGGCTGAATGGATTTACACCAAACTTGGCAAAATTGTAGGGACTGGTAGCCCGATGTGCCTTTGCTATGTCTCAAGATATGTGCTCCAGTGGATTTTGATTAATTTAGGTTCAAAAAAATATATATATCTAGAGCCGCGCCCCGGTGCGCGCACCGGTGAGCGCTCCGGGCGCGCCACGCGACTTGCGCACGGAAAGCTGATTGGCTCTCGGGTGTATGTAAACATTCCAAACGGTCCGAAGCGGCCGCCATTTTGTGTCTCGGTAGGATTGAGACACAAGAGGTGGCCAAAACAAAGGGGGAAAAGACCATTAGGGGGCAGAGTAGACCCCCCTGACCCTCTAGGTTTCATGTAGGGGCTATAAAAGGGCCCCGCGGGGCAAAAAATATATATATATTTTTTTCGATTTGCGCGGGGGGAGCGCCCGGTATGCGCACCGGGGAGCGCACCGGGGAGCGCACCGGGGAGCGCACCAGGGAGAAAAGAGAATGGCAGAGTTTAAAAATGTAAGTCATTTTATATAAATTGGAGGTAGTTCTGAAAAGAACTGTTTTTTTTCTTTTTGTTGGTTTTTTTTTGTTTTTTGAACATTTTTTACTTTTTATGGCTTTTCTGAACAGTTTTATATTTTTCTGTATTTTTTTGTAAAACAGGGAATTGTAAATGGCTCAACTGGAGCAAAAAAATTTGTGCAAAAAATTAGGGTTTTTTAGGGCACTTATGGTTCTCCGCAGCACAGATGATAAGTTTAACACTTTGCTCACCATAGCAAATTAACGTTCCACAATATTTGCACATGATTTTAAAATCGTTAAATTTGGGTTGTATGATAGGCATTGTCTCTGTTGCCTCTGAACCCGATGGAGTTGATTCTTTCGATGTTGAGGGTCTTGATGTTGATGGGGCTAGCTTACTGCAGAGGTCCCTTACCTCTGCAGCAGAATAGTTGATTGGGTGCCAACGGATCATGTGCCGAATCATGGTATGATTCCCGAAGGAATATTTTTTGTTAGGGTTCCCCCTGGACAGCTCTGCATCACAAATCAAACAAGTCACCTTTGCAGCGTTGACTTTTTTGAAACCCCTTGGGATTTTGTAGAACTGCCATATGAAGTGCTCTTTTGGTTTGTAGGGCTAATTAACTTCTTGCAGGAACTGCCTTGGGCGTTCCTCCTCTTCCTCCTCCTCCTCCTCCTCTTCTTCTTGACCACCAATGTGATCTTCTGGTGGTCTTTTTGATGGTGGTGGTGGTGGTGGTGGGGCAGATGCTCCAGCTGCTGCTGCTACTGTAGCCATAACTAAGTAGAATATATTAGAGACAGATCTCCAAACAGGTCTTCCTCAGTCAAAGGACAAAGGCAGAATAAAGAAAAAAGGAGGGGGCTTTCATCATTTGGGAAAAAAAAACTGTTCTGGACCAATGAGAAGTGTTATTTGCAAGTTACATGACCAGGGCTTTCATCATTTGGAAACCAAAAGTGTTGTGAACCAATGAAAAGTGTTATTTTCAAGTCACATGAGCAGGGCTTTCATCATATTGAAACCAAAAGTGTTGTGAACCATTGAAAAGTGTTATTTTCAGGTCACATGACCCGACGCGCTTACGCTGCGCGCCCCGGGGCGCGTAGCGTAAGCGCGTCAGAACGTTTTGCGATCATATGCGCATGCGTGCTTCCGGGTGCGCTTACGCTGTGCGAAATATGACGCATCACGCGGCTACGCGATACGTCACGATCATGTTTTCGTTCGCGATATTGGCGCTTACGGGACGCTCCCCGGGGCACGCCCCGAGGCGCTTCAAGCGAGTACGCTCTTTGGGGCGCTCGCCGGGGCGCGCTCCGGGAGCGCTCCTAGGAGACAATAAATTAAAAAAAATTTTTTTTTTTTTTAAATGGGAAAAATTGAAGGGACAGGTAACCCGATGTGCCTTTGCTATACTTTGCTATACTCAAGTGGTTTTTACAAAAAAAACACTTTAAAAAAATATATATTGTGCTACATTGGGCTATATATATGTTACAGCCCAAATGTAGCCCAAGTGTAGCCCAAATGTAGCCCAAATGTAGCCCAAAGATGGCCACCAGAGACAAAAAAATACTAATGTAGCCCAAATATCAGCCATATGTAGCCCAACTATAGCCCAAAGATAGAATGTACCAGAGTGTTCTCAAGAACAACTAGAGCGGTAACAGTCTTACTTATAAAGTGAGACTTATAGTTAGGAATTAGCATTTAAAAAACCTATGAAATTCACTGAAAAAACCATAGGTTTCACACCAGTTATAGTTAGGAATTAGCATTTAAAAAACCTATTAAATTCACTGAAAAAACCATAGGTTTCATACCAGTTATAGTTACCTGGAAATTTTACTGACATAAAACCATTGAAATTCCACGTTATAGTTAGTTGGACTCACTATAACTTGCGCGTGTAATGCACTGCTGATGACGTCATATATTACATCACTCATGACATGGTCAAGCTTTGGAACTCTTACCCTCTTCCCCTTAAAACCTCCAACTCTTTGATTCTCTTTCGTAAATCCTTAAAAACCTGGCTCTTCCCCCAATCTAGTTAAGTCTTTCTGTCCTCTCTGCCCCAACCAGCGCCAGGAAACCCATGGTGTCAGTGCGCTCTATAAGCACCCCTTACAATACAATACAATACATAGGACCGAGAGCAGCCGCCCTCTAGTGGCGTGTAAACAAGCTACAATCACAATCACAGCATAAAAACACGGGTTATAAATATAACACTTGCACGTGCGCAATGGCGCTTTCAATGAATAAAAATCCATTAATAGAACTCAAATACTGCTGCTACTATTGCCTATATGACCGCACTCAAGTACTAATCTCGCCCTGGGTGGACATATCTGTGTTGAAAGCTTCAAATACATAGAATTTCTCTTCTATCAATCGGAATGACACCAATTCATATGAAATTGTTTCTCATACAGAAAACAGGGTGAACAAGCCTGCTGGTCAGGCGAAACGCGTCCGAGGGTTGACAAATAAACTCATTTGTCTGGTACATGGTCTCGCCAGCGTGTGGTTTTTCTACTCGTTTTGTGGAGATTTAAAAAGACCCGGCATCGGAGGTCTTTGATTCAGGCGAGACACCCGTTGGTCTGGAGGCGGTGACGACTTTCCGAGGCAAAGAGGAGAGAGATATGTATATATATATATATATATATTACCATATATATATATATATATATATATATATATATATATATATATATTCAATGAAAAAACCATTGGTTATAGAACATATATAGTTAGGAATTTGCATTTACAAAACCTTATTTTACTCGCATAAAACCATTGAAATTCCATATATAGTTAGATGCGCTAACTATATATCGCGCACCCGCAATCCACTGCTGATGATGTCACATATTACATCATTCATGACATGGTTAGTGACATCACTGATGACATCACTGATGACATCTCAAATGACATCACTGATGACATCACTGATGACAACATCCAGTGACTGTATGTTTCTGTAAAGTTAAAATATGTCTTACATATTGAAGAATGAGTGGATGTATAAGTGTCTGGATGAAGGATTTAGTAGGTGCATGACTGACTGTATGAGTGAGTGATTAAATGTGTCTCACTGAGTGCATGGGTTAGTGACTAAACTGTCTTAATTTGTGCATCATTATGTCTGTTGTTCTGTAAACTGTTGCATGTGTTGATAAGTAGCTATATGAGTAACTATATGGGTTATTGATTGGTTGCCCAAGTATTTGTATGGGAGACTGAGTGTGTGTGTGGGTGGCTGGGAGGTGTATGACTCTGTGCATAGATGTGTGAGCAGTTGATTCACTAGATGTATGGTTTCAAAAGTGCATGTGGAAACAGCTGTATGGGCGGTTGACTGTGTGCATGAGTGTATTGGTGAGTGAATGGATATCTCAGTGCTACATGTCAAAGTAAGTACATATGTAAAACACAGTACATGTGAGAGTTGACATATATAAATAACTGTGCATAAGAGCTAGTGAATGTGTGAGTGGCTGTATGGATCATTGTGAACATGTATCAGGGATTGTATAAGAGAGTAAAGTAAATATGTGTTAGTATATGTTTGAATAAGTAAGGTGTGTATAACTGTATAGTTGAGAAAATGGAGAAGTGATTGATTTTTGGCATAACTGACTAGGTGTGTGAGTAACTCCATGGATGAGTGACAGTCTGTGACTGTCTGTTTACACTGATTGTATCTAAGGTTATATTAGAGTCTGAAGAGGTTCATGGTATTATCACATGAATTATATCATCGGTGATGTGATTAGTCATGTCAAATGAGATGTTATCAGTGATTTTATCAGTGATGTCATTTGAGATGTCATCAGTGATGTCATCAGTGATGTCACTAACCATGTCATGAATGATGTAATATGTGACATCATCAGCAGTGGATTGCGGGTGCGCGATATATAGTTAGCGCATCTAACTATATATGGAATTTCAATGGTTTTATGCGAATAAAATAAGGTTTTGTAAATGCAAATTCCTAACTATATATGTTCTATAACCAATGGTTTTTTCATTGAATTTTCAAGGTTTTGTAAATGCAAATTCCTAACTATATATGGACTATAACCTATGGTTTTTTCTGTGAATTTCATTGGTTTTTTAAAAGCTAACATCTGTAGCTGTAAAATGTATTCTTCTTTAAAACCCAAAATATATTTTAGATGTTTATTGATAATTTTTTTAAAATCTTTTTTTTCTTCGCTTCCGGTAAGCGAACCGGGAAGCTTTCCGTTAGCTCATCTTGATGCCGCGATCTAGTACGCGAACCGGTAAACGTTTCGTTAGCGGAACTGTGACGCGTCGCGGAAGCGCGACGTATCACGTTGTCGCGTAATGCGAAACGATGCGGGACGTGGCGCGCACCGCGTAACGTAAGCGGAACAGGTCATGTGACTTGTTTATCAAACTTTTCATTGGTTCATTTCACTTTTGGTTTTCAAATGATGTATGACTAGGTCATGTGACCTAAAAATAACACTTTTCATTGGTTCAGAACTTTTGCTTTTCCCAAATCATGTAAACCCCTCCTTCTTTCCTCATTCTGACTTTCATCTTGGTGAGAGAAAGACCATTTTCCAATTTGATTGCAATGGCTTCTATCCTTGCTTCAGCTGGTGGACCCCCACCACCACCTCAACCTCCTCATGACAAGAGAGGACCACCATCACAATTCATTTCCAACAGAGAGGAGGAAGAGGAGGACTTAGAAGAAGAGGACACTGATGAACCTGAATTTATTCAGGAGTTGCCCCGTGTTTCCCGAAGGAAAACAAGTTTTATATGGCAGTTTTTCTCAATTCCTCGAGGGGAGAAGAAGGTTAATGCCAAATATGCCACCTGCCTAATTTGCAAAAAAAGATTATCTCGAGGCACAGACAAAAAGTATAGTATGGGCAACTATACTATGCATCGCCATATGGTCAGGTGGCATCCATTAAATTACAGCCGGGCAGAGTTAAGGGACCTTCAAGATAATCCCCCGACAACTCCTGTGGCCAGATCAACATCAAATATTTCTTTGACTGCAAGAGAGGCACAGGAAACTGTGCCAAACATACAGCCAAACTTCAAGCACATGAAGTTTACGTGCATACATTGTGGTGCTATGCTCTCATGTGGCAACATGAGCGTGAACTTAATCAACTTGGTGTTTGAAAACCATAACTGCCCTAACCCACCCAAGCAGTAATTTTTTTTTTGCTCCTGTTGAGCCCTTTTCAATGCCTGTTTTTTTGTTGTTTCCCCTCCATGAAAAACACAAAAAAAACATAAAACTGTTCTAAAAATACAAAAAAAACAAAAAATGTTCAGAAAAAAATAAATAAATAAATAAAACAACAAAAACAGAAAAAAAAGTTCTTTTCAGAACTACCTCCCCTTTCAAATAAAATTGCTAGAATGTTTAGCACTCTGGCAAGCTCTATTTCTTTTGGTTCGCTTTCCAGTTCGCTGCCCGGTTCGCGAACTTGAACCGAACCAAAAAAATATTTTTTTCTAAAAAAGAAGAGTTAGTATAAGGGAAGTAAACAGAGAGTAATGTAAAAAGAAAGACAGCTATAGGGAGTAAACCAGAGATACTGTTTAATAGATCTATTTATTAATTCAGGATGACGATAAGGTGTGATGTCTCCTGAGGTTTGTTTAAGGTGAGACCTACTCAGGGTTACAGATCAATTTTACACTTGTTGAAGAATACAGAGCAGATAAAGCATGTGAAGGCCTACCAATGAAGTAAATCATGTCCTCTTATTACATCATTCATGACATGGTCAGTGACATCATCAGCAGTGCATTGCGGGTAAAAAGAGTAGAAAACATTTACCTTATAATTCTTGTTACCTTTTTTAAATATTTTTTCATACTTTCAATCTGTAAAAGAGAGAACAAACATTTCCAGAAAAATTACAACATGTATTTAAAAATTAGAAAAGAAAAGGGAAAAGGTTCAAGAAGAAACAGTTTTTCAACAACTTTGACATTTACAGAAGCCTCTGCTTCTCTACGTCCCCTACACAATCCTAAAGATATATATTTTAAACAAACAGTATCTTCATGCTGATGAACTAAGACCTATTTTGGAACATGGTACTTCTTTTGCACTGCTGATGTCTCACAATAGTGATGCAATAGCAGCGCAAAAAAGATGTAAAGCCATCATAAAATTGTGTCTAATATTTTAAATGATTGTTTCAGGATGCAAATAAGATGTGTGCTTTCAAGAGCTTTCTTTGAGGTAAGGCCTATTCCTTTTTTTAAAAAAAACAGTACCCAGAAGTACAGCACTGTAAGCATTAAAATTGACACTTACAGAAGACTCAGTTTCTCCATATCTACCTCACATTTCTAAATGTATATCATAAGTACAAAAAGCAGAACATTAATTATACATGTTAAATGGTTTATTTTTGCTGTTCTCAGAATGTATCAAATTTCACTTAAATCAGTGACTTGAAGGTATTCATCATGTAACAGCGGGGAAAAAAAAACACAATCTAAATGATTGTGTTTAAAAAACCCATACAACCTAAGAAATCTGAATTCAAAACTCCTTAAAATTAGCTTACTTTCAATGACGTCGAAGGATGTCCTATGAACAGAGTCCACTCTGTTGTGCTATAAATATTTTCAGCCCGCCACTTTCTGAAAGAAAACCTCCATCGATTCGAAAAATATGTTACATACAAGAAAAGACTTCTCTCATTCTATCACATGTTTCCACTAGGCCGAATCATGTTGCCGCGATTCGCAACTCTTGTAATTCTTCCAATCAAATCCCGACATTTTCTATTTTCGCAACTTTCAAAAAGAATACATTTAAGATTATTTTCACAATCCTGGACTCATGTTCTCCTTTTCCTATGACACTGATACTGCTTACTATGAAGCAGACTTACTTGCATCAGGTTTATATAGTTGGATTTTTAAATTGACATTATAATTAAAAGTTTTGGACCAATAATCTAGACAGCATTGCAGACTTACATTCCCTCTACTTCATGAACCTTTTGCAATTCTTCACAGGAAATCCCGAGATTCTTTCATTAAAATTTTGGTTTTAAAAACACCAGGTAAGAATTTTTAAGGTCAAACGGCAATTTTTTTTTGAAAGTTACAACGGAATCATTGCAGAATGACCAGCCGTTTCGAGACTTTAAATAAGCTGTATAATGTCCTGATGTTGTTGAAGGACCATCGTGATAGATAATTGCTACAGTTACAAAAGTCCTTCCTGATATTGAAAGCTGAGAAGCCACAAATTTTTTTATTAAAGTTGACAATTTTGATCCATCAGGCCTACATCGTTGGATCATTAAAATGACATACTGTCCATATCTACGTATAAATAATGTTGACATCATTTCAGATTTACATTGGCTACACTCCATGTTGTGATCCGCTGCATTTACTAGCTTATTAAAGGAGACTGATTTACTGTCTGGCAAAGTTAAATGTATAAATCTTTCTGAGTCTACACTAGTAGTACTTGATACCCTACAATTCTCGCAGTCATGCCGCCATTGATAAGAAAGCCCAAACAGGTGATCTACATCTACACCCTCATCTTGCAATACATCAAGCATATACATTAAAAACTCCTGACAATCTTGCTGATTATTTTCAGAGAAGTCTGTTTGACCTGAACATTCATCTAACAGATAACGAACTTCAGACACACTTTCTACTTTTGTTCGATCAGTGCTACATTTCTCGAAAACAGAATTCAACAAACAGCATAAAATTTGTTCTGAATTCAACAAAATCTGTTCTTTTAAACTCTCTAGTGAAAAGAGAACATTAACTACTACATTTGCATAGCAGTTGACACCAGAACTGTTTTCAAATTGAAAACCGACAACATCTTCAACAGAATCCACTTTCTTTCTGCTAACAATTTTCGGTTCATTGACTTTTAGTCTTTTTGCAACAACCTCCCTACTATTACTGATATTTCTACGTTTCCGGCCTACCACACGTTTCTCAAACAAAGGATATTGAGGCAAATGTGGCGCATACTCTCTTCTTAACCTATTGTATTCCTTAACACAATCTAGATCCGCACAAATGTTTGTGACATCACAGTCAATCAAGTACAATCCTGATAAAGTTCTAACTCGTGACAATGCCACATATGCCATACCCTCCTTGAACACAGAACTGCCAATATTCACCAATGCACTGTCTACACCTAAACCTTGCGATTTATGGATTGTTACCGCATATGCCAAGCAAACAGGAAACTGTTTACGGCGAACATATAAGTCTTTAACAAGCAAAAACCTAGCAGAACAACGACCAATTAGCTGTACTTCCTCAATGCCATCAAATTTAATTTTTAAAAATTCTATTCCATCTCTATTTCTGTACTTCTCAAAATCAACAACATTACCCATTGATCCATTTACCAGACCTCTTTCAACATGTAAATTCCTTCTCAAAATGATTCGGCAATTTAAACACACATTCAAAGTCTTTTCAAAACCCGCTGTTTTAGATATAGTCTTCTCTAATGAATCCAATTTTGATTTCAAATTCTCTGACAAAATAATTGTTGATCCAATATGCTCTATTTTGTCAATAGCTTCAAGTTTCACAATCTCTTGCTTTTCTAAATTCAACATTTTGTTGTTGAAGATGGCACATTCTGCAAGAGTTGGCATCAAACATATTCCGGATTTCTTCTCAGTAATTTTCTGAAAAATATTCTCAGCCACAATCTCTTGTTCGGGATATAAATTTGAAAGTAATCGTGCATTTAAAGCTTCTTTTCCATGCTCGGTCACTTTTCCAATTCTAATATCTTGTAGAATATTCTTGTAATCTTCATCTTTTGCCTGACGCATATTTTCTTGCAGTTCAGCATAATTGAAGTTTAACCATATATTGACGTTGCCAATACTCCCTAGGCACTTCCTGGTATCTTCATGCGTGAGTATTTTGAACACAGGTTGTCCTTTTACTGGTGTCAGCTGCAGAAGATCTCCGAAAACAATGATGTGTTTGCCACCAAATAACACATCATATTCAGTTTTAAGTACTTCTTGCATTCTCAAATGCACAAAGGCAAGCATGACATTGGAAACCATGCTTACTTCGTCAATGATAAGTAGTTTCATTTTCCTCAAGACTCTTGAAACTTCACAGCAAGCATCCCCAGATAACTTGTGGTATTGTAATTTGTTGTCATGCTCCACCGGCAGCATCAGTAGACGATGCAAAGTAATACCTTTAATGTTATGTGCTGCAAGTCCAGTAGGAGCGGTGACAACACAAGACAGCGATGACTCAGTCCTTTCCTGCAGATAGCATGAAATTGCTTTAATGAGGAAACTTTTTCCAGTTCCCGCTTCTCCACTCACATACAGTCGGACAGGCTTCAACGATGTACATGAGCACTCTTTCTTCTCATGACTTAATCCATGCTCAATTTGCTTGGTAACTTCATCATATATTTTCCTCTGCTCAACGTTGAGTTGTTTTTCCAAGTCTTCTAAGTTAACTGAATCCTCCTGAGCATGTGCCATGGCTCTTTCCACTTCATTCATAGCAGTGGCAGCTTCATTTTCGATAATAGGTCCTCCAAGTGGATCTTGACTCAATGAAACAGAACTCTGACTGTCCTGAGAACTGTCTCTGGCAATCTCGGCTGCAATCATTGCTTCCTGCTCAATTTCCAAAGTTAGCATTTCTTGATATTTGGGAAAAGCAGGACATTCTATGGTATCCTTAGCAGCAGTGAAAGAGTCTTTGTAACAGAGGAAATCTCCAAGCAGTTCCTCTTCTGCACGCCAAGGCTTGAAAAGTTGCAAAAGTGCTAAATAGAAAAACTCCTTTTTTTCTGGAGATTCGCCACTCAATTTTCGATGGTTTACTAATTGGCATTTTCTTTGGTTGACCAGGCATCCCTCACTTCCAATTACAGCATACACTCCTTTCTCAATATCTTCTTTGATGTTCCTCTTGAATATATAATTTTGTAGAACCTCATATAGACAAACATTCTCAAGGTGACTGCTTCGATTTGGATAATATGTATCCAACCTGTTGGTCTTCAAAATGTCGGTACTGTTTGGTTCCTTTTCTGCCAAATATTCAATTTCCCGGACAGGTTTTAGAACCCGATTTCGCGTTGCAGCAAGACCAAGACTCGCCCAAACAATACTCCTGGATTTGGCATAGAGACTTGCTGAAGACAATCGATCTGAACATTCGTAAGCTCCGATTTCTCGATGCGACAACATCTTCAGACTGAAACTGTACAACTTCTTGCTGAGGCTCTTTTCATGGGAAATGTCCTCCCACATATCCTTCAGTTCTGTCTTTTCTTTTTTGGTGATGTAAGATGTCACATACCGAGCCACAGCCATACAGTTGTCACCCACAAACTGTATATCCATGTTAGCATTCCACATGGACAAAATCACTGGGTTGTAGTCGTTGATGTACTTGGACTCTTCGTTCCTTTTCAAATTGTATGTATTTTTGGGTGATTTCCTCGTCACATTATGTCGCAGTGAAGACATCAAACTGTTCACTTTTCCTTTAGAAATCACCGGTCGTGGAAAGTTGAAACGACATTTGGTGTAGAACTTGTCCTTGTTTCTGAATTTACGACGACAGTACTTTCCACAACGATG
Source organism: Lissotriton vulgaris (assembly GCF_964263255.1). Lineage (NCBI taxonomy): Eukaryota > Metazoa > Chordata > Amphibia > Caudata > Salamandridae > Lissotriton > Lissotriton vulgaris. The sequence continues at coordinate 980,627,698 of NC_141697.1, forward strand.
GCTTTGGAAACGTAGAACTTGTTCTCTTAGGCTTTTCTTCTCCGTTGCGTTTGGAACAGCACACGTAGAATACTGTTCTATGAAATTCATCACTAAGTCATCCGGATCTGTTCCAAATTTAGGTGCATCCTTGATCCACAACAACATATGTATATGAGGAGCACCTCTTGCTTGGTACTCCTTTCTCCAGAAGAAATCCAACACCTCTCCAAGAGGTGGATTCTTCTTATTTGTGATGAAAGACATCATAGCTTCAAATCTATGATTGAAGTACCTGCATACATTCACAGGATCCAAAGAACACAGTTCTCCAGGTGTCTTGAATTCAATGTTTTCAATATTTCCAGTTGCCTCTCGTAGAAATTCAAGTAAGTCTTCCCAGCCATACTCGGCACAGCTCAGAGTGAGGAACCATGTCGAAGTTCCTAAGTTCCTCAGCATACATTTTAAATCACCATGACGACGGTACCAGTACTCATTAGTACCACGCTGACACGCCATGAGATTAATTAAGTGAGAATCCAAAATACTGTCTTGGACATTGACTTTATGCATAAAGTCCCTTGCCGAGATATTTCGCATCTGTATACCACTTTTTAAGATGTGGTTCACTGCATATGACAGTCCAGACAGATCGCTTTCAAACAGGAGATGAAACAAATAGGGAATGCATTGACGAAACCTAGGATCTTCTGCATACAATCGTAAAGTCCGGTATTCAGACGCAGGAATTTGATGAGATCGCTCATCATATCTTCCTCCTCGACCTGTGGGAAATAGCTGTGGGAAACACCGAGCTTCCAAACTTTCCTCCCAAACACTAATGGGACTCCCTTTGGCTTGTTTCATTTGAAACAACTCAATAGCATTCCCCATGACTTCCTTGGAATGCAAAGGATGAACACTATAATGTTCATATATTTCTTCACTTTTAGAGGCCTCTACTTTCTCAATTTGGCCAGCACACAAATCGCTATCCTCTTCATCACTTACTTCCTCTTCTGCAACATATACATTCTTATAGTACTTATTATTTTTCTTCAAATACACTGTTGCCTTTTTGACTTTCCTAACATCCACTAAATCTTGCCATATTTTCTTATTCTTTGTCGGAACCCCATTAACCAAGATAACCAGAGGTTCCTCTTCCACTTTTTCTATTCCAATTGTGTTAATGTTTTTGTTCAAATCTAGAGGCAAATAAACAACTCTTCCCTTTAATCCTCTCTGTAAATCTGCTGGAGGCAACTTCCCTGTCTTTGGCTCCATTCTTACAATAGCCTGAAAGAGATGGATACTTTGAATCAAAATAGATTCATAAGTATTTAAATCCTTCAATTCAGAAGGAATCTCAACCAATTCCAGATTATTATGAACTGCCCTAGCAGGCATCTGGTTTTGGTTTAATTTATTACAACAATAAGTACACACACGTTGATCCGATCCCAAATCAAAATAATTTTCTACCATCAAGTATGTGGCAAAATCCTTCCATTCACTATTATTTTCCCTTTCACTTTTTGCATATAAATCCACTACCTTAGTCTGATTCTTATAATAAGTGCGTCGACAACATACACAAGTGAAATTAGGCCTCTCACTTGATTTCATCTGAAACGTGGAAATTTCCTTCTGAAAATTATCTGTACTGGAAACCTGTACATTATCTTCAACATTACCCTCTACTTCAGGGTCAATTTGAACATTCTCATCTTTACTACTAAAGTAACAAAACTCAATTTCTTCACAAATATTCTTCACATCTATTTCAGAACCATGCAAAAGAGCAGCACATAATTGTTTAAGCATAATTGCTGGACTCTTAGCATAATACAACATTCTCACTAATTTTCTCACTTTATTATGATGCACTGCTAGCATCCTGAAATGATGAAAAACACTCTGGCATACTCTCCTGGAAAGACAAGCCAGTGAATGACCACGCAAACATGTCATTTGTCTCACTCTGCAAGGATCTAAATCTTGCAACAACTTCATTTTCTGCTTCAAACTTTTCTTATTAAATGTCCGTATAAAATCACAAAGCAAATTGATGGAAACCTGTCGCACACTGCAAATAGAACTACACTTCCAAATGTACACAGGACCCTTAGGACGTCTTCCTAAAACCTCATCACTTAGCACCTCTTCTGTCTCTGTTGTCACAAGTTTTTCTTTTTCAACTGGACAACCATCCTTCACTTCATAAGCTCGACCACTGGTGTCAACTGCAAACACCAAATCATTATCCTGAAAATAACTCTCCTCATTAAAAAATGCTTCAGAACTTGAACTATGCATCCATTCTCCGGAAAAAACTTCACAAAAGTTACTACGATTTACTACTCTCTTCCATCTACTGTTTGTTTTGAAATCAGAAATTACCTTGCTTAGTTTCCTAATTCTATTGATTACCAAAATAAACAACTTTCGCTTAATTTCAAAAGCATGATCAATAATTTTCTCTACATTTTTCTTCTTCTTATAAAATGCCGCTTTCTGTTGGCCTTTCTTAATATTTTTTAATAAATTAACTATTATCCTGTTACGGAACATTCGTTTTCGAATGTCCCTAAACTGTTGTTTCCTTCTACTATCATGCACAGAGTTATCTCTTCCTCTACCAGTAACATTTTTGATGGGTCTTTCCTTTCCATTTAAATTGCTCTTCTTTTTGTGAACTGAAACATTTTTGCGATAAATACTTTTTTTACTAAAAATATTTCTTAAGAATGATTTTGTGCTCTTACCCGGAGCTTTCTTGGTGTTTTGATAAGTATTTGGGAAAGAGGACTGCTGCAATAAAATATCATCCTGCTGTCTTTGACGTTTTCTAGCCTTTCTAATTCTATTTTTCGTAGGCATTTTTCAAAATATGAAAAGATCTGCAGTTGAATCTGTGGAAAAATATAATAAAAAATGTTATTAACCACTATTACCAAACAGTAAATGAATAACAGTCATCAAAAACGTAATGCCCTACTTATTATTTAACATAGCAAATCTTTTGCACCAGCACTGCATCACAAAAATGACACACAGTGGTACAAAACAGGCATACAACAATCATAAATCTCTCCCTAATATTTTAAATGATTAATTCAGGATGACGATAAGGTGTGGCCTATCTAAAGGTTTGTTTAGGCCCAGATCTTTGGACTGGAGTGAATGTATGTCATTGATCCTCATTCAGTCCATCGCCTGTTTTGTTTATTTGAGGTGAGGCCAACACATGGTTGCAGATAAGATTTTCACTGAAGAAAACAAAGGAGATAATACATGTGAAGGCCTACCAATGAAGTAAGTCATTATTTGAAATCAATTACATTTCTGGATATGTACTGCTAAAGCTTCATACGTTGTTTTGGGTCATATTTATAAGGCATATGAGTGTGTATGATGTTATTTTTCCTTTTTAAATGGAAAGCGTTCGTCATGGTGCAAGTTTCTTGTAAATACGCTCCCACCTGCGAAACGGAACTTTGCGATGCGAAGCTGATTGGCTCCCCGGTGTCTGTCAACATTCTAAACAGTCCGGAGCGGCCGCCATCTTATCTCTCGGTAGGATCGAGAGAGAAGAAGAGGTGAAAAACGAAGGGGGAATTTAATGAAAGGGGGCAAGGTATACCCCTCTTGACCCCCTAGGAATGTTGTTGGGGTTTTTAAAGGGTCCCGTGGGGAAAATAAAAAAAATATATTTTTCACGGTAGAAGCGCTTCCCGAACACCGAACTGGGCCGCAAACTGCTGGCGAAACGGGAATTCGCCATTTTGTGCTTCGTTTTAATTAAATTACTAGGTATAAGGGGGTGCGGGAGACCATTTTGTGCTTCGTTTTAATTGAATTACTAGGTATAAGGGGGTGCGGGAGACGTATCCTAATCCCTTATATTTTCTGAGGGTGGCTGAGGAGGCTCATATATGTTGATACATGTGTTCCAGCGGCTGTGCGTGAGCTTTTTTTTTTTTTTTGCTGCGTGACGTCTGTTAACGTTCGATTCGAAGGAAATCAGGAAGTGTTGACCACCAATTTGTCAGTGCGATAAAATATTTTGTTATAAATGAATCCTTATTGATAAACATTGTCTGCGCCATCTTGCCTTTTTTACAATGCCACAATTTTGTCGTGCACGGCAGCCATTTTACATGCCAGGCCGGTCCCAGGCTATCACCTAGCCCTGCGGATGTAGTTTATGGCCCTAGCTGTAGAGAATCCAGACATGCCAACCCTCTCGATTCAGGCGTCAGACTACTGATTTCAGTGCTACTCTCCCGCCTCCCGATTCCTGTAAACAAAAACCCGGGGGCATATTACCAACAACTAGCGATAACTTGTTTAGAGACAACAATTATCGCCGCCCATCGGCGATTTTTATTGCAGATAAACCTTGCTATTAGCAAGGTTTATCGCAAATGCGATAAAAAACGGCCGCAATGCATGAATATCGCTGAAAAGTCAGCGATATTCATGCATTATCCAGCAAATGCTCTTAGCCATGTTATCCACCTCCCATTGGATAACATGGCTAAGAACTGCTCGCAAATGCGATAAAAAACGGCCGCAATGCATCAATATCGCTGAAAAGTCAGCGATATTCATGCATTATCCAGCAAATGCTCTTAGCCATGTTATCCACCTCCCATTGGATAACATGGCTAAGAACTGCTCAGGGCCCCATGAGGAACGCTTTCCATTTAAAAAGGAAAAAATAACATCATAGAAAAGAATTGTTTTTAAACACAACATATAAATCAATTGTATACCTGCATTCAAGAGGAAATGACTGAAAATGTCCTTGAGACACATGAAAGCGTTTTCTGGAATGCCCTAGCACCATTTTTTGGACATTATTAACATGGCTATGTAACTCCCATAATCAAAATCTAAATTTGCCAAGCGCAGGTGGGAGCGTATTTACAAGACACTTGCCCCATGAGGAATGCTTTCCATTTAAAAAGGAAAAAATAACATCAAAGACACTCAAATGCCTTATAAATATGACCCAAAACAACCTATGAAGCTCTAGCAGTACATATCCAGAAATGTAATTGATTTCAAAAATGGTTTTTAAAAACAACATATCTGTTTCAGCTTACATAAGAGACCATGGAATGGGCTTCATATACAACAATAACTTGTGTTACTGCATGCCAGAATGCTACACCGAATATGCAATTACAATTTCTCAAAGTAACAAAATCTATTTCTATATCACTACAGAAAAAGCCACAGTTTAAAAACACAGCTTTCTTCATCATTTTCTCCTTAGCAAGGTTTATCGCAAATGCGATAAAAAACGGCCGCAATGCATGAATATCGCTGAAAAGTCAGCGATATTCATGCATTATCCAGCAAATGCTCTTAGCCATGTTATCCACCTCCCATTGGATAACATGGCTAAGAACTGCTCGCAAATGCGAAAAAAAACGGCCGCAATGCATGAATATCGCTGAAAACTCAGCGATATTCATGCATTTTCCAGCAAATGCTCTTAGCCATGTTATCCACCTCCCATTAAATAACATGGCTAAGAACTGCTCAGGGCCCCCTGAGGAACGCTTTCCATTTAAAAAGGAAAAAATAACATCATAGAAAAGAATTGTTTTTAAACACAGCATATAAATCAATTGTATACCTGCATTCAAGAGGAAATGACTGAAAATGTCCTTGAGACACATGAAAGCGTTTTCTGGAATGCCCTAGCACCATTTTTTCGACATTATTAACATGGCTATGTAACTCCCATAATCAAAATCTAAATTTGCCAAGCGCAGGTGGGAGCGTATTTACAAGACACTTGCCCCATGAGGAATGCTTTCCATTTAAAAAGGAAAAAATAACATCAAAGACACTCAAATGCCTTATAAATATGACCCAAAACAACCTATGAAGCTCTAGCAGTACATATCCAGAAATGTAATTGATTTCAAAAATGGTTTTTATAAACAACATATCTGTTTCAGCTTACATAAGAGACCATGGAATGGGCTTCATATACAACAATAACTTGTGTTACTGCATTCCAGAATGCTACACCGAATATGCAATTACAATTTCTCAAAGTAACAAAATCTATTTCTATATCACTACAGACAAAGCCACAGTTTAAAAACACCGCTTTCTTCATCATTTTCTCCTTAATTCATACTATTCTCTATCTAAAATAAATAAATCTTTTCTCACCTTAGCAAATACTTTTTGAGTTTTGAAAACAGTCTCAGAAATACACCAAATTGTCTTCAGCAGAAGAAAAAGGATGCACTCCAGAGTCTGCAGCTATTGAAAGCACAGAAATACAGATATTCATTTCACATATCTCTCATATTAGCCAATCATAACTCTTCCCTCACTTTTTTCAAATCAAAACCCTTCCCCCCTCTGCCCTCTCTGCCTTTTTTCCATAGCAACGACCTCCTGGAAGACCTCTCATGTTTGCAAATTCACACAACAATGTTTCAATTGAACTCTGAACTCTCAGTGCACCTGCGTATCCAGTGCAATCTTTCATTAAAAGTTTCTTCCTTGACCATTCAAATTACATCTTTCAAAGAACACATCCATGCACCATAACTTTCTGTTTTCAGAAATGGAAATGCACCAATCACTGCTAATGAATCATTAGCATTGGAAATCCACAGTTTTTTTTCTTTACAAACTCCTACTGTTTCAACTGCCCTTTCATTACCACACTTCATCTGACTGCAGCCCAACCTTCTCCCACCATGTTTAAGGTCTGGATTGTTGGACATAGTTACATCCACTGGGCTCAAAGGTATGCCGAGAACAGAAATTTACACAACCTCAATTTACAAGATGTGGAAATTAAGTGGTTGGGCCAAAGAGGATTAAAATGTCACCAATTGATACCATTGGTAAAAACCTTTATGCATTTGCCAAAACCTGACCTGTTAATAGTGCACTGTGGAGGTAATGATTTGGGCACTTTGACAGGGGTAGGTCTGGAAATGCTTTTAAAGGACACCTTTGAGCAATTAATGGCACTTTTTCCTCAAACTGCCTTGGTATATTCCAATATATGCCAAAGACAGAAATGGAGGTGGTCCAACCAATTTTCTCCACAAATTGAGAAAGCGAGGAAGCATGTAAACAAATCTGTTTCAGCTTTCATGAGAGACCATGGAATGGGCTCCCTGTACAACAATAACTTGCGTTACTACATGCAAGATATCTACAGAGGAGATGGAGTTCACTTCTCAGATGAGGGCAACAGAATTTTCATTCTGAATTTAAGACTGTGCATTGGTACCTACTTATAAGTACCTAAATGTACCATAAACCCAAAAGCTCTTCTCAGAGCTACCCTTCATCTGATCACTCACAATTATTATTTTTTTCTAACTTTTTTCACTAATTTTCCACAAAATACGCTCCCCGTGGCGCTACCCGGTTCGCTAACCGAAAGCTAACCTCGCGGAATTTTTTAAAAAAATGTTTTTTTTCCGCACATATAAGCCTCCTCAGCCACCCTCAGAAAACCTAGGGGGTAAAGATAAGTCTACAATGACCCCTTCTACCCATTCTAAACATTATTTGCCCTCCATCTTGTATCTTAAAGCGACCAAAACACAAAATGGTGGACTCCCGTGACGCTTAAGGTTCGCTAACCGGGCCGCTTTCCAGAAAGCGGTCCTAAAAAAAGGTGGGAAAGTAATTTACAGAAAAACGAGTAGAGACACTCTCACCAAATATAGATTAGCTCATACTACATAACAATCCCTTTCATTCTCACAAATTTGATTGAAATTTCATTTAGCCATTTAGCCTGTAGACCTATCTAAATACCCTGAGGTAAATTACTTCACAAAACACATCTAAAGTATTGGAATTGACAACCAATGAAAATTTTACTTTCATTTTCAATTTTTATTACCTGACATTTGATTGGTTATATACCTGAATATATATAAAGGAAGAGAAGGAAACACAGCTGTTTTCACTGCTACTTCCTGAACTACATTTCAAGAGCCTTTTCACCTCCCTGTAAAGTAAATTGATAATTTGTAAGTGGCACTTTAAATTAATTTGTAAAAACGTTTTTTGATAATTATTTACTGTCCCCCTGCTATAGTTATAGATACAGATAAGCTCCTCTGTTATATTTATTGATTGACTTACACTTCTCTGCTATAATTATGAATTTACTTACTTTAACTTCACTGTTAAAAAAACAGAACTACATGTCTGAACTTAAACCCAACAGTGCTCTAACTCTTCTAATATAATTATTTTTTTATGCAATTTACAGCAAAAAAATGGAAGGGGAGCACGAAAAAATCAATGTTTCCTTCGACATTACAACAGAAGAGATTTTAACTGAAGAAAATTTGGATGAAGATTTTATGGATGAATCTTTTGATGAACAATTTATTGAAAGCTTACAAGACATAGAAACATGCATGTTTGACGAGATTCCAGATGATGTAATGCTGGAAGTTTTAATGAACTATGAAAATTCTGACCCATAAATTTTTTTTTAATCAAAATAAATAAATAAATAAAATAACGAACAAAAACAACAAATAATTAACATACAGTATTAGAAAAGTCTATCATTCTTTTATCCTTATAGTACGCTGCCCAGAACGCTTTCCGGTTCGCGAACTTGGCGCTTACCACGCAAAAAAATAAAACATTTTTTTTTTTTTGACCCTCCTAGGCCCTTTTAAAACCTCCACATAAAACCTAGGGGGTCAACGAGGATCTACTATGCCCCCTTATGGTAATTTCCCCCTTTGTTTTGGCCTCCTCTTGTCTCTCGATCCTACCGAGAGACAAGATGGCGGCCGCTCCGGACTGTTTAGAATGTTGACAGACACCGGAGGGCCAATCAGCTTCGCATCGCAAAGTTCCGATACGCGAAAAGTTCGCTAACCGGATCGCTGCCCGGAGCGCTGTTACAGATATATATCTTGATTTAAACGTTAATTTCTCAAAATCCACTGAAGCACATATATTGAGACCTAGCAAAGGCACATCGGGCTAACAGTCCCTACAATTTTGCCAAGTTTCGTGGAAATCCATTCAGCCGTTCGGGCTAAAAGTGAGGCCAACCGCCCTATGGAAATTAACATGGGAAAAACGCGTTTTGGGACCCCCCTTTTTTCTCGGCCCCCCCTTGACGAACCCCCCCCAAATTTCCAGGAGCTGCTCAGAAACAAAATGTGCCATTTTCCTGAAAATTTCAGCCGATTCCGTCCACAAACGCCAAAGCTATTAGACATAGAATTTTCAGAAATCCCATAGGGAAAAAATCCTAACTGTATATACCTACTGGCGACCGCCAGTAGGTAATATATATATATATATATATATATATATATATATATATATATAGGTAGATAGATATAGTTAGGACCTATTTTCCATAGGAAATCCGCAACATTCTATTTGGAATAACTTTGCCACCGGTTGACGAATCTTTGCGAAATTTTAAACACTAATGGCCAGGTTCTCTGCGCTCCTATCCTGAAGGTCTTGGGGTGATTCGTGAAGCGGGGGCCAAGAAAAAAGGGGGGTCCCAAAATGTGTTTTCCCCATGCAATTTTCCAAAGGGACCTTTAGCCGCAGCTACAGCCCGAACTGCTGAACGGAATTACACCAAATTTGGCAACGAGGTAGTCCTCAGTTCAGACTTGTGCCTTTTGCTTAAATGGTGTCAATCTGTTCAGTAGTTTTTTAGATAGTAAAGGAAAAAAGCACCTATATATCTGGCGGAGCCTAACGACACTTCTCCATGTGAGATCTGATTGGCTGTCAGCACTTCATCCAAGAAGTGTTGGCAGCCATCTTGGGACAAGTATACATGATAGCACCTCATTAAAAAGCATTGCAGTTAATAGAAGGTTTTAAGAAGTTAGTTACATTATAAATCATTTGTTGATGGTACCATACTCATTTTAGGAATTGTGGTGTGTTCTAAGGTGATTTTACCATGTAAAAAAGTCTTCTGCAGCGATATCATGAATCATGTTGGAGAGAAAACTATTTTCTCATGCTTGTCCCATAGAGGTTTGGAAGGTGCTCCAGAAGCTAAAATGAGAGCATATTTTCTGTAAATTCACATTATATTTCTCAGTCATGTGATAATGAAGTCTGACATTCTCAGTAAAACATGTACATCCAACAAGGGCAGAGACTGTCAGTTGATTCCTTTGTGTTCTACTGCAGCTTCCCAGAGTGTTCTAAAGAACAACTAGAGCGCTAAAAGCCATACTATTGACAAAATTATGGTACACCTGAACCCATCTTGATCGGAATAAACTGGTAACACTTTAAACATTTAATTTAAAAAGGAACAAAATAAGGGGGTTTATTTTGTCATAGAAATTATGGTTAGTGCTGTAGAAAGAAAAATTAGGACATGTTTTAAGTGAGATCTCAAATATCTTCTTGTTATATTTCAACAGTAGCAGCCTGTCAGTTGATTGCTTTGTGTTCTACTGCTGCTTTCCAGAGTGTTCTAAAGAACAACTAGAGCGCTAACAGCCTTACTAATGACAAAATTATGGCACACCTGAAGCCATCTTGATTGGAATAAACTGGTAACACTTAAAACATTTAATTTAAAAAGGAACAAAATAAGGGGGTTTATTTTGTCATAGAAATTATGGTTAGTGCTGTAGAAAGAAAAATTAGGACATGTTTTAAGTGAGATCTCAAATATTTTCTTGTTATATTTCAACAGGAGCAGCCTGTCAGTTGATTGCTTTGTGTTCTACTGCTGCTTCCCAGAGTGTTCTAAAGAACAACTAGAGCGCTAACAGCCTTACTAATGACAACATTATGGCACACCTGAAGCCATCTTGATTGGAATAAACTGGTAACACTTAAAACATTTAATTTAAAAAGGAAAAAAATGAGGGGGTTGATATTGTCATAGAAATTATGGTTAGTGTTGTAGAAAGAAAAATTAAAGCATGTTTTAAGGGAGATCTCAAATCCTCTTCGATTTAATTTGAACATTCTGACAAGCAGACTGAACAATCACTTTCAATACCAGCAGTAGACTTCCAGTTAACTCCCTGGTGAGCACTACCCCCTACACTACTCAAACACCATTACACTACCCTAAAACACTACCCCCAGCACGAGCCCCTACACTACACAAACACCACTGCACTACCCTAAAACACTACCCCTACAGTAGACAAACACCCCTGCGCTTCCCTGAACCCTAAACACTACACCCAGCATGACCCCCATACTACCCTAAACCCTAAATCTACCCCCAGCAAGACCCCTTACACTACCCAAACACCATTGTGCTACACTAAACGCTAAAACACTACCCCCTACATTACACAAACACCACTGCACTACCCGTAACACTAAAACAGTTCCCCCAGCATGACCCTACACTACACAAACACCACTGCACTACCCTAAACCCTAAAACACTACCCCCTACACTACACAATTACCACTGCACTACCCTAAACCCTAAAACACTATCCCAGCATGACCCGCTACACTACACAAACACCACTTGTGTACCCTAAACCCTAAAACACTACCCCCAGAACAAACCCACAAACACCACTGCACTACCCTAAACCCTAAATCTACTCCCTCGCTCAGTACTGCAATATGAACCTGCTTGAGATAAACGTGAAGAAAACCAAAGCAATGATAATATCATCTGGAAAAAACAAAAAGACCACGTGGTTCATCGAAGGGAAAAGACTGGAAACTGTTACTGCCTATAAGTACCTCGGGGTGTGGATCGACCACAAGGGGAGACCCTCTGTGCATACAACCGAAATGCAGGCCATTGCCCGTAGTCTGGAAGGGGCCTTTATAAGAACGAAAAATGCTCTGCACTCTCAAAATCTAGTACCATTAATAAAACTGATTACTGCAAAATTACTCCCCACTATCTCCTTTGGTGCAATAATATTCAAGGAAAAAATGAATAATTGGTTGGACAGAGCACAAGCGTCTTGTTACCGTAGGGTTTTTCGGCTGCCAAATTCAACTGCCCACGCCCAAATCCGGAAAGAATTCTCATTGTCTTCCCAGAGGTGGATAATGAGTGCATGCTACCTTAACTATTGTTTAAACACAAAGCACGCTAGCCCTCACTCCTTAAAGAGCTGTCTATGGTTAGTTTTCAGCAACCACAAAACACTGTGGAACAAATATCTGACATCATGTCTAGAATCCCTCAAAGCAAAGGACATATGGTCATCCCGTTGCCCCTTGCGGCGAAAACAAAACTTCTAACCAAACAAGCAAAAACTCTATCAAGCGACCACGCCGAGCAACCGGTTGCCCAGCTCTTTCATGGCCCCTGGGTTTCTAAATTATACACCCAGAAAATTCTTCCGTCATATCTGGCAGCTCCGATGAAAGTACACATAAAACTTCAATTAATGCGATTCCGTTTTGGTTTAATCCCGCTGATGGCATACAAGTTTGGCCAGGGGTACAGGAAAGAGGCATTGTCTCAATGCCGCTTTTGCAAGCAGGAGGAGGAAAACCTTATCCACATACTGTGCATTTGCCAAAAACTTAGAGTCCAAAGAAACTTCTGGTTGCGTCCCATTTGGCTTCTTCTTAACATCAGGACCTGCCAGGAAGCACTAGACGCTTGCATGAGGGGAGACTCTCCGCAGTTGGCGGCTCGTTTTGTTAAGTTTATTCTAGAAATTAATTCCCCTAATTTGCTTTCTGACCCAGCTTGAGTTTTTTCATCTCCCGGTGACGTTATTGCACGTCTTTTTCATTAATTTATAATTTCTCTGTTTGTAATTGTTTTGTGCATCTTTTCACCCTTAATACGTAATGGTCATCCTAGTGTGTGTATATTGCAATGATTTTAATTAATTGCGCAATAAAAAAACTTTACTTTACTTTACTTAACCCCAGCAGGACCCCTACACTACCCAAACACGTCTGCACAACCCTAAACCCTAAATCTACCCCAGCACGACCCCCTACACTACACAAACATCGCTGCACGACCCTAAACCCTAAAACGCTACCCCCAGCACGACCCCTACACTATACAAACACCACTGCATGACCCTAAACCCTACAACACTACCCCCAGCACAAACCCACAAACACTAAACAAACACTACTGCACTACCCTAAACCCTAAATCTACCCCAGCACGACCTCCTACACTACCCAAATACCACTGCACCACCCTAAAAACGAAATCTACCCCCAGAACGACCCCTACACTACCCAAACACCACTGCACTACCCTAAACCCTAAAACTGTACCCCAGCACGACCCCCTACACTACACAAACACCACTGCACCACCGTAAACTCTAAATCTACCCCCACCATGACCCCCTACACTACACAAACACCACTGCACTACCCTAAACCCTAAATCTACCCCCAGCACGATCCCCTACACTACCCATTCACGACTGCACTACTATAAACCCTAAAACACTACCCCAGTACGACCCCCTACACTACCCAAACGCAATTGCACTACCCTAAACCTTAAATCTAACCCAGCACAACTCCCTACACTACCCAAACACCACTGCACTACCCTAAAACACTACCTTGGCACGACCCCCTACACTACACAAACACCACTGCACTACCCTAAACTCTAAATCTACCCCCAGCACGACCCCCTACACTACATAAACCCTAAAACATTACCCCTACATTACACAAACACCACTGCACTACCCTTAACCCTTAAACACTTCCCCCAGCACGACCCCTACACTACATAAACACCAGTGCACTACCCTAAACCCTAAAACACTACCCCCTACGCTACACAATTACCACTGCACTACCCTAAACCCTAAAACACGACCCCCAGCATGACCCCTTACACTATACAAACACCACTGTACTACCCTAAAACACTACCCCAGCACAAACCCACAAACACTACACAAACACCACTGCACTACCCTAAATCAACCCCCAGCACAACTCCCTACACTACCCAAACAGCACTACACTCCCCTAAAAACTAAATCTATCCCCACCATGATCCCCTACACTACACAAACACCACTGCATGACCCTAACACACTACCCCCAGCACGACCCCCTACACTACCCAAACACCACTGCGCTACTTTAAACCCTAAATCTACCCCAGCACGAACTCCTACACTACTCAAGCACCACTGCACTACCAAAAACCGTAAAACACTACCCCATAAACTACACAAACACCACTGCACTACCCTAAACCCTAAAACACTACCCCCAGCAAGACCCTCTACACTACACAAACACCACTGCACTACCCTAAACCCTAATTCTACCCCCAGCACAACCCCCTACACTACCCATTCATGATTGTACTACCCTAAACCCTAAACACTACCCCAGCACGACCCCCTACACTACCCAAACACCATTGCACTACCCTAAACCTTAAATCTACCCCAGCATGACCCCCTACACTACCCAAATAGCACTGCACTACCCTAAAACACTACCCCAGCAACACCCCCTACCCTACACAAACATCACTGCACTACCCTAAACTCTAAATCTAACCCCAGCACGACCCCCTACACTACATAAACACCACTGCAGTACCCTAAACCCTAACTAAATCTACCCCCAGCACGACCCCCTACACTACAGAAACACCATTGCACTACCCTAAACCCTAAAACACACCCCCAGCACGACTCCTACATTACACAAACACCACTGCACTTCCCTAAACCCTAAAACACTACCCCCTGCATGACCCCCTACACTACCAAAACACCACTGCGTCAACCTAAACCCTAAAACAGTACCCCTGGCACGACCCCCTACACTACCCAAACACCACTGCCCTGTGGTGCGTTTTAAGTTGAGGAATTAATTCCTCTTTAATCTAGAGGGTTCCTGGGGGCCAACTAGTCCACCAGGTACCTCCAGTATGTGTCAGGGAGCTTAGTTGCAGAGAGGTGTTCTGAGGCCATGCCCCTTTTTACACCTCTCTGCAATGCAGCTCTGTGGCGCTTACTGAAGGTAGCTGGTGGGCTAGTTGCACCCCAGGGACCCTCAGTATTCAAGGGGAGTTAATCCCCCAACTTAAAACGCGCCACGGGGCGCGTTTGCATAGTGGTGAAGGGAGGGGGTGGGGCCTGAGTTCACATGTGTGCAAACACACCCTGTGGCGCAGTTTAAGTTGGGGAATTAATTCCTTGTCAATTCTGAGGGTCCCTGGGGGCCCACTAGCCCACCAGGTACCTTCAGTAAGCGCCACGGAGCTGCATTGCAGAGTGTTGTAAAAAGGGGCGTGGCCTTTTAACACCTCTCTGCAACGCAGCCTCCTGGCGTACCTGGTGGGAATTAATTCTATAACTTAAAACGCGCCACAGGGCGTGTTTGCAGACATATCACCTCAGGCCACGCCCCTTTCCTTCACTACTGTGAAAACGTGCCTTGTGGCGCGTTTTAAGTTGGGGAATTAATTCTCTTTCAATACTGAGGGTCCCTGAGGGCCAAAAAGCCCAACAGGTATCACCAGTATGCGCCAGGGAGCTGTGTTGCAGACAGGTGTTCAGAGGCCAGGCCCCTTTTTACACCTCTCTGCAACGCAGCTCTGTGGCGCTTACTGGAGGTACCTAGTTGGCTAGTTTGACCCTAGGGACCCTTAGGATTGAAGGGGACTTAATCTCTCAACTTAGAACGGTGACAAAGTGTGTTTATACAATGGTGAAGGGAGTGGACGAGGCCTGACGTGATGTGTGAAAACACGCCCTGTGGCGTGTTTTAAGTTGGGGGAAAAATTCCACTTCAAACCTGAAGAACCGTGGGGGCCAAGTAGCCCACCAGGGGATTCCAGGAAGAGTGACGGCGCTGCGTTGCAGAGAGGTGGTGCAGGGCGAGCCCCTTTTTACATCTCTCTGCTAAGCAGCTCTGTGGCGCTTACTGGATGTACTACAAATTCCGATTTACTTACCTGTTATCAGGAGAGACCTCAGTGCTGTATCTTTGAGCCCAGTACTGATTCTGTAAAGTAATTCTAACCATACTTATCAGTAACTTGAATTTCCTTCTATAGGCTAACATTGACTGGTTTCACTTGAAAATTCTTCTAAGTGTGGAGTTTTTGAACTTTAAAATATTCTCCTAAAATCATCCGAACAACGAATTCCGATTTACTCACCTGTTATCAGGAGAGAACCCAGTCCTGCATCTTTTATCCCAGCACTGAACCCGAAAAGTAATTCAAACCGTACTTACCAGTAACTTGTATTTCCTTCCATAGGAATCCATTGTCTGGTTTTCACCAGAAAATGTTCTAAGTGTTGATTTTCACAAACTACAAATATTCCTTAAAAATCGTCTGTATGACTTAAACGCATTCTTTCAACTGTTTACAGGAGATGCATCAGTGCTGGATCCAGGATCCACCACTGAGTACGAAAAAGTAACGATAACACTACTTACCAGTGAATTTCCTCCCATAGGATAACAATGGTAATTCTATGTGAAAAAGTTTCTGTCAACTTTTAAAATACAATAATATTCCTTAAAAATCACTACTGTAACCAAAACGCTTTTACTCAACTCTTTATAGGAGATGACAAGGACTGAATCTAGGATCCAGTTCTGTGGTTAGAAAAGTAATCCATAAAGTAACTAATTTCATTTAACTAGAAATTCATATTAAGCTCAATGTTGCCTTGTATTTGAAATTGTGTTGCCCATTGCAACAACTGTAAGTACTGTACTTAAAATTCTATTGCCTATTTCCAAAGTATTTAAACTAAAGTAATTCATTCTGAGAAGGTATATTTTGTAATGTAATGTATAATGTAATTATAATGTAATTTAAAAAATAAAATATCTAAAAATAGTGTAAAAAATTGTGGTAAATCAGTATCAAAAAAAGAAATATAAAAAATAAAAACATTTAAAATTAGTCATTTATAAAACCTTTGAAATTTACTGAAAAAACCAAAGGTTTCAGACATGTTATAGTTAGGAATTAGCATTTAGAAAACCTTCAAAATTCACTGAATAAACCATAGGTTTGAGGTCTGATATAGTTAGGAATTAGCATTTAAAAAACCTTTGAAATTCACTGAAAAAAAACATAGGTTTAGGGGTGTTATAGTTAGGAATTAGCATTTAAAGAACCTTTGAAATTCACTGAAAAAAAACATAGGTATTAGGGGTGTTATAATTAGCTGGACATTTCACTTAATAACTCGTACAAAACCACTGAAATTCCTCTGATATTATAACTCGCGCGCCCGCAATCCAGTGCTGATGATGTCACATATTACATCATTCATGACATGGTCAGTGACATCACTGATGACATCTCAAATGACATCACTAATGACATCATTGATTACATAATCCACGTGACAATCTGATACATCTCATCATACAGTAGTATAACCTTTAAACACTCATAAAATATGGAGTACCATATTTGAAACCATTGTCAGACCAATACAAGTTTCTAAAAACCCAATCAGGTTTACCTCTTTTCTTCATAACCGAACACAACAATTCAAGATCAATAACACTCTTTCCAATCCAGTACCAGTAAGGCTGGGCGTACCGCAAGGTTCCTCTCTCTCCTCAACACTGTTTAACCTGTTCATGGAAACACTCACCAAAATTCTACAAGCGTCTAATGAGCAATATCATGTGTACGCTGACGATACACAACTTTATCTAAAGATTAATACCTTAGAAGACATTAAACGGCTTAACACCACACTCATGAACACCGAATCATGGTTGGTAGAAAACCATCTCAAACTGAACGCTCTAAAGACCAAATTCCTCCTTATAGCTCCACCCGCTTAAATCCCCTTGATGCAAGTCTTAATCCAACATCTCACTGCACTCAACGTTCAACCAACTATTGTGGACTCTGCGAAATCCTTGGGAATAACCCTGGACAGCAATCTCACTATGCAGAAACACATTAGCAATGCTACAAAGGGGGCAAACTTCCAGATAAACCGCTGCCGTCGGTCACGCGGGTGGTGTTCCAAATTTGGAGGCAGGCGTTATAGCGTATGGGATGGTGGAACACATTGATCCGAGAGACTCCCTTGTGGCACAACGGGCGTCTGCCCGGAATGGTGGCTCTTCAGGGCTTTAGGGGCTGGGATGCCATAGGTATCTCGACACTGGGGGATATCATGACAGATACTACACTTCAGTCCTTTCGGATCTGAGGGAGGAATTCTGTTTGCCCCGATCTCAGTTTTATCAATACCTTCAGCTCCGCTCTGCGCTGACCCCCAGTCTGAGGGATCTGGAGGACCTTCCCAACTTTAGCCCGTTGGAGGCGAAGGTCTTAATGGGTGATCTGGAAACCAAGAAGATCTCCCAGATCTCCAGTCCCTAGTTACACACTGCTCAACCAGACTTATGAAACTTCGGGGGGATTGAGAACAAGACGTGGGTGCTCTAGAGGGGAAGGACTGGAGAGAGGCTCTGGCTGCCAAGAGAGGAGCGGCCATTACGATGCGTCTCCACCTCTTTCAGTTTAAATACCTACACAGAGTATATTACACCCGAACCCGCTTGTGGAGGGCGGGATTGATCGCCTCCCCGGAGTGCCTTTGGTGTGGAAGGGAGGAGGGCATGTTTTTGCATACTGTCTGGCAGACCGATTTTGGAGGGGGGTGTTTACTTGCCTGTCTGAGGTCCTTGGGTGGGAACTACCGTGCACACCACAGTTCGCCTTGTTGCACGTAATGGAGGGGATTGGGGGCAATGTTTACAAAAGACATCTTATGCAATTGGGTCTTACACTGGCAAAACGGGACATAGCTAGGGCGTGAAAGGATACGCGGGCCCCCTCGGTGGCGGCATGGAAGAACAGACTGGACTTTTGTATGGTGCTGGAACAGCTAATCTTTGTTGCTGGGGGGTTGTCCGTGTAAACACTACAAAATATGGTAACGATGGGCGGACTTCAGGGGATTGTGGCTGGAACCCCCTGTTGTCTTGGAGGACTCTCCACTGAAACAAGTTTAGGCTCCCATGGTCTGGTGCTGGCGTAGTGTGGGATTGCGGTGGGGGGTGTGTGCCTGTGCGTATATTTCATGGTTCTGTGTATATGAAGCGTGAGTTGAACCAGAGGGACATTGTGCGACTCGGGTGGGGGGGGGTTGTTGGGGTGGAGTTGTGGGGGGGATTTGTGCATTGAATGATATACGTGGATATGTACCTACATCATAATGTTGAAAAGCTGATTGCATTTCCTGTTTTTGTACAGTAATGCTGCAGTTGTCTCTGGGGTACAGAGCCCTGCATGATATGCGCAATCTGATAATAAAATATGTTTTCAATAAAAAACTTCTAAATAAACATTCTAAGGAAGCTGAAGCCCTTCTTGCCAGTCATCGACTTCAAGATGGCTGTAAAAGCTATAGTTATCCCTCGTGTGGAATATGGAAGTGTGATAAAGATAAAGTGATATAGATATTCACACTGTCTAATCACTATTCCATATATTTAGAGAAACACTTCAAATTAGTCACTTAGACAGTCAATCACAGTGATGCTAAATCATCCTTCTAGACACTTATACATCCACTCAGTCTTCAATGTACATTGCTATGTATATAATACTTGTTTAAATATCAAACCAACCACATTCACTGGGATGATGTCATCAGTGATGTTATTTGAGATGTCATCAGTGATTTCACTGACCATGTCATGAATGATGTAATATGTGACATCATCAGCAGTGGATTGCAGGCGCGCGAGTTATAGTTAGTACAACTAACTATATTGGAGCAATTTCAATGGTTTTGTACGAGTGAAATGTCCAGCTAACTATAACACTCCTAAAACCTATGGTTTTTTCAGTGAATTACAAAGGGTTTTTAAATACTAATTCCTAACTATAACACCCCTAAAACCTATATTTTTTTCAGTGAATTTCAAAGGTTTTTGAAATGCTAATTCCTAACTATATCAGGCCTCAAACCTGTTTTTTATCAGTGAATATATATATATATATATATATATATATATTTATATATATATCTATATATATATATATATATATATATATATATATACATATATATATATATATATATATATATATAGCTCCAAGACATCCTACAGGAATAGCCTGTAATAGACAGCAGCACTCGTAGGGGTGGTTTCACAAAAGTTTTTTAATCGGAAACCTTCAGCATATCAACAAGACGCGTTTCGGCGTATAGCCTTCGTCAATTGTTTAACAGTTGGCGTCATGGCCATTGCACATATATAAATGTTGTGGAGTATTAATTCATGGACATCAACATAGGATTGACGCCTTACAATTCGGCGCCGCCATCTTGTAACGTGCATTACACCAACGTTGTACCCGATTGGAACATAGTTACATCCTTGTGTTATGTAGATACATACTATACACCATTCTGATACATTTCAACCTAATTCAATATCCCCCTGGATGGGCACGTACTCCGAACAATTGTTCCACAAAATTGCTCACTTAATCTCGCCCTGTATGGGCTTGAGTGGTCCAACTTTCTACTCCACATATAATCTGTCCTCTTTTTAGCGTTTGTTGAGACTAGTTCATATTTAGCATTTATAGCCAATTCATTCTCATGTATGTCCATTCTTATAAACACATTTTCACATTTACACACAGGGGTGTGGAATTTATTGAAATATGTACTTGTCCATGGGACAAGTAGCTTCATAAATCTACTTGTCCTGTAACAAAATCCACTTGTCCCTTTGGTGCCATGTAGTGCACCGTCAAATAATTGCTGCAATCTCTTTGTAGAAGAGCTCTGATAATAGCCTCTCTGGTTATGTCAGGCTAATACTATAGAAGGATTTGAATTTTGGAGGTTTTCACCAGTTCTTCTCTAATTTTTTCCCATACTGAGAAAGGTCGGAAATTTACCCCTGACAACGGCAGAAGTAAAGTTTCTTCCAGGGCTGGGAAAAATGTGGTTGGAGAAAAAGTGAACTTGTAAACACTCAACAGATTTCCGCTGGGGCATATTCATATTTGCTCATGCTAAGATGCAATTCACAAATATTTTCTAGGACTACGGTTTTCTGGCCTACTTAAGGAAATTCATGTGAATTCATG
Source organism: Lissotriton vulgaris (assembly GCF_964263255.1). Taxonomy (NCBI): domain Eukaryota; kingdom Metazoa; phylum Chordata; class Amphibia; order Caudata; family Salamandridae; genus Lissotriton; species Lissotriton vulgaris. The sequence continues at coordinate 980,648,771 of NC_141697.1, forward strand.
AAAAACGTAAATCTCCTTTAATACAAGGACATATATCATGGGTGCACTTTCTTGACTTTAACATTTGAGCCCCTAATCAAATTTGAGTTAACCAAGACCTTTTGTTTTTATTGAAATGGTATCTCTTCCTATCTGTGAGCTGGCTTCATTGTGTGTGACAGCATTCTGCTCTTTTACAAAATAGTTTTGTTCAGTGCCGGGAATTTCTATGGCAATGGGGCTTTTATGAGACCAAATGCTAGCTGTCTAGTAAGAACTCGCTGGCAAACAGCACCACGCCTACCTGATAATCCCAAGGTAGAGAAAGGAGCACAATGTAGGCCAAGTGAGTAACCAGAACATTTAAATACCCCCCACGTTGATTCAAAGTTCTTATGACACCAAGCAAGCGAAAAAAAGTAATTGGAATCCTCTCCACAATAGCTCTCTTGCCTCTTCCATCTAAGCATCTATTCATTCATCCTTTCACCCACTGATATCTAGCATTTCACCTTTACATTGGCACCCATTCATTCTTTTATCCATTACCTTTTACCAATCTGTTCATCCATCTGTTCATCTGTCTGTCGATCCACTCATCCATATCCAAACCTACCCATTCATCTCCAAACCTATCCATTTCAACCAACCATCCATCCATCCTTTCGCTCATCCATACACCCTCCCTTTCACTCCATCTAGATACCCTTCCATTCACTTCATATATCCACCCTCCCTTTCACTCATCCTTCCACCCACCCTTCGACCCATCCATCAATCCATCCATTTATCCTTTACATTCATCCATCCTTTCGCTCTCTAATCCTTACACCCTGTAACCCATCCACTCATTCACCCTTTCCTTCATTATAACATCCTTTGTCCATCCACCATCCCGGTCACTCATTCATCCATCCATCCATCCATCCATCCATCTACTCACTCATCCTTTCACCCACACATCCATTCATCCTTTCAAATTAATTACAAGTCTTTGTCTGCCGAGCTGCAGACAGAAGAGGCCCATCAAGAGCTCCACCACCTCTACTGTTGCTGCTAAAAACTATCCTGCCATCTCCAAACCTATCGATCCAACTGATCCATCCCGCCTTCCTTTCACTCATCCATCCTTTTGCGCATCCATCCATCCTTTCACCCCACACATCCTCCTTTTCACTCCTATTCATCCATCCTTTCACTCATCCCTCCATCCATCCACCCCATCCATCCTCCTTTTCACTCATCTATCCACCTACCCTTTCACTTCATCCATTTATGCTTTAGCTCATCCATCCACCCTTTCAACCATCCATCTTCCGTTTCGCTCATATATCCATCCACCCTTTCACTAATCCCTCCATCCACCTTTACACTCAACTCTCCACCCACCAAGCCATCCGTCAACCCTTCCACCCAGCCACCCACCCACCCATCCATCCATCCCTCAACCAGTCAGCTATCTATTCATCTATTCTTTCACCCATTAATCCACCCTTTCAGTAAGTCGTCCATCCTTTCACTCATCAATCCACTTTCAACCTATCCATCCACTCACCCATCCCTTCATTCACCCTTGCTCTTTTCCTCCCATTCTCACACATCCATCCTTACATCCATCCACTCATTCATCCATCTATCCATTCACCCTTTCACTCCACTCATTCATCCATCTATCCATCCTATCACACATTCATCCATGCATCCATCGATTCACCCTTTCACTCATTAATGTATGCATCTATTATCCACTCTTGCACGTATTCAACCATGCATCTGTACATCTACCCTTTCACGTATTCATACATGCACCTATCCATCAACTCATTCATCCATGCACCTATCATCCACCCTTTCACTCACTCATCCATTTATGAATCTAAAAATCCACCCTTACGCTCCACTCATTCATCCATCCAGCCTTTCACTCATTCATCCATGCATCTATCCATTCACCCATTCACTCATTAATGTATGCATCTATCATCCACTCTTGCACGTATTCATCCATGTATCTGTATATCCACCCTTTCACTCATTCATCCATGCATCAATCCATTCACCCATTCACTCATTAATGTATGCATCTATCATCCACTCTTGCACGTATTCATCCATGTATCTGTATATCCACCCTTGCACTCATTCATGCATCAATCAATTCACCCATTCACTCATTAATGTATGCATCTATCATCCACCCTTGCACGTATTCATCCATGCAACACATTTCTACATTAACAATTAATTCTCAAATTTCATCATATTCTTCAATACATTCATTTATACGACACTTCCTAAGAAATGAAGACCGTAGAATATCATAGGGGAATAACTGTTGCAACATTACAGATATCCAATTCTTTTCTGAAATCACTATCCCAAATGAACTTCTAATTCTTCGTGCATATTCAGACCATTAGGCATTTTACTTTGTAAGTCTATTATGTACCTTGACTCGAGACGTCTTAGTCTCTGTAACCGGTCACCCCCCCTCACATTCATGGGGACACTATCAAGGCACATGTAGGTCAACAGATCCCTGTTGCGTCCATGGGCCTTGTCAAAATGCCTCGCTACGGGATAAGACTCGTCTACATTCTTAATAGCGCGCATATGCTCCAATATACGGATTTTTACTTGGTGAGTGGTACTTCCAATATATCTCTTACCACACGGACAAATCAAACAATATATGGCATATGGAGTGGTACAAGTCAGAAATTTCTTAATTTTCTTAGGTGTAGCTAGACCTGGGACCGTGTAAGTCAAGGAACGTTTGCTGAATTTGCACGCTTTACAGCGCCCGCATGGGAAGAAGCCATTTAATGGTTCCAATGGAGGTTTAGTTACATGTGCTTCATAGTGACTATGTACTAGATGGTCTTTCAGGGCTTTGACCTTACTAAAGGTAATTAGAGGATTCGATGGTAAATCTGCTTTAATGATATTATCGGTTAAGAGGATATTCCAATTCTTTTTCAGAATCCTCCTGAGATCCCCTGCATTAATGGAGAAAGGGGTGATGAATCTAAAACCCCCACCTTCAGATTCCTTCTCCTTTGTCTTTAGCAATTCATCCCTCTCTACCTTATTCACTTTATTAAGTGCCTGTGTTAGCACCCCATCATTGTAACCTCTGACCTTGAATCTAGACAAACTTTGTTTAGTAGCCTTTCGAAATTCATGTTCACATGAGTTGTTTCTTTTAAGTCTTAACAGTTCTCCATACGGGATACTGTTGACCAACTTCGTCGGATGGCTACTGGTGGCATACAAAGTGGAGTTCCCTGCGGTGGATTTTCTGAAGAGTTTGGTCTGAATCTTACCCTCTTCTATATATACCGTGAGATCTAAATAGTTAACCTCCTTCCTGCTTATTTCTCCAGAAAATTTAAGGTTAACCTCATTGTTGTTTAGAACATCAATGTACATAGCTGCCATTTCAACAGGGCTGTCCATTATAATAAACAAATCCTCTATATAACGATACCACCCCTTGATCCTGCAATTCCATTCTTGATTATTCGGTGACCAGGCACCTACTCCTCCCACCACCCAACAAAAAGGTTCGCGAAACTGGGGGTGGAGCAGGTGCCCATCGCCACGCCTGACAATTGTCTGTATAGTTGTTTTCCAAACAAAAATATGTTGTTGTTTAGGCAAAATCTCAGGAACTCACATAGCATTTTATTGTGTTCATATTATCGCATAGATCTCAATTCCAAGAAACTCTCTATCGCTCTTAATCCATCCTCGTGTGTAATACAAGTGTATAGGCTAGTTATGTCTAGTACCATCATACAGTAGCTTTCTTTCCAAACAGTATTTTTCAGGCAGTTAAGAAAATGTTTTGTATCTTTGAGGTAGGATTTCAATGTCACAACGTGAGGGAAGAGAAAGGAGTCAATATACATTGATAGATGTTCTGTGAGACTCCCTTGTGAGGCCACAATGGGTCTTCCCGGTGGATTCAGTTTATCTTTATGAACCTTTGGCAGGTAATAGAATGTGGGTGTAGTGGGGCTAAGACATCTCAAAAACAGATATTCATCCGAATTCAGCATATCCAGTTTATACCATTTGGAAATCATATCATGGTAATCCATAATGCTTTGATTGTATATTCTGTCATTGATTTTCATATATGTATTGATGTCTTCCAGTTGTCGTAGGGCTTCCGTTTCATATTGCACTTTTGTCAGCAACACAATGGTCCCCCCTTTGTCTGAGGGTTTACATAGTATACACCATTCTGATACATTTCAACCTAATACATGGGCGAGATTAAGTGAGCAATTTTGTGGAACAATTGTTCGGAGTACGTGCCCATCCAGGGCGATATTGAATTAGGTTGAAATGTATCAGAATGGTGTATACTATGTATCTACATAACACAAGGATGTAACTATGTTCCAATCGGGTACAACGTTGGTGTAATGCACGTTACAAGATGGAGGCGCCGAATTGTAAGGCGTCAATCCTATGTTGATGTCCATGAATTAATACTCCACAACATTTATATATGTGCAATGGTAATGACGCCAACTGTTAAACAATTGACGAAGGCTATACGCCGAAACGCGTCTTGTTGATATGCTGAAGGTTTCCGATTAAAAAACTTTTGTGAAACCACCCCTACGAGTGCTGCTGTCTATTACAGGCTATTCCTGTAGGATGTCTTGGAGCTTTATATGAATAACGGGTACACCCCCGCTAAGCAAGCACCTGCTCGAAGTTGCGGCAGGCTGGTGTTTTGGAGCTGTGATATATATACATATATAAATATATATATAACAGGTAAAAGAATGGACCGCACTCCGTGATTCAGAATTCTTCACAAATTTATTATGGATTTAAACAGAAAACAGGACGCGTTTCGGCATCGTGCCTTTTTCAACTGTTCATTGCACCATATGTTAAACTTTGGTTAAATAAAGTTACATGGTGAATTCAAAATGATGTCACATCCTATAGTAAGTAAACATAAAAGAAGGACTGAAATTCATATATTATTTACAGCGGCCATCTTGGAGTGTGTTTTCGTTACCTAATATACAAATCCCTTTTATGACCTTTTGAAAAACCTAAAGATTATTAAGCCCTGGATGGGCAATGCATCAGTTTCTGACCAAGCAAACAAATCATCAGTCCACAGTTCTAAATTTCAAAGGACAGTACATGGTTGAGCTGGATTCACATGAATGTTGACAATAAGATTACATTATTTACAGCGGCCATCTTGGAGTAAGTTTTGATTACTTTATCTACTACTTCTTGACCTAATTTAAACAACAAAAAGTAATTAGGTCCTGGATGGGCCATGATTCCAAAATTAACTAATCAACAGTCGACAATTCTAAATTTCATTGGACTGTGCATGATTCAAATGAATTCAGATAAATTTAAATATTGTTGCAGTAAAGGTTATCTATATACAGTTTCATCTAGTGAGAATGGCACCCAGTGAAAAGAACGTTGTGTTGTCAGCCTATTGACCTAGATGTATGGCCCATTCTTCTTCAGTATTAAGCCCTCGTGGAGTCTTGGTTTGAAGATCAATAATAAATCTCGATTCCAATCTCCGCAATTGTAACTCTCTGTTACCACCCCAATCTTTTATGGGGATTTGATCAAGACAAAAGAACTTCAAGAGATTGCGGTCCTTTTTATGCTCTTGGGCAAAGTGTCTCACAACGGGGTAGTTCGGGTCATTGTGTTGAATAGCTCTAGCGTGTTCTAGAACTCTTTTCTTTACCGGGTGAATTGAGCTCCCGATATAAAACAATTTACACGGGCGTACTAAACAGTAGACACAAAATGGGCTGCTGCATGTCAGAAATGTATTGATCCGTCTGAATTTAGATGTGCCTGGTATTCCAATAAGTTGTAACCTTAGTACTAGCGTTACAGGCTTTACAGTGTGGACATGGGAAAAATCCTGTCAGGTTCCTCAGTCTTGGTGTCCTTGGCACTGAGTCGAAATGACTATGCACAAGCAAGTCTTTTAGTGATCTGTTTCTTCTATAGGTGATTTTGGGGTGGCTTGACAAATCCTTTCCAATCACACCATCTGATTTTAAAATATTCCAGTTTCGAACAATAGTTCGATGGATCAATTGGAAATCTTTAGAGAAAGTTGTGATAAAGCAAGGGGTATGATCTTCTTCCCTGCTTGCCCTACTCTTTTCTTTAAATAAGCTTCGTCTTGGAATTTGCTGGACTTTACCGTATGCAAGTTGTAGAGTCTCATCCGAATACCCTCTTGATCTAAATCTTTTCATGGATTCTTGTGCTACACTTTTGAAATCTATTTCTAGTGTGCAATTCCTCTTTAGACGCAGTAATTCCCCATATGGGATACTGCTTTTCAGAGGTTTCGGATGGCAGCTGCTTGCATCTAGAGTAGAAATCCCAGCAGTCGCTTTGCGGAAAAGAGATGTACAAATTTTGCCATCCTGAATAAATACTTTCAAATCCAAGAAATCAACCTCTTTGTCACTAATAGTGCCACTCAAATGTAAATTGACCTCATTCTTGTTCAAATTTTGAATATACAGTTCTGCCTCAGTTTTAGGACCTTTCTAAAAAAATGGAGAGCTTGTCAATATACCGGTACCATCCGATTATTGACGACATCCATTGCTGATTCTCCTCGGCCCAGGCCACCTGCTTCTCCCACCAGCCCACGAACAGGTTCGCGTAACTGGGGGCAAAGCAGGTGCCCATCGCCGTTCCTCTCTTTTGCCTGTAATATTACTTTTGGAACAGAAAGATGTTATTGTGTAAGCAAAAATGCAAAAATTCAATCAACATGGTGTTATGCTTAAACAATCTAAGAGAGCGAGTTTTCAAGAAGTATTTTACTTGATCAATACCATCATTGTGTGCTATACAGATAAACAGCCCTGTGACATCCAATACAATCATTAGCATGTCTGGTTCCCAGACTATATCTGAGATAATTCGAATGAAGTCTGATGTATCTCTTATATAAGAGGACAGAGTTTTGACATGTTCTACCAAAAAATAGTCCAAATACTGTGACATCTTTTCAGTTAGGCTGCCTTTTGATGAAATGATGGGTCTCCCCGGAAGCAGGGTGGCATATTTATGTATTTTTGGTAGATGAAAAAATGTTGGGGTAGTTGGCTGTTGGCATGTCAAAAATTTTAGTTAATTCGTGTCAAGCATCCCCTCTGATACCCATCTGTCGAGAAGTTCATGATACTTGATAATGCTACTCTGATATTCTTCTTTGCTTATTTTAGGTGTTTCTTTTACTTTGTCGTAAAGCTTCTGTGCAGTAATATTCTCTAGTCATTAGAACAATATTTCCTCCTTTATCGGATGACTTGCATATGATATTAGGATTGGATTTCAATTTATGCAATGCTGTCCTTTGAGCTAATGAAAAATTCCATTGTTTATTGTTGGAACTGGTGGATCCATGGATTCTCATTTTGTCCAAATCAGATTTGACTATATCTTTGAAGACATCGATTGCATTGTGCGGCATTGTTGGTACGAATTTTGATGGAGGTTTGAACTTAGTTACTGCTTTGGTTTTTTGTTATCCCAAACTGTGCTGCAGATTCTATTCTATCCATTGGTTGTGGATCAGAATCTCTCCTTTGACTTGCCATTACTTCTAACAAATTCAAGTCATCAGTATCTAAATTTGTGGTTGCAGAATCACTTGCCATTTCAATATTGCCACTCGTGATGTTCTTCAATTTGTGAAATTTTTGTAGTTTCAATTTACATGTGAATAGAAACAAATTGATTCTAGTCTGGGTATATTCAAAGTCATTGGTTGGGCAACATGTTAGTCCTTTCCTAAGAACCTGCTCTTCTGTTTTCGAAAGTTTATATGTTGTCAGATTTACAATTGTTAGATCATCTTGGGTACTCATCTCCTGTTGCCTCTCTGGCTCCTGGTTTGGGTAGCCATGCCTTGATTGCCTGATGTTGAAGCCGCCTCGTCGCGTCTGTCTTGTCTTTGTTTTTCTCTTGTTTCCGGGGGCTTTCTCTTGGCCCCTCTTTGATGGGATTGCCGCATTAGTTGAAACTCCTCGCGAAAATGGGACTGTGTAGCGATTGTTCCTTGTGCTCCTATTCTTTCATCACCAGACTGTTCAGTGTCAGTTGCATCAGATTCTGATGTTACTGCCTCTGGAGCAGTTTTCTTGATTGCTCAGCTCCTCAGGGCTTTCCTTGGGGCATCGAATTTGCACGCGAAGATCAGAATACGTCCTTGTGCATAGTTGCGTGCATCTCTTTGAAATTTAATTTGTTTTCGTTTCCTGATTTTGTCCTCATATGCCAGTAGTCTTTTTTTCATAGCTTCGCGTAAATCATCAGATTGAGTGGAATTAGGGTCCTGGGCAATTAATGCTTCCAGTGCTTCTGTTTATTTTTGGCACTTTGCCCTATCGCTCCACGTGCATTTGATCAAAATCTTAAGCATGCCACCGGACATCTCCGCTGTATAGCTTGCCCATTCATCCAATAGCTGAGGGTCTGGATTTTCATATGTGGGGACCGTGTAAACACGGAGCCCGCGTGGGATACGTTGTACTTCCAAATATTTCTGAAGCGAAGTCGCTTCCCACCATTTCCGAATCTCGCGCTCAAACAGTCTCTCTAGCTGCGCTATATATATATATATATATATATATATATATATATATATATATATATATATATATATATATATATATATATATATATATATGTATTATCGCTCCAAGGTTGTCCACCTTTGAGTAGCACACGAGCAGCAGCTTGATTTATGTGTAGGTGAGGACGGGGATCCGCTTGTAGATGCCGCTCCCTAATGGATCTGCCTGACGCGTTTCGAAGCTCCATATGCTTCTCTTCAGGGGCTTTAACGGAAGCGGCGTGTGCAACCGCTAACCCACTTCTCCATTTTCCATATGACACACCCACCAATGGGAGGCTCAAATGAGACTGTGTATTATGGGAAGTGTGGTGCGGAGGCACACAATCAAGTCCTGTATGGACCCCACAAGTGGGCCCATCCTCGATTCCATGTACGGCTGCTGCTTCACTGCCGTGACACCCAAGGATAACGGGGTGGTGCATACTCTGCGGCTGGACGGCCGCATATAAATTGTCGCTCCAAGGTTGTCCACCTTTGAGTAGCACACGAGCAGCAGCTTGATGTATGTGTAGGTGAGGAAAGGGATCTGCTTGTAGATGCCGCTCCGTAATGGATCTGCCCGACACGTTTCGGAGCTCCATATGCTTCTCTTCAGGGGCTTTAACGGAAGTGGCGTGCACAACTGCTAACCCACTTCTCCATTTTCCAAATGACACACCCACCAATGGGAGGCTCAAATGAGACTGTGTATTATGGGAAGTGTGGTGCGGAGGCACACAATCAAGTCCTGTATGGACCCCGCAAGTGCGCCCGTCCTCGATTCCATGTACGGATGCTGCTTCACTGCTGTGACCCCCAAGGATAACGGGATGGTGCATACTCTGCGGCTGGACGGCGGCATATAAATTGTCGCTCCAAGGTTGTCCACTTTTGAGTAGCACATGAGCAGCAGCTTGATTTATGTGTTGGTGAGGACAGGGATCCGCTTGTAGATGCCGCTCCGTAATGGATCTGCCCAACGCGCTTCGAAGCTCCATATGCTTCTCTTCAGGGGCTTTAACGGAAGCAGCGTGCGCAACTGCTAACCCACTTCTCCATTTTCCATATGACACACCCACCAATGGGAGGCTCAAATGAGACTGTGTATTATGGGAAGTGTGGTGCGGAGGCACACAATCAAGTCCTGTATGGACCCCGCAAGTGCGCCCGTCCTCGATTCCATGTACGGCTGCTGCTTCACTGCCGTGACCCCCAAGGATAACGGGGTGGTGCATACTCTGCGGCTCGACGGCCGCATATAAATTGTCGCTCCAAGGTTGTCCACCTTTGAGTAGCACACGAGCAGCAGCTTGAATTATGTGTAGGTGAGGACGGGGATCCGCTTGTAGATGCCGCTCCGTAATGGATCTGCCCGGCACGTTTCGAAGCTCCTTATGCTTCTCTTCAGGGGCTTTAACGGAAGCGGCGTGCGCAACCGCTAACCCACTTCTCCATTTTCCATATGACACACCCACCAATGGGAGGCTCAAATGAGACTGTGTAATCATGTTTGGAGTAGCAAGTTTCATAGTGGATTCCATTCGTTGTAAGAATCGGAATGCAATAGATTAACTGATACTGCTGCTGTATTTTTATTACTTTTTTACATCAAATGAAATGTCTTTTCAAATGCACATGTATTTATACAACTTTTTAAACTGTTTTATGTATATTACTGTAATCCCTCTTGTATTGTGACTTTTCTGATTTTTTATGAATCGAATAAAGTGGTATTGACTTGACTTGACTTGAGACTGTGTATTATGGGAAGTGTGGCGCGGAGGCACACAATCAAGTCCTGTATGGACCTCCGCACCACACTTCCCATAATACGTGACCAAGCCTTATTGGCGAAACGCGTCGTGGAGATTATTTCATCTGCCTAATAAATTCTTAAACTGGAGCTCTGGGTGTCCTGTTTTCTTCAATATTTTGAAGGTTCGTGGAGTGAATATATATATATATATTATATATATATATATATATATATATATATATATATATATATATATATATATATATATATATATATATATTTCCACAACCTTACAGGATCAGGACCAGGAAAGGAGCAGGAACCACAGAGTAAGTGCAGCTTTTTAGTTTATTTCACCAAAAATTACTACCAGCATGACACGTTTCGACCTCAAAGGGCCTTCATCACATGGAATATGTGCAGGAGAGGAGGATCTGCTTACTATGGTCACCCCCACCTTTTGGTGGTGTTTCACTGTTTTTGGACTTTAGTCTGGCTGGGGCCCTGCTAACCAGGACCACAGCCTAGCTGCTTCCTCTCTAAATTGATTGCATGTACTTTAAGTACACTCCAGATTGGTTATTGGGGTACCCTTGTGAGTCCCTAGTATATGGTACCTTAGGTACCAAGGGCATAGGTACCCCAGAGGCCTACCAAGGGCTGAAGCATGTATTATACCACCCCTGGGAAACCTTCCAAAATGGCACCACAGGTCTGCTACTGCAGACTGGGTAAGGTGGTGCAGGCACCCATTACTAAGAAATAGGTTACCTATATCTACCTTATATCACTGACACATATGAACCTATAAGTCACTCCTATGGCAGGCCATATCAATCCTGAAGGCAGAGTGCTTGGCTTTGTGTGAGAGGGTGCCCATGCATGAGCAGGACCTCTCTGCAGCTTTCAGAATCTATTCTCTGAAGGTGTTCTATGATGCAGCCAGACCATACACTCATAAGTGCATTATAACCTTGCGGTAAATGCTAACTTTGGAATGGCTGCCTGGAAACATGTTGTGTTTGATGTCAAACACTTTGGAATCCTACCCCCCTCCACCCCCACCAGTCCTGGTGGCGGGGGTAGAATTCCACCCTTCTACAGGGAGAGACATGTACACACTTGTCTAACTGGTAATAGTGTTAAAGAGCCCTGGCATCACAAAATGGATGCCACAGACACGGTTCTGACCTCCTGCTGCTGGATGAAACTCCGGTTGGGGAGGCCTGGACAATAGGTTTCCTGTCACAGGGAGGTGTACCCACCTCCCAGACAGGCATTAGTGTATTGGGGCTGGGTGGGAGCATTCATAGCATGCTTTTCAGACAGTGCTGGGGGCACACTTGGTGTCCCTGTGCATACCCAAGTTCAAACCAGTTGCAGGGGTACGGAGCCCCTGCTTTGGCGGGAAACTGGACAAAGGGAAAGGGGTGTAACCATTCCCCTCCCTGAATCCACCCATAGGTGGGTCCCTAGAGTAAGTCCAACCTCCTATCTTAGTATAAGTATAGGAACCCAGTCCTTAGGACTTCAGATTACACCTGGATAAAACTCTGCAACATATATCCTGGAACTTCAACATTCTACATCGACTAGAAGACAAATGAATCTCCCTTGGTGTCAAGGAGTTACTTCCCTGTTCAAACAGGCACCAAAGAAGCATCTTCCTGGTCTGCATTTCCAAGGCTCCTGCCGGATCTCGACGGATTTGCGACTCAGGACATGGACTTCCAGACTTCTCAAAGGCCGATACGCGATCCCAGCAAAGCTGAGACCCACTCCCCTAACGAGTGCTGTGGGGCTGGAACTCCTGGACACTGTGCACATTTGCAAGTGCATCGACTTCCCAAGCTTTCCCAAAGTTGTGCATTGGGCTACTTGTAGTCCAAGCCCCGAGCACCATCTGCACAGATGATTGTGGGCCTACACTCCACAAATGTTCCGTGGGCCCGCTTCTAGCATTTCCTTCGCGATCCCTGGTCCGTCGACTGGTGGGTCCCCACGAAGGTAACTCTTCTGTTCTTTGGGCTTTCCTGGTTGCTCCAGACATGCCCTGACTCCCCTCCAAAGGGTGAGACCCTCACACCTTGCTGGTCTGCACCGAAGCCAATCTTTTCTTTCTGCGTGGGTTGTTGTTGCCAAGGCTTGTTGGGTCTAATCCGGATACCGACACCGCAGCACTGGAGATCCTTTGTGGGACAACTCAAATCCTGCTCCTGGTTGTCGTCGACACCTCATGGTCCTCGTGGCTGAAGAGTCAAGTTTCACCTCCTGCACCTGAAATCACCCGACATCGGTGGGCATCTTCTGGTCACTGGCAAGTGGCCCAGACTCTGTCCCCTCTGCTTTCAGGTTCTTCACATCTCCGATCCACCCTTGGATCCACCCTGGCTCTTTCCACTTGGACGCCAGCAGCATTTTGCAGCAGCTCTCCATTGAAATCAACGACGAAACCAGACACGAAAAGACACCTATGCACCCCGCTTCCCTGGGTGAGGTAACTCGAGTACTCCGGTGCTCCCGTGGGTGTTGATTCTAGAACCTCCTAGTTCTAAAGGTGTTTGGTCCAGGTCCTCTTCTAAGTGTCCTTAATCTTTAATTTTCCAACCGCGACTTTCCCCATGGAAGTTAATGGTGAGTCGCAGCTGTGTTTAGACACTGCACGCGTCCCTCTTGGGTCCCCTGTGTCACTACCTTGGGTAGTTTCTGGTGGCCCCAGCGGTTCTAAAGGCTCTAGGCCTTGTATCTATGTCAGTCCAACTTCTCACAATATATATATATCACTAAAAATGAAAAAAATGGGGCCGGATGTAGGAAGTCTTTCATGTGACCAACATACTGTAGAGCTCACTTTGGGAGTGAAATTTGAGAATATAAATAAACAAGTAAAACCCAGAGGGACACTTTTCTGGTAATGCTGCATTTTTGATGACCATGGAAGAGCTCTCAAGTTTCTCAGTTTCATGTGTAAGTAGTGCATCCAGCCCATGTAGTTCCTTTCTATTCTCAGATATGTAGTTCTATTAATCCCATGTAGTTCCTTTCTATTCTCAGATCTGCAGTTCTATTAATCCCATGTAGTTCCTTTCTATTCTCAGATCTGCAGTTCTACTAATCCCTTTATAAAAATGGGGTTACAAATCCCAGAGTGCAAAAACAAACCTTAAAGAGATTAACTGCTTAATCATACAAAACAATGTAAGAGCTCTACTTTGTTTCCATAGTCCAATTTCACTTAAGGAGGAGGTGGATAATTGGTTCTGCTTGCATCCACAGGGTATAACATCAGTATCTGGATCACAGCAGAAAGGGATGAGTTGCAGCCGCACCTTTTGCTCACAGTGGAACAGGATGGGCAGCAATCACACTTCTTGGTCACAGCGGCACAGGTTGACATAAGCTCGCACTTCTCTGGTCACATCTGCACGGGATGAGCCACGGTTGCACTTCTTTGTCACAGCCATGATTTTGCGGTTCCCAACCAGAACCACAACTGGCCACGCCTGATCAGACCCCCTAGGATATTGCAGCATTAATTAGCACATTTTGCGGCACAAATATGGAAATTTAGCTGCACAAATATGGAAATTTTGAGGCATTTTTGCAGCACTGTCTTTTGCAATTTTTTTAACACCAAATTCAGCAATCTTATTTTTATGAGGCATTTTACAACATGAAAGCTTATACTAAAGCACTGTGTAGCATTTATGCTGCCAGGTTTATCTACTGTGTGTATCATGCAGTATTTAGGCTCACATTACTTTCAGCTTGAGCACTGTGCCATCGTTACTTATGAATTCGTATACATTTGTTGGGACAATGTGACTGTAATTCTTTCCAATGGGAAGACCTATGTATATTTTGTTTATTTACAATTAAGGCAATTTGCTTTGGGTCAAAGCCTACATATAAGACAGAAACCGGGTAATGAACAATGCCCACAGAACCTGTATGCTTGTCTCCTTAGGTTTTAATCTTGGCCATATATGTGCAATTCTTCTGAGCAGTCCAAATCTAGCCTAATATTGTGCTGCTGATTATAATTCAAAAACAATAATGCCCTGATGGATTGTTCTGAGATGGACCGTTGTCTGGCTGATACAATCATTTTGTAAATGCTGTTGCTCCTTTCAGCATTTTCAGAACTGGTCACACAGTCCTTGTACACAACTGTGAGCTGTGAAAGGACTGGAATGCAGTCAGCAACCCCAAGCCAAAAGATGCCAGTGCCAATCACCACTGAAAGTGATGCCTGTGCTGCTTCTGGGCCTACATGTTCAAAGTAGAGGTGAAGCTCCTGATCAATTTCGCTCAAACCAGGGATAGCTGAATATGTGCTCTGGTCTTTCGGGAAGAGGCAGAGTTGTGCAGAATAGAAAAGGCGCACTTGTTTCAAGAATCCAATGAATGGTTGGTCCTCCCCAATGTACTTGCCCCATGGTTCTCAGCAAGATGGTGCAGGTACCTTCGCTTTCTGCTACAGGCCATGTAAAAGATTCACAAGAAGTACAGAAGGAAAGTATTTAACTCCACAATATTCTTCCTAAATGACTCTCCAACAAGGTTCATGATGTGTGCCAAGCTGATGATATGTATGGAGTTTGAATAATCATTTCTCAACAGAGTGTTGAATGCCTTGAGCATGTATGCCGCGTTGTCTGTGTTAAAGGAAATAAAGTTCTGAAAGGCTATGTTGTACTGCTTGCACTACAGTCCCATGGTTGCACTGTGAGAGGAACATTGTGTCTGCTAGGTGGGTGTGGATTTGACGGCCACCCGGTGCAGAAAACACTGCAAATAACACATTCAACACACATCACCATTTGACATCAGGTGTTTCATCAATTATAACCCTGATCTTCTGATCTTGCAATTGTTCTTTCAGCTCGTTCTTGGATCCTATATATCTCTCTGGAAGATAACTTCCTTGAAGTTGATGACTTCTAGGTATTGCTCCACCATTCCTTACTCACTTGCGGCGATACATACGCAACACAGGGTGGTCAGTTTTGCTCAGCGGAATGTTCAGCGATGTGCAGGCATTGACCCACTCACTTATTATTTCTTGTTTTGAGGCACTGGCAGCTGTACTCTTTCTGAAAAGTGACTTCACAGTCATCTGATGGGCACGTTTCAGTGAAGAGTGAGGGTCTGGAGCATCTCCACAGTGCTTCAAGTGTTTTAAGGAGCTCACATATGCAGGTGAACTCCTAAAAACACTATCCATTGTGTGTTTCTGGATGTGGTCCACTACCACATTGCACACCCTGCAAAGCAGTTCTCCGCCATCAGCATGCATCACATCACTGTATTCTCTGGCCTGATCTGCTGCTGTTATCTGGGTAGGTAGATGTGATTGGTACTTCACGGCCTTCACAGGCTGCAGAAACTTCTCCATCCTGATTTTGTTGTGGTGGCTTGTTGCTCCCTTGGAATCCAAAAGATCTTTGGGGTTGTGGTGCAGTCACTTAACTCACCTACAAATATATTTGGTGTTACTGGATGTGTTTCAAAGGGGAAAAAAGGCATTGCAATTGTTGAATGGAAAGTTAAGATAATGTAGGGAAGCAGTGATTAAAAATGCTTGTAACTCTGAAGCACTTGCAAATGGCAAACAATTGAAAACTTGTTGAAACATAATCACAATGGAAAATGGCACAACCCAAACGGAGTTGAACAAACAGCATGGCCAGTTGCAAAGTAAGAGAACTTGAAACCTTTTGAGGCAAAGTTGCATACATTGAGAGTAAACACATACAGAAAGGCAGAAGTCCTTTGTAGTGCAATGACACACTTGTCTGGTCCCATTAGGCAAGCTTGAGTAGTCTGGGGAGAGAGGTGGGTTGGGCCAACATAAAAAACATAAGGCAAATATTATTTCAAAAAGCAAACGACCCTGCTCCAATGCCCCAGCAAATAAGAAATAACATGGCAAAGGCAACGGAGCCACAATGAATAAACTTTACATTTTTGCAAATGAGGGTGTATGTGTGGCACATAAAAGACAAAATAGGGCAGGATGAGCCACCTGCAAAGAAAGGGAACCCTAGAACTGTCCAAAACAAATTTGTACAGGCATACTTTGAATATAGGAGCACATAAGCCAGGCTTTTAAACTCAGGGGGGCAAAAGAATATGGGCAGGCAACAATGCTTAAAGGAAGTGTACGAAAAATCCAAAAGTTGCTCCAAACCACCCTGAAAACCCCCCAAAATAAACAATGAAACCCAGATGCACTGCAACAACACTGGCTCCAAGGAATAAAAAATATGAAAACAAAAGAAAAAAGAGACACCATTTAGACAGGAATACAGTAGTTGTATCCCAAATCAAGATGCAAAAAAGAAGAAATATGAATGCATGGGCTCAACATCACAACCCCCCAAAACAAAGCAAATACAAAACCAATTGTATATGGAATGCCTTTTGGCCAAAGGCTATAAATCATGTGTACCCAAAAGCCTCCAAAGACAGTATTAAATTGTAAAGCATAGATAAATACATAAATACACATTTAAAAAAAACACACACACAAGATTACACAGAATTCTACTGCAAAACCAGTTGATGTTGGGCTACTCCTGTCAGGGTTTAGGACAGCGTGCGCCTGCCTAAACTACAGTTCCCAGTAGCTTTAGGGAAAAAACTACATTTCCCATGATTCCCGGTGGTGCAGCAGGATATCAGAGGGCGGAGCCAGGTGTTCGGTGCTCGTGATTCCGGTTTGTTAGCAAGAGCTGCTGCTCCACGGTGCCTCAGAGTTCCTGCATGTTGAATCCGTGCTCTTCCTCCGCCGAGGAACTGACTTCTGCACGGTATTTGTAATCGCGCTGGCTAGCGCGTATGTTCTGAACATACTTTTGGCTCGTTTTCTTTCTTGTGACGCTGTTCTGTTTACTCGCGGCTGCGAGTAGCTGTTAGAGAACTGGGCAACTAATCCCTTGGGTATTGCTTTCGGCGAAAGGCTTCTCTAAGGTATTTTCGAGAGAAGGGATTCTCTGATTAGGAATACAAGTGACGGAGTGCAGGGGGGGATGAGGACCTCCGCACTACCGGCATGAACTCGTGATGTTTTGAATCACTTTCCATTATTGGACTTCCTTACCAAAGCGGATGGCAGTAGTGAAGGAACTACGCCATGCCGTGTTTGGTTTACATTTGTGTCTTGCCATCATAAAGGAGACATTTGCGCTATAATAGCAAAGAGGATTCTGTTCATCTCTTTTGTTGGGAACTGTTTTGTAATCTCCAAACACTGGCTTGCTGCATTTAGTTTTTTTGTACTTTTATAAGCCTTGGATTGCCTATTTCTTCAGAGCTTTCCAGTTACTGGTCATAGGGTATGTTACTATTGAGTACTACTACTTTAGGCAGATAGTGTACATGTCCACTGTGTTCTTACACTTGTTCTTATGTTCATACAGGATAAAAAAGAAGGCAGAGGAACAGCAGTGTGGTGTATGCACATGTGTTTATACAGGTGAATTAAGGAGGTGTTTGTCTAGTGAGAAATTACTGAGTGTAGGGTTAAGAATTGTATTAACCATTGCCTATTTGTCTTACAGCTTCTTTTTCCCTGCTGTCCCTTTCCTTCTTCCCTTTATTCTTTTTGGGTTTTTTCCCCTTTTGGGGTTCTTCCCTCGCCGTATCGTCTGAACACCCTGTGTGTATACTTCAGGGTGTTCGGAGGGTCCGGAGGTGGAGTATTGTTGCTGCATACGGATCCTGTGGAGTGCAATCCTGACAACTCCTTGTGAAAAGACACAAGACAAACTGTATAGGGCCATCCACTGTCCTCGCCACTCATTGCAAGCAGGACTTCACAAATAAGGATGAGATCTCAAGGTTCTGCTCTTTAGCATATGCATTATTTATCTCCCCAGAAGTGTACAGAACCCAAACCTTACCTGCGCTGTACAGCAGCAAGCATATATTGTAGTTGCCAGACTGCCTAATGGCTCTGGAACCACCAGATTCTTTCCTCTGAGACTCAACAAAAGAACAAAAAAAGAGTTAGAACAGACTTGGCTAGCCCTTTACCATGTCACCCTTCACCAACAACACTGCCATTTACCGCTCTACGCCACCCTAAAAACCACAGCCCCCTGGACCTGCCGCGTGCCCAAAACAATAATAAAATGATGTCACCCAGTGCCTGCCGGGGTTCTAAATACAAACAAATAATGGCCCTAGGCCCACCACACACTGGGAACACGGCGGGTACAAAACATTAAAAAATAATGACACCCAGGCAGAGACGTCTTAAAGATTTTGGGGGCGCTGTGCCAAAAATATTTTTGGGGCCCCTATTCGAAACAACTTTGAATTTATTTTTCAAATCCAGCTCTTTCATGCACTCTTTGGCCAGGTCACTGACAGTGTACAGATGCTCTAGTTCAAATACTAAATGTATTTACATTTAATATGATCGGCCCCAACATTTGGAAAACATTTCCCGGGAAACTTTGCAGCACAGGGCCGCTGCAGATAGAAAGTTCTTGTTTGCGTAACTGTGTGTAATAAAGAGAACGGTTTCTGCAACAAAATTACATGGAACAGTCTCCAACTTTCTGGGACTGTCCCTCCAAAAACAGGACAGTTGGCAACTATGTAATATTCAGAAATAGTGACGTGTTTTCAATATTGTAGCACAGCAGCAGGTCACTTGTTACTGCAAATAATCTCTGTAACTCCCTCCCAATTCTCATTTGTGCGGTCCTATTGTCATCTGAAGAAATAAATCTAATAGATGTTGCATGAAATACAAACACATTTCTCTGAAAAGTCTGTAAATAGACTCTCACACATCACCCACATTAAAATACATTACTTTAAATGGCCCTGGCCTGCCACACACTGGGCACAAGGCGGGCCCAAAACATCAATGTAAAAAAAAATAATTGCACCCAGGGCCCGCCGCGTGCCCCGTTTGCGGCAGGCCCAAATATACAGAAAATAATACCATGGGGACGCCACACACTGAGCATGCAGTGGGCCCAAAACATTTTTTTTTAAATAAAGGCACTGGGCCTGTTGCGTGCAGTGGGCCCAAACACAAAGGAAACAATGCCCCTGGGTCCGCCGCACACTGGGCATGCAGCCGGCCCCAAACATAAAAGATAATAATCAGGAATCCATATGGTCGCACACTGCTCCTACTACCAGCGGGTTTACCCTTGAGCATTATGGTTAATGCAGTTTGTTCCAGCGTGTGCGCTTCTAGGAAAATGTTGAGTATATCCACTGTTGTGCTGGCCATCCCTGGACACGTGTTTCTAGGTCGTTACCTTTCATCAGCAGGGAATAAGCGTATGTATGGGGCTGCTGCGTAGGATGCCAAAAATGTTCTCAGGTCTTACTTGCACCAACCTTGGTGAAACACTCACAAACTTTTTCCCAGCTCTTCGAGTTACACGCACTGCATATACCAGAATGCAGAGGGGCGATCCGGCGGAGAGGCTAGCAGTGTGCTCCCATCATTGATTCATAAAAGATAATAATGGCATCCAGGGGGCGCCACGAGCCCCGGGTGTGGCGGGCCCAGATAAAATAAAAAATGCTCAAGGGGCCGCCGCACGCTGGTTATGCGGTGGGCCCAAAACAATGCAATAAAAAACAATGGCACCCAGGGTCTGATGCGTGTCTCATGTGCGGCTAGCCCAAAAACAAAGAAAAACAATGCCCTTGGGCCAGCCACACACTGACACGTGGCGTGCCCCAACATTTTTTTTATTGCACCAAGGGCCCACTGCATGCCCCGTATGTGGCGGGCCCACAGACAAAGAAAACTATGCCCCTAGGCCTGCCACACACTGGGCAGGTGAAGGCCCAAAACAATGTAAAAAATATATAATGGCACCCAGGGTATGCCCTGCGTGCCTCAGGCCCAAAGACAAAGAAAACCATTGGCATGTAGCGGGCCCAAATTTAAGAAAATGCCTTCGCGTGCACATGTCAGGAAGCTGGGACAGGGAGAACCTACCTGGTGTCCTCCCCCAATCTCCACTCTAGCAGCACCACCCAATAATTGGAGTTCAGGTGCAGTTCGGGCTCCTCCAGGCAGACAACGCTCCAAGATCAGCAGATCATTTGAGGTGCAGTTGCAGTCGGGCTCCTCCTTGCAGGAATGAACAGCAGGGCAGGTGAGAAGTGTAAATAAACACCACCTCACCTGCCTGCTGTGAGGACCCTGCTTCTATTGGTCCAGTGGTGAAAGCCACTGGGCCAATACAAGGGAGGGTCCGCATTCCTTGAATTTCGTGGGCACTTTTGTGAAAAGAGCAGCCTTTTTATAAAAGTGCTGATTGTGCGATTTTATTGCATATCTCTAAATCCTGGAGGGTCTGCCTGATGTCCGTCAACACCTGAGGAATGCAGATCGCCTCCTTCATCCTCCTTCCTCTAGCAGACCCCACAAGCACCAGGGTCTCGCTGCATTAGCGCAGCACCATCTTAGCACCAGTACAGCATTACCTCAGCACCAGAGCAGCACCAACTCAGCATCACTCAGCACCACCTGAGCACCACCTGAGCATCACTCAGCACCACTTGAGCATCACCTCTGCAAAAGCACACAACCACCTCAGCCCCAGCACAGCATCAGCGTAGCACCACCTCAGCATCAGCACGGCACAACCTCAGAATCAGAGCAGCACCACCTCAGCATCAGTGCAGCATCACCTTAGTATCAGCACAATACTACCTGAACATCACCACAGCACCACGTCAGGATCAGCACAGCACCACTTCCTCATCAGAGCACCACCGCCGCCAGTGCAGTACCAACTCAGCATCAGTGCAGCACCACCTAAGCACCAGCACAGAACCACCTCAGCACCAGGGCAGCACCACCTCAACATCAGCACAGCACCATTTATTTTTTATTTTATTTTATTTTTAAAAGTTCTTGTTAAGCGCACGTATACCAGCGGCTTCTTGGCGCTATAGCTAACGGGGACTGAGGGTGGAGGTAGGGAGGTCAAAGCGGGCAATTAGTCAAAGGATTTTGTAAAAAGATGGGTTTTGAGGCTTTTACGGAATTGTGAATAGAGGGGGATGGAGCGAAGTTCAAGGGGAAGGGAATTCCAGAGGGTAGGGGCGAGGACAGCAAATTTAGATCCACCCCACTTCTTTCTCCGGAAGCGTGGGATGGTAAGGAGGGACTGGGTGGAGGATCGTAAAGCCCTAGTGGGGACATAAGGGACGATCTCAGAGGAGATGAAGGCTGGCGCCGAACTGGAGCGGGCCAGGAAAGTAATGCATGCGAGCTTGAATTGAATTCTAGCTCGCACGGGGAGCCAGTGCAGTGATTTCAAAAGAGGGGTAGAGTGGTGGAATTTAGGGAGATTGAAGGCCAGGCGGGCCGCCTGGTTCTGTATTTGTTGAAGGCGACGCAGGCTGTATGCAGGAATGCCGGCATACAGGGCGTTCCCGTAGTCCAGGCGGGACACCACCATGGCCAAAATGATGAGTTTAAGTGCGGAGAAAGTGAAGAATCGGGACACCCTGCGAATAGTACGCAGTGAGAGAAAGGAAGAAGATACCACAGAGCTAACCTGGGAGTGAAGGGTGAGTTGAGAGTTGAGTTTTATGCCTAAAGTTTTGACTGAGGGAGAGGGAACAGGAGAAGGACCAAGAGAAGGGGGCCAGAAGAGAGGGGACCAGGGACTGGATGAACCACCCGTCAACACCAGTTCTGTTTTATCAGGGTTGAGTTTAAGGTGGTTGTGGTTCATCCAGTCCCTGATATGAAGCATAACAGTTTGAAAGTTAAGTGTAGCAGAAGGAGAAGAGAGATTGAAGACCAGCTGGAGGTCATCCGCATAATTAAATACGGTGACCTCCATCTGTTGAAGAGAGAAAATAAGAGGGGCAATATACAGATTAAATAGGAGGGGAGAGAGAGAGGAACCCTGGGGAACCCCGCACTGAACTCTTCGGTAAGCATGAGCGGATTTTGCGGATTGGCAATCCGCGAATTTGCGGATTTGCGAACTCGCAATCCGCAAAATCCGCGAATTCCCGCGAATTTGCAGATTTTTTTTTTTTTTGTGTTTGCCCGTGTTTCTGCCAGTTCGCGAGGGTTTTTACAATTTCGCAATTTGCGAACTTACCTGTCGGGTCGCAAGTTTTGCGAACTTGTTGTTTCTACGTGTCCAACCTGTTTGGGACACTCTTCTTCATCACTGCCACTCTCTGTCACCACTGCCACTCTCTGACTACTCATGCCACCCTCTGGCCCACCCATGCCACCCTCTGTTTCATCACCACACCCTCTGGTTGTCCAGTGTACATTATTTTCGGCAAAGCAAAGCACATCTTCCCTGCCTCAAGTGACCTGAATTAATTTGGGGCTGATTAATGTGTCACAGAATATTTTTTTAGCTGGCACCTGCTTCCTTAGTGCGCCCTGATTAGTGATCTTTTGCACTTGCTAAGTGCTTTCATTGTTGCAAAATTAGTTACAACACCTGCCCTGCCCCAACTGACAATAATGAATTAGGGGCTGATTAATGGATTTTAACTTCCAGCCTGGCTCCTGCTTGTCTCCCTTAGCTGTAATTCATGACCTTTGTGGCATATGTGTAACTATTCTGAGGTTCAGAGCAGGGTCACATAATAGTTTCAACTGGCAACTGAACTCTGGAGGGGCCCCTCAGGAAGCACTACAGGAAATGGCTACTAATGATGTGCCTGAACTTTTGAACCTGGTAAGTAGTTACTTTCAGTTTTGCTTAGATCATATTTCTGCAATTTCGCACTTATTCGCGGGGCGCGAACTCACGCGAACAGTGCGAGCAGTGCGAGCAAAATCCGCTGCTCGCGGATTTGCGGATTTTGCAGGAAATTCGCAAATCTCGCGGATTGCGGATTTCCCGAAAATCCGCAAAATCCGCGAGCGGAACGGATTTTCCGCCCATGCCTACTCTTCGGGTGTCCGCTGTGTAGTCACCCAGGCGGACAGCCTGGGTGCGGTCACTCAAGAAGGAGGACAACCAGACCAGGGCACTCCCCCCGATCCCCGCCGCCGCGATACGGGAAAGTAAGGTGTTGTGGTCCACCGTATCGAAAGCGGCTGAGAGATCGAGGAGCACAAGCGCCTGGTGCTGATTGGTGTCCATACCCTCCCTGAGGGTGTCAAGGACCGACATAACAACAGACTCCATCTCAACATCAGGAAAGCACCACCTCCCCATCAGTTCACCTCCACCAGCGCAGCCCCACCTCAGAACCAGCGCAACCCCACCACAGCAGCAATTCAGCACCAATGCAGCACCACTTCAGAATCAGCCCAGTACCGCCTCAGCATCAGTGTAGCATCATCTCAGCACAACACCAACTCAGCATCACTCAGCACTACCTGAGCACCAGTGCAGCACCATCACCTCAGCATCACTCAGAACCACCTCAGCACCACCTCAGCATCACCTGTGAACCATCACATTACCACCTCAGCATCATCATAGCACAATCTCAGCATCAGCACAGTACCACCTACTCATCAATGCACCACCACCAGTGCAGCACCAAATCAGTATCAATGCAGCACTACGCCGGCACCAGCACCACCTCAACATCAGCCTTGTACCACCTACGTATCCACACACCACGACTGCAACCCCACCTCAGCACCAGCGCAGCCCCACCTCAGCAGCAATTCAGCACCAACACAGCACCACTTCAGCATCAGTGCAGCCCCACCTCAGCATCAGCGTAGCATCACCTCAGCACAGCACCAACTCAACACCACAAGAGCACCATCTGAGCACCAGTGCAGCACCACCACCTCCGCATGACTCAGCACCACAGCAAGACTCAGCATGACTCAGCGGCACCTCTGTATCACTCAGCATCACCTGAGCCTCACCTCCATACACACACATCACCACCTCAGCATCACCTCAGTCTGCCCTCAGAATTTGGCATTTGTTGAGTTTCCCCTAGTGTACGTCCACTGCTCGTGTTGTAATTCAGGTACTATTTCCCAAACTCCACCCTCCTGTTTATGTCCCCACAAAAAAACAATAACAAATAAGCATTAGAACAGGCAGAAAGAAGTTGCTAGCATTGAAAGGAAAAAAAACTAGAAGACATTTTTTATGATAATTCTTTTTTAATAGGGTCTGTCAGTTGTACATAATGTCTTCTTGGTATTATATAAGGCAACAAAGATGCTTACAACACTTTTTCATTATAACTTTTCACAGCACAGTAGCCACACTGCTCTAGAACATTGTTCAAAGACATTGGCAAAGCCAGTAGCTCCAGCTATACACTTATAAGTAGACATGAGATTTAATAGTGTATTAGATATGGTGCTGCTTTTTAATGTCTCTGTCGCAGAAGACCAATTCAACATGCCTAGCAACTAATGCCCCTAGTAATAAATGTTCACATTTGTTAAATGAACTCTATAAACCTGCACCATTTGATGATTACTATATGCTTGCGAAATATTTTGAGTGCATACATTTATTTACAAATGTAATAAAATCCATGATGGCTTAGGAAATGGCTGTAGCATGCATTTTCTAAAATGGTTCTTCCTATATTGATTATAATATGCGCATATTTGCATAAAGTTCTTTATGTCATAACAACAAAGACACTTCCTCCGAATGATTTGTTGATCAGTGTACCTCGAATAATGCAGTAATACGGCAGCATATGCAGTTTAATTGTATACATTGTACTTTTGAAGTTAATGCTAAGTATTTCCTTCATATGATCTGAAAAGCTGACAATTGCCATAAAAGTTAAAAGCAAAAAGGTTTACCATTCCAAAGCTGAAGTTTTTGACCTTTATCTTAAATGTAAACAGAGCATTTATCACTGACACAAATTTAAAAAGCAAGTGAAGAGGCATTATAAATATCCAATGTGTATAATTCTCTTGACTGATGTGAATTCTCATATGGCAGTACGTACTGGTAGGAGGCACCATACCTTCTTCGTGTCCCTAGTGGGCTCTGACAGCATTGTTGACAACATGTGAGAACGCTTACAAGAACATCAAAATGAATACACAATTACTACAAAATTTTCCCTATGTCCAAACAAAAATCACGAAAGCCTATGTGAGGTTTTTTCAAGGTGAAGATCCCCTCTCTGATGAAAGGGCCCTATTCATGCATACTATTACATTCACATTCAGAACATCTGCTGAGTTCATTTTGCATAATACTCCATCTTGCAGAAGCAGCCCATAGCCTGCTCTTCAATGCATCGGGCTCTTTGCTAGCAACTACAAGGATCAGCATGGGAGAAATGCCATAGGATTAAATAGCGTTGCAGAATTGGTACCAGCATGAAGGCAGAGACTGGACATAATGAGTACATTAACAAACTTTCAATTGTCCCCTCTCCTTTCTTTCCTTCAACTAACCATGTCCTTCCCCTCTATCCTCTGCAAGCCTCCTCTCTCAGAGTAATGCCTACACTAGGTTGCATGCCTTTTTGCTTTAATCTCTATTATTGCACTCCTTCAACTTGCGCACAAGTCGTTTCATAAATCTCATCTCATTCTGTGAAATCATATCCCTGCACTTAACGTAACCTAATATTCTCCCGCCTATTTATTCATGCCATAAACAAAGTGAAATGCCTTAGGTTTTACCAACAGAAGTAAAACCTAATGCCTGCCCTTTCAGACTCCCCATGCCTGCAGCTTAGCCAATATATACCACTCTACAAAACACAATACTATTCCACGTAATTACACTCCATAACGCACAATCTTGCTCCACATTATACAAATATACACAATACCACATAATTACGATCCACATAATTCCACTGCCCACCATGCCACATAATTACACTCCACACCACACAATTCCACAATTAACAATTTAATCCAACCCATTCCACTCCACACACATACGCTCCACTACAAACTAAAACAGGTGGGTCAAAAAAACTTTGTCATTTACAATGCCACTAGCTCTCTCACAAATGCAAAACCAACTGCATTGCAAATGCTTCTTTATAATTCTGGTGTATTGCTTGAGAGTCGCTGACATATATAAGCATTGCTCATATTATTGGACCTTGATGCTTGTGTGCCAATTGTTTAATCTTACCACCTCTGTGGTATTAAAACCAAATAAAACCTGTTTCTCAAAAAAAAAAAAAAAAAGGCATTACAAAAATGAATACAATTTTATATAAAGTTCTACTTAACTATTAAGTCTGTGCCTTTGCATATTCTTAAAACGTCAACCAATGGCCAGTGTTCTCTAAAAAAGGAGAGGATATGGCCTTGTGGCTAGAGCTGCTGACTTTAGAGACGAGGAACCATGTTCAAACCTCGTCGACTTAGCATCCTGTGATTCTGGGCAAAATCACTTAAATCTCCCGTGCATACCAAACAAGCATTTACAATGCAATAATCTCGGCAATATTAAAGGTAGAGCTATTGGCATTGCTCAGACTTTTTTTTTTAATCATAAATAAATGGAATTGTCATTTACATTGCCAATAGCTTAATCGTTAAATAAATGGCATTGTCAGTCAGTCAGTCAGTCAAAATTCTTTATTGCGATAACTTAATATCATACAAAGACAATGGCATAAAATCACAAACAACAAATACCATGAGTAAAAACAGTTAAAAAACATTTAAAAAACATTTTAGTTAAAATCATTGTACACCATATAACATTTCATAGATAAAATATTAGTACAAGCTACGAGGTACTAAAGTGCAAAGTGCTAAAGTGCAGAAAAGGTTGCAAATTTTCCTAGGTGTGTCCCCACATGGATAATAGAATAAGGTAACTACAAGCCCTGTTACAATATAATCTGAGATTCTTGACCGAAAATTACCAGCAGCCAGACTAGTTGATATGCGAGTCTGGGTTACAAAAGGAGGTAGGCACATTTTTAAGTCTGATGTTCCTGCTTCTTATAGCTCTCACCAGGAAACTTGCCACATAAAACATGATCCTGGGAGTTTGTAACATTTGTAAGTAAATAAGAGCAGGTCTGACTAAGATAAATCCTGCTTCCTTGAGTATAGGTACAAGAAACAACTTCCGAGCATCGTTATAATAACTGCAAAACATTATAAAATGCATTGTACTTTGCTCAGAAAAATGATCACAAGAACAGGGCGGAGCCTTTTCAGGGGTGCTCCACACAGGATAAAAACCCAAATTATAATGAATCAAATTTAGTCGAAAACGAGTTAAAATGAACCTGTGGTAGGGATGAGTCACCACGTTGAGGTAGTTGTCAGGACCAATAGGTATAGCCAGCAAAAGACTGGCCCTGACACAGGGTTTCTTCAACTCGGTTTCTTCCCTCTCCAATGAAAGGAGCTCCTTCATAGCCACCTTGGTGTAAACGATGTCTTTGGATGTTATAGAGTCAATGACAGAGTATAATTCGGGCCTCCCCAACCTAGAAAAGCTATCCTTGATATACATCAACCACCCAATCCTATGAACATTATCTAGAGTCAAACAGCCCCTCATTATGGTATGATTTAGGGGGATTTCTGTATTAAGCCACATCTTAAGCCAGGCGATTAAGGGTGCTGTTTTAATCAAATCTGCGATGTAGCCTTCCCCTAATTCCAGATGGACGGTATAGGACGGGGTTGACTGTGGGACACCCAAAACAGATCTAAAAAATTTGTTTTCCGCTGTCTGAATGGGATCAACTCCCTTATAACCCCACAATGAGCCACCATATGATGCAACTGAGATGCATTTAGCTCTATATATTTTACTGATAGCTGCAATTGGCCTACCCCCCAGTTTTTTAGAAAACCCATGGAGGGCAGCGGAAGTTCTGGCCAGCGTGGCTACTCTGCTTTTTACGTGGGGACCCCAACTACCTTTCTCATCAAAAGTGATGGTGATCCCCAGATAGGGAAAAGAGGTGACGCGAACAAGCTTTTCCTGGCCACAGAAAAAGGTTTTGTGGAAAGATTTCCTTGAGGCCCGGCCCATGAGCATAACCTGAGATTTTTTCGCATTTATTTTCAGGTCTAAGGAACCCATAAAGGATTCAAAGGCGTCCAAAAGTCGTTGAAGCCCCACCCCTGTTCGAGCAAGTAGAACCGCATCGTCCGCGTACAGAAGAACTGGTATGCCCTGTTCCCCTGCACGTGGGATGTCGCTTGTAACGTCCCTAAGGGCGGGCTCTAGAGCGTTCACATATAGCGTGAACAGTAGTGGTGCCAATATGCATCCCTGTCGGACTCCCCTTTCAGATGCAAACACGTCCGTGCACCTTCCGTTAGTGGAAACTCTAATTTTGGCAGAAAGGCCAGAGTGGAGGTCAGCCAGTAAATTGACTATGGATCTGTCCAGGCCCATGTCAACTAGTTTACCCCAGAGCTTGGATCTATTAACCATATCGAATGCAGAGGAAAGGTCCATGAACCCTAGGTACATGGACCCGTCCTTAGCTCTGGTATATTTCTCAATCAGTAGATGAAGGTTGAGACACTGGTCCAGGGTACTTCTCTTGGGTCTGAACCCATATTGCACATTGCTCAAGATATTATTCTCTGAGGCCCATTCATTCAGTTTCGCTAATAAGACTCTCCCTAGAATCTTAACTGAGGAGTCTATCAGTGAAATGGGCCTATAGCATGCGGGGTCCTGCCTATTTCCTTTTTTAAAAACAGGAATAATTGTTGATGTTTTCCATGACTTAGGAATGTTGTCACGGTTTAAAGCATTGAAGACCCTGCAAAGCAGTCTTGACCAGAAGTTAGGGAAGCATTTAAAGGCATCAGCAGGAACACCATCTGGTCCCGGTGCCTTTTTGGTCAGAGTGCAATCAATAGCAGCTAAAACTTCCTCAACTTCAAAGTGCAAGTGATTTCCTGATATAATAGTGGACGCTTCCTGTGCACAATTCTCGACATGAAGTATATGTCTCTGAAGTGTTTAATCCAGTCCTCATCTGGGATATTGGTTTCTAGGGGAGAGTTATCCTCGCCTGTAAGAAGGGGTTGGTTAACAATCCTCCAGAACTCACCACTGTTTTTTGTTATGGCTGGATCTGTGAGTTGTGCCCAGGCTTCATCTTTAAGCTGTTTCTTCCTGTCTGCAATGGCCTTTTTATATAAAGCTCTGCTGGTCCTGATGAGGTCACGATCTTTTGGATCGGTTTTAAGAGCATTAAGCAGTGCAGAATGTGCTAAGGAGCAACTGTGATCAAACCATCTTTTAAGAGGTTTCATTTTGGGTTTACTGATCACAGAGAGCCTACCGTTTATCTTTCTACATATGCTGCTAAATGCAAGGATCACTTCCCCATCGTTAGCTTCACTAGATAGACACACTCCAACCTCTTCCTCTGCCTCTAACAAAATTTCTTGAACGAAGGGTTCTGGGATTATACTGTCCCATTTCAGTCTACGTCTTTGGTCCTTAACTTTAAGTGAACCATCTTTATGGAATGGACCATGGTTACGCCCTAAAAGTTCACTCTCTACTAGGTCCAAAGAAACTGGGTTGTGGTCGCTAAAGGCAGATACCACAGTTCTATACATTAAAACCTTAGATAAAAAACATGCAGAAATAAAAATTTAATCAATGATAGAGCCATTGTCTGAGCCCTTGAAAGTAGGGGCCCTGACCCCCCCCCCCCCTCCCCACAACTGGATTCGTATAGGTTCCATCTAGCGAGAAAGTTTTCAAGACAGTCCCCCTGTTTGTTATGCACAAGATGGACCATTGCACTGTTAGGGGGGGATTCTATGTCATCGCAGACACACGAAAGTAAACAAGGATGTATATTAAAATCCCCTAAGAAGATGATTTCAAATGCATTAACATCTTCACTATAGACTGACAGAAAATCATCCAATCTTCCAAGACTATATGACGTACAGTCGGCAGCATTGGAATTATAAAAATTAATAAACAAAATATTGGGAGAATCCGCTCGAGACAATTCAACAATAAGACAATGCTCAGATCCTGAGTCACATTTCTTGAGGCAACCTTTGATGTCAAGTTTAAAGAGGCTAATCAGGCCTCCCTTCGCTCTTCCTGCTGAGCTAGCCACAGCAGGGATACAGAAGTAACTGTAGCCATCAAGAGAAAAACTATTGTTTGTGTCCCAAGTTTCCTGTAAAGCAATAATGTCATACTTGGATATAAAATTTAACCATATTACATTATCTGCTTTTGTCTTAATACCTGCGATATTCCAAGTAAAAAAGCTAAAAACAGGCACATTATTCCCAGACTGTACAGAATATTCTGACTGAAGTCAATCGTTGTGGTCCAAAAAGGATAGGGGTGCAAAACGATTGGACAGTAAGAGAGGTTGAGCAAAAGGATTCTGAAACCCTTGGGGTACTGGTTGATTTACAGTGTTGCGAGTATGTTCAAAACCCCATCTGTGGTGTAAATCAGAATTAGAATCCCAACCAAAGGCTGGTGTTTTAGGGTATGTAACATTCTGTTGCTCACCATAAAAGAATTTTAAAGTTAATGGTACAACAGAGCCCTGCCTGCGTTGTGGTGGGAGTAAGTTAATAAGAATATTAGGTAGCACACCTGTGTGTGAAAAGCTTACTGCCACACAATCCCCCTTGAATTTTTTGGGGCGATTACCCAGCCATGAAACCCTTTTAGCGGTTTTGATCTCTTGAGCTAACTGCTGACCACCCCCTGGAGCTAATCTCATATTAGTTGTAAGCCACTGTAGGGCTTTGTTAGACAGGGAGGAAGGGGATTCTTCAATGCCGGCTTCTAATGGTGGTACATTAGCCAGAACTAGAACAACAGGAGAAGCTTCAACTATAAATTGAAGAGGGTCGGTTGGCTGAGCATGTACAGGGGGTATCTCAACCGTTAAAGGACCGTCCCCTCTGTTAATATCAGAACCACTAGTTTTTTGGTCAGGAAGCTGGGGTGGTAGATTATTTGGGGCAACAACTGTGTTCTCCCCCTCTTGATCGTCATCTTCCCTGCTGTTATTACCCATGTTTGACACTATCAACCCCCTCAGTTAGTTTGCTCATCTGCCCTCCCAATTTTTTAACTTCAGATTGTAGTTTGTCAATCTTAGAGAGCAATGGTTTAACAATGGATTTAATTTTCATATCTATTAACTCAGCAAATCTGTCAAATAAGTCCTCATCAAGACTGACAATAGGCTTGGCTCTTCCCCCTCCGGCTTCCTTAAGAGGAGCTTTTGGGGTGTTTACCCTCTTCCTCCTAGTCCCAGATCTTAGTCCCCCCGCCTAGGCGGGTTTTTAGTTTTCCCAGAATCCGGGCGGGAAGGTAGTTCAGTGATTGAAGTATCTTCATCTGTAGGGGATGCAAGAATTTCCTGATCCTCATCACTGTCAGATTTATTTCCAAGGTCCACTATAAGAACCTCAGGACCAGATCCAGATGGTACATTGCCATTCGGAGAGCCGGATTCCTGTGTTGTAGGACCGTTAAAACAAGCATCAGAGAAAGTCTGCAAGGTCACTGAGTCCTCAGGTGAAGGGGTTAAAGAGGGGGACAGGCAGTGTAAGTCAGGTGACTGACTAAGTCCCAAAGATTCTCTCCTTTGTGAGTTAATTTTTTCAACTGTTTGCACCAAATAGTTCTTCATGGTGTTAGCTGGTGGTGCAGAACCCTTTTTTGACATTATAGGAGATATAGCAAGGTGCCTGGACTCCTATGAATACGCAAAGGGCTATTGCCAACAAAACAGTCTTACTTGGTCAGTAGAATGCCTCGTGTGCCTCTAGCAGGGTTTCTGGCCCTGCCCCTGCCTCCTCCTGCCGATGAGGGCCGTAGAGGGCCCGCCCTTTGCCCGGGCTTCGCCCCGGGCGTCCCGCTCGCGTCCCGCGACGCGGGGGTGCTCCTCCTTTTCAGGGTCTCTGTTGGCGCTCACAGGGCGCTGCCGCGTCACTCAGCCGCGCCGCCGCGGTGCCTGCCGGGATTTGGAGTCTCCCGGAGCGGCGGCGCGGAGTCCGATGTCCCTTGACTCTTGGCGGTGGCGGCGGTGTGGGCAATGGCTTCTGCCTTCCTCTGTGGGCGTCTGAGAGGTAAGTAAGTATGACTCTCGGCGATGGCGGCGGATTTGTAATAGTCTCCCCCGCTCTGCCGGGGGTGCTCCTCCTTTTCAGGGTCTCTGTTGGCGCTCACAGGGCGCTGCCGCGTCACTCAGACGCGCCGCCGCGGTGCCTGCCGGGATTTGGAGTCTCCCGGAGCGGCGGCGCGGAGTCCGATGTCCCTTGACTCTTGGCGGTGGCGGCGGTGTGGGCAATGGCTTCTGCCTTCCTCTGTGGGTGTCTGAGAGGTAAGTAAGTATGACTCTCGGCGATGGCGGCGGATTTGTAATAGTCTCCCCCGCTCTGCCGGGGTGCTCCTCCTTTTCAGGGTCTCTGTTGGCGCTCACAGGGCGCTGCCGCGTCACTCAGACGCGCCGCCGCGGTGCCTGCCGGGATTTGGAGTCTCCCGGAGCGGCGGCGCGGAGTCCGATGTCCCTTGACTCTTGGCGGTGGCGGCGGTGTGGGCAATGGCTTCTGCCTTCCTCTGTGGGCGTCTGAGAGGTAAGTAAGTATGACTCTCGGCGAAGGCGGCGGATTTGTAATAGTCTCCCCCGCTCTGCCGGGGTGCTCCTCCTTTTCAGGGTCTCTGTTGGCGCTCACAAGGCGCTGCCGCGTCACTCAGACGCGCCGCCGCGGTGCCTGCCGGGATTTGGAGTCTCCCGGAGCGGCGGAGCGGAGTCCGATGTCCCTTGACTCTTGGCGGTGGCGGCGGTGTGGGCAATGGCTTCTGCCTTCCTCTGTGGGCGTCTGAGAGGTAAGTAAGTATGACTCTCGGCGATGGCGGCGGATTTGTAATAGTCTCCCCCGCTCTGCCGGGGTGCTCCTCCTTTTCAGGGTCTCTGTTGGCGCTCACAGGGCGCTGCCGCGTCACTCAGACGCGCCGCCGCGGTGCCTGCTGGGATTTGGAGTCTCCCGGAGCGGCGGCGCGGAGTCCGATGTCCCTTGACTCTTGGCGGTGGCGGCGGTGTGGGCAATGGCTTCTGCCTTCCTCTGTGGGCGTCTGAGAGGTAAGTAAGTATGACTCTCGGCGATGGCGGCGGATTTGTAATAGTCTCCCCCGCTCTGCCGGGGTGCTCCTCCTTTTCAGGGTCTCTGTTGGGCTCACAGGGCGCTGCCGCGTCACTCAGACGCGCCGCCGCGGTGCCTGCCGGGATTTGGAGTCTCCCGGAGCGGCGGCGCGGAGTCCGATGTCCCTTGACTCTTGGCGGTGGCGGCGGTGTGGGCAATGGCTTCTGCCTTCCTCTGTGGGCGTCTGAGAGGTAAGTAAGTATGACTCTCGGCGATGGCGGCGGATTTGTAATAGTCTCCCTCATTTAAAATGCCAATAGCTTAATTGCTCGCAAATGCATGACCTATTGCATTTACACCCACACAGAGCCACCCACACAGAGTAATTCACATAGAGCCCCCTACACATGGCCACCCTCACACAGACAGAGCCCCCACACACACAGAGCCCGCCCACACACACACAGAGCCCCCCCCCACACACAGACCCCCCCACACACAGAGCCCCCCCACACACACAGAGCCCCCCCACACACAGAGCCACACACACACCCAGAGCCACACACACACCCACCCAGAGCCACACACACACCCAGAGCCAGACACACACACACCCAGAGCCACACACACACACCCAGAGACACACACACCCACCCAGAGCCACACACACACCCAGAGCCACACACACACTCAGAGCCACACACACACACCCACCCAGAGCCACACACACACACACCCAGAGCCACACACACACAGGAGAGCAAGCACAGCCAGGGGGCAGGGGAGCAAGCACAGCCAGGGGGTAGGGGAGCAAGCACAGCCAGGGGGCAGGGGAGCAAGCACATCCAGGGGGCAGGGGAGCAAGCACAGCTAGGGGGCAGGAGAGCAAGCACAGCCAGGGGGCAGGGGCGAAAAGCGAGCGCAACGAGGGCTGGGGAGTGGGGGGCACGAGCACAGCGAGCAACAGGGGGCAGAGGTCAGAAAAGCGAGCGCAACGTGTTAGTTGGATGGATCCCATGTGTGCTGCGCACTGCTGATTTTATAATACTTGTGATTGTTTGTATTAATGAATTGTGTAACGTGTAATATTTCTGTAAAAATGTATTTCTTGAAAATAAAGTATTTTGTCTCGGCCCGCCACTGCGCAGAGCTTTCATCATCAACATTACTGCCCTTCTCTACATAACCACTGCCATTAAAGTTACTGCCCAGCATGAGGAGCTCCCACAGCTACCTATACTGCCCCTTTCTTGTAGGCACCCCAACCCACTTTATGTCCCCCCCCCCTGCGGATCCCAGGGCACTACCCTTACTACTCTCTGCCCCAAAGCTAATCATAATGCCCCACCCTACACACACCATAGCATTTGTTACTGCACTCGCAACTTTTTCCTTACGGCCCCACTCTACACACACACCAGCTTTCTTTACTGCTCCACCCTACACATGCCTGTTTTCCTTACTTCCCCACCGTACACACTCCCAGCTTTCCTTACTGTCCCACACTACACTCATTCCAGGCAGCTATCCTTACTGCCCCACCATGCACAAAGTGCAGCTTTTCATATTGCCCCACCTATTCTTACTGTACACTCTCCCATGTAGAGCCCCTACTGGTCTTAATATTTATACCCGTTTGAGCCCGCACTGCCCACCTTACTGCAGTTAAGACAAACACCCCACTCCACCTACATTTGAACCTTCATGGCCCCTCCCAAGACACCCTCAGGCCCAAACAGTGCTCACTACCAGACTCTACAGAGCCCCCCACCACCAGCCTCACTGCAGCTCCTCCACAGACCCATCTACAGAACTACTGCCCACCCACCGATCCCCCTCCCCCACTGCCCGGACTGCAATACCCAGAGAGGGGGGTTCACACACCCTACTGTCCCACCCCACAGACTCCTCTGCCCACCCACTGAACCCCACCACTGCCTTGACTGCAACACCCAGTGAGGGGGGTCCACACGCCCTAGTGCCCCACCCCACAGACTCCTCTGCACACTCACCGAACCCCACCACTGCCCAGACTGTAATACCCGGAGGCGGCCCTCCCTCCCTACTGCCCCGCCGTCCAGAGTCATCTTTACCAGCCCTCCTTGCTTCTACCTCTGCACACGTCATCTGTAGCCCCGACCTCGGAATCCTCATCGTTACCTCCCCCACCGGCCCTGCCCCTAATCTGCCCTAAATCACTTCCGCCCCCGCAAACCGGACTCCGCTCCCATATTCTACCCCAGTGCAGGCTCTCCCACCCCCATGAGCCCCCCGCCTCCCTCTGTGGAGATCCTCGCCTTTCTGCTACTCTTTGCCCCAAAGCTAATCATAATGCCCCACCCTACACACACCATAGCATTTGTTACTGCACATGCAACTTTTTCCTTACGGCCCCACTCTACACACACACCAGCTTTCTTTACTGCTCCACCCTACACACGCCTGTTTTCCTTACTTCCCCACAGTACACACTCCCAGCTTTCCTTACTTTCCCACACTACACTAATTCCAGGCAGCTATCCTTACTGCCCCACCATGCACATAGTGCAGCTTTCCATATTGCCCCACCTCACACGCCCTACTGCCCCACCCCACAGACTCCTCTGCCCACCCACCGAACCCCACCACTGCCCGGACTGTAATACCCAGAGAGGCGGCCCTCCCTCCCTACTGCCCCCGCCGTCCAGAGTCATCTCTACCAGCCCTCCTTACTTCTACCTCTGCACACGTCATCTGTAGCCCCTACATCCGGAACCCTCATCTTTACTACCCCACTGGCCCTGCCCATAATCTGCCCTAAATCACTCCCGCAAACTGGCCTCCGTGTCCATATTCTACCCCAGGGCAGGCTCTCCCACCCCTCGAGCCCCCCGCACCCCCTCCGTGGCGATCCTCACCTTTCTGCACCCCGGGGCTGAGGCCCCCCCAGGACTGCTGCTTCCCTTC
This sequence comes from Lissotriton vulgaris, assembly GCF_964263255.1. Classification (NCBI taxonomy): domain Eukaryota; kingdom Metazoa; phylum Chordata; class Amphibia; order Caudata; family Salamandridae; genus Lissotriton; species Lissotriton vulgaris. The sequence goes on from NC_141697.1 coordinate 980,685,146, forward strand.
CTTCAGCAAAGTCTCACCGACGGGGTCTGCAACAAAACACCGCAAAGGGTCAAAGCCGCAAACTCACAAGGATAGCGAGCAACAGGGGGGCGGGCGTGGTCAGAAAAGCGAGCGAGAGGGTGAGGACTCGGCGAAGGGATCGATTTCAGCGCAGCATAGACAAAAGGCGGGATGAAAGACAAGTCGGGGGCAGGCGGCACAAAAGAGCCGTGCATCTGTGGGAGGGAGAGCATGACGGAGCCGCTCCTGCGCTGATGGGGAAGAGGCGAGACAGCAGCAACAACAACAAAACAAAAAAGAATGGCTGCCTCAAGCATCCGAAAATTTCAGATTCAGGGCCGTGTTTTTGGCGTTCTGAGTGATGGATGACGTCACAGTCGAAAGAACGCAAAAAAAGACGCCCCCGAATCCAAAAGAGACAGGGCCTTATTGGAGTGACGCCTGTCTCCTCCAATGGCTGGCCTCCGTTTAGGAAGCCAGCCAATGGAGTAGAGAGGAGGAGGGAGGCGGGTTCAAGCCCCCATACTCCAAATCATTAAATCTCCTCCCGGAGACTGCGCAAGCGCAGCCTTCGGTCCTCGACCTAAAAAGGAATGTGTCCTTGTGTAACGTAACTGCTGCTTATGTTAAACGCTCCAATGCCTCCCAATCTGCAAAAAAACAGGAGGCAACTCCAAGAAAAGGGTGTGAAATGTTTCCTAGAGTGCAAGTTAATTATTTCACAGCGCACAAATAACCTCAAAGTGCTAATGGAAAGTGGGTCCTCCTACCTCGGCTAAATTACCTAGGGAGGGTATTAAGACTATAGAACACTGTTTTATTTCTTAAAAGTACAGTACACATTGGCCCAAGAATATGGGTACACTCAGGGCTTTAAGTGGGCTGAAAAAACAGGAGGGTCTCTCAAAGGGGCGTGGTCATTGTAATTAAGGGAGTGGCTTAAAAACACAAGCAAGATAAAAATCTGTGCTTAGCATAATGTGCCACCTGACTGGTATTTTGCTATTTGTCATTGCATCCAGATATATGATACAAGTAACATCATACCTACAAGTCAGGACTATTTTTTGTTTCTTTCTTTCTTTATTTATTTAGTGCATTTTTATAAATCACGGACATTACCCGAAGGTGTCAGAGCGCTGTACAATAGAGCCAGTTACGTTACAAGAAAACAGTGGCAACACAATACAACTTTACAAGCTGAAAATGAAGGTTACATAAACACAACATCCAACAAAGCACGCAGGAGAGAGGAATGTACAGGAAAAAAAACAAAAATTTACAATGAGTGAACTTCCAAGAGGGGCCTGAGCATGAAAGTATTAGTTCTGAAAGTGTCTTTGAAAGAGGAGTGATTTGAGATCAGCTTTGAAGATCGGGTAGAGGAGGTGGCATGGAGCAATGGAGGAAGTGAGTTCCAGATTCTCCCCGATTGCCTGAGAACGATTGTGCCATCGATCTTTCCCTTTTGAAGATGGGGGGCTCAAGCAGAAGCTTTTCCACATTGCGGTTGGGTCGCGAGCCTCCGGACAATTTCAGTTTGTTTGCCAGGTAACAAGGGGAGGACGTGAGCAAGGCTTTATGCTTGATGCAGGCAGTTTTGTGGATAGATCGTGCCTCGATCGGAAGCCATTGAAGAGAGGACAGGATAGGAGTGATGTGTTCACTTCGTTTAGACCCTGTAATGAAGCGAGCTTCTGAATGGAGAATGGATTTGAGAGGGGAGAGGTGAGATTTAGGTAGGCCCGTCAGAAGAAAATTGCAGTAATCTAGTCTTGAGAGAACCAGCGATTGCACCAAGGTTTTTAAGTCTTTCTCCTGGAAAAACCGACGAATCCCCCACAGAAGGCGCAACTGGTATTGTGCGTTCTTGGCAATAGAGTTGATGTGAGAGATTAGGTTGAGTCTTTTGTCAAGTATGACACTTAGGGATTTTGTGCTGTCGTCAATGATGGGTTTGTTGTTGAGTAAGTTCAGCTGATCCATCCACGATTGAATGGGAGGAGGTAAGAGAGAGAGATAGAAAGGAGGAGGAATTCAGTTTTGGCGGGATTTAGAATGAGTTGGTGAGCTAACAAGCAGCTGTGAATGGAGTTTAGAGTAGGGATGAGTAGTGAGAGATCGTGTGCGGAAGACACCTTGAGGTAGATTTGAGTGTCATCCTCATAAAGATGGTAATGGATCCCAGATTTGCATAGGATGTTCCCCAATGGTTCCAGGTAGAGATTAAACAAGGTGGGTGCCAGGATAGAACCTTGAGGGACGCCTTGACCTCCAGTCAATGGAGATGAAAGACTGTTCGCTATCTTAATCATTTGGGATCTGTCCGAGAGGAAAGAAGCAAACCATTTCAGCACAGTGCCATCCAATCTCATTCTCTGTTGAAGAGTGTTGAGGAGGGTGCTATGATTAACAGTGTCAAAGGCTGCAGGGAGGTCTAGAATAATCAGAAGACACGATTCCCCAGAGTCGAGTATATGCTGCGCATCATCAATCACTTGCAGCATGGCTATTTCAGTGCTGCAATTTTGGATGAAGCCAGATTGGAAAATGTTGAGGGGATTATTGTCCATAATGTGTAGGGCAAGTTGTTTCGCGACACATTTTTCTGTGATTTTCGAAAGAAAAGGAAGGTTGGTGATAGGGTGGAAGTTGTTGAGTTGTTCGCATCAGAAGAGTGCTTTTTAGAAGAGGGCAACGTGACCTGATTTAAGGGCGACTGGGAGGGAGCCTTGACTAAGGAAGAGAATAACTAGCCTTGTCCAGTAAGAGAGAGTATGGGTGTAGAAATTGATGGCAAAGACGCTATGGATGGGGTCAGAATAATGGTTGGATGGTTTGGTTTCGTGGATGCATTTGAGGAGTTCATCTTCCGAGATGACGTCAAAATGTTGCCAGCTGAGTGGGGGTGGGGTGGGCGACCTGATTCACCAGGGCTTTGACCTTTTCATCAAAGAAAATAGCGAAGTTGGCTGCTCTCTTTGTGGAGTCCACTGGATTAGTAGTTAGGGGAGAACAGTTAGAGTTTTTGATGAGGTCAAAATGTTTTTTGGGTCTGTTTTTGGCTGAGTTGAGGAGAGATCTGAAATGTTATGCTTTTTCGTGGAAGATGTCATTGTGGTATTTGGATCTTGCTGAACGTAACCGAGAGAGATTGGAGGTGGAAGGAGATTTTCCCCAATGATTCTCCAGGCTTCTAAGGTTTTTCCTTTCTTCATAGAGAGCTTTATTGAACCAAGGTGCTGAGGGGGTGGGTCTCTTCCTTTTGCTTTGGAGTGGAGCTACCTTGTCAATTTCGACAGCTAGGATTGAGAGGCATTGAGAGGTGAGAACGTTGACATCCATGTTGGGGTGAAGTCTAGGAAGTGACCGCATAGCAGAGTCACAAAAAGTGTCAAGATCAATGTTTTTAGTGTTGCAGAACCAGGTATTAGCTCTTTTGGGTCGATCGAGCGTTATAACGTGCGAGAGATGAAAACGGAAGGGAACAAGCAAGTGGTCAGACCAGTCTACATGTATAGGGGGAGGAGTAGTCAGCAGGTCTGCTTTGGATATAACAAGATCAAAAATTGAGCCCTGGGAATGAGTGGTTTACGAGCAATGTTGGAAGAGATCGTTAGCTGAGAGAAAGGTGGCAAGCTTGTTGGCAGCCGAGTCTTCCAAGAGCCCCAATGGAGATTAAGATCACCCAGGAAGATCTGCCTGTCATTTTCAGAAAATTGGTCACTGATGAAGTCAGTGAGTTCCTCCACAAAGGCAGAGCAGTTACCGGGCGGGTGGTAGATGGCAAGGAATCTAAAGGGTGAGCCATGATGTATTTGCAGTTCTAGGGATAGGCATTCGAATGCATGGAAAAGGATGGTAGGGAAGGCTTTCATTTGAAGGGAATTCCTGAAGATGATAGCGACACCGCCCCCAATTTTGTCTGATCTGTCATTTCTGAGGATAGAGTAGTCAGTGGGTACCAGAAGAGTATGAGAGGAGTCATTAAACCAGGTCTCAGTGAGGAAGAACATGTCAAGATTCTGGAGGGTGATAATGTCAGAAATTTCCAAATTGTATTTGATTGCAGATCTGCAGTTGTGGAGTGATCCAGCGCCCATATAGAAATTCCGTCTCGATACTACACTATTCACTACCTATTACTCACCATCAAATAAATCTCACAAGGCCCATGAAGCTGAGACAGAAATTGAGCAACTGAATCATGTGGCCTAATTAATCAGACTAACTAAATTTATATGTACATTATATACAACTGCAGTATAACCTTTATAACCATGACGAATAAACATAAACATTTAATTATGCCACTTTTAGCCAATGAATCAGCTAATGGTAACGACTAAATTAATCAAGACCAGCTTGACGTTTAAAGTCTTTTATTTTTAAAATTAAAGCATAGTTTTTCAGATCACTTTTATTAGCTCATTTTTATTAATTGCAATCATTTAATTAAATCTGTAGCTTTATTTCAAATTTGAATAAGGCACAAAAGTCTGGCACTTCAAGATAGCATCATGAAAGAATTTATACAAACATAACCTAAATCCCTATGTTAGCTTTCTGACCTGCAAAGAAAAAGACACTTAGCAAAACATTCATACGTGTCCTAGGAAAAACGGACAGCACTTCGCCCTCAGGAACAGTCAGCCCTGCTCCTCTCAAAGGGATTAGGTTTTATACCTTTCTAACTCACTATTCTAACTAAAATGTAATTATTTTAATGTCTTTCAGCAACCTGATTGGTTGCTAGTCGTCAGACCATCCTGAGGCCACTTTTTCAACACACGAGAACGTCATTTGTTATGTTATGTTATGTTAGGGATTGCTTGTATAGCGCCCATCACCGCCGGTCTCTAAGCGCTTACCAGAAAGAACATAACACACTAATGACCCTAGAACCTCAGTTGTTTCACCTCCTATGATGTCATGAAGGCCTTTCTGAAAAGATAAGTTTTTAGTTTCTTTCTGAAAGGTAGAAGTTGCGATTCCGCTTTCAAGGTAGGTGGAAGCTCGTTCCACAGTTGTGGAAGGAGCACGAACAGGGCCCTGCCTCCTTTGGTCTTTAATTTGAACCTAGGTTGAAACAGGTTGGAGGTTGTTCCTGAGCGCAGTAGCCTCCCCGGAGTGTACCTCTTTAGACGTTGCTTAATGTACTCTGGGGCTTTCCCAAAGAGTGCCTTATGGGCCACACAGAGACATTTGAACTGCACTCGGAATTTCACTGGGAGCCAGTGCAGCTTCTGAAGCAGTGGGGTTACATGCACGTTTCTAGGCAAAGAATGGATCACCCTGGCCCTATCGTTTTGTATTACCTGCAGCTTCCTCAACAGCTTCTGTGGTAGGCCTAGGTATAAGGCATTACCATAATCAAGTCTCGAAATGACTGTGGCGGATACGATCGATTGCAGGGTGGAGGCAGATAAGATGGGGACTAGCTTTCGCAATTGCCTCAACACACCTATGCAGGATCCTGCCACAGCAGAAACTTGAGGGGCCATTGAGAGGTCTGCATCGATCCTTAACCCCAAGCTTTTTACCACAGAGCCAGGAGACGGAGTGGTTCCTAGCTCGGGGGGCCAGTACAGGTCACTCCAGGGATCCTCTTTGTTGCTAATCACCAGCACCTCCGTCTTATCAGCATTCACTTTCAACAGATTGTTAGTTATCCAGTTGACTGTGAATGAGAGCAGATTCCTCACTGAATCCTGGGCCTCTTTGGTGTTGTCCAGCCGGACTAAGAGCTGAGTATCATCTGCGTAATTAAAGATTTCGCAGTTCATACGTATAAGCTATTCCACCAGTGGTTGTAGATAGATATTAAAAAGCAGGGGGGATAACGCTGACCCCTGGGGCACCCCCCAGGTCACGTCGCGGATCTCAGACAGTTGGTCTCCTAGCTGCACTCTCTGGGTTCGACCTGACAGGAAGGATTCTAGCCACTTTAGCACCTGGCCTGTGATCCCCAATTTTGCGACACGGTCCAGCAAGATGGTGTGGCTGACCGTGTCGAAAGCCGCCGATAAATCTAATAGAATCAAGGCACAGGGCTGTTTGTTATCTGCCCTGACTCTCAACTCATCGGCGACCGAGGCCATGACTAATTCTGTGCTATGTTGGGGCCGGAACCCAGCCTGCCTGGTATGAAGGAGATGGTGTTCTTCCAGATGGCCAGCTAGAGTGCTGAGAACGTGCTTCTCTAGGATCTTGCTTAGAAAAGGCAGCTGCGAAATGGGCCTGTAATTTGCCATTGTCCTTTCACGTGAAGCGACACAGACTTCCGAGATTTGACACATTTTATTAAATCATTTCACAGTTTCCTCCATAGCTCGGCTGATCCGCCGCTTGTCACTTCCTTAGCCTTGGAAAATAACTTTTCAGAGCACATTTTTCACAGTTGTTCTTGTTTTTGACTTTAGTTTATTCAAAGAAAATGTCTTTTGAAAGAGCCTTCCATCATGGCTGTGCTTGGCTCATCTCTGTCAGGCTAACCATCACAGGCCTCAAGCCTTTCACTCGGGCTAGTATTTAAACAAACACAAAAGAATAATTAATCTCAGGTTATAAAAGTCGTTCTGTTACCCACCCTCCATTGCTAATGTTAACCCATTAATATAAGTTACCTAGCAAAAAGCACAGAAAAAGCAGCATTTTATAAAATCTACCATTCTTCATAAAGTCCAGCAGGATTCTTCATATATCTGAAAAAGATAAACAGACACAACATAGACAGAAGCACATACGAAATAAGCACATGCCATTAATTTATCAGCCGCATTAATGTTTGACAAAGACAATAGGACAAACAAAACATCATTAGTAATGAATTATAAAACATACTTGCAATTGCAACATAAAGCAAATATCGTTAGTCCCGTGTGTAATAGTGTATGGAATCTTACTCTAAGTTGATTTAATAACACAAATCATGCAAAAACTCATTAATAAAATTAGTCAAGTTATGGGAGATTAACATCACGAGCCAGATTAAAATCAATTCTGAAACTCGCTCCATCAACTCCCTCATCTGGTGATTTCAAAATCACCAAACAACACCCACAATTTGAAAATGTTGAACCCAATTTAGAGACATCACATCTTGAGCTCCTTCAGTATTAGTTTCCCTAAACCCCTGCTTCAGCAGTTTGTTCATTTTTTCCATATTGATCCCTCCGCATTTCTTCTAATTCATATTCCTTCTCTTGTTCTTGTCTAAGTTTATAAATCCTCCTCTTTTCCCTCTGATGCTTCTTTCTCTTGTGGATCATGCAACTAATTTTTAACAAAAGTATCACCATAATGATGACAATTACTGGACAGAGCACTTTGCCAATGATTGAGCTGCCAATTTCTGAAAACCATTCTTTAATTGCCTGAATTCTTTTGCCTAAACGTTCAGTAAAATTTTCCTCTTCCAGGGGTTCTATTTCAGCATGAAATTCAGTGATATTTTTAATAAGGGTCTCAATATTCCGACTCTTGTCAGGAATATAAGTGCAACAATGCTGGACATGCAGGATCCCACAGACTCCTCCCTCTTTCGCAAGCAGAATGTCTAATGCAAGACGATTCTGCATAACCATACTTCTAGTAGCAACAACTATTCTGTATTAACTAACTGGAAACCACTGGCAGTATCCGTTGATAATCTATCTACAATCGTGGAAACCTTTCTTATCTTGACTGAATTCATCGTTATTCCTACCATGGGAATAATTGCACCAAAAATGTCTCCCATGACTTCTGTAAAACTTTCCCTCTTAAACCTGTTCAGGTGTTCTCCAAATTCAAAAGTACCTTTTGCATTTCTGTCAACATGGAAAATCTTTGGAAAAACAAATCCAAGGTAGCACGTCCCATACCAATGATCCGGGAGGCTAAAATATGCTTTGTTGCCACAGATAAAATAAATTCCAGGAAAAATAGGATCTCTCCCACCTTTAAATCCCCATCCCCCTATGATACGATAGGTATCTTCACATTGACTAGCACCAACGAAGAAGTTATCATAAAGTGTGTTATCTCTTCTAATACAAAATTTACCACTAACTGGTTCATCAATGTGAATTGCTGCATTTGTAATAAACACCATTAAGCTTGGCATCCTCCATCTGCCAGAATTTAGACTTAGCATGTTTAAGCACCTCATTTCTTTTATAAATTGCCCTCCTCTCCTCAACCATATTCAGGAAAGTATTTTCTTCTGCTCTCATCTTGCATGTTAAATTATTTCTATAAGCATATTCATAATTAAGTTCATTAGTTACCAAAAAGAATTCCCTCATCTGCTTCGCAGGCTTAACTTTATTTAAGCTATTTACAACTTTTAGGTTTGCAAAAACCTCATCAAAGTCTGAGTAATAGTACTCTAGATGACCTGTTTGATAAAACAAACTAGCAATCACACTGCAAGTGATGCCATTTGTGAGGGGTAACATGTTATATGTAACCCCCTCTGAGACAGAAGCAGGAAGCTTCACACAGACATAGCAGTCCTTTACATTCATCACTTTAACATATTCAGACAAAAGCCTAGAAAATGAATTGCTTGAAAAATCTCCAACAGATCTATCTTTTTTTTTTTTGAAAACCTTTATTATATTGTTCAACACAAGATACAAAAGTAACCCTGCAGCGGCAGGGGCCGGTACCACATGTATGTAACATGGATCAATAATGCCAATCACACAGCTCTTCAGCGGACAACCCATGGGTCCGGCAGCGGTAAAGAACAGACGATATACCTGAAATATTTCGAATCAAGGATATGAGTAAGGTTTCATTTTATATTTAACCCCCCCCCCCCCCCCTCCAGAACGAGATACAGAAGAAGACACAGGATAGCCGGAGCTACACATTCGGAAGTATAAAACATGCTGGTAGGTGGTAAAAGCAGTCATGGATCAAAATAGGCCAACAGTAGAAACGCAAGCGCCAGTAAGGTCACTAAGGGTAAGAACTAATCTACCTATCTATCATCACAGCCACCCACTCCATATCCCGCCCACTCATATACATCAGGATGAAACCGAAAGTTATTGCGACCGGACCCTGAGAGAAACGGAAAAAGAAAAGGGGCCATAGAACACAACAAAGGCAAAATAACAAACCCCCCTCACACCCCCCACCCTGCTGCCCCACAATGGCTACGGCCTACCCCACTAGCAGCGCGCCTGTCGCCCAGAGGAATACCCGAAAGAGAGAAGAGAAGAAAAAAGGGGCCATAGAACAAAACAAAGGCAAAATAACAGACCCCCCCACCACCCTGCACCCCTGCAATGGCTACGGCCTAACCCACTAGCAGCGTGCCTGTCGCCCAGAAGCATCCCTAAAAGAAGGAAGCTGCGGAGGAGGAGAAACAAAAACACACGCTCCCGGACTCCCCTCCCCCCCACCAGATGCGACCCCCCGGTATCAAATGCAAAAGAAAGGGCAGCAAAATACACAAACAATCCGGGGAAGTACCAAACATACCACCCGACTCCCGCAGTTCACAAGTCACAATCCCAGCAACCGATTACATTATTGTCCCGTGTCCTGAAAGGCCCCATTAATTAACCCTGGCCAGTACGAGTGTTCACTGGAACAATTGTAACCCAGGCCACAGCAGCAATAAGAGCGATAAAGCTTTCATGGAAATTCAAGTCAGTACGCACAAGCCAATTAAAGGATAAAAGTTCACAGATTACACGAAGCAAGCGAGGAAAAGCGTGGCAGGATGATGAAACTCTCCAATAGTCACAGGTGATCTTGTTGAGGCAATCAAGGTTGTCCATAGTGATGTTCGGCGAGATAGGGCTCAAGCAGGGAATGCTGACAATGTTCACGGGCGTGCGATCTGTATCATAGGAATCCGCAGCGCCAAAGAAATCCGGCTCCTGCACAGGGACCTCGAAGTCGGATATACGATGTTCCTTTGATAGCACCACTGGCAGCGATGATGGCAAAAAGCCACTGTCCGGCCTCCGGCAAAGATCGTCCATCGTTTCCGAAAGTGCCCGGTAGTTGACGATGATCTGTGAGTGGAGCGCTCTAATGGCCACCATTACGGCGTGCAGTGGTGGCGTGTCTTTTGTCCCCTCCATCTCCTCTCGCAAGCAACAGATCAGGATGCAGACCCCCGGAGGCCGGCTTCTCCGGGGTAGCAGGCAAATCTAGAGTGGACACCAACAGCGGGCGCTCTCACCTCACAATGTTACTCCTTCGCCACTGATCAGGGCTCCCGTCCGCACCCCATGGCAAGCTTACTGTATCTCCAGGAGTCGGATACGGGGCCAGCAAACGATGTGACACGCCGTAGCGTATGTGTTGCAGGCAGGATAAGAAGTCGCCGTCAAAAACCGGGAAGATTATATCTCCGTTCGGGAGACCGGACAAAGCCCAAGGTTCCAGCCGATGTTATTCAACTCCAGCCCGGATCGGTTGGAAATCGAGGCCCCAGCTTCAGCTCCAGGGTAGGCCAAGAATGAAACACGGCATATCTCTGTCACCCGGTATGATAAAAAGTTCGGGATTGCGCCTTCAGAGTCAGCTACTCCTCACACGTACGGGAGTCCGGTGTGAAATCAGGGTGACTTGCAGGATATACGAGCTGCTGGTGGAGGTCAGCGTAGCCGGGAGCTTAAGCGGCCATCTTGCTTGCTAGCGTAGCTCCTCCCCAAACAGATCTATCTTGATGGATCTCCGGATTATGCTCAATAACTCTGTTAGACTTGCCAGCATGCTTTTCCTGTTTAGTCACTGCCTTACTTGTCATATTGGCCTTAAATTTCTGCTTATCTATACCAAAAGGGTAAACTACAGCTAAAATTAACCAAACCAGTATTAAAAGAACCACACAAATTGAAGACATTTTGCAACACCTTCTCAAAATGGAACACCTTGAAGTATCAGAACTAGGCATTTTCAAAAACATACATTTTAAAATTATCAAAAATGTAAGTATCAAAAATGTAAGTAATGTAAGTAAACTATATCTCCCCTTTTAAATGTTTTTTTTTTAAAGTAACCCTAAAACAGCTTTTCTTCGACCTTGCGTCACATGCATGTGTTTTCCGGCTAACACAATTTCTTCGACCTTGTGTCTCCTAACACATTTTCTTCAGCCTTATGCCATGAACTAAAACCCTAATTTAAAAGAAAACAATTTCAATCATTGTCACTAGCTTCTTCTAAATCTTCCTGACTGCTTCTTTCAACTTCAACAATTGGCGGGATTATGATGTACGTCCACTCTGGGGACTTATACTTTTGATTGGGCTTAATCACTCTTTTTGCCTTTCCACTAATTACTTCGATTTTTCTGCCTTTCTCGTTTTTCTTTTCAGAGTCAGCTCCCTGACTTGAGATTTCGTTGACCTGTTCTTTTGACTTCTTTATCAATTTGAATTTCAAATTTTCTTCGGGCCAAATATCTCCTTTTTTCAAGATTTTCTTCTTTGGAACAGTTTCATTGCATTCAGCTTTCCAAGATCTTTTTCTGAATTTCCTTATTTCAGAACCTTCGTCACTCTCATCTGTATCTGTTTCTGAGACTTCAAATCTGTACCTAGGAACTTCTTTACTCAGCAGCTTCACTCCATTAGGAACATCATCTTTATAGCTGGTACTTGGTAATTCTTCCTCTTCTTCAGGGATCACCTTTAGCTTCCCAGTTTCAGAATTTTTGTTCCCGTATACAGAGCTACTCTCCTGCTTTTCAATACTCTCCTGGACTAGATTATTGTCTTGCTCAGAATTTTCTGATTCCAAATCCTCTTTTTCTGCTTGAGATTCTTCATCTAACAGATTTTCATTTCCTTGATCTAGAATTACAATCTCCAGATCTTTTTCATTCAATGCCTGATCGTTTTGCTGACCATCAAACTCTGAACCTTCAGGATCTCCTTCTGAATCCGAATCAGTTGTTGTATCACTTTCTTCATCAGAATTATTATCAGGAGGTGGTACACGAATTGTGTGACTTGCATGCACCCACCTTTTCAAACCCCTACACTTTACAGCATTAGTTGTCACAAGAATTACTTGTCTTGCTCTCTGCCATCTAGGTACTAAACAGTTTCTCCTTCGATGCACTTTGTTCTGACCCAATCTCCAGGTAACAGATCATGAGCTTGTTCTTTTTCTCTTGTAAACACATCTGTTCCCAACTGATGAAACACAGAATTAACTGTATCAGAAAAATTCTGACAGTACGCAATAATTGCACTATCATTTATACTCAAAAGCTTGCCAACTGGAACAAATGCTTGCCTCATAACTCTATCCATTAAAATATCATGGGGACTAAGGCCTGTCTTTTTCTCAGGAGTGCTTCTCAAAGACATCAAAACAAGTGGCAAAGCATCTGTCCACTTTACTCCTGTAGCTAAGCACATTTTTGAAATTCTATTTTTGATTGTTCCATTTATTTGCTCTACAACACCTGATGCTTCTGGTCTGTATGCTGCACAATGCAGTTTCTGCTCAATTCCAAAAGCTTCACAAATTAATTTTAACAATCTGTTTTCAAAATGCGTTCCACGATCACTTTCAATAGTCACTGGAAAACCATATCTAGGTATGATCTCCCTCAACAGCAATTTTGCCACAGTGACTGAGTCATTGTGACGAGTTGGGAAAGCTTCCACCCATCTTGAAAACAGACAAACAAACACAAGCACATACTTGAGCTTATTATGTTGTGGCATGTCAATGAAATCCATCTGCAACCTGGTAAAAGGACCACCCTCCCGTCCTATGGTTCCCAAACTCACAACAGTCTTCCTGTTTGGATTCATTTGTTGGCAGGTCAAACATCTTTGGCAAAGCGACTCTGCAATAATTCTGAATTTTGAATTAAACCATGTCTCTCTGAATAATCTGATCATGGAATCCCTACCTAAATGCCCTGGATTATGGTACATCTGCGCCATGTCAGCAATCATGCAATTTGGCATTACTGGCCTGTCATCTTTGTAGACCCAAACTCCATCTTCCTCTCGCTGTCTGCACTCTGCTTTTAACCATGTGTTTTTCTCTTCCTCATCTGCCTCATCCTGTAACTCTTTTACTCCCTGCCATGTTTCTACTACAGATATTAGCATGAGAGAGTTCAAAATGTGACTTTTGTCTTTTTCCCGATTGATTGAATAATTATTCTTTGCACAATACCTTGCAATTTCATCCGCGTAAGCATTTCCTTTGGTAATATAGTCCTCACCTTTTTTATGAGCTGCACATTTCACAACAGCAATTTGTTCTGGTAACTGAATGCCATCAATCAATCTTTTGATCAATTTTGCATTTCTAATTGGCGTTCCCGCAGAAGTTAAATAACCTCTTTTAGACCAGAGCTGACCGTAGTCATGAACTACGCCATACCCATACTGACTATCAGTCACTATGGTAACTTTTTTCCCTTCTGCATTTTCACAGGCTCGAATTAGACCAACTAATTCTGCAATTTGGGCTGAACGGATTCCATCAAGAGGCGAACCCTCTACAACATCTGAGACTGTACATACTGAATATGCTGCTCTCAGAATGCCCTCGTCTGTTCTTAGACAGGAACCATCAACAAAGTAAACCAAATCAGATTCAGGCAAAGGAACATCTTTTATATCTTGCAGAGGTTTGGTGCAATAATCTACAACATCCAAGCATTCATGATCAATGTCAATATCATTATTAACCTCAGTAACAACACCATCCGGCAGTAATGTGGAAGGATTTAAATTCACACATCTTGCAATAGAAACATTATCTGATCCCAGAATTGTTTTCTCATATTTGGTCAGTCTGTTACTTGTTAAATGCTGCGTTTTGCTTCTGGTAAGGAGAATTTCAACCGAATGAGGTACATATACCTTTACAGGAAATCCCATAATGATTCCTTCATTCTGCTCAAGACTTACACTTGTTGCAGCCACTGCTTTTAAGCAACCTGGCAAAGCCTTTGCAACAGGGTCCAAAACAGCTGAGAACTAAGCAATTGGCTTTCTCAGTTTTCCATGTCTTTGGATCAATACTGACAGTGCACAACCTTCCCTCTCACTGCAGTATAACTCAAATTATTGTTCATAGTCTGGCATTCCCAAAGCTGGATCTTCACACAAACTTCTTTTTAATTCTTCAAAAGCCTCCAATTCAGTTTTTGTCAATCTAATTGGATCTTTTATGTCTGCTTTTGTCAGTCTTTGCAGAGGTTTTGCAATTACCGAAAATCTACTAATCCACTGACGACAGTAACCAACCATTCCCAGAAACATTCTGACCGGTCTTTGTGTTGTTGGGGGTTGTATTGCTCGAATCATTTTATTTCTTTCTATAGTCGCTTGTCTGATTCCCTTTGCAATTATGTGACCAAGATATTTTACTTCTTGCTTGCAAAACTGTAATTTTGCAGGTGACACTTTATGTCCTTCATCTGCCAATCGATTTAAAAGGGTTATGGTGTCTGTTACATAATTTTCCAGTGTCTTTGCTGCTACAAGCAAGTCATCAATATACTGGACCAATGTTGAATTTCCTGGTAAAATCAGATGTTCCAGAGATTTCTTTAATAACTGATTAAAAATAGATGGACTTTCAGTATACCCCTGTGGGATACGACACCATGCTAAAATGCGGTTCTGGAACCTGAATGCAAACATTTGTTGGCTTTCTGGATGCAGTGGAACTGTAAAGAATGCATTACATAGGTCTATGACCGTATACCATTCTGCATCATGCGGAATCTGATAAAGAATTACCGCAGGGTTTGGAACAATTGGGCAACATGGAACAACAATCTGATTAATTTTTCTTAAATCCTGAACAATTCTGTAAGTTCCGTTTGGCTTTTTGATACCCATAATTGGTGAATTACATGGGCTGCTCTCAATCTCTTTCAGAACACCTTGACTTATGAATTTCTCAATAACTGGAATGACTTCTTCAATTGTTTCAGCTTTCATTCTATACTGAGGAACATTCGGGAAATCTATTCCTTGTTTTACAGTAATTTTTACTGGATCCACATGTTTCATGAGACCCATATCATTTCCAGTTAAGTCCCAAATTTCTGGATTGACTGGCTTTTTAAGCTCTTCAGGCAAATTGTTCTTGTCAAAAGCAGGAAATAATTTACTTTCCTCTTCGACCATCAACATTGTCAATTTATAAAGACCATCTACTTCTGAAGTTTGCAGTTCAATACCATCCGGTGAACAATAAATCCTACAGTTCATTTTACATAAAATATCACAACCCAACAAATTTACAGGACTACTGTCACAAACTAGAAACCTGTGTTTATCTTTATAATTCCCAATCTCAACTTTTACAGGCTCAGTTAAACTTGTTTTAATCTGCTGATTTGCTACACCTACAACTTGGATGCACTCACCAGAGAGAGGAAGGTTTTCAATTTCTGTTGATCTAACAGTAGAACGGGTAGCACCTGTGTCCACAAGAAAAGTGACACGACATCGTTCACCTTACCATTAACAAATGGACCAGCCTGGTCTACCTCAAGAGTGGGTCCAAGCACACACTCTTCCTCCTCTCTCAGGCACCGTCATGCGTATTCATCTGATGAATCATTCACTTCATTATCTTTCAACCAGAACTGTTGAGAAACATTTGATGCATTCGTTTTTGACAAAGGGTTTACCTGATTACCTCCACAGAAACCAGTTTCTGGCGTATACCTTTGAGTATTTACACAATTTGGAAATGGTGCTTGTGGAATCTGGCTCTGCTGATTGGCTACCTGTCGCTGTAGCTGTCGCTGCTGACTTAATTCATTTAATTGCTGCTGTAGCTGTTGTTGCTGATTTACCTCACTCTGCATCTGTGAATTCAATGAGGTATTTTTAAAATTTCTGGGCGGATTTTTACACTTGCGCTTCCAGTGTCCAATTTCGCCGCAATTAAAACATGGGAGCTTCTGTTTTAGCTCTTCAATATTCACATTAAATTTAGGTTTGTTATTAAAATTATTTTTAAATTTGCCTTGATTCTGATACACATTTTTATTATCAAAAGCCATTTGCTGTTGCTCAGCTACCTTCACTTGTGCCCACATAGCCTTTTCTTTAAGGTTTTTCTGCTTCGCATCAATCTCATCACTGCAATATTTTGCTTTTCTTAGGATATCATCAACTGAAATTGATTGCCATCCCACAATTCCATGTTTAATCATTTCACTGATTTCAGGTCTCAGGCCAAAAACAAATCTGTAAATAAAGTGGCTCATGTCTTTTTCACTTAATTTTTGATAACCACTGTACTGTTTAAAGACTAACAGCAATCTTTCATAAAATGAATGCACTGACTCTTTTGGCTCCTGGTTTATTCTGTCAATTTTAACCCAATCTACTTCTTTCGGGGGAATTTTCTCTTTCAACAAATAAATTACTTTATTGTATATTTCCATGACATCCTTTGATGGGGCCCCTGTAATTGTGTCTCGTGCAGGTTCTTCTTTGGGCCAACTCACAGAAATGTTGCATTCTGTCCAAAGATCTGATGGGACAACAATGTCAAAGAATCCATCCAGATCAATCCACAGAACTTTTGACACTTTAAGGAATCTGTCTACTTGACGATACCATTCCACAGGCTTTTCTCTCAGCCAAGGAAAATCATTTGTAAACAACAGAATATCCTGCCTTGACCAAGGGACATGCACATATCCTCCACCTGCTATTTCCCTCATTGGAAATTCAGAAACTATTTCACTTCTGACTCTTTTGTCTTGTTCTTTATTCTTTGACCATTTTATTCTCCATTTACCTAATTCACCTAATCTTTTAAGAAAAACTATCAATTCCTTAATATGGGTTATTCTTCCAGAAGTATTGAGATTATCAATATCTTTCTCAGAAAAATCCACTCTGTAATGTTTCTGCAAGTTTTTCTGTTTGCTTAAATCAATTTCTAATTCAGCAGCCATTTCTTCCAGTTGTTCATACCTGTTTTTCGTTTTCCACTGAATGCTTTTGCAAATCAAAAGAAGTTCATCATCCAGATACAATCTTAAATTGTCAGTACCAATTGTGCCAATTATTAATTCCTCTAAATCAGCTTTTAATTTAGCAACATCAAGCTTTTTAAATTCAGGAGCTTCTGGAGATAATTCACTTTGCGTTAAATCTATTTTTCTTAGACTTCTTTCTGAAGTAGCTGAATCAGATTCTGCTACAGATGGTGTCTGACAACCTGTCAAGCTTTGATTAAAAGTTAAATTTGGCATCACAGATTTTTCTCTATGAATTTCCGAAAGTTCTGAATAAAATTTCTCAGCCACTTTTTTAATTTCTGCATCTGCATTCAATGGAACTGTCAAAGCTGAATGTCTATTTTCTCCCTGCTCAAAAACTGGTACAACAGGACCAATTGTTACTGGTACTGTCACTGCTTCCATTCCTTTTGTTAATTGTTGAATTAAGTCTTCTTTTGCTCTATTATAATTTGAAATTTCCGGCATATCAGCAAGTCTTTCTCGGTTTCTCAGAAAATCATTTCTCTGATCAGGAATTCTGTTTTCTCTGGGTGTACTAGAACTATTTATCGACCCTACCCTCTCAGCTAATTTTAAAAATCTAGGTGAACCTTCATCAACTTCCTTTGCAGGTGCACTTGGAGAATTTCCTGTAGAAACTCTCGGGGTGGACTGTGAATCTGCTTGATAAGGTGGCGGTTTGCGTTTAGTAGAATAAATATCTTCTAAGACTGCATCATCTAATTCCTCATCAAGTCTACTTTTCTTTTGTATTTTCTTTTGACCTGGTTCTTCAGTAATCATTATTCTGACTGGATACAGACCATCATACATGTCTGCTTTTCTCCAGCGTCTCACTTTGTCCTCATGTGTTTCTCTATTTACAATATATTTTGAGTTTCTAGGTGCTGGACATTTGCTTTCATGTTCTAATTCCATCATCTCAACTTCCCATTCAACCAAAGCTTCAAATTGTGTAGATCTAGGCTTTGGCATAAGAGCCACCATTTTTTCTCTCAAATTTCTTAAAATTTTCATATTAAAGGACCCATCCTCCGGCCAGGCTAATACGCCGTCATTTTTAGTATAATGCATCCAATTTTCAAACCAAATTACAGTATGATATCCATATTCACCTTCCATATAGGCTGCGGGTGTTTTATACTTATGAAGTAATTTTCCACCACACGTTTCAATTTTCTTGTCCGGCGTAAATACATTTTTCATTTTCTGAAACCATGAAGGCTTTGTTTTCTCTTTATCGTACCAATAACTCATGTCTTTAAACAAATTTACTTATTCCCAAATGATCGTAATGTTTTTCTTGATGCTCCGCTACTCTAGCCAATCCGTGCACGAAAGACACCAACAAGCCAATCAGGTTAAGCTACGTCACCACCTTGCTCAACCAATAGAAATACTGTATTCAGAACAGACCAATCAGCTATCAGCTCGTCACTGTCACGTGACCCAATCAGTGCGCTTGCTGTGACGTATGTTAGCCAATCACAGCGCGAACCGAATGACGTACACTGCCGCTGCAGCTTCGCTGTGTGTCACTCCGTAAACTCACCCCTCCTTCACAAAAACTTTTCACAGCGCCATTTTAAACAATTCTTTTCAATAAACTTCAATTAGTAACTACAAATAAACAAACCATTTGTCTGTTTCTCTGAAAGGATAGTTTTTAACAGTCATTCAGAATTCCTTTTACATGAAAATTGACGACGCTATTTTCACAAACTCACGCATTCAAAACAGAAAACCCTGACCACGCACACACAAAATCTTTGGCAGGACTTTAACCAACCATAGAAATCCGCAGACGCTAGTAAGAATAGACAACGCTTCCTTACCCTTCACTCAAGCTTGAATAATTCTATTACTCTTTTCACAGGAAGTTTTAAAACGGGCTCACCAGGTCCCTATACTTAATGCTACAATTTCATAGACAATCCTCACTATACATTCAACCAATCACATCTAAGGTCCCTAAACTTGTGTTGTACGTCCGCAACACTTGTGATATATTCTATACCACAATTTTGAAACAGATCAAATGCACTGTGTAACTCTGTCACACTACTCTTGCCGGCAATAACCAGGAATTTTTCACACTGCAGGAAAAAATCCTTTCGACTACATATAACAAGTGTACAGACCTAACAACATGTTTTAGACATGTATCCTATGTAATTAACATGTAACATGTCAGTTACCATAGCAACCGAACTCTGCTACCAGAAGATTTGATCCAGCGCCCATATAGAAATTCCGTCTCCATACTACACTATTCACTACCTATTACTCGCCATCAAATAAATCTCACAAGGCCCATGAAGCTGAGACAGAAATTGAGCAACTGAATCATGTGGCCTAATTAATCAGACTAACTAAATTTATATGTACATTATATACAACTGCAGTATAACCTTTATTACCATGACGGATAAACATAAACATTTAATTATGCCACTTTTGGCCAATGAATCAGCTAATGGTAACGACTAAATTAATCAAGACCAGCTTGACGTTTAAAGTCTTTTATTTTAAAAATTAAAGCATAGTTTTTCAGTTCACTTTTATTAGCTCATTTTTATTAATTGCTATCATTTAATTAAATCTGTAGCTTTATTTCAAATTTGAATAAGGCACAAAAGCCTGGCACTTCAAGATAGCATCATGAAAGAATTTATACAAACATAACCTAAATCCCTATGTTAGCTTTCTGACCTGCAAAGAAAAAGACACTTAGCAAAACATTCTTACGTGTCCTAGGAAAAACGGACAGCACTTCGCCCTCAGCAACAGTCAGCCCCGCTCCTCTCAAAGGGCTTAGGTTTTATACCTTTCTAACTCACTATTCTAACTAAAATGCAATTATTTTAATGTCTTTCAGCAACCTGATTGATTGCTAGTCGTCAGACCATCCTGAGGCCACTTTTTCAACACACGAGAACGTCATTTGCCATTGTCCTTTCACGTGAAGCGACACTGACTTCCGAGATTTGATACAATTTATTAAATCATTTCACAGTTACCTCCATAGCTCGGATGATCCGCCGCTTGTCACTTCCTTAGCCTTGGAAAATAACTTTTCAGAGCACATTTTGCACAGTTGTTCTTGTTTTTGACTTCAGTTTATTCAAAGAAAATGTCTTTTGAAAGAGCCTTCCATCATGGCTGTGCTTGGCTCATCTCTGTCAGGCTAACCATCACATGCCTCAAGCCTTTCACTCGGGCTAGTATTTAAACAAACACAAAAGAATAATTAATCTCAGGTTATAAAAGTCGTTCTGTTACCCACCCTCCGTTGCTAATGTTAACCCATTATTATGTTACCTAGCAAAAAGCACAGAAAAAGCAGCATTTTATAAAATCTACCATTCTTCATAAAGTCCAGCAGGATTCTTCATATATCTGAAAAAGATAAACAGACACAACATAGACAGAAGCACATACGAAATAAGCACATGCCATTAATTTATCAGCCGCATTAATGTTTGACAAAGACAATAGGACAAACAAAACATAATTAGTTATGAATTATAAAACATACTTGCAATTGCAACATAAAGCACATATCGTTAGTCCCGTGTGTAATAGTGTATGGAATCTTACTCTAAGTTGATTTAATAACACAAATCATGCAAAAACTCATTAATAAAATGTGTCAAATTATGGGAGATTAACATCACGAGCCAGATTAAAATCAATTCTGAAACTCGATCCATCAGGAGCAAGCAGTGCAGTTCTGATGCAACCGCTTTGGTGACAGAGGTGTTTGGGCTGTTAAGGGAAATAGGGATGAGATTCTTGAATGAGGGTGCCATGTACGAGGGAGGCTGGTAGGATCTGACAGAGGAGATGGTCTGAATAGTGAACTGCGTAGAATTCTCAGGAGAGGAAGGTGGAGGCGGGGTGACGCTGGTGGTCTTGTAGCTGGCTAGTAAGTTGGAGATGTCTGTAGAGGACAGACAGTGGTTGGCTTTATTGGGGCGCTGGAGCACAGAACTCTTCGGGAGGATATTAGGGAAGGGGGACAACTTGGCGCTTAAAAGTGAGATGGACGCTACAAGTTGTGAAACAGAAGAGATGAGAGAATAAAGTTTGCTTTCCAGGGAGAGGAGAGTTGAGCATGGAGTGTTGGGTGGCACGATAGATAAGGACGGGAGTGCAGAGGGTGAGGGGGGATGAGGAGGGGTGGGGGAACGGGATAAGGGAGGAAGTGCCGAGGGAGGGAGGGAGGGGTGGGGGAATTGGTGGGGACTTGGGGAGCAAGAGTAGAAGGTGGGGGAAGGTGGTGAGCGATAGGAGTGGATGGTAAAACAGTGGTGGGAAGAGAAAAATGCGTACTGGTGTTGAACAGGGGGAGGAGCAGAGATCATCAATAGGAGGAGAAAGTTGAGGAGTAGGGGGGGTCAGATGAAGGCCAAAGGTAAGGGGATACGAGAGGAGAAGAGGCTGAACAGGGAGGGGGGGCAGGGGGTTAGATGAATGCCAAAGGTACGTGGAGAAGAGAGGAGTGGGGGCTAAACAGGCGGGGGAAGGAGGGTGGTCCCAGGAAGGCAAGGAGTATGGGGAGAAGAGAGAGGATGGTGCTGCACAGGTACTGTAGGTTAAGAATGGTGGATGAAGGGGGACAGGTAACAGGTGGAATGGGAGGATTGGGCTAGATGGAAACTGAGGGAGTAAGGGACTGCAAGGTCAGAGGGAGAAACGAGGAAGGAATTGTCGAGTAGGAAGACATGGTTGGGAAGCAAAGGAAGAGGGAGGGGAGGTTGAAGAGAGAAGGAAGGTGGAAGAGAAGAATTTAGGGAACAGGGGACGGGGAAGAGCGGAAAGGGATGAGGTGAGAAGGGTGAGACATGGTTGGAAATAGAGGAAGAGGGAGGAGAGGTTGAAGAGAGAAGGATTTGGGGTGCAGGGATGGGGAAGAGCGGAAAGGGATGGGGTGAGAGGGGGAGGGAAGGGGGAAGGTAAGGAAAGTTGATCTGTAGGTCTGGTTCTAAAACAGGTGGAATAAGAAGGGGGAGGTTGGTTGGAATAGGGGGAGGCGAACGTGTTAGTGACTCGGGCAGGTGCAGGGTGGGGAGGGGGAGTGGAGGCCGGAGGCAAAGCAGACGGGATAGGGGGGAGGAACATATTGGGAAGGGGGAAGAATGGGCAATGAGGGAGCAAAAGTAGGGGGAAATAAAGGCTAGGCCTGTGACTCCCGGGAACGCAGCCTGATGGAGTATAGGGGAGTCAGGGGGCGAGAAAGAGAGTAAGGAGAGGAGCTCAAAGAAGAATCTAGGGAGACCATATTTGAATGGGTTGGACGAAGGGAGTGGAAGAGATGGTCAAAGAGAGAGAGACCGGAGTCTGTAGCTTGCATCATGACAGTGCCATTATTGCAAAGTGTAATGGTAAGAGAGCCATTAAAGCTGGCGGAGGGGGACATTTTTAGCCGCTTTCCATGCATGATAGATGAGGAGGAGACGTTGAGGGAATTGAAGAAAAAGGTGGACCAGGAAGGGATATCGTGAGTGTAAAAAATTAAATCATTTTTGAGCTTCCCTAGGCCCCCATATGGAATTGATCAACAAAGAGGGAATCGGGGAACTGTTCAATGGTGTTGTGCTCGAACCGTTTTGCTACTACTTTGGATAGATTAGGGGGATAAATAACTTTGAAGCAGTAAACTCTGGACTTAATTTGCATGGAAGCCATGATAGGGAGGGGAGGGTCGGGGCCACTAGGGTAGCGATAGTGCAAAGAAGAAGAATATGAGGGCGATATTCCGGACGTCGAGTGAGGATAATCCAAAAAGAGTGTGGACAGGAGGCGACTAGAAATGCAGGGCCAGGGACTCTGGTATAACTCCCCTCTAAACCATCATACCGGAGGGATGGAAGGCTAGCTTGTCTCCAGTGGCGGAGAGGGAGTAGGATCATAACGGGGCCAAAACCTACCACCCTGGGATTAGGACTTACAAGTATGGTGATCCGCATGGAAATTGGAGTTCCCCAGAGGATCACAGTGATAGGTAGAGACATTTATCCTGACCTGGATCAAAACTACCAACAAAGGCTGCTCGCAGGTAGATGGCTGCCGTAGTAGCAAAACCAGTGGGGAGGTCTTAATAGGTAAGCAGAGACACAGGTAGTTGGAAGGCAAGTAAAATAGGACCGATTAGAGGGAATTCTTGGCCACCCGAAGTAGGCCAGCTGGCCAGATTGAAAGAGATGTCCAGGACTGGTGACTGACTCCAACCGTTCCTGGATGGCTGACACATTAGCTCAGCCAGAGAGGAGGTTTGTGGGGACTTTTCTTTGTTTACAAGACTCATGTGCCGCAAGCAGGAGCTATGGCCTATGTCAATCTATCACTGCAGTGTAGTCACCCTTAAATCTTTTCCATTAAGTCTCTTTGTCCTAGACCTGTCACTGTTGTATATAGTCCACTTTCCTTTTCCATTCCGTGTATTTTCCATGGGTGTGGTCCTATCTGTTCTGTATGTTCTCTCTACTGCAGAGAGGGGCAGGGTGTTCCACCGCTTTGCGCACCCACAAAGTGCCTCCACCCGTGACTGCCAGGCCGTCGTGTCGCTTCCTCTTGACATTGAGTTTAACTGACCAAGAAGACTGCCATGGATTATAGGAATTACATAACCAGGCCTATGCAAGATGGCCGCCGAAGATTGAGGATAGGCAGTGCCTCTTTCTCTTTCAATAGCCATCAGTGTGAGGCAGCATTGAGGGTCCGATCGGCGTGCAGCACGAGTTGACTCAGATAGTGAATACCTTAAATGGTATCTGGTGAGAGGCTGAGTGGGTGTGACGCTACACTGGAAGCTCTGCTGAGAGGTACGATTGAGCTACCACCGTCATATACACGCTGCATACATTTCTGCCGGAAACTTCCAGATAGCACAATTACTGGGTGGGCAGTGAAGGGTAATGGAGACCAGGAGGGTGTGCATACAATTGCCCCTCCAGGGCAGCCTCTGTGTATCCCGGCCGCCGCTTCACTTGTTATGGGGAGCACTGCTTTAAGGTTCAAAGTCTCCCAAACTGCAGCGCTGTTTACGATGGCAGTTGGGCGCCATCTTAAGGTCAGGCACAACTGATAATGGTCGACTCTGTATACCCGAGGGTAGTGGGGGCCTCTCCCACCCTGCTGACCTGATGGGAGGAATGCCGGATCCAGCCTCTGGGTGCACGGAGTTTGCGGGCTATTGATGGGTGTTATAAATAAGGAAGAGGCAGTGGATTCCGGTAAGTGAAGTTTATTCTCCAAGTAGATAACTCCACCCGTCATGGACGTCTGGTCTCCGTGAAGCCGGTGGTTACAATGGCAAACGGAAAGACTCAGCCGTCCATGCACGAGGGAAGTAGTTTGAATCACAATGGGGTCTTGTTCACCGCCTCAGGCGGGACACGCAGAGTACATCGGTCCAGGTGCAGCCTGGTTTTGAAGCCTTGATCGGCGACCTGGTGGGGTCCGCTACTAATGGCTATGCTTCAGTGTCCCCGGAGCTTCCCGCGGCGCCTCCCGATGGCAGATAGGAGGGCCAAGGCGATCATGGCTGCAGTGATGTGCTGGCTGGGCAGGGGTTTCATTCATCAAGCCCAACACGCAAAGGGCAATTAGCCACTTCCCTGATACTGGTGCCGGACCACGCTGCTTTTTAGGTTCGTTGGAGTATTGTCATCGATTTTGAACACTTTGCATTTGGTTGATCCCCTTTGCCACGAACCTTATTGCCTATCAATATTTGCGATTGACCACTTTGATACTTATTGATACTTTTACTTAACCATAAGAATTTGCTGTTACGAATAGCCCTGAGGAAGTCTGTGGCTTATACCACTAAAGACGAAACAGGTGTTGGGGGCTAGGATTGCTTATGAAGAAGTGCTATACAATAAATAAAGATAAGAAGATCGTCTCAACCTTGATTTATTAAGAACTCTACTTAATGTTGTTGCAAGCTCAGGATATATTTGTCTTTTTGGTTGTATATGGTATAGATTTTTCTATTCATTTATCAAGCCCGACTCGCGAAGGGGAAGAAGTCTGGACCTTAGCGCCAGGCAGCGAGCTCACAATGAGCCTCTAAACCTCCTCTGAGGCGGTGTGTCTGCTCCAGTCAGGAGGCCCCGGCGCCGGGCTCCGGGTGAGGGGTTTTTCGTGTCCAAGGCATGACATCTCATCTGGGCAGTAGCTCCGAGGCTGCCAGGATGTGGCAGCGCATTCTGAACACACCTAGTGGTTGTTAGTTGCATAAGATAAATAAGCAGCAAGTATGGCTTGTATATAATATTGAAAAAGCTTCCACTTAAAGCCCTGGTAACCACAAGACAATGTTGCTGCTCCCGAGTTCCAAAAGAGAAGGGAAATCCGGAGCGAAAATGATTCTCTTTAAAGGATTTCCCTTCCCCTGTAACGTTGGGGAAAAAAACGGACCTCCTGTGCCAAGGCACAAAACAGAGACCATAGATTACAGACCAGTTGCGAGGCTGTAGCATACGCCAATAACGCAGGGAGAAAGGTGTATGAATATATAAGTTTATTATCAACAAGGACCCGCGGTAGCGGGATAACAACCAGCATTAACAGGTATCAGCTGTCATCTGTCACCGGTATAGGAGTGACGTCACCTATATACAAAATGTGTTACCATGGTGATGAGGTGTGACGCTGTACAGTAAACATGGAAAACATACTAACATGTACGACATCTCCCTTCCTTCATAAACAAAAACAGAACTATTCCATAACATAGTCTTTAAACTTGGTGGGCAATTTGACCACTCTGCCTGTTCTAGAAATATGTCTTCCATTTGCATTGCACTCAATATCACTCCTGCTTGTTGCATTACACTCATTGCCTTCCTCACAGTTGTCTCCCCTAGTTCCATTACGCACTGAAGTAGTGTCCACGGGACTGGAAGAGGAGCCACCAAAACCTGCGTCTGAAACGTCAGACATTCCTCGACTGACTCTGGTGTGTGACCCATCTAGGTTACTGCTCATGTCATCCCATTCTAGAACACTGTCATTTAGACCTCCTTCCTCCATTCCTGCATTTCTCATTATGATCTGTTCTTGACCTTGTTTCAGTTTTACTATATCATCTTTGCTGCGCCATCCCTCACCTTCAATTAGCACAGCTCCTCCAGTTGCTTTGTCAACTCTCAATGGCCTGCTAAGTTTAGACTCTCCTTTTGCAATCAGACCAGGTTTCCTCACTAGCACCCAATCACCTGGTACTATGACTTTATCCCTAGCACGATTGATATTGTCAGAATAAGCCTTATTCTTCAATTGTTTACTCAGTATGCTCTCTCTCACATTGAGTTCTTTTTCACAGACTTGTCTTGCTTCTACCGCTGTTGCTCTCCATTCACCTATTTTCGGCGTAATAACACCGTTGCACACTCTTCCTCTCATCAGGAAAAACGGTGTAAACCCAGTTGCTTCCTTAGGAGTATTATTGTATGCATTTATTTTTACTTTGATAAATTCCTTCACATCCATGTCATTTGCAATAGCCAACTGGATTCCTTCTTTAAAGAATTTGTTGATCCTCTCAACTTGGCCATTGCTCTTAGGACTATACAGGGGTGTTTTCTCCTGGACAATGCCACGTTTTTCCAGGAAATCTACCATTAAACGCGATACAAGTTGTGACCCATTATCGGACACTATGATTTTTGGTTGCCCTTCTCTTTCGAAGATTTTCTCCAGAAATTTAATGACTATTTCGGTAGTAATCATCTTCACAAACTTGTAACACACCCACTTAGTATAGTAGTCTGTCAAAACTATTAAGTATTTACATTCTTCTTGTAGCAAATTGAAAGGTCCGGCAAAATCTATAGCGACCTTGGCCCACGGCCCATCAGGGATTTGCACAATTTGCAGTTCATTTTTCTCAACTCTCCAATGTTTGTCTGACTTCAAACATTGCTCACAGTTGTCTATAGTATTCCTTATTTCGCTGTCCACACCTGGCCACCAATAGTACATTCTCAGAACATTTCTAGTGGCGGTGGTGCCAGGATGCCCTTTATGAGCCATCTGGATTATCCTTTGCCTGAGGCCTTGTGGTGGCACGAATACCTCACCTCTTTTCAGGAAACCATTTTCTAGAGTCAATTCATCGCTTACTTGTTGATAACTCTTTAGCTCCTTAGGTAAATTCCTCACATGTGGCCATTTGGATTGAACATACTCCTTTACTTTGGCCAGAACACTGTCTTTCGCTGTACACTCTTCCCATTCCTCATCTTTTATTGATCCTTCACACATCACAGTTGCATCAATGTGTGCCACCACACATTCATTATCTTCCAGTACCTCCTCATTGTTTACCTTTACTGGTAACCGGGATAGGCAATCCGCCCTACTGTTCTTTCCTCCTTTTATGTGTTCTATTCTGAAGTTATACTCTTGGAGCTTTGACATAAGTCTGATCAGCCTTGAACTGGCATTGCCATTGCCACGCCCCTTGCTGTCCATCATGTACACAAGGGGTTTGTGGTCCGTTACAAGCGTGAAACTCTTGCCCCACAAATAATCTTTAAGTTTGTGTACAGCCCATACACAGGCCAGTGTCTCACGTTCAATTGTACTGTAATGAACTTCAGTGTCATTCAACTTCCTAGAAATAAATGCAATTGTGTTTTCTTCCTTACCATTCCTCTGGCAAAACACAGCACCTATTCCTTCATTGCTGGCATCCACAGTCACGATGTTTTCCAGCTGCGGATCATATGGTTTTAATGCTGGCGCCTTAGCAATTTCCATTTTGACAGTTTTGAATGCATCATCCTGTTCTATTCCCCATTCATATTTCACATTTTTCTTTAACAGTCTCCTCAGAGGTTCCACTTTTTCTGCATAACTACTGATAAATTTTGCGTAATACTCACTGAGGCCAAGGAATGACTTGAGGGTCTCTTTATTTTTGGGTTCAGGGGCTTCCCTTATTGCATGGACCAAATCATCTTTTGGCAAAATACCCTCTGCAGACAGAACATGTCCTAAATATTCAATTTCCTTTGCCATGAATTTGCATTTGTCCTTTGCAACCGTCATGCCTCTACTTTCCAACACGCTCAGAACTGTATCAATTAACTGTATGTGTTTGCTTTCAGTGTTGGAGTGCAGCAAAATGTCATCCTGAAAGGCTTCCACTCCTTTCATTTTTCCAAACAATACATCCATGAGTTTCTGGAAAACTCCTGCAGAGGATGCTAGACCAAAAGGAAGTCTCACATACCTAAATGCTCCAAATGGTGTAATGAAAGTTGTTAGTTTTTTGGACTCTTCAGACAAGGACACCTGATGGTACGCCGACCTTAAATCTATGAGTGAGAAATACTTTGATCCAGATGTTGACTGAAGAATGTCCTTGATTTTAGGCAATGGATGACAATTAATTACAATATTTCTATTGAGCGACCTCAGGTCGACACACAGCCTAATTTCCCCTGTCACCTTCTTCTTTGATACAACTATGGCAGAAATCCACTCGGATTCTTCCGCCTCTTCAATTACACCTTCCCTCTTTAATTTTTCAAGCACTTCTCTTAATTCATTTTTCACTGACAAAGGCACGGATCTCACCTTGTGCTTACATGGAATAGCACCTTCTTTAAGCTTGATGTCATGACTGAATCCTTTTACACAACCAATAACATTTTTAAATACACTTTTATGCTTTTCCAATGTCTCGCTCAATGTACTTTCTTCTCTCCCTACACAAATGCTGTTCATCCATTCCTCTCTTAAAATCACAGGGTCTTTTGCTCCTGGAACTAATACCACCCCCAGCTGGGCCAAATCTCTCCATCCTACCAGTATCCTCCCTTTTTCAGCTACGTAGACTTTAGTCTCAATCACTCTCCCTTTAAATGTTACGGTGTCAATAAAATATCCCAACATATTTATATCCTTCTCTCCAAAGGCTTTTGGGTTCATATCAGATTCAGTCAACTGCACACCCTTCCATCTCTCTTCAAAAAGGGAATCAGAAATAGTAGTTATTGGGGCTCCCGAATCGGCAGTGAACTTTAACTCAACCTCCCCAATTTTTACATCACTAATAGGACCTTTTATTTTTCCATCCTCCATTTCTATGTACAACATAATATTAGCGCACATTTCTTCGTCAAAATTACCAACTGTGTTTATACTTGTACTATTGCTTATCCTCTTTGTTTTACATAAAGTTGAATAATGTCCATACCTCTTGCACTTTATACATTTTTTACCTACAGCTGGACAGTTTTTGAAGTCAGCCAAGTGTTCACTAGAACCACATCTAAAACAGCATAACTGCTTACCTCCCACCTTTCTTTCACTCATATTTCTTTCGTTTGTCTTACCATCACCTTTTTTCTTCTCCTGCAAGTAAAATACATTAGCATTATTCCCTGTAGATGACAATTCTTTTGTAGATGTTAAGGATCTTTCGATACCCCTAGCTATATCAATAACTTCTTGCAAACTCGGTCTTTTGCAAGCCAATAATCTCTCCTGCACCTTCCTTGTGTAGCAATAAAACACTATTTGATCCCTTATGTATATATCAGTCATTTCTTCATATTCGCATTCTACAGCTAAGACTCTTAAGCATGCAACATAGTCCTCTACAGACTCCCCTTCCTGTTGCTTCCTTTGAGCAAACTTATGTCTGGCAACCATTATATTATTTTCTTCATCAAATTGCCTTTCTAATCTTTTTAACGCTTCCTGATATTCATTTAGTGGTATGAATGTTCCTGGTGGGCTCTCATACTCAGGTAAACTGTCAAAGATGTCTTGCCCTGCTTTACCTAATAGTCCAAACAACAAGGAACATTTTCTTTCAGCATCAAATGCTTTTCCATCAATAGAAATGATGTAGTTTTCGAATGCCCTTACCCACTTCTTCCACTTCATAGTGGGTTTTCCTGGTTCATCCAGGAATCTAGGAGGGGCACATATGTTGTTGCACTCTGCCATGCTTATTTATTCACTTTTTCGCCTTACTGACGTTTTTTTTATTTTTTATTTTCCAATGCACCGACTGAAGATTGCTTTATATTTGCTCCGATATACCTGTGTGGCTTACTTGTAAAACTGAACGTTTCCTTTCGATCGATTTCACTGATGCGCACTGTTCCCCTCAGAGTGCGCTTCGTGTTATTCCTTTACGCGTTTCCCTGACAGGAAAACTTCAAAGATGGCCGCACGTTGTTTACGTTGGTGACGTGCAGCCAATCACAAGGCACTACCGGCATGCTTCACGCGACTCAGCTGAGGTAATTGACTGACGTCTCAGCTGGATGTCACGAAGCGCCGGTTAAGAAATGCTTCCTTCAGCTTTGTCTCCAACACAGCTGCCTGATAACTCACTCCGATGCTCGCAAACGCTTCACACAGCTCCCTTCACTGCTTCAATTGTAGACTTGAACACAAACTTATCAAATTCACGCGGTGCCGAGAAAAAGTGTCTCCAGTCACAAAGCGCTCCTCATTAATATTCTTTTAGTCCGCAACGCTTGCATCTTCATCGTACTCACTCCGTTATGCCTTATCTTCTCTCCCGCATTTACTTATCCATATGGTCACGATCGTCAATCATCGCCGACCTCAATGTTTCCGCCGGCCCTCGTTGAAAGCACCCTCGTCGCCAATTGTAGCATACGCCAATAACGCAGGGAGAAAGGTGTATGAATATATAAGTTTATTATCAACAAGGACCCGCGGTAGCGGGATAACAACCAGCATTAACAGGTATCAGCTGTCATCTGTCACCGGTATAGGAGTGACGTCACCTATATACAAAATGTGTTACCATGGTGATGAGGTGTGACGCTGTACAGTAAACATGGAAAACATACTAACATGTACGACAGAGGCCCCCTTTAAAAACTGCCGGTGCTCAGACCCAGCCCTCTTAAAGCTCTGAGTACACTCCTGCAATATAGGCGCCGTAGAAATGATTGGAAATAATGCAGCTTTTGTTTTAAAAAAAACAGTAGCGTTCACTGATGCATGCCTGCTTGCTCCTTCATCGTTATGCACACGGAAACGTGTGCAGTTCAATTCTAGATATGCACGGAAACCAAAAAGGTCGTGTAGTGGCGCCATTTTGAGATTAGGCACAGAATTTACATCTGATTTTTTGTTTACGACAAAGAAGTTGTACGGAGAGCGAGAAGAGAGGCAAGTGGCAGAAAAGCATCGGCTGCCT
This sequence comes from Lissotriton vulgaris, assembly GCF_964263255.1. Classification (NCBI taxonomy): domain Eukaryota; kingdom Metazoa; phylum Chordata; class Amphibia; order Caudata; family Salamandridae; genus Lissotriton; species Lissotriton vulgaris. The sequence continues at coordinate 980,716,348 of NC_141697.1, forward strand.
GGCCCTAAAATGGCCGTCTTGTCACCCTTAGAAAAAACAGCGTGCAGGTTCACAGAGTGTGTTACGTAAACGCATTGACATCGAATTTTTGTTTCCATGGTGACAGCGTCTATCTGGTACAGTTGTTGAAGAAACCTGCTTTAACTTTCGCCGATGGAGCCTGAGACCCAAGGAACCGTGCTGCTCCTAGGAGAAGCAGAAGGGATGGTGCAGAGTCTGGAAAACAGCACGCTGCGGGATGTCGGAAGTCCAGGGTAAGGAGATGAGGAGGCGAGGTTGACAACGACGACATATAAAGGAAGGGGCGCGCGGAAAGCAGTCAGCCCTTCCTGAAAATGCAATTTTCTATATACAGTCACAAATATTTTAGGACAGTTAGCCACACAACGTTATATATATATATATATATATATATATATATATATATATATATATATATATATATATATATATATATATATATATATATATATATATATATATATATATATATATATATATATATATATATATATATATATATATACACAACGCAGCATTATACTTTATGAGACCATATGTAAATTACTTTTTGGGCTTGTGCTCACCATGGTCTGATTTACTTCTGGGTGTTTAAACATCTTGATGTTAGGGAAAACATTCACATGCTGCGGTAAAATTGCTTTCACCTGCTTGCATATCTTGGCCAGCTGAAAAGCTAGCATTTGAGACCGCAATTCGACTACAGTTGATTTCTTTTCCTGCCTATAGTTTTGCAGGAACACGCAGCAGTTTGTCAGGGGTTGCCTTTTAGCGCTAGATTAGTGCGCCGTTTTCAATGAAACTGACTTTTTCCTACTTTATGCATATCATCAATTGATAAACTTTCCAGAGACCACGTATACAAAATCTTTCTAGAGTAAAATGGATAAGCACATTTAATTCAATTAGACAAAATGCGGTAGAAACGCAAGAACAGCCATCTGCAAAAATGATTGTTAAGCGATCAGAATGTTTCTGGCTAGTTCTAAGTTTAATGTAAAACGTTATTTCGGAAAAGGCCCTGCACCGTAGTATTCCAAAATTATTTCAGTAGAGGTCCTGCGCCTTAATGGTTGCAAAAAGGTCGCCATCAAGATCACCCTTAAGGGGTCACTTTAGACTCCAGTCAAGGGTGTAGTGAAGCATCCGCTATACAAGCTTAAGCAGGGGTGCTCCTAGTTACAAGAAATGGTTCCTCATGGCCATTCTTAACTATTATCTGTGATTTGCAGGTAACAAGACAAAAGCAATAGCTAATAAACAACACTGCAAGAAAAAAAGATACCTAGCACAGCAGTAGGTAGGGGGCAAAATGTGGCAACGGAACCAAATATGGTCAGCAAAAGGTAAATGGTGTACAAATGCAAAGCAAAGACAATAATTGGAAGGCCTATGGAATGAGAGTGATAAAGAAGGTAAAAGAAAATACGAAGAAAAAGAAATCATAGTTAAAGAAGGATGGAAGAAACAATGGAAAACAGAAAATAAGTGAACACAGTTGGAAAGGAGAAAAGGAGGGAAAGGAAGAAAAAAACCATTGCTCGGACAAAACTTTCTATTGTATCTTCTAAGAACGGGTTGGGACTGCACGAGTAAATTCTAAATCCAAACCCAGTATTTGTAAAACGCAAACTACTCACCCCTTAGGTCTCAAGGTGCTGGGGGCCGTCGGGTGGGATTAAGTGAACTAGTGCCCAGAGTCACATGGTGCTGAGCTGAGCTGCCGCCAGTGATCGAACCGTGAGCCTGGCCCCTGAGGCACTCCTGAGTTAGTCGCCCTGGCCGCTGCTACACACCTCTCCACTGCTTCTTTTATGTAGAGCCATGTGGTTCTAAGTAGGGGGTATTTTAATTTTCCCAGCGACTCCCATGATTTCCATTGTGGTATAATAGAATATTTTCTGTGGCAATATAAGAGATGCCTCTCCTGTGCTTCTAGAAGAGACCTCTTATGATAATATGTGTAAAAATAACAAGGACAATATGATATACCAAGAGAAATCTGGGTAAGAACTGGAGGACGGATGAAGGCTGCAGAGTTACACGTCTCTGCGTAGTCTCCCGTGACTAGTGACCCAATGGCTCCGCCTCTGTGATGTGAAGGTGAAACGCTGACAGGCTGCTGCCGTGTACTACGAGAGGCTTCGTGAAGCCCCGTGTGCTCCGCGAGAAAGAAAACATGATGGGGAAACGCTAACAAGCTGATGCCCGTGTGCTCCGTGATGAAGGAGAGGTGAAACGCTTACAGGTTGCTGCATGATAACTGCAGGCTTTGCAAACCGCAACCGCATTAAGGGCAGAAAGCGGTCTTACGGAATAACGCTCCGAGCCCTGCCTCCAAGCCACGCCTTCGCTTGTTTGCCCGTGAATATTCGTGAAATCACTAACAGGCTAGCAGGCTGCTGCCCGTGTACTCCGTGAGGCTCCTTGAGGAAAAAGAGCCGGATGGTGAAACGCTTTTGCAAACTGCAAACTGCAACCGCATTCTTATGGAATAACGCTCTGAGCCCTGCCTTCGAGCCTGCCTTTGTTTGAGTACCCGAGACAAAGAACTGCTGATTCGGATGGTCTCTGTGAGGTAGGCTCGCTATGCTAGCGGCTTCTCTTTTCTGGTGTGTGGTTGTCAGGAGAATTTGCAAAGCCTTTCTGGAGCTGGCGGGGGCAGGCTGGTGGAAAGGGGGAAAGACGCTAGTGCTGTTGTGAAAGCCTGTTGTAAAAGCCAGGAGGCCTCTGAAAAGAAGGTAGCGGGAAACTCTGCCTACGGCTGTCTATCCAAGTTGTTCTTACCGCCAGTAACCTTTTACAGATATTAGGACACAGCGAGACAGTTTTTGTTCTTCGAACAGAGACTCACAAAGTTGGCCTGGAAAAAAAAAAAAATAAGGAGAAAAAAATATATAACTCTTCTGGGAAAAAAAAAAATGGGTAATCCACAGAAGGAGGGTGATGATACAGTAAAGCTCAGTAGAGTGGAAGCAGCTGCAAGACAGAAAGCCAAAACTCGCCTTGCCTTATCCAGGAAGGCTGAGTGCAAGGCTGCCAAAGACAGGAATAGAGATGAAAATAGGGTTGAGAACTCTGCTCTGGAAGATTCCACACCTGAGTCATCAGAGGACGAATCACTCCCCCTCTCGGTTTCTCTACAAGATGATCAGCGAAAGACAGTAGTAGAGGGGGGTAACATAGATGATAACAATATCGTAGATGCTCTACCTCATTCTAAGGCGGATCTTCAACTTCAAGCCCCTAAAACCCCTAAAACTTCTTTGGTTCCTGTCCTGGCAGAGCCCCAGGCAGATGAGGAGAAGAGAAAGAGCGGTGTTGGGGGGGGGGGGGTGCTGGAGGGAAGGAAGTGAAAGATTTTCCACTGTTTGCAAAAAAAACAACTCCAAAAACACTTCCCCCCCCCTTCGGAACAACCACCTCGAAACTCCACTACCTCTATGGCAGCGTCCCTGACTATATCTGTCACAGATCCCGGCATGATTGAAACCTTACCTCAAACTACGCTTTCCACAGTAGATGGGACAGTAAATGAGGGAGAATTCTCGCAAGTTATAACTCCCGGAACCGAAGGAACGGCAGGATTCAACACTAGCCTATCTGGTTCTGAAAAGAGATCTGAAGAGAGATATCAGCTAGATATTCGCGAGATGCTTAATTTAATTCTCGACTAGATCCGCGAAATTAAAAACAATCAGCAAGTGGAGCTAGCTGCCCTTCATGCTAGAATGGACAAGCTCGAGGAGTTAACCGTATCACTCCCTAATAGAGTAGTGGAGGCGGAGTCCAGGATTTTGGCTCTGGAGGATCAAATGGGACTGGTTTCAGGAGCAACTAGAGAGGCCACTAAGAAGCGGATCTCCATGGAAAACAAACTCGAGGAGTTGGAAAACCACTCTCGCAGGTCGAATCTGAGAATTGTGGGGGTCCCGGAAGGGACAGAAGGCTCTGACACAGTACAGTGGGCTAACTCCTTTATTCAAAAGGTAGTTCTTCCAGAGTTCGAAGGAGACTTGACGATCACAAAGGCCCATAGAGTACCAGCTCAGTACTTTTGCGAACTCTCCATTTCCAAGAACTATCTTACTGAACTTTGCTGACTTCAGGATAAAAGAACGAATCCTCTCTAGGGCATATCAACAACGCCAGTTCAATGTTTCTGAGACGGCAAAATGTAGAATAGTTATGGACATGACAGCAGCAGCGGCCAGAAGAAGGAAAGAATTTGTAAAACTCTTGCAGCTATTCAAAGCTAACGGCGCCCAGGCTTCGATTGCGCAACAATCAAAGTTGAAGGTTCTTGTTAAAGGAAATTTTTTTCTGTTTACCGACTTAGAGGAGGCTCAAACTCTTCTCAATGAGATCTGCAAGGGCTTAGCTCGGAAGGCAGGGGAGAAAAAGAAGGGGAAGGTAAAATGGAAGGAATCTGGATTTAGAACTTGAAGTTGATATAATAGGTATGATTTATTTATCTTATTCTTTCTCCTCATTAGGTAAAAATAGAATATCAGAGGTGGGGGCTCTGGGTTACTGAGTCACACCAGGGTGTAAGAAGAGGACACCCGAAGAAGAAGTGGAGGGAGGGATGGGGGCTGCGTGGACAGGAAGGGGAGGGCTCCCGCATCCCTGGGGGTGGTTAGGGGGGGGGGTGGAAAGCAGTAAAAAAAGACATGTACAGTAGGGTTGCTACTTTGACTTTCAACTCTGGTTGGTGCAGATTAGATATACATTTCTACAAAAGAAGAGATGAGATTTGATTTATGTAAAATCCTGTCCATTAATGCAAATGGGCTATTGAATAAACAGAAATACGTCTCACTTTTGAAATGGGCAATGGCCCTGAATCCCCAGGTGGTCTTCTTACAGGAAACACACTTGAAGACCAATTCTCCAAAGTTATTTTTGCCAAGATACTTCTCGTATGGGTTTTTCTCCTCAGCTGGGGTTGCCCAGAGGGGAGTTGCTATCTATTTCGCAAGGAATCTTCCTTGGGAAGTCATGCAGGTGCAAAGAGATTCTAAAGGCAGATGGCTCTGGGCAGCAGTAAAACTGTTGGGGAAAGTATTAAACTTTGTAAATTACTATGGCCCAATACTCGATGACATTTCAGCCCTGAATGAAATTAGTGAAATCTTGAGGGGCACTCCAGGACAAATTGTGATAGGAGGCGATTTTAATTATATCCAAGATTTAAAAAGGGATACTTCTAACAAGAACAAGAAGCAACTAAAACCAAAAACAAAAGGGGTCTTGGAAGCTTTTACGACAGAATACCAACTGCGGGACTCATGGCGCTTCCTTAAATCCCAATACAGAGTCCTACACTTGCTATTCTAATAGATTTCACACTGCCTCTAGAATAGATTTTTTTTAACTTCCAGGTCTCTTCAAATTGGCAATGCATGGATAGGTTGCAACCCCTTTTCAGACCATGGGAGGATTGAAGTGGAACTGATGTTAGAGGGTACAAAAAGGGAACGCCCCAGGTGGCAGATGGATCGTACCCTTTTACAGAACACGGAGTGGGTGGAGGGCTTCAAAGAATGGATGAAGGAATTTTTCTTAGTTAACAAAGATTCAGCGGAGCCGTTTTCTATATGGGGAGCATTTAAAGCAGCAGCCCGGGGGCAAATGATAGCATTTACCTGCAACAAGGCAAATGTTCGTAAGGAACAAATTGCCGTCCTTCAAAGTGCCACTGAGAAGGAATATGCGCTAAAACTTAATCGAATGCCCAATAAATGGGAAGAAGCGAAATCATTGCTTAGGGATTTCTTCCCCCTAGAAGAGATAAATAGCTCGAAGGCCTTTCAGCAAAGGCTCTATGAGGATAGTCAATTGATGGGAAAGCTTTTGGCTAATTCAATTAGAAAAAAACAAGAATCTTCCATCATTCTAAAAATTCAAGATCCTCTGGGTGGAATAGAGACCCGGAGTGAAGGAATTGCGAAAGTATTCCTTGATCATTACGAGAGAATATACTCCACAGATATTCAGGTGGAGGGAACATTGATCAAGGAATATTTCGAAAGTTTAGATATGAATCAATTAAGCAGTGAAATAAGCATACTGGAAATTCAAAATAGCATAAAAACAACAGCAGGGGCAAAAGTATCAGGCGTGGACGGGTTCCCGATTGAATTTTATAAGGTATTTTTAAAGGAACTGGAGGGTCCCTTGAAAAATTTATTTAACTATATCAGAAGAGGTGGAAGGTTCCCTCTGAGTTTAAAGAATCTACAATTATCAGCTTTGTCAAAAAAGATAAGAATCCAGAGGAGGTAAATTCTTATAGACCAATCAGTCTACTGAATTCGGACTATAAGGTTTTTATGAAAATCTGGGCCCAAAGATTTGTGTCTTCAGCACAGGAAGTAATCCATCAAGATCAGACAGGGTTTATAGCTGGTAGATCAATGGCAGCGAACACAGAATATTTGATACAGGCCTTAGATTTTTTTAATATCAATTCTACTTCTGTATGTATTTTAATGATCGATGCAGAAAAAGCATTTGATTTAGTTAACTGGTCAGCGTTATTTTTTGCCTTAAGTTGTTTTGGATTCCCGGCCCCGATTATTAGTATGTTACAGAACATTTATGAAGGGGCATCAGCTCAGGTTATAGTTAACACCAGGCAAGCAGGGAAGATTAAAATAAATCGCGGGACTAGGCAAGGTTGCCCTCTATCTCCCCTGCTTTTTACCTTCTTCATTGAACCGACGGTGATAAAAATAAGGAACAATGAAGCAATAATACCCCCTATTGGCGGAATGTCCAAGTTAAAATTATTTGCCGATGATATTGTTCTGTATTTAGCTTCGGAAAAAGAAAATATTCTACATCTTATGAAAGAGCTTAAGGAAAACGAAAAGATTGGGGGATATAAGATCAATGAGAAGAAAACGGAAGTCCTTATTTTAAATTCCAATTTAGATTTTCTACCACTACACCTTCAGTCTCAAGCAGAATAACGCAATCCAATAAGATATCTAGGAATTTATGTGACTAGAGACTATCAAGATCTTTTTGGGTTGAACTATATTAAGATGAAGAACAAAATTAAGAACATGCTGGAACAATGGGACTCCTTGCCCCTGACTTTGATTGGTAGAGTTGCATTGATTAAGATGAACATACTCCCTTTGGTTTTATTTCTTTTTAGTAATATACCAATAAAAGTCAACATGCCTTTTTTAAGGAACTTGATTCTATGATGAGTAGATTTATTTGGAATAAAAAAGCTTCAAGAGTTAAGCTCTCGGCGGTACAACTTTCTGTAAATCAAGGTGGGCTGGCTCTCCCCCATTTTAAAACATACTACGAAGCAGTCTTTTTCGATATAGTGGCAGGAATATTAAGGACCAGACAGTCAAGAGACAATTTCTTTCTAATTGTGGATATCCTGGCTGAAGTCTCAGTCCACCTCCCCAAAGAGTCGCTAGAAGGATAGACCATCCTGCTTTCTATGCTTGCCCCCCCCCCCCCCCCCCCCCGGGGTTACCTTGAATCCTTTCAATAGGGACGGTGCAATTTCGGAAACACCTTTGACCGTCACCTACATCAAAGAGTAGATAAGGTTTTCTCAACCGGTCCTGAAGAAACGCCACACATCCACAAGGAGTTTGTAGGCGTGAAACATGTTGACCTATTAATCACCCACACTTGTCACTACACAGACTGAACTGCAGCAGGTCGAATTCCCCCTGCCAGCCAAGACTCTTGTAGTCTTGTCTTTTAACCATAGCAAAGTGTCCAGTCAATAAAGGTTCCTTGGAACACTGTGAGCTATTTTTAATACATTTACTGCACCCACTCTACTCGACACCTTTCGCCCCTCCACAAACCCTCCAAAATCCTAAAAACTGGGCTAAAGGGGATCCGCCATGTTGGGTGCCTAGTCCATGCTTATCTGGGAATAACTAAATCCTAAAACTGGTACTTGTTTAATGTATACACAGTCTACTATCCGATGGTTCAAAGCAGTTTTTGCACAGATGGAGAATGTCTGAGGGTGTGGGACTCGTTATGTGCTTCGAAATTAGAAAGGAAAGGAAGTAGTGTATGGTTGACTCCCTTTGTTGGGCAGTGCTCTTCACAGCTCATAGTCAAGCAGCAGAATTTCTAACGCCTGATTTTCTGAGACATGTATGTACACCTCAGTAGGGGCTTCTTCGTCTCGGCACTGCCTATACAAACATAATATACATTCAGATAAAAAAAATATAAAACCAGGTATTCAATATTCCCTTAATTTAATTAATAAGATCCAGTTTATTAAAAAGCTCAGTTAAAAAAAAGGAACGGTATCTTTGGAACCTTTGCAGCAATTATATCTAAGGTGCAATTATATTCTTATAGTAAAAGGTCCAATTGTTCTACTCCCTCCTCTACATAGAATTCCTGCCCATTTGAGTTCCTTTCCCCCTATTAAACCAGGCAGACTGGATCTTTTCATCATTTGTAGGAGAATTCCATACAGTGCAATTTATTATAGAAGGTCCACTTAGCCTTTGCTGCTAGAACAATCAAGCGCCCACCACGACTAACCTGGGCCTTCCCCAGAAAGTACAGTAGTTTAGCTTAAATGTGAGTACTAAAGCCCAAGAATAACTTGCGCGTGGACCACATAGAGAACAGGAATCTTGAAACAGCAAATACAATCGGATGTTTGGTATCGTATTTCAGAAGCCTAAATGTTTCTGCACAATGGGCGGTCCCCAGATTTTTGCACAGCTGTAACAACCAACTAGATAAAACATTTTTGTAACCAGGACAGAAAACGAATGCATGAAGCTCTGTTTCCTCAGCATACCCACAAGCTGGGCACCCTAAAGAAACTGTGCATACCCATTTTTTTTAAAAAAGAGCTCGGGGGGAGCGACACATGCCTAAATTTGACATACAGTTTCCTGGCTAGAGCTGGCTGGACTTCATCTAGGAAAGGCTCAGAATTATAATAGTCTTTGATTCCTCTAAAGATTACTGTTAGAGAGCCTAGTACTGAGCTCCCTTGGAGGAGAGCAAGTTTTTCTCCCCTAAAGGTCCTGACAAATTCATTCCTAGATGTTACAGGGCGTGACACTGTGGGGTCACTCACATGTTCTTATTTCCAATGCTCTGGAGTGTGTCCATAATGTATGTAAGCCAGGGTTATTTCCATGCCCTGGGGAGACCCAATACCTCTTTTAACTCAGACCTGTATGCAATCAATTTTGGAGTAGCCCAAATGTGTTGCCAAAAGGTTAGTAGTCTAAGTCCTATTTATTCTGCAACTGGTCTGATGCCCAAGTCCAGTCAGAGTAGAACAAGTGGGATACTAGGGGGGAGTCCAAGTAATTGCCTAAATATTTTCAATTTTGGTTATGTTTTTCATTGATCAGTGCCCCCAAAGGTCCGGACCATACATGGTGACACCCCTAGCTTGCACTTTATAAATATCAACAGTGGGGTTGATGGGTTTGCAGAAGAAGTTTCTAGGCACTCTAGCAACCCCACGGATGTCTGTACTAACTTAAAGCTCATTTTTAATATATGTGCTGACCAATCCATGTTTTCAGTTATGCTAAATACTAAATATTGGAAGACAGATACCCTCTCAAGTGGGGGCGTTCAGGCAGGGATTGGGGCTTGTAGAGTTTAGGGCATTGAATACCATGTATTTGGTCTTCTGAATCTTACATTCTAGCCCTCTGTTGCTGCAGAAAGTGCCAAAGCTATCAAGAATATTTTGCATGCCCATTGGTGACTTAGAGAGCAGGAGGGTGTCGCCAGCAAGCATCAATATAGGTACTTTACTCTGAGCAATCTTCGGGGCCTTATTATCCTTCTCCTTGTTCAACATGTCTACCAGGGCATTAATGTATAATCAGAAACATATGGATTTAGCTAATATTAGAGTACACATTACACATCAGGACTGAGACACTGTTAGTCACCACAAGGTTTCCCCTAAAAGGCAGCCAGTTTGATGCTCAAAGCGTTACATTGTCTCCATGGACTTGTTTAATACAAGGTTGCAGAATGTTTCTCGAAATGATTTTAGTTCACAAAAAATATTCAGTCTCCTGCTGTACTTGTTTTTGGATTAGGAAGTAATTGGACAGTGAAATCCTGTGTGTTTGACTGCTTTATCTTTTTTAAATTTGATTGGCATTTAACACAACAGATCTGATATCATCCCATTTAAGCGCAGCGCAGCCAAGCAGTTAGGGAGGTACAGATGGATAAGGTTCCCAAATCAAGTGCTCAATCCCAGGCGCCAAAGGAGGGTAAATCAAAAGGAGCATTCTAAAGAATAGAATGCGTTAGTGGCTTCTAGTAAGGAGGCGACTGCCGCCAGGCTGCACTCTATGCATGACTGCAAACAGTGTACCGAGATTGTGTGCCGTGGAACAATTGGGCACGAAGCCCGACTGGTCTGGACGGACTATGTCAGTTGGAGATGAGTGTGGCCAAAATTTTGTTGTCCACGTTTATCATGGAAATTGGCCTGTAAGAGTCTCATTGGTTCGTGGGTTTACCAGGTTTAAATATTGTGACGATTACCACTTCACGAAGCAATGTGGCAAATCTTGAGCTTCCGGGGAAGCTTGAAACATAGATAACAGCTGGGAGATCAGTAGAGTGGCGTATTCTTTGTAAAATGAGGTCCTGAGTCCTTCTAAACTAGGTGACTTATTATTTGAGAGGCTGCCTATCACTAGTAGCACCTCCTCTTCAGTGAAAGGTGAGACTAAGATAAGCGATGGGCGTGGTCAAGCTATAGAAGTTGTACAGTATCAAGGTATGTATCTAGAGCCTATGGTAAGCATTGCGGAGTTTGTCTAGTATAGTTGAGAATAAATGGAAGTCATCATGGTGAGTATAGAAGTTGGAGATGTGTGACTTTCCAAACGTTCTATCTACAAGCTCCACTACGTAATCATGGGTCCTGGGTATACAAAGCATATTAGCCAGTGTCTTACTGGCCTGATTCCCCTCACCGTATTTACGTGTCGTGGCTTCGCTGAACAGATAGTGACTGCTTTATCTTGGGGAAATGGGTTTGATAATGAGACTGATGCTAGCATATGTGAACCTGTGAGCACAATTGTCCTGCCTCCCTATAGGAAAGCTTCTTTTCAATCATGTTAAGACCCTTAAAAAGGACTTTGCAACCATTGTATGTGCAATGGGGCATTTCTACTCAAAGTCGGAACTGTCCCCTACTAAAATGATGTAAGTGATCTGTGTAACAATCTATGGTGGGACCTCTGTTTCCAATTAATCCACTTTCTTGATCTTTTTTCAAACTTTTTTGTTGGTCAGTAATTATTGCTTATAGCAGCATTTCATAATCCTTATCCACTGGTTGCTTAAGTGTGGTAGAAGAAGCAAGGGTAATGTTTCCCTTGGTCATTATCTGGTTGTCTCTTGAACTCCAGGTTAATCATTTCCACTGCATATGAACAAAAAGGTTACATTTATCGTCTAATTTTTCAGGTGGTTCAAGCAACATGAATATATTGAGAAGCTGAACATGCAGGCGATCTTGAATGCATCAGCGACCCAGGATGAGTATGTTAAGGAGCTGTTGGTGACTTATGAAAAGGTAACGCTAAACATACCCACGCTTGTGGCAGAGCTCAGTGACACATTGACATTGATCACGGCCTCTCACCTGAAACATCCACTGATTTGGATTGTGAAAGTTGATTTCGAATTCCTTAGTTTCTGATTGTGCACATATACAGCATGCGTTGTTCTGCTGTACTGTTAGCTTTGCTGTAATGCTATATTTTCTTGATATTACTTGTGTTGTAAAAAATCACAGAGCTGTATGTGCTTCACTGCCATCAATGAGTTGTTAGGAATTCTGCATTCGTGACAAGCAGTTTTGTTGTTGACATGCATTAAGATTTCACATCAATCAATGTTGTTTTTATCAGCTATTCGAGAGACTGAAACATATTTAAGGTTGCCACAGATTTTCAGAATAATGTATCTGAGTTGGGTTAAAAATAACTGCCTTTTGGAAACAAACAATTAGCCATTGATACCTAATTTGTTTGGCAGATCGTCTTTTAGTTGTGTGTCAAGTTTAACCACTCAATTTCGAAGCTTGGATTGGGAGTGACAAAAACATGTTAATTAATCAAGGTCTCCTCTCTGGTGGCTGCCTACACGTCTGTCAGTTTTATAACCAATATACTTTTTATTTAATTACATTGTTGGGACTAGGGGTGGGCGGAATTTGCGTAGTCGCGCTACGCAAAGTTCAGCGAATCGGTAAAAAATCTCCGAACACGCAGAAATTCTGCGAACACGCGGAATTGCTTGCTCACGATGCTTTTTTCCTGTTCGCGATCGCTGTTTGCATGCTCGGGGAGAAACATCTCACGAACACGCATTTTGAGAATGCGAAGCCAAGGAACGCAGAATTTTGGGCAATTTCGTGTTCTCCGCGGAACGCGAAATTACCCAAATTCCGCGAGCGGAACGGAATTTACCGCCCAGGCCTAGTTGGGACAGTTGAATATTTGTTCCTCATTTAAAATTATTTATATATCCCTTGGAAATGTAGGCTTGTTCTCTTTTTTCCCTTTTAAAATGCATTATATCACAATTTCTTTTTGTGTGAATATAATACCCAGGCAAATCTCTAATAAACACTAGCACATGAACAATGGCATTTGCCAAACAAAATAAAATAAAAGTGATCAACAAACGTTTTTGCACATTGGATACATTTTAATTACTATTATAAAACATAATTCAATAATAAAAATTTGGTACATTAATATACATACATGATAAAATGTTTCAGCATTATAGCAAATGCATAAGTTCAGACATTTATCAAATACATTTAGAATATAATTAAAAGATGGTTTTTTTTTTTTTTTTGGTGTAAGAGGTTTATTTGCACTTAATAGATATGATAACACCATACATTTGCTTCGCCTACAACCATCAATGGCCGGCTGATTGCGTGTATGCCCAAGTGGGCTCGCTGGAAAATAAAACAAAAAAAAATATTACACAGCCCATCAGCCGACATCTCGAGGACCGGCGGCGTATTACAATGCAAACATAGTGGTAGTTTCCAGTGCTACAGTCATTCGTCACAATGCCAGTGTTCTTACATTTTTGGTATACTTTTCTCCCAACTGTACTTAAAATTAACCGTCCATTAACTTAACTCAGTAGTGTCTATCGGTATTAAAAGTTCTGTGTCACAGCATCCTCCCTCCCGATCCATACCACGTTATTGGTGTTCATTAGTACAACCCCCTTCACATTTCGGCCCTAGTTGTCATCATTTACCTCCCGTTCTGCCTCGTGCTGCGTTACATAATCTCTGTAGTATTCCCAATAGTCCCTGGGCCTAGATCTGGCTGGGAGATCTTCTTCATATGTGATCAGAGTATCGTGGCAGTACGCCATATCCTCCAACCAGCTTTTAAGTGCTGGGCTTCTGCTACTGTTCCAGTGCAGGGACACCCTTCGTTTAGCCAGCAATAGCGCTACTGCGCAGAACTTACGCTTCCGTGCTCTGAGCTGTGGCTCGATACCTAAGAGGCAAATCCTGGCTTCACATAGTAGGGAGGTACCCAACATAACGTTCAACGTTTGTATTACTTGTTCCCAGTAGCCCGCCACTTTACGGCAATGCCAAGCGAGGTGCATGAAGTCCGCCCCCTCCTGTTTACAGCGTTTGCACCTTGAGTCTTCCTGTAACCCATACCTAAATAGTTTGTGAGGGGTGTAGTACACTTGATGTAGATATTTGTAATGTATCAGCCGTAAGTTTCCATTCGGTGTCAGCATGTTAGTCAGCATACAAGCAGATGCCCATTCTTCCTCAGTGAGTGGTGACACTAGGCCCTCACTCCATCGCTGCCGTGCTTTGTCCGTTCCCCCACCTATCGCTCCCTGTAAGCTCGTGTATAGTTTGGACACTAGGTGTGATGCCGTGGGTGTGGTGAGTAGGAGTTGCAGGGGCGCTAGAGACGTCGGTTCCTCCGGGTGTGCTGGGTAATGTTCCTGTAGGGCCCTCTGCAGCCTATAATAGTTAAACTTGAATAGTAGGGAGGGGTTACTTATGTATTGCAATGCATCTAAAGGTTGGAATACCCCGTTGTGATACAGGTCACCCATTTTGTCTATACCTGCCCATTTCAACAGATTCATGCCTGCTTGTTCGTGTGTGACGGAAATATGCGGGTGGTGGGCCAGCGGGAGAGCCGGAGCGTATAGCGGGAGAGCGTTAGCTGCCTTGCCCATCAGCCTCCATGCCTCCGTAGTGGCGTCTACAGTGTTAATGTCTCGTTCATGCAGTCTGGGGCGTTTGTGCAATAATATGTTCGCCAGTGGTATCGGATCCGTGTCTCCTGCCTCCACCGCAACATGTGTGAGGAAGGGAACTTCGTGGTGCCAGTAATGCGCGAATTGCGCCTGGGCGCATAAGTAGTACAGATAAAAGTCAGGCACCTTGAAGCCCCCTTTCGCATATGGGAGTGTCATTGTGTGCAACTCCATTCGAGCTTGCTTCCCGGCCCAGAGCAGACTAAGTACCAAGGTGTTTATATGTCGAAATACTGCCGCCGGCGGCTTAATTGGGATGTTATTGAAAAGGTATAGAAACTTGGGCAGGAGCACCATTTTCACTATGGCGGCCCGGTCCGCTAGGGATAGTGGGAGTTTATTCCAGCGTTTTACTTTATCTTCCAAGGTCGCTATAGCACGCCCATAGTTCGTGCGTATGACAATCTCCGGGTCCCTGTGAAACCAGACTCCCAAGTACTTCGTAGGGTCGTCCTGCCATTCGAGCGGGTAATCTAGGGGCGTAGGGCGCGTGCTGTCAGTCAGTGCTATGATAAGTGATTTGTCCCAGTTTATTTGTAAGCCTGAGTGGGTCCCGAACTTAATGTACTCCCTCATTAGTGGATTCAGGTTGAGCGCTGGCTCCTTGACATAGAGCACCATGTCGTCGGCATACAACGATATGTGAATGGGGCGTGATGGCATCTGTATGGCCGAGTAGTGATGGTGTTGCCTAATTTTACAGGCCAAAGGTTCCAGAACCAGTGCAAAAAGCATTGGTGATAGCGGGCAGCCCTGCCTTGTGCCTCTGCATATTGGAATTGGTTCTGAGATACGCCTATTTATGCGGATTCTTGCCGAAAGGTTGGTATACAGCATTGATATCCACCCAAGGAACATCAGGGGGAACCCCATGCGCACCAGAATTGCCTGAATGAAAGACCAGCCTATGGTGTCAAACGCCTTGGCAGCGTCAAGAAGCACTGCCACTGCTTTCGTGTCGGGGGACAGGTAGTGTGCCAGGGCGAACAGGGTGCGAGTGTTATGTGTTGTGGCTCTGTCAGGAATAAACCCAGATTGGTCTGGTCTGATTAAGAGGGGCATAAGTGGTTTAAGCCTTTCAGCAAGTAGACTTGCGATTATTTTAGTGTCTACATTCAGTAAGGACAGAGGGCGATAAGAGTCGCATTTATCGTCGTCCTTACCCGGTTTTAGGAGAGCTATGAGCAGGGCTTCCCTCATGGATGCAGGCAGTGTCTGGGCCTCATGTGAAGCGCCATACAGTCTCACCAAATGGGGAGCGAGCAGATCTACAAATTCCTTATAGAATTCTGATACGTAGCCGTCAGGCCCTGGCGCTTTGTTGTTCGGCAACCGCTTGATAGCGTCAGTAACCTCTTCCACCGTGACAGGCCGCGCTAAGTAGGCCCTGTGGCCATCGGACAGCCATGCCAACTCCACATCCTCCATATATGCCAGTAACTCTTCTTGTGTGGGCGAGGGTCGCGCCGCATACAGGGTGCTGTAATGCGCCATAAATTCCCTTATGACCTCCTTGATATCGGTCACCTTTTCCCCCGTGCTCCTACTGATGGCCGTTATGTTTTGAGGGGCCCGCCCCGAACAAATCTTGTCTGCTAGTGCCTTACCTGGTCTACCTCCCTCTCCGTAGCGCCTGGCTGTGGCCCTTTTTGTGGTATATCTGAGTTCGTCAGCTGCGAACTGTCTGTGTTCAGTTAGTAGTGATTGTATGTTTCCCAGTACCGCAGTGTCCCCTGTGTGTGTGTATATGCGCTCTTGCTCTTGTATAGCCTCTTCGCGAGATCGAAGTTGTTGTCTGATGTCCTTTAGTATGCCTGAGGACGTGCTGATGCATACCCCCCTGATTGTGGCCTTGAACGCCTCCCACAGCAGACTTGGATCGTCTGTTGTCGGGCCATTAATGTCAAAGTAGTCTACAATCGCTGCGTGTATAGTGGTGACATATAGTGGATCCTTCAAGGCCGCTGCATTAAAACGCCAAGTGAATGGCGGTGGCTCGTACAGCGGGATCTCAATCTTCAGCAGAACTGGGTTGTGATCTGACAGTGTCCTGGGCGGATGTGAAACGTGTTTAACCCAAGATAGCACCTCTCGTGTACCCAGCCAGTAGTCTAGTCGCGCCCAACTATTGTTTGCTGCATTAATGTGAGTCGCAGCTGTGATCCCCGGGTTGCCATCCCTCCAAATGTCAGTCAGTTGAAGGTCCTCCATCGCCTCCCCCAGCATGTGTCGTGCATTACCATGGTGTTCAGTGGTGTGTGCCGCTCGGTCTAGGTGGTCTTGTAACGTTACATTGAAATCGCCCCCCCACAGCACATGCTCTATATTTTTATCTGAAATTTTCAGCCATTGGCGTCTGTAGAACCCAGGGTCGTCTACGTTGGGACCATAAGTGTTCAGTAGCAGGATCCTCTGTCCCCTAAGTTTTCCCTCCACCATAACACTCCTACCTTCTGAATCCCTGTCCACACTTGTGATTTCAAAATGGGTCCCTTTACGTATGAGGATACTAACTCCTCTGGAGTAAGTTGAGTAGTTCGAGCTTGTTACCGATTCTGCCCACCTGTTACCCAAGGTAGGTGCGTGTGTGGGGCCCATATGTGTTTCCTGCAAGAACACTATATCTACGTGCAGCCTGTCAAGATAGGCAAACATTTGTCTGATCTTTTTCGGATTGCCTAGCCCCCTGACATTCCATGTGAGTAGAGCCAATGTGTTAACTCTCGACATTCATACCTGAGCCCATCTGAGCATATCGCTCGAAGTGTGACCGCCTTGTACGGTACCGAGTGTACAGGACATAGTGGATCCCATGGTGTGTGTCGCCGCCCGAGTAGTGAAACAGAGGTTTGAACCTGTGTGTGTTGGTACGGTCAAGGAGTTCGCCATGCTTCTCAGACACAGAGTTTGTGATTCGGACATTCCCTTCCCCCTCTCTACCCCCCCACCCACTTCAGCCCCCAAACTTTGCCAAAGCCATCCCGTAACAAACATAACTTCCTTTCGAAAACTCAGTGTGGGGCGCACCCTCTCGGGGGTGTCGCCAGGTACACACATCTCCATCCACGTAGTGGACGTGGGCAGACGCCCCTAACGGCTGTAATGTCGTGTGTAATCCCTTTCACCCTTTTTCCCTCACTCGCCATTCAAGGGATGAGTAAGTCATCCAGTAACATTAAGCAATGTGCGTCGTCGTACCCCAGTGTCACTCGCCACTATAAGTTCGAGGCAGTGTTGGCAATAGTGTCTAGCACAAAGGCCTGCCGGTGTTCGCGGCCCCAATGTCATAGTCATTGCCAATGCAGCCATGTGGCCCATCGACCATTCAGTGTTGCAGTATGTTCATCAGAGCACACCAGCCTTACACATACTCACTGTGTGGTAGTCCGTCTTGGGTTCTCTTGTCTTGATATCAAGTTCGCAGGCCTTTCAGTCTCACAGTTTCCGGGCTAGTTCCCCGGAGCAGGTCGACGCTGGCCGTCCCGATTCACCTGATGTCCAGCGCATTCTCTCGTCTGTACCGGGGTGCATCCGGGTATTCTGCTCGCCTCTTCTGTTATTCCACATCGCTGGTAGAATCCGTCCTGTTCTGTTCCTTCCGTCGCTTCCCTTGTTGCTTGATAAAATCATAAGCCGCCTGCACTGATGTCAAAATAACCGGCTTGCCCAAGTTTGTGATTTTTAGTTTAGCAGGGTACAGCATTGCGTACTCTAGGCCTAGGTCGCGTAGTTT
Source organism: Lissotriton vulgaris (assembly GCF_964263255.1). Classification (NCBI taxonomy): domain Eukaryota; kingdom Metazoa; phylum Chordata; class Amphibia; order Caudata; family Salamandridae; genus Lissotriton; species Lissotriton vulgaris. The sequence continues at coordinate 980,734,454 of NC_141697.1, forward strand.
CTTCTTGATCGGTGCGAACTCTTTCCGTGCCTGCTGCACCGCCATGGTATGGTCGGGGTAAAACTCCAGAGTGTTCCCCTGATGTGTGATCTTGCCCATTTCCCTGGCGAGCCGAAGGACTACGTCTCTGTCCCTGTAGTTGAGTGTCCGTGCTATGATCATTCTTGGGGTAGCTCCCGGTTTCGGTACAGGTGCCAGGGAGCGATGAGCTCTTTCAATCAGGAACACCGGTGATAACTTGTCCGCGCCAAATATTTCTTTCAAGAGTGATTCGATATAGGTTTCCATCTTTCCAGTGTTGGTGGATTCCGGCAGGCCTGAGATTCGGAGGTTGTTCCGCCTGGACCTCGCTTCCTGATCCTCCACCTTCGCGCGCAAAATCTGCACTGTTTTCTCCAGCCCCTCGTACTTCTTCGCCGCGGTTTTATTCTCATCCTCCATGTCAGAGATACGTTGTTCCGCCTCCACTAGCCGCCCGTCGTGTTGTTCTATTGTGGCCGCCATATTATCCACCCTCTGCACCACATTGTCAAGTTTACCGTTCATTTCTTGCAGACTTTGCTGGATTGCGCGGAGCACCGATTCCATGGCTGACCCTTCCGCCAATTCCCCTTCACCTTCAACTTCAGGAGTGGTCGTCGCGTTTTTGGGCTGCTTCCTTGCTTCAAAGGGGAGCTTGGACTGTTGTTTGTCCGGTTTTCCCATGCTCCGCTGTCGGCGAGGCGGGGTGAGGTCTGCCGTGTGCGAGTCGCAGGCCGTCCGTGTAGTTTGTCCCGCCGGTGTCTGGGCCCCCCACCTCGAGGTGCGTCTGCTCATCGACCTGTGCTGTGGTCAGGAGCGTCGTTGAAGTCGCTGCCCACTCGTGGGATAGGTAGCGATGATGACTGTAGGAGGCTCCCTCCCTGCCCTCTGGGTGCTGGCCGGCTGTGGAGTGCTGCTCGCGCTGTTAGCGCCTCATGGGGATCTCGATGTGTTCCCGTGCCACCGGTGCCTGTCTCTCCCTTCCTGCGTGTGTTGAGCTGTTTGGCGCGCAATTCATGCGGGGCAGCGGTTCGATATTAACCGGAGCAATCCTTTGGCAGGCTCACCTCGTGTGGTTGCCGTCCACTTTCCGCTGGTGTGCCTCCGTGTGCTGTGGTCAAATTTCGCCTCCCCCAGGGGTGGGCAACAGCGCCGGTCCCGTGCGTTCCAGCGCCGCCGCCATCTTGGATCTGCTGGAACGCACCGTTAACTATCGCTTTTCGTGCCGTACCCGCTCGTTATTGCGGTGTCGCGGCCCTGCAGTGTCCTCCACCTCGCCAGTCCTCCCCGTCACCTGCACGCTGGGTCTCTCAATGTCGGGCAGGCGAAGTTCTCCGTCATTGCCGGCGAGCATACGGAGCGGCCATTTTGAGCGAGCTCCGGCAGTTTTTTTCGCTTTTCGGCTGTTTACTCGCTGTGGGCCGTTCTGGCAGCTACCTCCGCTACACCATCACGTCGGCTACACCTTCCGACATCCGATGTTGCGCTGTGATCGGGTGTAACGGCTAACGGAACGGGTGAAAGGGCCGGTATTGCCGCGTCCGCCCGGCGGAGCCGACAGTTCAGCCAGCCATCCCGCAGTGCGCCCTATTAAAAGATGGTTTCCTGTCTACGCGTTTCGACACAGATGTGTCTTCCTCAGGACTGTACCATCGTATTTCTGTAAAACATATTGAAAAATATTTTTACAAATCTATGTTTACAGGGCAAAAAACAGTTTATGATATAAGTTATGTCATTATATGGACAAGGCTAGTGTTTTTCACATATTGGATGATACCGCTATGCAATGATGTACAAGTTTGCCAAAGAGAAAAAGAAAACATCATTTGTACATATGTTACACATGTCTACATACAAGTCTATACACACCTATTTACATAATTACAACATATCTCTGAACACCTAATATTTTCACTATAAGTATTATATCTTGATACCCTCATATTGAGGAGTATATTATCTTTGAAGCAAACTTACTTACAGACAAACCTATGATAGGGAAAGAAAAAACGTATAGGTAGGAGAGACAAGAAAAACAAAAGATATTTATACTGAATTATGAGTACCTTGGCCAGACATTTGGATTGTTTATCCTAAATTACCCATAATCATTTTATATGGTCTAAACAATGTATCACATTGTATGATTCATTTAGAATATTCAGTATTGCAAGAAACTATATAAGGTAGTTTACAATCAACTCAGCGTTTCATTTTAATATATGCTTACCTAGATGGACTAGTAATAACGGTTAACATCAAATATTGGTAAAAAGAGGGTTTATGCCGTTATACAGATGGAAGCAGATGATTAAATTTCCTGAAAGTGGATAAAAAATATTAGACTCTGCAAAAAGGGTCAAAATTCATTGCAGTAATCCAACCTCGTAGTTAATGCTGTTTTATTTATTATATGCTGCTGCACGTTTTCTTTTAAAATGACTAAGCTTTCTCTAGATAATTATAACTTGATTTAGATAACGACACATAACTGATGTGTCATACTTAGCCAGTAGTATACTCCTCATATAGCTACCTAGTTAGTATCTAGTATTTCCCCCAAAATATTGCTATGCAGTGGTTTTCTTACCAAGTATAGAACGACTCTGCAGTGATTTTTTCTGTGAGGCGCCAGGTGGTGCTGGTTAGAAAGAACGTCCTTAGTTGAAAATTTTGCTCTAGATATTAAAGAAAACGTATGGTGCGCCTTAGGTTATATCGAGTGATCAGATTAATGTCCCATCTATTAGCTAGCTTTTTTAGCCACTAAAGTTTAGAGCATATTATGTCCTAGTTTTAAACGCGGATAATGGCCTTCTTACCATCTTTGAAAAAAATATCCAGCGGTATAGTTGTTGGGATATGCCACGTATCAATCGGTTGGTTTGGCGTCACAGATGTGAGCGTCTTTACTATAGATATCAAGGGAAAAAACGCATGCGGGTGTTATTGTTCTGTATGAGTTATATAAAGAAAAGTCCTAGATACACTCCGCCTCATAACAAGAGTCATTATTTTTACCTGTAATACTGTTAGTTCAAATAAACCGGCTGCCAAAGGTTCCCGGCGTCTTTATTTCTACAAGGGAAAACGGAAACGCAACTCGCGTCATTTAAAAAAGATCTACTAGATATAAACCGCCTCATTACGAGAGTCATTATTTTTACCTGTTTAAGTGTCAATTTAAGTAAACCGCTGCAAACGGTTCCCGGCGTCTTTATTTCTACAAAGGGAACACAAGCACGACTCGCATTATTTTAAAGAAAATGTAAGCCGACTTCTAACGCGCTTAAATAGTATGTGGCTTACCGTGATTGGTATTGAAAACACGGACCGGTAGCATGGAGATCCCGGCGGTATCTGATTTTTTCGGCAAGAATCTAAAACGCAGGCATGCATTGGTTTATGTACCGCCTACATCTATTGGTTTAATTGTGGTCACGTGCATCTTAAAGGGAAAGCATTTTTTTTTTTTTTATATATTTACGGTGTACCTGGACAGTGATGCAGACCTTTCTGTGGGAATGGTTTTTTATATAAAGCCTATATTAATATCCTATAGAGAACTAGAGTATATATTCATTTTGTCTATTGAGCGTATTAAAAGGTAACACATTTGACCTATCTGTTTACTACAGTATAGCATTTGTCCATGGTAAATCATTGTTTAAACCATGGGTAAATGTGTTCAGAGAAAAGATCCAGTACACCTCTCTCTTTTTTCTTATTTTGTCTCCACCATTACTGTTTGGTGTATGGATTTTTTCTAAGATCCGCCATCGAATCTGCGATAGGGAATGGTGAAATTCAGAAAAATGCAATGCCAAAGGAGCTGTCAGTTTGCATGTTTTAATAGCAGACCTGTGTTCAGTAAGTCGGAGTTTCATTGTTCTTGAGGTCTCTCCGACATAACCTAAGTTACAAGGACATAGTAAAAGATAAACGACGTTACTGGTATTACATGTCCATAGTTCCTTGGCTTGGATTTTAATTTGATTAAATGTAAAAGTTTCACCTGATATGATACCATCACATGATTGACACGTACCACATCTAGAGGTTCCTTTGATCGCGTTACCACCTTCAAATGATTTCTGTATGTATGGGATTTTATTGTTAGATCCCTCAAAGCGTGATCTTACCACTAGATCTTTTAAGTTTTTGTTGCGACGATGCGCGAACATTGGCTTTGATAATTTAGGTTGGGTAGGTTCTACATTTAACAAATGCCAGTTTGAACTGATGATATGTCTGACTGTGGCATTTAAAGGGGAGTGTTTGGTGATACATACTAGTTTTTGTTCTTTTTGATGTTTATTAGAGTTGAATAAAACGTCTCGATCAAAGTATCGTGCTCGTTTGTATGCCTCACGTACTAGTCTGTGTGGGTAGCCACGTGTAATGAATTTTTGTTTCATCTGTTCGGACTGGGCATCATAGTCCTTAATGTTGGTACAATTTCTACGCACCCTAAGAAACTGAGAGAAAGGTATGCCATCCTTTTGGCTCCTTGGGTGGTAGCTGCTGAAATGGAGCAACGTGTTTCTTGCCGTTGGCTTAGTCTGTAAGTCAAACTCCAGTTGGTTAGATACATGTTTTATATGTATATCAAGAACCTCCACCTTGGCTGAATCTATATGTGCAGTGAAACTGAGATTGCTATCTGCCAGGTTTATCCATTCTAAGAACTCCTGCAGAGTCTGTTCCCCATTGGTCCAAATGAAAAAGATATCATCTATAAACCGGTACCAATGGGAAACAGACTCATAGAATGGTGCCATCTCATTATGTATATTCAGAGATTCAAATTTTGCCATGTATATATTGGCTATTGATGGGGCCATTGATGCCCCCATACTGACGCCTCTCGTCTGTTGGTACATATGTTCCCCAAATTGGAACACGTTTTCCTTGAGTACCACTGACAAACATTGTAAAACGAATGGCTTGTTGCATGGTATCTGATCTAGTTATATCACAATTTCTTTACATTGTCTTTAAGCAATTATTAAAACATTAAGCATTTAATTGCTTTAAGCATTACTAAACATAGAATTAAGCAAATACTCTTTCTTTTAATATTTATATGAATATCTTCTCCACACGCCTGCCATTCAATCAAGACAGACTCCAGCACGCCCGGGATTGCTCAAAGACGATTTATTGGCAAAACAACTGATATATATATATATATATATATATATATGCTGATTTTTATGTAGACCACGTCACATTTGAGTGTTGTACACCCCTAGAATTTGTGATAGAAAATAGTCAAAAGAATGACTCCTAGCTCAGTGAGGACATCAAGAAAGGAATGCACATAAAGAATTCCGCAATTTTCCCCATTTCCTGCTGGGAATGTGTTATGTAGATGGTCAAATGAGGAAGAGTGCTAGGCTATTTGAATGATTTTACATTTCCTATTTTAAGGAATTTTATTGCTGTTTTGTAAAAGACTAAGGGCCCGATGTAGGTAAACGCGATTTTCCGATTTCAAAATACCGAGGCGGGCCGAATCGGTATTCTGAAATCGGAAAACGAGATGTAGGAAAAAAATACCGAATGAATACCGATTCGGTCGGCATCGGTAATGAGATTCGGTACGTTCCGATTCAGCTCGGTCCGAATCGGAAATTACCGAATCGGCCAACAACGAATCGGAAATCACCGAATCGGCTACCACCGAATCGGATATTTCCGATTCGGAGAATACCGATTCGGTAAAAGCCGATTCGGTAAAAACCGAATCGGCAATCATAGACCCATGGCGAAAAAGCCCATAGGAATGCATTGCATGAACCGATTCGGCTTTTACCGAATCGGATAATACCGAATCGGATTTTACCGAATCGGATATTACCGAATCGGTAAAAGCCGATTCGGCAATAGGCGATTCAGCCAATGAGGTGGCTCCCCCTCCCCCACCCAAACAGGGAGTGGCAACCCTGGCAGGTGCAGCCAATTAAGAAGTTTCTAGAAGTTTCTGGAAAGCCTGCCTGAGCCCAACACACACAGTTAGCAGCAGTGGGAGAAGGAGGTTGCAAACTGAGCAGGAGAAAATGGCAGATCAGGCAGGAAGCCAGAAGTCCTCCCAAAAGAGGAAGCCCAAGTTCACCACCACCGAACTTCAGGTGCTGGTTGAGGAGGTGGTGAGGGTGCACCGCCAGCTCTTTGGCAAGCTGTCCCTCAACGTGCCAGACAGCACCAAGAGGAGATTGTGGGCCGACATCGCCCAGAAGGTCAATGCTGCTGGTGTCACCCCCAGGTCCATTGAGGAACTGAAGAAAAGGTTTTACGACCTCCGCAGCCTCACGAAGAGGAAGCTGGCTGACCTTCAAAGGCAGGCTGGACACACCGGAGGAGGCAAGAACCCGGCGCCACCCCTCACCGAGCTGGAGGAAATTGTCTCCAGCACCATCGAGAGGGAGAGCATCGTAGGAATCGGGACCCTGGACAGCACTGCGAGAGCCACAGCTACAGGTAAGAAGCATGCGCATCATGACACACCCTACCAGACACCTCCCCATTAGACACAATGCATAGGCAAACACCAGCACTGTACTGTCACCAACATACAAGAGACAAGCATCATGGTACATGTAGTCAGCAGAAGTTAGCCAAATATGTCAGTGCAGAATCACAAGACAGGAAACAGTGTGACACGGTGTGAGGAGATGCAAGGACATGTGGAATGCCATAATTGTACTGACTGTAATACATCGGCACTCAGTTTACAAATGCTTCTTTGTACCTAGGGGCACCATCAGGCGGCACCACTGTGACAGCAGAGGGAGCATCGACGTCAAACACTGCAGTCGCAGGGCCGAGCACCAGCCAGGCTGGCCAGGAGGAGGAGGATGAGGATGAGGAAGGAGACACCCCAGGGCTTGGAATGGAGGGAGTCCTGGTGATTGATTTCCAACCAGTGCACTCCCCAGTACTGTCCAGCACACCCCCCTTGCAATTTTCACCCGAAAACTCCCCTACAAGGCAGATCATTCCGCCTACACCAGCTCCTGCCACAATCGTGGCCTTGCCACCTGTCCAACCAGTCCTGGGAGCAGGGGCTCAGGGACCTGCCAGCACCACACCCCCACCAGTGGCACCCCAGCCCAGTCAGCAGGCCGGAAGCAGCAGTGCCCAACGCCGTGCCACCACCACCACCACTGCTGCACCAGCACGGGAGGGCAGTGTGTTCCTGGGCCTGGAGGGACAAATGGTAAAAATCCAGCGCCAACAGGCCAGATCCACCATGGCCTGCCAACGCCAGCTCCTGCAGCACAACATGCAGATGGGGGAGTTGGTGAAGGGTTTCCAGGCTGTTGTGGACAGCAACAAGGAGGTGGCAGCAGGGTTGGGCAGGCTGACCACTGCCATCACCCACTCATCTGCCAGGCAGGAGGAGCATGAGGTTGCGCGCAGGAGGGATGCCCGGGTGCTCAACCGGGCCATGGCCCGCCTTGCAGCGGCGACCGCACAGCTGTGCCATCGAAGCTCAAATCAGGAATCTGTGCTCAGTCAGCATACGGCTGAGCTCACCAGGGGGATGGCCAGGATCACCACGGCCATGGAGGCCATGTTAATATCAAACGCCGCCTCCAATCCTGCCCTGGACCTGGGTGATGCTGGAGACAGCAGCAGCCGCAGCAGCCCGGCCAGCGCTGCATCTGAACCGCGGAGGAGCACCAGGCGATCCGCTGATGCTGCTGGACATTCGGAGGGGGCCGAGGGACACCCCAGTGGGTCTGCCAAGCGGGCCAAAAAATAGCCTGACAAGGGGGGATGAGCAAACCAGTACCCTGGACTTTATTTGATTTGACAGACTCCATTTTTTGATGCACATCAGTGCTGTAACTATGGTGCATCACTATTAAAAATTTTATTTTCCAAGCAACATTTAGCTGTCTTTGCATCTGTACTCAGTCAGAAATAGTTCTCAGTGATCTCCTCACGTCTGTATCTGCCATCACTTGGCGTACACACCCCAGCTGGCTGTGTCAGTGGCACGGCTTCGTCGTCGTCATAGTCCTCGTAGTCAGACAACTCCACCTCAGTGCCCTTCTTGACCGCAAGGTTGTGTAACATTGCACATACAGCTATGATCTTGCAGCAGGTGATGGGGGTATACTGCCTTGCACCTCCACTCTTGTGCAGGCATCTGAATCTACTTTTCCAGATGCCAAAGGTCCGTTCAACAACATTCCTGGTGCGTATGTGGGCCCGGTTATACCTCCTTTGGCTGGGTGTGGAGGGGTTGAGGTAGGGGGTGAGTATGAATGAGCGGAGGGCATATGCACTGTCGCCTGGAAGAGAAAGGGGTCACATTAGACACATGCATACATGTATTACACCTACCTACTATGTGTTATGGGGGTCTGATGATGTGGCTCACCTAGGAGGTATCCTTCTCCAAAATCGCCAGCCATCAGCCGTGCATATATGCCGCTCTGTTGGAATATATAGGAGTCATGGGTACTTCCTGGAAATTTTGCTACCAGGTCTGTGATGGTGCACTTGGCATTGCAGATCACCTGCACGTTGATGGTGTGTGTAGATTTCCGATTGCGGTATATGTATTCGGTGTCCGCTGGTGGGCAAATCGGAATATGCGTGCCATCTATGCAACCGATGATTTGGGGAAATTGTGCCATCTGGTAGAAGTCCGCTTTGGTTTGTAGCAGTTCTGCGTGGGTTGCAGGGAATGAGATGTATTGGTCCATCCTGTCTATCATGGCGTCAAGGAATATGTGGAAGAACCTTGACAGGCTGCTCTGGCTCACCCCTCCTGCTGCTGCTACTCCACTTTGATAGCTGCCAGACGCTACCAGGTGTAGGCTGCATAGCACCTGGACGTGCGCAGGGATGGCGTGTGCCCTTGGGGTGTGGTGGTCCAAGTATGGCTTAAGGTCCCTGATGAGCTCAAGTATGGTGTCAGAGTCCAGCCTGTATCTCTGTAGGATCTCAGCCTCAGTGAGCATGAACAGGGTTATCCTCTGTCTGTAGACCTGTTCATTTCTTAGCCATTCCCTCTGTCCTTCCTGCTGTAGCCGTAGCCGCCTCGCAATGACATAGAAAGCTGCCATCCTGCAAGTTGCAATGCATTTTGGGACTGTTTATATGGGTTGGAGTTGGTTACCACCTGATTGCAATCCATGGTAAATACCGAGTGAATTCTACCGATTTTGAGCCGATTTCGGTGTTTCTGTGCCTCCCTACATCTCCCCAACTGTCGGAATCGGGGAATTTCCCGATCGGAGATTCATACGAATCGGCATGTTTTCCGATTCGGCTCATGTCCGAATCGGTATTTTTTCCGATTCGGTACATGGACCGAATCGGTGATTTTCCGATTCGGTGTCACTAACGATTCGGTTCTTGGACCGAATCGGTGATTTTCCGAATCGGTGTCACTAACGAATCGGTACAAGGACCGATTCGGTGATTTTCCGATTCGGTGTCACTAACGAATCGGTACAAGGACCGATTCGGTGATTTTCCGATTCGGTGTCACTAACGAATCGGTACAAGGACCGATTCGGTCTTTGTAACCGATTCGGTGTTTTTCCGATTCGTTACATATCCGATTTTCGGTATGTACGTATCGGATTCTTTCCCATTCGGTACTCATTCCGAATCGGTTTTCTATCCGATTCGTTCTGTTTTTGGTTCCCTACATCTCGATGGCTGTTTACCGATCGGTAAGGGCCAAAAATCGGTATTTTCGGCCAATACCGATCGGTAAAGCCCTACCTACATCGGGCCCTTTGCCACAAGGTGTAAGGCGGTTCTACTGCTCCAGTCGTTAGTGACTGTAAGAAATTGGGTTCCTAGTTGACCTCAAGTAATAATCACAATCCTTGTCATGATGAACCACTAAAGTCACTAAATATATCTGAGCTCAACCCCAAGGTAGCTATAGCACAGAGCCAACCGGCTTAACTTAGAGGAAATGAGTTAAGTATATATGTTGTACTAACACAGTAATAAAGTCAGAATGCAAAACAATAACCATCTCAAAATGAATTAGAAAAATAGAGTGAAATGTAATAAACAAAATAACACCAAAAAGACAAATATCCAATAAGAGGGTCCAGAGATATGGGGTTTCAAAGTTTTAAGTAGATATAGCACCATACAGCACAAAGTGCCAATGGTAGTCAAAGGTCGCTGTAGAACAGGACCTAGACAAAATTTTATGCTGACCGCGATGGAGCGCTGGTCAGATACACTGAACTTTTGACTTCAGTCCTTTAAGTCCAAATACACCACAGAAGTACACTTCTAAAGCCTGTCAAGATCTCAGGTGAGGCACTTAGAGACTCAGAGGGTGTCCAGCAGAGGATACAGCAGTGTCCAGTCCAGGTCAAGTTGCATCCTGTCAGCTGGGCCGTTGCAGGAAAAGGCTTCTTGTAGCTTGTTGCATCATTGCAATTTTAACGAAGGTCAGCCCTGTGACCCTTGAATTCTTTCCTTTTCCTGGGTACAAAAGTGAGAGCAGGTCTTGTCTTCTAGGCTCTTCTCAGGTCTCAGACAGCAGGTTTAGTCCTCTTCAGATCTTCCACAAGCCCAGGAGTCTTCTGAAGTGAATGCCTGGAGATGCCACATTTATGCCTGGCAAGAGCTAATGGATGGGAATGATCCCCAAGTAACTCCCTCACCAACGGCAAAAGGGTTCCTGGAGATAACCGTACTCTCTTTTTGTCGTTTTCAAGATGGTCAAAGTCTTCTCCCACACTAAACTTTGGCTGTGTGAGCTTGGGGATTATGCAGTGAGTTAAATATGATATTCCTAGTGCCCCGCCACACCTAACATTAAAATCCCTTTTTATTCAGTCCCTGTATCCAAAACACTCAGAGATAGAAGTCTGCTATGACAAGCTGAGCTTTTATCAACCAAAGTGGATACACACAAATTGTTTTGACATCCTGTTTCCCTCTATTGAAATGCGCCCCAAATGTCATATGAAAAACTCCAAAGACCTTTCAAGCAGGTCTTGATACTCCAGCAGGAACCAACACTAGTATGTCAACATGAGACCCACTGTAATGGAGCTGGTCTGGTTAGGGGACAATGTAATGTTGCAGACTTGGGTGTTAACTACATCTGTAGTGACAGAGTAGGCCTCTTTGAAGTTAATCAAATCCTTGGGCCCAGCACACAGGCCATCTTTCCATGGGCACAATAACACCTTCCCATACCCAAGGCCTTTTTTCCTGTGTCCTGGAGCAAGTTTACACCTCATTCAAACCCATAGAAATGCTAATTACTGACTGACAGAAGGGAGAGAGCAAAATGAAGATTTATCTTCCAGGGACTTCACGCAAGGCAAACATGGCTTTTTAAAAGTTATCATTCCAAAATATGTATTAGAAATCTTACTTCACAAGTGAATTGGTCTTCTAATAAATATTTCAAAAAGGGCCCAAAAATGTATTTATAGCTTGTTCCTAGGGTGAAATAAAATGTATTACATTTAATATTGAATTCCAATGCCTTCTTATGGAACAGCCAACCCTACGATAGTGTAATTCCTTTTGAGGTGCTAGTTACTGTCAGGGCATGTTTGCCTTTAAGTTATAGCTATAACTTTAGAATTTCTAATGTTTGTGCCGTTTAATTTGGATTACTATACAAATAATAACGTTTTCTGAACTATAACTTATCCTTAACTTTAGTTTTTTTCATTCATATATATATATATATATATATGCAACAGCAGCAGTCTCACACCACAACGCCACCGCGATAGCAGAAACCACACAAATCCCACGTATTTTCTTCGGCAAAAATGTATTTAAAGTAGAGTCACCAAATCGAACGCGTTTCGGGCGTCAGCCCTTGCTCACAGATCGTCAGGTAATGAACCATACACCATTTAAATACGTTTTTTTCCCACAGTTTTTTTCTTTCATTACGTTTTTTAAAACCATACCATGTGATAATGGAAAGCAAGAACACACTACAAGCTATGGACATACATAGTCTGTCTTCCAAACATTAAAACCCACATCAGTGTGTTAAAATCAGATGGATAAAAAATACACAATTCATGTTAAATCCATATTATTTACAGTCTCCTGAGCATGAATATGTACAATTCATAATGTGCTGATAAATACATATTTTATAAAAGCATAAATGCAATGACCAACCAGAGTACTGTGCGAGTTAACACTAATATCGCATGTGCAAAACAAGCATTGTAGGTACTGGTGCAAATTTCCCAGTAAAGTGCAAGTATGAAATGTGCAAATTATGCAATAGTTTGTAAACAGAGGAATAATGTGCAAATTCGCAAAATGTAAACCTCAGTCCCTGAAAATCATAAAAGGACTTATCACAGTAAACTTCAGGTTTCTCTGCATAAATGCATTGAAGGTCATAAATATAATAGCAGCAACATTTAAATATCCAAATATTTAAAAAAACTCAGGATACTAATAAGCAAAGAGCCACAGCATAATGAGGAATTTCAAACAAGGAAGACAAAAACGAAATGTGCATGCCAAATTGTCTATGTCCTGAAAAAAGTGCAAAAAGGATAAATCCTAGTGTACAAAAAGAAAACTTATATACAAGTAAACCGGGAAAATATGAAAAAAAGTGTGATATGAAGGCGAAATTCAAACAAATTGACTTGCAAAAAGACGGAAAGGTGGAGCACTCTACTTGAATTGATCCCAAAAATTAATACAGTTGTTATAGAAATACATGTAAATCCTCTGTAGTGTTCAACCCGTTGAGGAACCTGCTGTCTAGTTCTAGAATAATCTGTGACTCAAGTCTCCTTAGCATTCTGTCTCTATCACCGCCTCTGCGTGGCTTGGGAACTGAGGCGATGACATAATAATTAAGGCACTGTAAATTATTATTGTGTATGTGTTAGACCTGGGCTTACCAGTCCACATAGGGTAGCCTGGCACAGAGCGGATTTGGCTAACCTCCCAGGCGACTTGCATCAATCACTTACAGTAAACCAGTGCCTAGCCACAAAAGAAATAATTGACACCACACCAGTTTAGAAAAATACGGGTACTTTTTATAAAAATTCTTTAAGATATCTTGTTCCGTTCAGCTTGTTAATAATACGTATTTCTGACACTTCTTACATCAACTTCTTGCACTTATAAAAATTCGTCAGTACATTGTTACCTAGAATCAAAGGGTTAACCTGTACACTTATGACTTCCATTTAGGCATTCACCGGATGCATTATATGAGGTTCACTTAAGGGACATTTCAGTTTAACTCAAATCAGTACATCATAGCCTCAGACAGGTTGAAGAACCCCCTCCTCCTTATCGGGTTGAATGCTAGTTGATTTAGATTATATTATGCATTGAATTACAGGTTTTATAAAACAGTAGCTCTTTGGGACATTTTACAGACTAGTCAGCAAAAACGCTAGGTTACTTAGTACTCAGATCATGTCTCTAATGTCCCCCAAAGATCAACTCCTCAGTTCAGCCCGACCGCTCCAATTTATTTCCTCTTGGCCGTCCAGTCTCTAGGACCGGGAACATAGGTTTCTATTTTTGGAATCCCTCGCCTTTACCACAGTACCTGCTTACTTGTTTAGCGGAGCACCGCTATCACACTTCAATCCGTTCCACCATAGAACTGCGAGCAAACCTCACCGCCAGTCTCTTGTGCTCCGTGTCGATTTCCCAGCACAGCCAGGTCGCTTTACTTCAGAGCCTGTGCTGAGGAAGAGTCGCGTTGACCAGGCGGGAGCGTCGGGGTCGCGTCTCTGAGTCTCCTCACTCGAGCGCCCCGTCGCTTCCTTCACAAGCCGCACACTGGGCCTGCGCAAAGGAACAGCGCCTGAAGCACGGGGCCGCCCTCTTTCTCACGCACCCGGCAAGCCCTCCAACAGTTCCGCCCTCAAGCGGCCGATTCACCAAGACCACTCGGCCCCCTGTCAATCCCGATAGACGCTCAACGGGCCTGCGCAGGGGAGCAGTGTTTCCTCGATCTTGCTCCACCACCTTCCGCTGTCCTCACAGTGTAAGCAGGGGCTTGGTCTATCACCTGCTTCCAGACCACGGGGCAGCCTGTTTCCCTCACAGCGGCAGTGCCACCAATCCAGGGAGCGTGACAGGGGAAACCACCTTCCCAATAACACAAGAGGAACCGATGGGACCCCGCTAACGTGGGCAGTGTACAGGAGGGATAGGGTAAGAATAAGGCTGATTAATTCCTTCCGTCCGGGCAGTGCCCTCGCAAAGCTCCAAGAGACAGTGGTCGACTCCCTCGTCAGGGGTAACAGGGCGGAATTCTCTACTCAGCTCGACCACACTACCCTTTTCTTCTCCTCAGTCTATCAAGTCCCTCCTAGCACTAGAGGTCAATTCCTCCTAACTCGCCAGGAGACCCCAACCAAGTCCAAGAAGGGGGTCAAACAGCAGGGCCAGATCTGTGGGTCGGGGACAGTGGCAACAGTAAGGCAGCAACCCTCTAGCAAGAAGTCAACCCTCTGAGCTTCCTGACCCTCTAACCCCACAGCCTGCACTCCAACTGGTTCTGTGCCCACACAAAATGGCCGCCTAGGTTCTGGCCTTTTATAATCTGGGCTCTGGCTGCTAGAACCAGCCAGAAGGTTCTAGAATTTCCCATAGAGTCCTATGGCCCCAACTCCTGAGGTAATCTGTTGTGGCAGTTACCAGCCACCATTTTGTGTGACTAAATTTTCATTGTTAGAGGGGGCATCTAGGCCTCAATAAAAGTATGGGGACAAGGTAGCACCCACCCCCTAGGACAACACTAAAAATTTCAGTGGACATAAAAAAAAATGAAAAGTACTAGGAGGCAAAAAGGGACAACATAAATAAATAATAGGAGGGACCACCCAAAAGGCGGGCAGGTCTCACAGTATGGCTTTAAAGTGCCTGGCCACCGGATATGTTCCATCATTATTGACGATGGCACGCAAATGCTGGAGAATCCTGACATGCACCTGTAGCCTAGTGCTGCCAACATATGTGAGGCCACTGGTGCATGTCAGGACATAGACCGCAAATTCAGTTTTGCAGTTAAACGACCCCTTAATGTTCGTCATAACTGGGCTGAATGGTGTGGAGTACTGGGTGGTGTTTTCCCAAATTTACACGCCCAACAGGTGGAGCAGCGTTTAAATCCCGGCCGGGATTTCAACCATTCTTCCTTTTTACCAAACTCAGGAAATTCATGGCTAATTTGAGTTCTTAAGGAAGGTCCCTTCCTATAAGTGATAGTGGGGCCATCTGGTAGTCTGGGTGCCAGCACTATATCGGTTTTTAAGATAGGCCATCTTTGTTTAACGATAGACCTGATCTGCCTAGCCTGTTTGCTGTAGGTGGTAATTAGTCTGGGGGCTTGGTCATCCAAATTAGAGTCAGCTTCCAGAGGAGTACTCTGAGTGGAAGATAGCAATGACTCCTGGGTTCTAGCGTTGGTTTTTTGAACTGCTAGTTTCAAAATGGATTCCCTATAGCCCCTACTTCTAAACCTATCCAAGGCTTCATAAGTGCAGATAGCCAGATCAGTGTCTGTACTACAGATTCTTTTTAGCCTGAGAATCTCTCCAAAAGGAATGTTGTCAATTATATGTCGTGGATGGGCACTGCTGGCATGCAAGATGTTATTTCCAGCAGTGCTCTTTAGCCCTCATGGATAAATATTTTGACATCGAGGAATTCAGCTTCAAAATTACTAATGTTGGAAGTGAACTTGAGATTTTCCTGGTTAGCATTAATAGACAAAAGAAAGGTATTAGCACTTTCATAATCTCCCCTCCATAAAACAAAAACATTGTCTATATAACGCATCCACTGTACCACATGTTTGTCAAAGATGGCCCCATGTGTACCCCTGAGGACCTGTTCCTCCCACCAGCCTACGTGAAGACACGCATAGCTAGGGGAGAAACAGGCCCCCATAGCAACACCACGTTTCTGGACATAAATATCGTTACCAAATAAAAAGAAGTTATTGTTCAGACACCACATTGTGAGTTCAATTATCATTTTGTTATGATTATAACAATTAATGGGTCTTTTTCCAAGAAAGTGTTCCAAAGCCTCTAGGCCAGTTTCATGTACAATACTCGTATAGAGCGATTCAATTTCTAAAGTAATAAACAACAAATCATCACTCCATGGAACACCCTTAATCTTTCTGATAAAGTCTCCGGTGTCTTTGATGTAAGTTGGCAAATCTTTGACTAGATCTTGCAAAAAATAGTTGATGTATTCAGTGACATGTTCTGCCACTCCAGCAATTGCCGAGATAATAGGTCGGGCGGGAACTGGGACAACCTTTTTGTGGACTTTAGGAAGGAGATATAGTTTGGGTAACACAGGAAACTCAACATATAAGAAATCAAATTCTTGTTAAGAGATCATCCCCTCTCTTCTCCATTTGTGCAATAGTTTCTTTAAAGACTCTTTGGCCTCATTGTAATGTTTCACAGTCGTTTTGATATAACATGAGGGGTCATTTAGTTGTTTCATTGCATCCTCAATGTAAGCATCCTGAGGCAAAACTACCACATTGCCTCCTTCATCAGCGGTAGTAACAATGATTTTATGGTCTTTACTTCATTTGGTAGTTAGAGATGAGTATTCTTGTTCATGTTTGCTTTTTTTTTTTTAATTACTTTTTATTGTTGCATTGAAAGTATCACAAATGAAAAATGAGCACACGGACTGGCTTCAACATTCAGCCTTGTCCGTCAGTTACGCAACTTTTTCTTTTTTAGTGTCCCTGGATTCCACATGTGTCAACAAAATGCGTGGATCTTTAACAGACAACATATTAAGAACGTAAGAAAGGAAAAAACAACCCCCAAAACAGCAGCCCCCATGCCCACCTCCTCCCCCCCTCCCCCCCTCTCCCGGGTCCATCCCACCCCCCTGATGTATTCCCACTCACTGTTCGTATCTGGTCTGTACATTACAGTCTAAGACATAGCCTCCCCTAGTTACCGCCGCGTAGCCTGTGGCACTGGGGATCTCTTCGAAACTCCCACTCAAGTTCCTTGGGTCTTCACTCCAACCCATGGTATTGTCTCCACTTCGCCCACACTCTCCGAAACTTTTTGGGGCAGCCCCTGGCCTTATAGGTCACTCTCTCTGCCGCCATGTACAAGTCCAGCCCCCTCCTCCATTCCTCTAAACCTGGCGGTTCGGAAGCCCCCCAGTATCGTGCAATGTCTCTCTTCGCCACCACCAAAGCAAGTACTAGAAAGATGATCAAGGGGCGGGCCAGGTCAACTTCGGTTGTCATGCCTAACAAAGCCAACCTAGGGTCGCGCGGTAGAGTCATTCCCAGGACCTCATCTAATTCTGCGAATATTTCTTCCCAGTACGCTTGTATGATTTCGCAACTTCAGAGTGTGTGATAGAAGTCGCCATTCTGCTGGTGGCACCTAAGGCACACTGTATCAGTGACCTTCCCCATTTTAAAAAGGCGTACCCTGTCGAAATAGGTTCTGTGGAGCACCTTCAGTTGTATGAGTCGAAGCCTAGACTTAATCGCTACATCGCGTGGGTGCATAAGAACCATCTCCCAGTCTAGGTCCTCCATGGCCCTCGTGTCTGCCTCCCATTTGTTCCGCAAGTCTTGTAGGTCACCCAACATGTTGTTGGTCAGTGTTCTATATGTGAGGGATACCGCCCCGCCCCTTATCTGCTCCTGTAGTAACCTACCCTCCAGTGGAGCGTACTCTGGGATGTCTGTCAGTGTGATGTTTTGTGCCCTCCAAGCATGTCTCAGTTGCGCATATTTGTAATACAGTGTGTTGTGTAAGCCAAAATCTTCCCTGAGTGCTTGAAATGTTTTCAGTTCTCCCCTTGCAATCACGTCTCCTACTGTTGAAATTCCTATATCATCCCATCGTCTGAAGCCTTTCAATTTGTTGAGTTCTCCCAGCAATTTACAGTGCCTTAGTGGCGTCTGTCGGGTGGGCCGCTTGTCCCATCCCATGCGTTTAGTCGCCTTATGCCACGCCGTCAGCGTGATCCTAGTGGCCGGTAGAAGTTGCTTTCCTACGGTCCCTCCGTACAAGTAGTACAGTATGTTGGTGGTAGACCATTTCGACCTTTCTATTGCATAGGTAGGGTGATCCACTGTCGCATGCAACCATTCGTTAATCGGAGCGAGATGCTCCGCCCAATAGTATGCCTCTAGGTTGGGAAGGGAAATCCCTCCACTGTACTGGTGGTGCTGCAGTGTGGATAGGGCCACTCTCGGCTGTTTCCCCAGCCACAAGAATGTACGCAGATCCGCATGGATTTTATTAAAACTTTTAACCGGCAGCGGATAGTATTCGTTTTGAAGGGCATAGAGAAACTTCGGGAGCAGAACCATTTTATATAGTGCCGCGCGACCCAATAAGGTGAGCGGGAGCTGTCGCCACCGATCCATTTCTACTGTCGCGCTTGTCATAATTCGGGCCACATTATTATTAAAGGAGAGCGTCCTGTCTAGTGTTATGTATACTCCCAAGTATTGGAAGCCCTCTGTGGTGTGAATGAGGAGTTCTGGCAGGCACTCTCTCCGCTCCAGCCCTTGCGGGTCATACAGAACCGATTTGTGCCAGTTAATAGTGTGACCTGCCCTTGCACCAAAATCAGCCAGTTCCTTGAACAGTATCGGGATTGTTGCGTCCGGGTCTGTAACAAACAACAGGACGTCGTCGGCATATAGTGAAATTTTCTCCTGGGTAGCTTCAGATTCTCCCCACGTGAAGCCCCTAATTCCCTTATTCCGTCTAATCCTGATCAATAAGATTTCAATTGTAAGTGTGAAAAGTAGGGGGGACATGGGGCATCCCTGGCGCGTTCCCCTGCCAATGTGGAATTCGCGAGACAACCTCCCATTGACCTGAACTCGCGCCCTCGGGCTGAGTACAGTAGCTGAATCCACTTCAAAAACTTGGGGCCAAAGCCAAACCTCCGTAGTGTCTCTAGCAAGAAGGGCCAATGGACTGCATCGAAGGCCTTTTCTGCATCCAACGAGAGGAACCAGTGGGGCTCGCTCCTCTCTCGGACCTCCTGCAGCCAATTATGCGTGCGGCGGAGATTCAATTTGGTTGCCCTATCCGGGAGGAAACCGGACTGGTCCGCATGTACCAGATCCGAAATTACCTGCCGCAAGCGTTTAGCGAGAACAGTGGCCAAAATCTTCGTCTCCATAGTGAGGAGGGAAATCGGGCGGTAGGAGGCACATTCGTCCCTAGGTTTGCCCTCCTTGTATATTGGGACAATTGTGGCCAGGGCGAGGTCTGGTGGCAGGATCTCCGTCTGGTATGCCTCAAGAAATAAAGTTTTCACATGGCGTTGCAACAGGTCAGCCGTCCGTTTGAAGAATTCCGCCGGGAAGCCGTTGGGCCCCGGTGTCTTCCCCGGTTTCAGGGATGCTATAGCCTCTGCTATTTCCTCTAGTGTCATCTCCGCTTCCAAGGCCGTGATGGCCTCAGGTGGCAGGGTCGGCACCTCCATGTCACACATGTAGTGCTGTGCGTCTTCCTCGTCACCTAGGTTCCTGGCCCTATAAAAGTTTTCGTAGTATGTTGCAAAGGCCTCTGCTATGGCCTCGTCTGTGCATGCCGACCTATTCTCTGCTAGCGTTATCCTATCTACCCACCTTGCTGCCCTTTCTTTCCTGCTCAGCCATGCCAGGAGTTTGCCCGATTTATCCCCCATGTCATATAATCGGTGGAGCGTCGCCAACGCCTGCGTGCGTGCTTCCCCAGTGACAAGTTCTCTATAGTGTCTTTGCGTGTCTAACAACTTCCTAAGTATTGCCTCTTCCTTCCTATGGTGGTATTCCGCTTCTAGGGCTAAGATAGACACCTCTTCACTAGTGACCGTGTCCTGCAGCTTCCGCCTGGCCTCTCCCAGCCTGCTTTGTATGCGATCTCTTAGTACCGGCTTCATTGCCTCCCAAAGTGTGATCCCTGATTTAACCGTACCCTCATTTTCGGCCACATACACCCTTATGTCTGCTCTGATACCCTTCAGTATTTCTGGTGTTTGGATCTCCCAAGCTGCTAGGCGCCATTCCACTCTCCTCTCTCTCCTCCCCCGTCCCATATGTGCGTATAGTGGGGAGTGATCTGAAATTCCCCGTGCCTTGTATTCTACTAAATCTCTCACGGAAACATCCTGCCAGGACACAAAGATATAATCCAGCCTTGAAAATACCCTGTGGGCCCCCGAGTAGAAGGAGTAGGCCTTCTGAGTAGGGTGAAGCCATCTCCAGACATCAGTGAGGCCTATGATTTGCATCTGCCGCGCTAGTGCTGTGTCGTGTCCTATTGTGGGCGGTGTCCCCGATCTGCCCCTTGTGACACACATCACGTCGTTGAAATCCCCCTCCACTATCTGAATCGTGTCTGCCGTGTCTAAAAGGATAGCGGTGATTGCCTTGAGGGTGCGTGCCTGTAGCTTTGGGGAGGCATAGACTGAGAGGATCGTGTACCTACGCCTCTTCCAGACTCCCTGTACTCCTGCGTAAGTCCCCTGCGGGTCTAGCCAGGTACGAGTGGTAGTGAACGGTGTAGTTTTTTTAACGAGGATCGCTACCCCCCTGGAATCTGTTGTGTAACCTGCGAGTGCTAGTACTACATGCCTGCCTCTTGCTATAAACACGCACTAATTGCCTCTGAGGTGAGTTTCCTGGAGAAGGATAATATCTGGCGCTAGCCTTTTAAGGTAGGCATTTACCAGGCTACGTTTAATCTTCAACCCAAGACCATTCACATTCCATGTTAATACGGTGACTCCTGCGTCACCTGTGTGTGGGTTATCTAGTGTGTCTGCCATTGCGTGTTACCTTCCTCATTCCATGTGGGTCCCTAGAGCAAGGGCGGCTTACGGTGTGGCATGGCGTGTCGCTGCTGTTTCTCAACTGGCTCCCCCCTCCCCCCCCAAACCCACCTGGTCCCCCAACTTGAGTGAGTAGAAAAACCATCCCCTCCCTGCCCCCCCCTCCCCACCACCCTCCCCTTCCAGTAGCGTCCCAACCGGGGACCTAACTATCCATGGGAGAAGGCCTGTCGCCCTCCCACATATCCCCCCCATCACACACCAAATAACTGTGTAAACAAGATAAACAACATAGGAGGGCGTGTCAACTTGCGTGCTCCCGGTGACCGGGCTGCTTTCTCATTGTTCCCCGGAGATCTGAGCTCAAGAGTGTGAGTCCTGAGTGTCCGTTGCGGGGCCCTGCCCCGACGAGTCCTGCTCCAGCAGCTGTATTTCTGTGACTAACGGGTGGACTGAATCGCCAAGGCCGTCATCCTCATCCCTTCCGGATTCATGTCCCTCCGAGTCCTCCTCTTCGTCTCCTTCCGAGCGGATGCCGTTCCGCAGGCAGCTAAACCTGGAACCCGCTACTGAGTCTTTACTCGGAGACGTCGATCTGCCCCCTCTCCTTTCGCTGGCACCCCGGGTCTGATAGGGCGTCGCTGGCTTATGTCTCCTAGTCTTTCCAGATCGTCTACGTTGTGGTTTCGGCTGCTCCCAGCGCGCCTTTTCCCTCAGTGATTTGTCCATGGCTTCTCTTCCGGCTGCCTCCCTACTGTTCAGGATAGGGCGTTCTTCAAGGCATTGCCAGGCGTCCTCCGGGCATGTGAAAAAAATGGATTTGTCCTTGTAGATTACTTTGAGTTTGGCCGGAAAAAGGAGCATGTAGGCTATATTCAAGGATCGTAGTTTCATCTTTACTGAGTCAAAGGAACAGCGCTGTTTTGCCACCTCCTGGCTATAGTCCGGGAAGATCATGATTGTGGCATTTTCGAAGCGGATTTCCCCCAGTTTCCTGGCTTCTCGAAGTATCAGATCCCTGTCAGCATAGTTCAGGAATCTCGCTATGACTGGTCTCGGTCTTGCCCCTTCCGGTGGCTTGGCCAGGAGCGCCCTGTGAGCCCTCTCAATGACGAAGCATGCTGAGAACTGTGCCGCCGGGAAGGTATTCTTTAGCCATGTGTGGAGGAAGGAGGCCATATCCCTCCCTTCGAGTCCTTCTCTAAAACCTACAAATCGAAGGTTATTGCGCCGTGATCTATTTTCAGCATCGTCCACCTTCCATTGCAAGTGACGATGTGAAGCCTGGAGCTCCGCCATGTCCTTTTTTAATGCTGTAATCAATGTCTCGTTGTCCGTGACTCTAGTTTCGGCCACTGTCACTCTCTCCGTTAGATTTCGAAAGTCCTGTCGCAGCAACTTTATCTCGGAGCCCACTTCTCCAATCTTCACCTCCAGTGCCGCCCGTGATTCCTGGATGTCACTCCTAGAGGCTTGGATGGCTGCCAGCAGCATCGCTGTTTCGGATTGTGGTCCAGGCGTTTCCGGCCGCTGCTCCATTGCCAGCCTTGATGTCGCAAAATTATCCATGGGGCTCTGTTTAGTTGGCTTAGGGACCGGGTCTCTCTTCCCCATGGTGACCCTCGTCGCAGGGCGGGCAGCGCTATGGGCGGTCCGTCTGTAGCGTGTGAAACTCGTAGCTTGTAGGAGGTTGTACTCCGGGGGCCGTCGCTTTCAAGGTCGTCGCCACTCCAAACTCTGCGGCCTGTACAAAAGTATCTCCAGGGGGCTAGCACACCACCCGGTCTCTCTTCGGTGACACTCCTTGGTGTTGTGGGTTCTCGCCCACCTCCGGGCTCTGCGTGGACCGTCCTGGCTGCCTCCCTCCGTGCCGCCAGAGGCCTTTCGTCCCTGTGCCAGGCCTCCAGTCGCTTCAAAACCTGCCCCCTGTTCCTGCCCCAGGAGCGTCTCCGATATCAGAGGCTTACTGTCCTTATCACGTAGTCCGCAGCGGGGTGGCCCTTGGTGCCAGGGTGGGCGGAGAAGGCTGCCTCGTCCCCTCACCCTCTGCCAGATTCGTGTTCACCTCTCGACCGTCTCCCGTGCACCGCCGTCCCCTCTATAACTTCACCTCCGGTTTTAGAGGTGCCAGGGGGACACTGCCTCCACTCCCGGGTCTTGGTTTCCCCACTGTGCCTTCAGGGTCTTCTCCCCCGTCTGGCTGGGCGTAGTGCCTTCTTTATGGGTAGATCCGTGGCCCACTTTTCTCCTCGCTGCTGCACAGCTCTGTGCACACCGGGTATCTAGTCGGCGCCGCCCCGGATGATGTCTTTGTTCGTTGCCGTTCCCTCGCCGCTTTCTGCAGCCAGTCTCAGGGCCCCTCAGTTTCTTCCCTGCAGTGCGGTGGTTCGTGCCGGGGCGAGCGGGGGGAGGGAGGGGGAGGACGCAGCCGATGCGGGTGCTTCAGAAGCGGGCTCGGGGGTAATCACAGGCGTACTAGGCCGCCACAGCGAGGCCTCCCCCTTGGCCGCCCCTTCCGCCGGCGCGTCTCCCCTTGGGCTCACCTCCGTTGTCGGTTCCACTCCGACTCCGCCTCTGCAGGTGCGGATAGGCTTCGCCGACCCAGGCACTCGTCTCCCTTGTTCCTGTCGCTGGGGTGCCCCTCCTGCTCTCCGCTCCCGTCCGCCGCCACCTCACAGTGCTGTGACGTGTGGGGGGCTGCCCCACTCCTCCTTCGCTCACCGTGCACCGGGTCAGTAATCAGCCGGCCGCCATCTTGGTAAAGGTGGCCGGACTTCAATATGGATCTGCCGCTCCGGTTCAGGCACCGCTGTCGGTACTGCAATGGGGCTCAGGCCAGGCCCCGGTCGCGCTGTGGTTCCGGCTCTGCCTCAGTGATCGGACAGGCGTATAGGTCCGTTCCGCTCCGTTCCTGCAGCCGCCTAGTCCCTCGCCGCCATCTTGTCCGCAACGGGCGCTCTCGGCCAGCCGCCGGTTCCTCAAAGTTCGGGGAGCTCCGCGCTGGTGGCGGTTCCACAAAGCGCTCACCGGATGTTTGATGTAATCACACACCGCCAGGTGAAAGGTGCGTTCTCCAGGGTGTTGGTAATTGTCGGATTATTGTGCAGCCCGGCCGGAGCTCCGGCAAGGCACGTCTTAGCCGGCCATGCTGCTGGCCACGCCCGTTCATGTTTGCTTCTATATCTTTTCCTGTGTTTGATCTTATGATGTAGTTGTTTCAGATCTTCCACCACTACATCCTGAAAAACATCAATAGAGTCTTTGGGCATATTGTGAATAAACCTCGATTTGGGTTTGAAAGGACTAATATTAGCGCCCATTTGTTCAATAGATGCTACTCTAAGTTCATCCTGGGTTGAAACTAAGTTGGCATCATGTGTGTCATTTGTCGCTAGTTGATGTAGCTCTAGAAAAGTTTTAGTGTCTCTGGCTGGTAAAACTGGATTCCTTAAGACAACTGTAGTGTTCTCAGACGGTTCATTCTCACTAAGACCATCCTTAATGCTGAAAAACTTCTTCAGTTTCAGTTTTCTAATCTAACAGGAAATGTCAACTCGGGTCTTGGTATAGTTGAAATCTGAGACTGGGCAGTAGGTCAAGCCGAGGCTAAGCAGTTGTTTTTCCACCTCGGTGAGGGTCATTGTAGACAGATTGATAATGGCATTATCTTCTATCGTTTTTTTGCGCCAGTATTGCCTTTTTGGGTTTTTGGGTGATTTTTCGCTTTTTCCGGCGCTCGCCCCTCCTTTTGTTACATCTTGACCTTTTTTCTGCTGCTGAGTCCGGGGTCTGAGTGTCTGTAGCTGGTCCGACACAAAAAAATCCACTTCTTCTCCCAAGTCGAGAATTCTGCAATTTGGGTCCATTACTGCAAAGCCACCATCATCCGATGATGGGCCACTCGTTAGTGATTCATCATCACTGGTTTCCACGTTCGGGTCCAAGGCAGCCGATGTTGAGGCTCCAGGTTGATTTACAGGTTTTGCCTGTTTTGTCTGCCGTGCAAATTTGGATTTTTTTGCATTTTAAAATATGCGAGCGGGGGGCGTGGCCAAGATGGCGGCGGAGTAAGACGTCTTGCTCGGTCCCTCCGTCACCGCTTTTTCTATAGCCTTGTTTTTAGCCCTGCTGAGCTCCCTATCTGAGGACCAAGGCCGTCGCTGGGCGCCTGGACACTGTCTGGAGGCTCCCCGCGAAACGAGCGGTCTCCTGGAGGCAGCGAGAGCGGCCTGCAAGGCGCGGCCTTCCAGCGGTACGCGACCGGGGAGTTGCGCCTGGTGCCGCCGGAGCTTGCTTCCGGCGGGCTGTTACTGGAGTCCCCGGCGCGAACGGCTAGAAACAAGGAGGCCTGCGCAGAGAGCTAACGGACACCGCGGCGCCGCGCTGAAGACTAGCGGGCCGCTGCCGGGAGCCCCGAGGGGCGATGCTGCCTGGAGTTACATCGGAGGAGATTGTGCCGAGCCTGAGGAGCTGGGTAGGCGGTTCACCGCACGGTGTGTGGGTCAAAAGTGGGAGGCCCGCACTGCATGCCGGCGGCCCCAGGACCCCGGGACTCGGAGCGCGGCCCCGCAAGCAAGGCCTGCCTGCCTTTGGGACCCACGAAGGGAGAGTGACTGGCGCCTACAAGTCGGCAAGGTAACCCTGGTGGGCAGCCACGTGGTGGAAGCAGCCTGCGCCAACAGCACGCCATACGCTGGGTGGACCCCTGGACGGCGTGCTACCCCGGGCCCTGCCTATGACGGGGGGCCCCAGGCCCACCGTTGAGCTCCTCCCACCTGGGATTGGGCCGAGACGCCCCGGCCCAGCAGCGGCGTCGAGGGGCCGGCGGGCACGAAGATTCGGCGCGGAACCACTGGCGAGCGTCCCTTGCCGAGTTGAGAGCTGGGTCCGTGGTATCCGAGCAAGGGGGACCGCCACACGAAGCAACCCCCGGGTCACGCGACTCTACAGCGACCTTGGGGCCCAAGACGGGAGGAAGAGACGGCGCGCAGGCTATCGCCTAGGGGCACCGGAGGCGAGGAGGCACCATGGCGTCGACCAGGCCTAAGAAGGACTGAACAACGAAGGATGGGGTTCCGAAGACCTCGCCGCCGCGACCCGCGTCAGGGACCGACAAGCACCATATTCCGGACGACCGTGAAGCCCCTGCCACCAAAGCCTTTATGCGATAAAGGAGGATATTCAGGAATTGCGGACTCAACTGGCCTCAGATCTTAGAGAGGTGAGGAGGGATGTCGACGCCATTGGAGATAGAGTTGCAACTCTGGAGGAGCATGACCTGGGGACGGCCGAGGACATTCATCAGCTCCAACAAGATGTCCTGCGCCTCACGGAGCAGAAACTGGACCTGCAGGCGCATACAGAGGACTTAGAGAATAGATCTCGGCGCAACAACGTCAGGATCAGAGCTGTCCCGTGGAAAGGCGAGGGGACAGACCTGCGGGAATACGTCGATAGCCTCTTTCGCCACGTCCTACAGGAGGAAGACCTCCGTGAGATTCAGATGGACAGGGTCCATAGAGTCGTCCTCCCCCGTGGATCCAACGCACCCCCCCCTGATATCATGGTGTGTGTCCACGACTTTCAGCTTAAAGAAAGGATTCTGAAGAAAGCACGAGAGCATGCCCCTCTTCTGTTTCGTGATCACCGCCCAGTACTCTACCAAGACCTTGCGGCATCCACCTTGGCCAAGCGGAGAGAATTCCGGCCGATCACCACCTTCCTGCGTGAACAGGGTGTCCCCTACTCCCGGGGGCATCCTTTCCGGCTGGTCTTTAAAAGGAAGGGCAAGTTAATCCAAGTCCGATCCCTGGAGGCGGCCCGTGACCTGTTGGGACTGGAGGGTGCTGGAGACAAGAAGGAGGCCTCGTCCTCCCCATCGAGGCGGCGTCGCCGCTCCACGGAGTGGCAGGCAGTGGGCAAACCAGCGAAACCCTCAGGTCCGGACTTATCCATTAGCCTTAAGGAGAGAGGGGCGGCGGTGGCCTCTGTGGCGAGGGCGACGGAGACGCCGGAAGGGTCCTGATCCCTTCCTTTGAACGCCTGAGCTCTGCAGGTTGATGGCTGGCGTGGGAGGGACCGAAAGTATGGACTCTGAAGGGTAATGTAATGCCACGTTCCCCGAAAATATTGTCCTGTATCAGGATCTGGGTGGCTGGTGGGGTTA
The DNA here is from genome assembly GCF_964263255.1 of Lissotriton vulgaris. Classification (NCBI taxonomy): domain Eukaryota; kingdom Metazoa; phylum Chordata; class Amphibia; order Caudata; family Salamandridae; genus Lissotriton; species Lissotriton vulgaris. Next base: position 980,761,458 of record NC_141697.1, read on the forward strand.
AGTCCATGCCCCCAGCCCTTTGGACTTCTGTGATGAACTATTGTTCCCCCCTCTTGTCTACTTCGTGGGAGGGAGCTGTCAGACTGTTGGGGGTTTTGTTTTTGGAGTGGTTCCTGGGGGGGGGGGAGTAGTGGGAAGTTGGGTCGGGGGGGATTGGGAGGGGGGGAGACTCCGCATCAGCAGTTGAATGCCTCCATTTTGAACTTGAACGATCTGCTGTCTAAGGGGAATGTGCCTAGCCTGAGAAGAGCTATTTGTGTTTTTCTTTTACGATGGGGAAGGATCTGAAAACTGTTAGTTTGAATGTACGGGGCCTTAACAGCCCAGTTAAGCGTGCAGCGATTTTGTCACTGTTGGAAGGTGCGGAGTGTGATATCTGTCTGTTACAAGAAACGCATCTCCTTTCCAAAGACACCAAAAGGATGAGACAGGCGTTTTCCGATTCAAATGTGGTTCTCTTGCACTACGAAGAAACAGGGAGTAGCGATACTGATCAGCGCGAAAGCGCACTGTAAAATATTATCTCAGGTAGTGGACGTCAGGGGCCGATTTTCAGCGGTCAGAATCCTATGGGGCGACACCCGCCTTACAGTGGGCTCCCTCTACGCTCCCAATGTGCAGCAGGAACTCTTCCTGGCCTCAGCGCTTTTGGACGCCCTGGCATCTCCTTACCCCTGGGTTCTGGTAGGGGGTGACTTGAATATGGTGATGGACTCGTCCCTCGATAGGTCAGAAGCACGCTCCCACCAGACTGGGGCCATTTCCAAAGGGGGTCTGTTGTGGCTACAGGAAGGGGGCTCCATGATGTTTGGCGTACATTGCACCCGCTAGAGCGCGACTACACTTATTACTCCGCAGCTCATAAGACCTGCGCACGCCTAGACCACTTCCTCGCCTCTACTTCCCTGATGCCCCAGCTCTCCTTGGCGGAGCTTGCCCCGCGCTCTTTATCCGATCACCCTCTTATCTCCGTGAGGGTGTCGGGTTGTAGCGGTTTGCCGTCGCCCGGGGGCTGGCGTCTACGCGACTCTCTCCTCAATTCCACCTCAGTGGTGGAGCACCTGCTAAACACAATCACACACTACCTCGCCACCAATGTTGTGGACGGCATGTCACTAAGCTCGGTATGGGAAGCCCTTAAATTAGTGGTGAGGGGCGACTGTATAGCTGTCTCGGCGTCACTAGCTAAACTGCGCAAGGAGAAACGGGAAGAGCTTGAGCGCGATGTGCAGGGGTTGGAGGCGATCCACAAGCGAACCGGGGCGCAACGGGTCTGGAGGGAGCTGGAGACGAAGAGGCGTATGCTGAAGCACTTAGACCTTGACCGCGCTGAATACGCACTCTTGCGCCTGCGCCACAAGTTCTATCTTAGCGGCGATAAAGGGGGCAGAATGCTAGCGCACCGCTTGAGGGCACGCATGCAGCAGGCGGCCATCCCGGCCATTAGGGACGCACATGCAGTAGAACGGACGGCGGATGGCCACATAGCGGAGATCTTTCAACGCTTTTATCACACGCTGTACACATGTGAGCCCCCCAAACCCGATCAGGTCCAGGCCTACCTAGCAACCTGCAGAGTCACGTCCCTCTCCCAGAGCTCGGCAGCGTCTCTTGACGCGGAGATACGCATTGAAGAGGTTATCTCTGCTATTTCGCACTTGAAGACGGCCAAGTCGCTGGGGCCGGATGGTTTCTCGGCCACTTTTTACAAGAAGTTTTGTGGGGTGCTGGCACCCTTCTTGACGCGCCTCTTCAATTCCTTCAGGGAGACGGTGGATGTGACTCCCACTATGGCCAAGGCTGTCATCACGGTTATCCCCAAGGCGGGAAAGGATGCTAAGGAGTGCGGCTCGTACCGCCCCATCTCGCTCCTCAACATTGATATGAAATTGTTCTCCGGTGTCCTGGCCGCGCGCCTTAGTCCGTTCATGGACAGAATCATTGAGCCTGATCAGGTGGGATTCGTCCTGACACGACAGGGGGGTGATAACACCAAGAGGCTCCTACATCTGATGGACTCGGTGCTCCGGTCCCGAACACACGCCTTCTTCCTCTCCATAGACGCCGAGAAGGCGTTTGACTGAGTTGACTGGTCATACATGTTTGCAGTCCTGAAAACTTTTGGGCTGGGAGACACCTATGTCAACTGGGTACGCTGCCTCTACGCCTCCCCTAGGGTGGCGGTGAGAGTCAATGGCTGCCGATCAGAGCATTTTCCCATCAAGCGCGGGACGCGACAGGGCTGCGCCCTGTCGCCCTTGCTCTTCGCGCTCTACATGGAGCATTTGCTCAACGCCTCCGGGACAATGAGGCCATACATGGGATCCGCTTTGGTGCTGACGAGCACAAATTGAGCCTTTACGCTGACCACGTGATCCTGTCACTCACCCAACCTCATTCCTCTTTGAGGCACCTCTCTCGCGAGCTCCAGGAGTTCGGGGCGGTGGACGGCTTCAGGGTTAACTTCTCCAAATCCCAAATCCTCAATCTCTCTGTGCCGGCTCAGGATGTTTGAGATCTTCAGAGGGACTTTGACTTCCAGTGGGTCCACACGGACATCCCCTACCTGGGAATTCGTTTGGCTCCCACGATCCCGTAGACTGTCTCCCTCAATTACACGTTGAACAGACGGCCAAATCTGTCTTGGACTGGTCCCGGTTGCAGCTGGCCTGGTTCGGCCGACTGGCGGCGATAAAGATGATGATCCTCCCGCGTATCCTCTATCTCTTCCAGATGTTGCCCTTGCGCCCCCCACCGGGAGGCCAATGTCCAGCAAACACTGGCTCTTTATGGACCAGACGGTGGCGGGCCGCAACATTTGGCGCACACTATGGCTCCCACGTAAACACAGGGCATGGGGCTTATACTCATCGCCGGTTACCTCCCCAACGATGGCTGTGTGGGATCGGCTGGCATGCAGGCGGGGTTGGACCACCTTCCCGTCACCTCTGACGCCTATAGTGGACAACCCGGAGTTTACCCCGGGCTGCGCCTCGCCGGTGTTTCAGCGCTGGAGTGAGCTGGGCTGTAAGAGAATGGGCCACCTCTTCCAACCAGAGGGGCTTATCCCGTTCTCCTCTCTCCGTCGAGAATACTTTGAGCTGCGCCAGTCAGATGCCTTCCATTACTCTCAGGTCGCTCACTGGGTCACACTGCCCGCTAACATGGCGGACTTGTCATGCGCCATGAGGACATTAGAGCGTTGGGTTGTCTTTAAGAAAGATGACCGCAGACTTATTTCCGAACTCTATGCCCTAATTATAAAGCGCCCACATACGCAGCGCACCAAAGCGCAGGTTCGATGGGAGACGGAGTTGGGCCGCCCACTGACACGCAAAGAATGGGACAGGGTACACTATCGCGCACACCACACAGCTACCAATATGGCGGGGGTCGAATCAGCCTACAAAATGGTGTCCTACTGGTATCATACACCGGCTAGGATTCACGGGTGGGATCCCAAATGCCCAAGTCTTTGTTGGCGGGGATGCCGTGCGACGGGTACCCTGACACATCTGCTTTGGCCCTGCCCCAAGCTAGTACGCTACTGGCAGGTGGTTCTGGATGACATAGACAACGCATTTGGTATTACATTTCCCAGGGCCCCGAAACATGTGCTATTAGGTCTCCCTCACTCTAAAGCGTTCCCCTTGCGCTCCATGCGAGGTAGGCAGATAGCCCTAGCTCTACTGGCCGCGCGCCTAGTTATCCTTGCGCAGTGGCGCTCCCCTGCAGCCCCCGACCCGAGAGATTGGATTAGGTGGCTTTGGTTGTTGTTAGGTATGGAGAGGCTTTACCTCTGTGTGGATGGCAAGGGGGAGACATATGCGGTGCTATGGGAACCATTTATACATTTGCTGTCACGGGATCTGAGGGAGGTAACATGCCCCAAGTTCCTGCAAGTTTTGCAGCTTATCCCGCTGGAACCGGCGAAGGCGAGTTCTTAAGGAGATTGGAATGGCTTTATGAGGGCGGAGATGCGGTGGGGAGCAGAGGCAGAGTCGGAGACACGGGCAAGGCTGATGCAGAGCGGGAGGGAGGGAGTGGGAAGGGGGGGTCCATGGTGGGGGGGGGGGGTTGGTGGGGAAGGGTTGGTTTCTGTTTCCTTGTTAGTGTTTGCCTTTCCTTTTCTATAAAAAGCAGCACCAGCACAGGAATTGGTTGCGCCATCTGGCCATCAGTTTATCTTCGCCGGGTCGCCCTCCGGGATGTAGACCCCATAGCTGTGTCTCAATGTTGTCAAACTACGCTCTGCCGGCCGGTGGATGTAGGCAGCCCAGCTGTGGTTAATGATATGTCACTGCTGAATAAAAAATGTTTGATTCTAAAATTTGCGAGCGAATGTATAAATCCGCCCCTGTGCATAGTCCTCCTTGTCGCGGGCGAATTTATATATTTTTCGCGCTTTTATTTTCTCTTCTTGTTTAGACAGTCTTTCTTGGATCTCCTTGCATGTTTTGGTGATAGTGTCATTGGGTTCAAATTTAGCCAGTAATTCATTAATCTCGTCAATCTCCTTCATCAATAGATCCCTATCGATGGACGCATACTTAACTAAGATTTGAACCAATTTAGCAGATGCTTCCAGGTTGCTATGGCCCCATTTGCTCAACATATCAGGATTCGGATTGTCAAAGGTAGGAGCTTGTAATATGCGGAGACCCCGCGGAACACGCCCCTCCTCAATGTATTTAGTGAGCGATTTGTGTTCCACCATTTAGTCATTTCCTGGCGCATGCACTTCTCAAGGCGCTTTAGTGCAGACCGTATCTGGCCCTCATTGGTGTTGTCCTGTTCGCTTGGTGTATTTTTATTATTAGCTCCGGAATTGGAAACCACTTTTTTGAGATTAGAGTAGAGTGCATCCGCCGCCGCCTCTCTGCCTCGTAGAATTTCAGCTGACATGTCGACAGTGAACTCTAAATTACAAAGTACATATAAACGAGGTTGAGACTCGAACTGAATTAGCTTCCAGAGTCTCACCGCTCGTGCCGTATACTCCTCCCCACCGCACTCGTGTCTGGATCACTCACCGCCGAAAGCCATTTGCAGTAAACGCCATCCAATGTCACAACGGCGTCACTGCTTATTCCTCTCACCGTGAGTTACTCGATCCGTATGAACTCGGGGGCTGTCGCTGGAAAATGTCCTTAGTAGAAAGCGAAGACAAGTTGATTGAACGCTACAGCCAGCTTGTAGGAAATGGATTTGTCTCGATAGCAACCACCTACCGAAATTGGATGCAACAGCAGCAGTCTCACACCACACCGCCACCGCGATAGCAGAGACCACGCAAATCCCACGTATTTTCTTCTGCAATAATTTATTTAAAGTAGAGTCGCCAAATCTGACGCGTTTCGGGCGTCCGCCCTTGCTCACAGATCGTCAGGTAATGAACCATACACCATTTTAATACGTTTTTTCCCACAGTTTTTTCTTTCATTACGTTTTTTAAAACCATACCATGTGATAATGGAAAGCAAGGACACACTACAAGCTATGGACATACATAGTCTGTCTTCCAAACATTAAAACCCACATCAGTGTGTTAAAAACAGATGGATAAAAAAAACACAATTCATGTTAAATCCATATTATTTACAGTCTCCGGAGCATGAATATGTACAATTCGTAATGTGCTGATAAATAAATATTTTATAAAAGCATAAATGCAATGACTAACCAGAGTACTGTGCGAGTTAACACTAATGTCGGATGTGCAAAACAAGCATTGTAGGTACTGGTGCAAATTTCGCAGTAAAGTGCAAGTATGAAATGTGCAAATTATGCAATAGTTTGTAAACAGAGGAATAATGTGCAAATTCGCAAAATGTAAACCTCAGTCCCTAAAAATCATAGAAGGACTTATCACAGTAAACTTCAAGTTTCTCTGCATATATATATATTACTTACTGGCGGTCGCCAGTAGGTTGTTATAGTTAGAACCTATTATCCATAGGAAATCCGCAACAGTCTATTTGGAATAACTTTGGCGCCGGTTGACGAATCTTTGCGAAATTTTTAAAACTGGTGGGGCGCTCCGGTCCGCTCTTATCCTGAAAGTCTCTGGGTGTTTCGTCAAGTGGGGGCTGAGAAAAAAAGGGGGTCCCAAAACATGTTTTCCCCATGCAATTTTTGAAAGCAACTGTTCATCGCGGCTACAGCTCGAAATGCTGAACGGAATTACACCAAATTTGGCAGAGAGGTAGTCCTTGGTTCAGACTCGTACCTTTTGCTTAAATGGTGTAAATCTGTTCAGTAGTTGCTGAGAAAATCAAAGTAAAATCATAGATATATCTATGGCCGCGGTGGATCCGCGCACCCTTATGATCACGAGCTACATCCTAATTGGCGTTCAAGTGGTTGTCAACATTGGAAACCAGGAAGTATTAACAGCCATTTTGTGCCTTGGTAGAAGCGTGGCTGTAGAAGTCAGTGGAACAAATGTGCAAAACGTATAAAGGGGGCAGGGTAGAAATACCCTGACCCTCTAGACCTGCTTAGGGGGTTCCACAAGGATCCCCGAGGGATCCTGCCATAAAATAAAATAATAAAACGAAGCGCTGGCTTAGTAATTAGCACTCGGGGGGGCCAAATCCCGGGGACAAAATGTAAAATTTATGGGGGGCCCACAACCCCCAGGGCTATAAATTAATTGTTGGGGTGCTCAAATGCCGTCCGCCAGCAAAATACATGGGTGGGGGGAGCTCAGCGGCCGCCCAGGACCGCTACCCATCGGGGCTTTCTAAAAAGTGGTGGGGGGCTTAAAGGCCCCTCCAAGCCCCGGGTACCACCACCCCTGGGGCTTTGTGTATTGTGGGAGTGGGGCAGCATGGCCTCCCTCCTGGAGCCGTCGAGGGCCATGGGGACCGCCACCCCCCAGGGCCGGCTCCTGCAGTGTCTTGCGGGGGCCCACCCCCAGGGACACTGCTGTTTGCTATGGCAGGGAGGGAGCCGAGGCTCCCGCCCCGTCATAGCAAACTTGGTTTGGATTTTGAAAGAGAGAGCAGGGAAACCTGCTCTCTCTTTCAAAATCTAAATTATATTGCTTTTTCACACAGGAAGCTGCATGTTAGCAGCTCCCCATGTGGAAAAGCAATGCCAGCTCCCCTAGGATGCGGGAGACGGCTGGGAACCGTGGGGGCATTGGGGCTCTCCCCACGGTCGCCAACATTCCATATAGGCCCCGTGGGATGGGGCCCCCGGGAATCATAGAAATTAGTGATGGGTGCTATTTTTCTTTTTACGGTACAATTAGGAGTTGCGTACCCAGCGTGGCCCCCTTGTCGGGATTGGCAGCAGCGCAAGAATAAAGAACGCCACTAACCTTGTTCTTGTGCCAAGCGGAGACGATGGTCGAAGCTAAGCCCCCCAATCCCTCCCGACACAACCCCCAGCAGAGAGGAATACACTTCCTGCGTGAACTCGTGCCCCGGGGGAAAAGGGGAAGTGGATAAAATAATAAAGAGGTTGTGGTTTCTGTATTCCTCTCTAGGGCATGGTAGGCACTCTGCACTGTGTCGGAAAAGACCTCCAATTCTGTATAACAGGGCGACAAAACAGAAGATTACTCACTATTCTATTATCTATGGATACAAGGTATTTTTCTGTCCCTCCTCCAACTTACCAAAGTTCCATTAACTCGAGCAGTTATTCGGATTCCTCAAGTAACTTTGAATCCAAAGATCAGAAAGAACTTCCGCCCAATATCTGAGGATTAATATCAGCGTCCAATCACCTCCCCAAAAGGTTCAAAGTCTGAGAATGCTGCCAAACACCAAATCATAAAAAGTCACTAGAAAAGGATTCTTTACTTCCTTTCGAACAAAGCGTTGTTGCAGTCACAACACAGTTTCCATGGAATTTCCAATTGTTCCAATACTTATTCTTAATTTCAAGCTAAGGTCTAGCTCTTTCCAAACAGGCTCCCACGGAAATGAAAATACAATGTGCCCACAAAACACTAAGGGAATGTTCCCTAATACTGAAAGTAAGTGCGCCGCACGCATCTTTCAGTCAGACGCAAGGAACAGCACAAATGCTTTATTTTACTCACGCGCCATTGAAACGCGACTCTGCGCGTTTAAGTGCAACGCGACTTCTCTTTTGACAAGGAACAAAGTCGATACGAAGGAGGCGAGCCCGTTCTCCTTCGACAGGTACTGCGTGATGATTGTCTCACAGACTCTCCGATATCATCGGAGGTCAAGGTTTCACCAGGTTCAATACAAGAAAACAGAGGCTCGAATCTTCACGCTGGAATCCGGCGGGGAATACCATCCGCCATTCTTCTCCAGAAGCAGGTTAATTGACAAGCACCTTACCCCTGTGAAGGAGGGGCTTATGTTTGTAGAGAAGACCCCAAGGCATTATGGCAGCTGTAGTCCTAAGGACGTTTCCCGTTTTCGTACATAGTAGGGAAGCAGCCCTTGCGACCTTGAAATCGCTACACCCCTGGTGTGCACATGTTGGATGCAGAACTCCTAACCTGTAGGGTGCGTGACTCCAGCACGTTGGGTGCACAACTTCTACGCGTTGGGTACACGACTCCATGCAAAAAAAAGTAATATTTTTCAGATATACATCAAGCTTATGTGTTTAGATCTTGGGTGGCTCTAAAAAGAGCTGTTGTGTTTATTGGGAGATTTTGGTACCTATCAGTTAGTACCTATGCAGAGTCTAAAGTTGATGAGGAAGACTCTGTTATCCTCATCTGTAAAATGTACACCGTATCTCCTATATATGCCATCCATATTGAAACACAGATTGTTGTGGTAAATGGACCCCATCCTATAATCTCGGAGAAAAGCAGAAACAGATTTATTGACATGTTTCCTAGCTTTCTCAATCTGTGGACAAAATTGATTGGACCAGTTCCATTTTTGTCTTTGGCATATGTTAGAATAGACAAAGGGAGTTTGGGTGAAAAGTGACATCAATTCTCCAAAGGTGCCCTTCATAAGCATTTCCAGACCTACCCCAGTCAAAGTTTAACTAAGTATTAAATTGCACAATGGCCTGTGTTTGCACACAGATGAAGAAAGGGGAGATGGACCGAGTAGATATGTGTGGAAAGATGCTCTGTGGGCGTTTTAAGTTACAGGATAAAGTTAACATCAATAGTGAGTGTCTCTGGGGCCAACTAACCCACCAGATATGTGCAGAAAGTGCCTGACAGTTGCATTGCAAAGAGTTATAAAATGGGACATGGCTTCAGAGCACCTCTCTGCAACACAGCTTTATGGTGTTCAATAGAGACACATGGAGGGCTACTAGGGTCCAGAGAGACTACATTCTTTAACTTAAAACACGTCACAGAGTGTTTTTGCACATGTCACATCAGACCCCATCCCTTCCCTTCACAACTCTATAAACATGTCCTATCATTTTGCCAAAACCTAAGTACTTATAAATTTACCTTGTTCTCTCTTTGCAGTACTGAAATTACTCTACTTATTGCTCATATACCTAAGGATTGGCCTAGCCATTAACCCTAGTACAAATTAATTTATTTATATACTATGCAAGCAGATCTGCAAGAAGCTACAAAGTATTAATACAGTCTTCAAAACACCCAGTTTATACCTATGAACTTTTGGAATCTCACTGTTATAGGATATCATGTGACCTGAAAAAAAAGATTTGATTGGTTCATAATATTTCCCATTGTACCTATTGAAGAACCGCAATAATTTCAATCATTCTTCTTTGAGCATCTTTGGAGACATAAGTCTATGCTTACCTGCTATCACTTTCATGCAATTTTTCAAACAATGAACTAGCAATATCTTCTTATTTTAACAGTCTGCCAATACCTAAGCACTTATGGGACAAATTTAGAAGCATCCTCTACAAACAAGGTGTCAGTTTTTGTAACATAGTTATAGCGCAATACACTGTTTCATATTTACAAAGAGAGGAAAAGGCAGTCTGTGTACCTTTTTCTTTTCCATGTAAATACGTCCTCATCATACATACCACTTTGCGTTGAAAAGGTGTTCTATAGGTGTTGCTGTGCGTGTTTGCACAGAACACTCATAGAACAAGACACATTTCCAGATTTATTAGAAATTAAAAATCTAAACATGTGTGTGAATGCTGTAGCATCCTCCAATTGGTGTAGTTTGGCACTGCAAGGAGAATTATTTTAATTTCTCCTCAATTTTTTTCTTTAAATATATGCTAAAATGCACAGCATACATTGAAGGAGAAAAATGCCTTCACTGTTTTTGTGCAAGAAAGTGTGTCTTTTTGCACAAAAACAAACTCCATACGATACTGATATCCTTGCACCATGGTGCAAGGGTGCCTGTGTCACCACATGGCTGCAGTTTAAGCAGCAGTGCAGAGGGAAGCATAGACTTGTAACATATGTATGGACATATGTTGCATCCCTGTGCTTCGGAAGTACCACAGCACGCTGCAGCTAAAGAGCTTACAGTGTCATGCTGCAGCACTTCCTTATAGTTCTGCACTTATATATTCACCATACACCACAAATGCATTCTTTCAGTCAATTATCCACTATGCATACATTCAACCAAACTTTCAGATACTATCATACAAATATAGCTCTTTTTTTAACCAGAGAAGTTAGTTCTGAAAAAAACTTTTTTTTATTTTTTGTAGTTTTATATATTTTTTTGAACGATTTTTTGATTTTTTGGGGGTTTTTTTTAAAAGGAAAAAAAGACAACGGGATGAACAAAACAATAAACTTTAGGGAACAAAAAAACTCTAACAGCGATGGTTATCAAGTGGCACTGCAAACTAAATCAATAAACTGCTCCCCGTAGCACAGCAATCTATTGCATTTCACGCAGTGAATTTTTGCGTTAGCCAGTTGGGGACGTATGTCGAAATTGGAGCTTGAAGTGGATGCCCCAGAAGTGCTTGGAACTTGAGGAGGTGGTGGTAGACTCTCCTGCAGTCTTCTGCATTCCTCTCTGGCAAGGTTTACTAGATGCAAACATTGTAAGTGCTTGAGCATGCTTGCTGTGCCACAAGAATATTTTTTGTTGGGGTCTCCACAAGATAAAAAAGCTTTGCAAATTTTGCATGTTACTTTTGTGGCGTTGACTTTTTTAAGTCTCTCTGGATAGGTAAACAATTTCCAGACAATGGAGACATACTTTTGGGGACGTGGTGGTCCTGGAACAAATTCCTCTTCATTGGAGTGTTCTGATTCTGAAGATTGTTGTTGCTGTTGTGAAGCCATTTTTTTAAGTTAGAGCACAACCAAGTCTGCAATCCCAAAACAATGAGGTTCTTCTTAGCACAGGTTTTCTCCCAAGGAAAGACTAAGGAGAGTGATTGAAATGGGTGGGGTCCTTCAATAGTTAGAATAGGAAGTATTATGAACCAATCAAATCTCTTTTTTTCTGGTCACATGGGATCCACGTAGGGTGCGCACACGCAGCACGCACCCAGGGCGACTTGGCAAAATTGCATTTAAAAGTAATATAACTTTATTAAAACTAAAAGCATATTATTTTTATGATTAGCTCAGATAATGTCTTGCCTTAATATTTATATTAACTACATATATAAATGTTTTTAGACATTAAAACATTTCGCTGTAGTTGCACACCTACCGCGGTAGCCAGTAGGTAGTTATAGTTAGGAACAAGTTTCCAAAAGAAGAGCTTTTTTTGTTTTGCTTATACTTTGGCATAGTTTGATGAATCTTCATGAAATTTTCCAAACGAATTCTTTGTACATATCCGCTCCTATGTTGAAAGTTTGGGGGTGATTCGTCAAGGGGGGGCCAAGAAAAAAAGGGGTCCCATAAAGTGTTTTCTCCTTGCAATTTCCATAGGAAACTTTAGACAAGGGTACAGGTCGAACAGGTGAACGGAATTGCCCCAAATTTGGCAAGGAGAAGGGTTTTGGTCTAGAAAGCACACTTTTGTTTATTTGGTGTAAATCCGTTCAGTAGTTTTGTAGAAATATCGAAATTTACAGATATCGATATTTGGGAGTTCTGCCATCTGATTGGCTGAGGCGTTACGAGCACAAGCTTGCTGGTTATTGGCTGCGAACGGTTGCAACTAGGAAGTGTTGACAGCCTTTTTGTGTTTCCTTTGAAGTGAGTAAGGAGAAAAAAGGGCAGAAAAGGTAGGAAAGAGGAGGGTTGGAGCGCTGTGAGCTCTGTGGGGTGGTTAGGGTGTGCTATACAGGGAGTGTGAAGCAAAGTATTCACCCCTACCAGTGTGAAATTGCTGTTTTGCCCAGAGTGAGATGGTGCTGAGGTGAGGTGCCGATACATTCGGGGATGAAACGTGTGCCTAAACCGTGAGCTGATTGCTGTAAACTGATGTGCTCTGGGCGCTGTAGCATACTGGCCTCTGTAGCATAGCTGTGCAAGTGGTGTTAGTATGCGTTTAGACTATAGTGGGAGTGGAAAGCAAACTACTCACTTGCTCACTCCTACCGGTCTGAAGACTCGGGCTCAAACCGTGAGCCTAAGCCGTGAGCTGATTGCTGTAAAGTCATGTGCTGTGGGCGCTGTAGGATTCTGGTCGCTGTAGCATACCTGTGTAAGTAGTGTTAGTATGCGTTTATACTATACAGGGAGTGGGAAGTGAACTATTCACCCCTACCGGTCTGAAGACTCGAATGCAGTGTTTAGCAAGCAGGAATAAAGAAATAATCATGAAGAATATAATGCAGAATGTTGCAATGCCACAGAAGACAAATGGTGAAATCAGGTGTGTCTAAGAAAGTGGCTGTGTATAATAAAGCGATGGAGTCTGCAAGCTATATAAAAAGTGTCTTTATTTAAGTGCCATAAATGGACCCACTGGTGCAAGAGCGAAGGCATCCAGCTGAGTCAAACTCCAACCGCTTCTGCTGTATTCAAACCTAAGCTCCTGCATCAGTGAATTCCACATTACATTTTACAGTTCCATGTGACATAAACAATACCTATTAGACATGAATGACTCTAAATTCTATAAAGAAAATAAAGACAGGATACGATTACCACATGTATCCTTTAAGAAAACAAACAAAAAAACCTCCTTTTTTGTAACACAAAATTATCAACAGCAGAACAGTCAGCAATATCTTCTACAGTAGATTCAATTTGGTGTGTGCCAGAATTGGTAATAGTTCTACCCACATCGGAACTTTGAGGAGGAACACAAACATTGTGCTTCTCAGAAGCACATTCGGTACCCTTCTCGTCAAACCATACATTATTGTCTTCTGCCCTTTCAAAAAAACATTCTTTTGCAAGAGCTGAGGCATCAAGCTGAGGCAAATTCCAACCGCTTCTGCTGTATTCAAACCTAAGTTCCTGCATCAGTGAATGTCACATTACATGTTACAGTCCCATTTGACATAAACAATAGCTATTAGACATGAATGACTAAATTCTATAATGAAAATAAAGGTAGGATACGATTACCACACTGTGCCAACCAGTTCCTAAACAATGTCATATTTTTTTATCTTGATTGCCAGCTCGTGAGCAGAGGCTGAGGATGAGCTAATTTGTGTGAAAGGGCTTCGTAGATAACAGGCAGGCAGAGAGACGTGTGCACAAAGAATAGACATGGTTTCAAAATGGACGTTGGGTTAAGGCTAAGTTAGCAAGTAAATAGCGAATTTGCATAGGCCATACATCACCCATCCCTGGTTAGGCTGGTGACATAAGGGGCAATAATAAAAACAGAGTTCAAATGCCTTAGCATACTTAAAGTTATTATATGAAAATAGTTCAATTGAAGTGCATTAAACATTTTTATAGGAAAAAGTAAAAGAAATTGAAAAAAATCAATCCAAGAATAACGTGAATTTCTTACAAGTCTTGGAGATTGAAGTCCGGAAGTTCTTCAGCGGCTTGAGATGCGTAATGTTCCAAGAGGGGGTTGTTGCTATTGTGTGAGAAAAGCAAAGCGATCCAATTCATATCCTCGAAGGGAGAGGATTGTTCCTTGAATGTTGGAGCGGCAATTTGAATTAGCAGGCAATCTCTAATGTTGTCAAAGGTCGCACGTTACAGGAGATCTTTCGCAGCTGCACAGAAATCCCATCCTGCCAGGATACCTTTTTGCGTTGCATCCGCCATTTCTCCACTGCCCTAACAATCAAGTTCAAGATACTCTATTACCTGCTGGATAAATTGTTCCATTTCTTCACGGTATTGATGTAGCTTTGCGTAGAGGTGTATTCTTTCGGACATGCTTGTTACCATAGGGAGCGCATCCATTTTTTTACAAGCAAAAATAGTAGTAGGATGGCTGCAAACAGAGCGAGAATTATGGGCACTATTCCTATTATTCCAGAGATGATCGAATGAATGAAGTCTGGTATTATACCAAAAACAGTTTGAAAGCCTGTGACAAGGCCGGAGGAGACCGTGTTAAAAAAGTGCGCCAGAGCTTGAGTGTCAGATGTGTTGAAAATTGTGTAACAATTGACAAAGTGTAATGGGAGGTTCGTATTTAAAAGGGACTGTATTTTACTTGAAGTTCGTGCTATCTGCAGTCGATACATTTCTTTTGCAGAAGTGAGGGACACTTCAGTTTGAAACAAAAGCTCTTTCAGTTTTCTCAGTTTAATGAAATCTGTTTTCAAAGTAGGTATTGAAGGCCAGGTCTAACTTTGAGAGTTACTTTGTATGGGTTGGGAATAGACATTGCCACAGGAAGTTACCCGGTTTGAAACAGTAAGGACATACGGTATGCCAGCTCACATTCCGTAGCAGTCGATGTTATTAAGAAGCAGATAATTGCTGTTAGAAAGCTGTGTGAATATTGATCTGATTGTGGGAGATGGCGTGCTTTTAAGAAAGCACGCAAGATTGGGGGCTGTAAGCTTAGAGGCATCGTGCAGTTGGACATTCTTGCATAGTAATGAATGACTGCCATTGTGGTCGCACTTTTCATCTGTGAGAAAAACTTTTGTATCCTCTTTAAGACAGCGAAATGTAAATGGGAGAAACCACTGCTCATGAACAAACGGGCTACCTTATATAATCATATACAACATGACAAACAACATGTACACCTTGCAGGCACAACAACACTACGTACTGTGGGAACCGTGGCTAGCCATGTACATAAACCAAACATGGCATGGGACCTCCGCCACACAGGTGGCAAGTGGTTCTTGATTATAAAAGTATACAATGCAAAGTGTTGAGGGAATGTGCCGGACAGATTTGAGTATGCAGAGCACAGACATGTACAATGCAACATACACTGATTGCCTATTGAGTGAAATGGACAGTGGACACAACCATGATAGTACAGTCAGTAGGGAAGATTACGAAAACATAGCGCGTACGTGCCCCTCCCAAATCTTTAGAGTAGGCTGGCTCGGCGTACGCAAGGCTAGCGTAGGGGTATCAATAAAAGGCATGTTTCTCTGGGTGTGGTTCTCTTCCGGAATGGCGAACAAGTCTACCAGGTCTGCGCAGCTTACACCGCCACGAGGCTGGCGCCATGAGTGAAGGTGGCTGCGGCAAAGATGCTCTCAGCCTGCTGGTACCCAGAAACCGTTATGGCCGCTGCGACGTACATATGCCCCACAGTTCACCTTTCGACACCGCCGTATGTGAAAGACGGCCCATCATGTGCCGGCGAAAGCTCCTGGGGCGTGGTCTGCGAAATTGGAAGGCCCCTGAGATCAATGCTGGCTACCGCCACACAGGTACACAGCGCCCAGCCTGAGGCCCAGCACTGTGGGGTGCTCTGTATACTACTAACACAGTAGTCCAACAGGTACCAACAGTGGAACGGTGTCTTGATCCCACAATGAACGATGTTAGAACTGCATCTGGGAGTGGAGGTGAAGGTACTCCCTCCGACTAGGTGCAACCAACTCTAGGTCCCAACAGTAGAACAGTGTCTTGATCCCACAATGGACAATGGACAATTGACAATGGACGATGTTAGAACAGCATCTGAGAGTAGAGATGAAGGTACTCCCTTCGACCAGGTGCAACCAACTCTAATGTTGTCAAAGGTCGCACGTTACAGGAGATCTTTCGCGGCTGCACAGAAATCCCATCCTGCCAGGATACCTTTTTGCTTTGCATCCGCCATTTCTCCACTGCCCGAACAATCAAGTTCATGGTTTTCAAGATACTCTATTACCTGCTGGATATCGGGAGCGATTGTTGGGATGTTGGCTAGGCATAGATCCATTCGCCAGTCGAATGGGCAAGTTTTGCAATAAAAAGATGGTTGCACGCAGATTGCATATGTGTAAATAAATGTCAAGTTGTACCCGGCTCCGATGATAGATAGAGGCAGGCAGACGAAAAGTTGTTCCATTTCTTCACGGTATTGGTGTAGCTTTGCGTAGAGGTGTATTCTATTGGACATGCTTGTTACCATAGGGAGCGCATCCATTTTTTTACAAGCAAAAATAGTAGTAGGATGGCTGCAAACAGAGCGAGAATTATGGGCACTATTCCTATTATTCCAGAGATGATCGAATGAATGAAGTCTGGTATTATACCAAAAACAGTTTGAAAGCCTGTGACAAGGCCGGAGGAGACAGTGTTAAAAAAGTGCGCCAGAGCTTGAGTGTCAGATGTGTTGAAAATTGTGTAACAATTGACAAAGTGTAATGGGAGGTTCGTATTTAAAAGGGACTGTATTTTACTTGAAGTTCGTGCTATCTGCAGTCGATACATTTCTTTTGCAGAAGTGAGGGACACTTCTGTTTGAAACAAAAGCTCTTTCAGTTTGCTCAGTTTAATGAAATCTGTTTTCAAAGTAGGTATTGAAGGCCAGGTTGAACTTTGAGAGTTACTTTGTATGGGTGGGAATAGACATTGCCACAGGAAGTTACCCGGTTTGAAACAGTAAGGACATACGGTATGCCAGCTCATATTCCGTAGCAGTCCATGTTATTAAGAAGCAGATAATTGCTGTTAGAAAGCTGTGTGAATGTTGATCTGATTGTGGGAGATGGCGTGCTTTTAAGAAAGTACGCAAGATTGGGGGCTGTAAGCTTAGAGGCATCGTGCAGTTCGACATTCTTGCATAGTAATGAATGACTGCCATTGTGGTCGCACTTTTCATCTGTGAGAAAAACTTTTGTATCCTCTTTAAGACAGCGAAATGTAAATGGGAGAAACCACTGCTCATGAACAAACGGGCTACCTTATATAATCATATACAACATGACAAACAACATGTACACCTTGCAGGCACAACAACACTACGTACTGTGGGAACCATGGCTAGCCATGTACATAAACCAAACATGGCATGGGACCTCCGCCACACAGGTAGCAAGTGGTTCTTGATTATAAAAGTATACAATGCAAAGTGTTGAGGGAATGTGCCGGACAGATTTGAGTATGCAGAGCACAGACATGTACATGTCAACATACACTGATTGCCTATTGAGTGAAATGGACAGTGGACACAACCATGATAGTACAGTCAGTAGGGAAGATTACGAAAACATAGCGCGTACGTGCCCCTCCTCCCCTCCCAAATCTTTAGGGTAGGCTGGCTCGGCGTACGCAAGGCTAGCGTAGGGGTTTCAATAAAAGGCATGTTTCTCTGGGTGTGGTTCTCTTCCGGAATGGCGAACAAGTCTACCAGGTCTGCGCAGCTTACACCGCCACGAGGCTGGCGCCATGAGCGAAGGTGGCTGCGGCAAAGATGCTCTCAGCCTGCTGGTACCCAGAAACCGTCATGGCCGCTGCGACGTACATATGCCCCACAGTTTACCTTTCGACACCGCCGTATGTGAAAGACGGCCCATCATGTGCCGGCGAAAGCTCCTGGGCCGTGGTCTGCGAAATTGGAAGGCCCCTGAGATCAATGCTGGCTACCGCCACACAGGTACACAGCACCCACCCTGAGACCCAGCACTGTGGAGTGCTCTGTATACTACTAACACAGTAGTCCAACAGGTACAGCAGTGGAACGGTGTCTTGATCCCACAATGAACGATGTTAGAACTGCATCTGGGAGTGGAGGTGAAGGTACTCCCTCCGACTAGGTGCAACCAACTCTAGGTCCCAACAGTAGAACAGTGTCTTGATCCCACAATGGACAATGGACAATGGACGATGTTAGAACTGCATCTGAGAGTAGAGATGAAGGTACTCCCTTCGACCAGGTGCAACCAACTCTAATGACCACTGCCTGTGGCCTACACTTCGGTCAGCAGGTCTCACAATTCAGATCGAGTGGTGATTGTTTAATTACAGAATCCAGTAGACAACTAACGACAACGTCTATTGAAATATACACAATATCGTTTTAGTATACTTGCTTGAAGAAATTTTTCGATAAGTTATAGGTTCACTACATTGACCAAATTCTTCTTGGTAGTGGAAAAGAACACTGAATAACAGTGTACACTGTGGACAGCAGAGATCGCAATTCGAGTTGTTTTGATTTATTCATTGCAGAGTTTTTTGTAATTTATGTTGTATTTTGTGAAGAGGAAGTGAGAAAAAGTATTCATGGGTGCTGACTACTGCCTTCAATTTACACTGCAGATAGCAGTGTTCACAATTCAGATTGAGTCGCTATTGTAGATGATGCAGCCCTGTAGGCAACAGACATTGCTCCAGTGCGCTCTGTCCGCACCACGCTTGGCCATCATCGCAGGCTCCGCACACGCTTTTTGTTGCTTCGTGCATTACAAACTGGGTAGCTCAAGTCAACACCACGTGGCTGTGGGCCCGTGCTGACCGCTCTCTTTGGCCTACACTGCAGACAGCAGTGTTCACAATTCAGATTGAGTCGCTATTGCAGATGATGCAGCCCTGTAGGCAACAGACATTGCTCCTATTACGGCCCGCCCGCAGCACGCATTATCGCTGGCTGTGCACATGCTGAATGCTTTTGATGTGGCTATCTGAGTGCACTAGAACTGATGGACCTTTATGATACAATCTTTTTGTGTATTCTTTCAGATTTACTGCCTGTATCTCAGTATACCACAAGTTATGGTTCTTTTACAATATAATCTTTTGTGTATTATTTCACATCTACTGACCCTACCTTACTGCAGCACAGACTAATTACATACTTTTATTAATGAATCTCGGTGTGTGATCCAATGATCACTGTTGTAGTTGATGCTAGTAGCAACCATTCCCTGAGGGCTGGTTTACACTCACCCCACACGCATCCAGCACAGACGTCACCAGATATGTGACCCTGGTAATAAAAAGGAGCCGAGCGCACATGCCCGCATCTACGTCTACTATCTATCTGTGTTCTTGTGTTCATTATATATGCATGGTACTGCCCCTAGGTCGTACCACATTACATTGTGTTGTGGACAGCATATGCAACCATGTTACCTCTGGTGGCGGGGAAAACTGGTTATGTAACTTTTAGGTGCATGGCCTTAACAGGTGGAAGGCTACTTTACAGGCCATGAATATTGATGAAGATGATGGTTGCATGTTGTCTGTAGTGTAAGATATGTGTACATAGCAAAACTTTTTCAAAAAAGTTTTCTAAGCAGAAGAGGTGTGTCTCATCAAATGCTGTAGAGCGAATGACTAAAATGGGTGGAGTTCTCCAACTTCTACAATGGGAAATGTTATGTACTAATCAAATGCTTTTTTTTAAGGTCACATGGCAATTGCGCACCCAGCGTGCAAGGAGACCACACCCAATGCAATTTTGCGAAAATATATTTACCATAATATAAGTTTATTACAGTTAGAAATATATAAAAGTTTAAAATATTTTAGATAACCGCTTGCTCCCATATACACTTTAAAGTTATTTAGATATAGTTTTGAGACATAAAAAATCTATCACACTGTCAGCGTTTAGGACGTATTTCTTAAAATAAAGGCAAAACCGATTTCAACTGCATTAGGAGTGTGTGTACAGCAGTCAATAAATGGTTGACCGGCAGTCTTTAAGAATGCGTTGTACTGTGCTATGAAGCCCCTCTGGGTGGAGTCGATGCTACATAAGATATTACATAAATAAATATAAGGGGACTGTTAACTTTGTTATTCTGTTCAGAGGTGGGGGTCTGTCCTTTAACTGAAGACCCAATAAGAGAAGGCAGCTAACACTTGTTTGAAGAGGCGACCCTTTCCACTGGACCTATTTACCTCTCTTATCACAAGAGCCGGGCCCGCTGTCCTCACACTAACCCCTCCAGCCACCTTTTCAGATCTCTTATCCGTCCCCAGCGGTCTCCGCCCATGCGAGAGACATTAAACCTCTGTTTGCACAGTCAGGCTGAGTGTCTGGTGTCAAAAGCTGGCTGGTTATACAGGGGCTCGTTCAGAGGGCCTCTGCACCCGTTCTGAAGAGAAGTGAGGCAAACACGCCTGCATCCTGCAGCCAGCCAGCCGAGCGTGGTTCATGTTACTGCATGCCTAGCCGGAGGCAGCCGCTGCACTACAGAGTAACACTTTTGGCAAGCATGCGCATGATGTAAAGCATCGCGCGCATTCGAGAGTCTGGACAGGTCAGGCAAAAAAAAGTCCAAATGCAGGCAGCCAATCATGAAAAAAGCATTTACAAATGCAATATGACTTGTATTTACATGAGTCCTATTGCATTGTAAACAAAAACGCGGGCGCCGAAGAAGGCAGGAACGGGAGTGGGTGGAGGGGTGGTAGTGGTCAGAGAAGTCACAGACTTTGGGAGGGAACAGTGGGAGGCAGGGGAACAAAAGAGTTGTTGAAGTAAAGGGGCTGATAGCCATGGAAGGATAAAAATAACGTCATGGCAGTAAGGAGGCGGGACTAATACACCAGCAACCAATGAGAATGCAGCATTTCAGATTTGAGCCAATCAAAAGCATGGGCAGAAAATGGGTGGAGCTTCCCCCACAATACTGTATACTGCAACTCTCGCCAAGACAGCGCATGCGCTGCCTAGGCGAAACCTAAAAATGAGGGAATGGCGTACCCGGTGCGACACCATACGTCTATGACGTAACATAGGGCTTGGAAGTGTGCACTCGTCGCATATGGAACAGTGTAATCCCGAGATTTCCATCTTCTCGAATGATGAAGCTACGCCGTGTTTTCATTCTCGGCCTAACCCAGCGTGGAAGCCGGGGCCTCGATTTCTAACCCATCCGGGTTGGAGTTGAACAACATCGGCCGCGGGACTTGGGCGGCATCCGGTCTCCCGAAGTGGAGAATATCCGGACCGGTTAGGATGGTGGTACTGTGGTCAGGATGATTCCAAGGCTACGGCGGCAAAACGCACCGGTTGCTGTGGACGGGGGTCCATTGCCCGAAGACCCTTCTGAGCCCCCGGGGTCGACGGGACTGGATCCTCACTGGCGGCGACGGTGTTTAGACTGGGATAATGACGGGTGACCTCCTTTACCGTTGGCCCCGCTTGTGCCTGTTACCCCGGAGTAGTCGACCTCGGGGTCAAAGATCTGATCTGTCGCTTCGCGAGAGGATATGGAGCGGGTGGAATGTACGCCGTCGCTGCAGACCGTAATGGCCGCCATTGGAGCGCTTCACTCGCAGGTCACCGCCATCATTCATAAAAGGGTCGTAACAGCTGAAAATATGTGCCTGGGACTGGACTGCGACCCTTCGATAGATTTGAAACACGTTGTGTTGCCCGCGAAGCAGGGCATGCCTGAGGCAGAGGGCCCCGTGCGGAAACCAGATCTGGTGTTTTTTGTCGGCTCCCGAACAACAGCTAGCGAGCCTGGAACTACCAAAAACTCTTCATACTCAATGCCGATACCGCCCAAGATGGACACAGCCGATCTTATACTCCAGGATAATTTCCTCAGTGACTATCGGATTGATTTATCATTCTTTTCCTCCTAGTTGGTTCAACTACGTTCTCGTGACTTACTGCTGGTGGACAGATATCTCGGTTTGACTTGTGGATTTCGAGTACTAATACTTTGGATTCGATCCTACCGTACTGACTTTGACTTTCTTGAACGTTTTGATTCTCCTGTCAAGATGGCGGTTCGAGCGGAGAGAGCTCGCACGAAAAATCGGAGTGGCCAGGGTTGAGTTTAATTGTCTGGGTTTGATAAAAAGGCTTCATTTGATACGGGACTTGTAGCCTATAATGATGCGGGAGTCGGGCGGTTTTCACAAACTCCCCCAGTTGTTTTGTAATTGCTGCTTCACAATGTTTTGACTATATTTAGGGGTGGTTTGCTTCTGGCGGGGAGTGGGGGGGCACGGAGCCTGTATGACATCTCCTCCTTCACTCTTTTCCTACTTTTAGGTTTAGTTGTTGGGCGACAGGCACGCTGCTAGTGGGGTTAGGCCGTAGCCATTGCAGGGGTGCAGGGTGGGGGGAACGGGGGGGTTATTTTGTCTTTGTTTAGTTCTATGGCCTTTTTCTTTCCTTTCCCCTTTTTATGAGAGGTGGGTTGCTTATCCTGAGTCGATCTTTTTCACATATCTGGGTGTCTACTCTGGTCTTAACTATCCTGAATAGTGGGTGGACGGACCTTGCTGGCTTCAGCTTAACGGGGTTGTGGATCGTACTGTTTCTCCTTTTTCATACACCTGTACATGTTGGCGTCCCACATTTCTGTGCATTGATTTTACCACATTGGCTTATTCGCCTACTCACAGTTGTAATGTATTCCATTGTATGACACCTGATTTGTGTAATATTTCCTCTTGTTTTTCTTCTTTCAATAAAAATATATATTTAAAAAAAAAACCTTCGAAATTCACCGAAAAAAACATAGGTTTTACAGACATTATAGTTAGGAATTAACATTTAAAACACCTTTGCAATTCACTAAAAAAACATAAGTTTCAGGGACGTTATAGTTAGTTGGGCATTTGACTCTTATAAAACCAGAGGAATTCGCCCATTGTAGTTACAATGCACTGTTGATGACGGCACATATTACATCACTCATGACATCTTAAATAACATCACTGATGACATCACTGATGACATCATCCACATGATAATCTGACGCCCTAATATAAACTTTGATATACACACTCAAAAATACAAACTGCTATTTTTGAAACCATACACACAACAATGCCAGATACTACATACCACCCACTATTTCCTAGGTCTACACACACACACATTCAGTCACTTATATATGCAGTTACTCATCAACACAGTACTATAATATGCACTCATACACCTATACATACAGTCACACTCCGCCACTCATCTATAGAGTTACTCACACACCTAGTCAGTCATGCAAAGAATCAATCACATACCCATTTACTCATGTATACAGTTATACACACCAACTCCGTTATTTATACAAATACCACATCACTTATTTATGCAGATACTAACATATACTTACTGGCTTATACAATCACTGTTACATGCAGACACTCATTTATACACCCACTCTTCAAATAACTTACTCTCACATATAGCCATTTATATACTCCAACACTCACATATACTGCCTTCAAACATATGTAGTTACTCACACATATACCACTGAGACATTAATTCACTCACCAACACACCCGTACACACACTAACTCAATCATACAGCCCTTTCCAGATGCACTTTTGAATACATACAACCAGTGAATCACCCACTCAGACATCTATGCAGAGTCACCTCCCCACCCACCCACACAGACACTCATGCAACCATACAATACTCAGACAACAAATCAATAACCCATATAGACACTCATGTAGCTACTCACCAACCCATGCAGCCGTTTACACACCAACTGAGAGACTAATACAGACTTTCACACAGTTTAGTCACTAACCTATGCATTCAGTAAGACACATTAAATCACTCACTTATACAGTCAGTCAAGCACCTAGTAAATAATCCATTCAGGCACTTGTAAATCCACTCATTCTTCCATACACCATGGCATAGATATATATGAAAGATATTTAAACTTTACAAAAACACACATTCACTGAATGATGTCATCAGTGATGTCATCAGTGATGTCCCTGACCATGTCATGAGTGATGTAATATGTGATGTCATCCCCAGTGCATTGCGGGCGCGCGAGCTATAGTTAGCTCAACTATCTATAACAGGCACATTTCTCAGGTTTTATATGAGTCAAATGTCTAACTAACTATAACGTCACTGAAGCCTATGGTTTTTAGTGAAAATATATATATATATATATATATATATATATATATATATCCAAAAAGCAGTTGCCTGCAGATGAAGGAGCCCACAGAGATGTTGAAAATCTGCCTTCTTTATTCATGGGGTGAAAACACAGCACAGCAAATGGGAACTGTTGCCAGCAAATGAAGTCCTTTACGACGCGTTGCGTGCTTGCCGCACTTCTTCATGGGATGGGCTTTCATTCAGAGTGACACCTTGGCGATTTATGAGACACCAGTTTGTGGAAAAGTCCCGCCCACAGGGCGTCACCGCCGCGTGGCTTTCTGGTTCTTGTGGTGCCACGGTCAAACTTCAGTGAGTTGCCAAGTCTGCCATCCTTTTTTTTTTTTTTTTTTTTTTTTTGCGTAAGACCTTTATTAACATAAAGCAGAATACACAGCATGAGCCTACAACCCTGAGGCCGGCTCGCCATTTCTCCATGTTAGATCAGTACAATCATAGATAACTATGTAGAGCCACATGTTGGCAGTAGATAGATCCATCCGGTATTCTCCAGTCAGGGCACGCATTTTACAATCGACATGAGTCTTACATTTTGTAATTTTATCAACCGAACTCTAACTTCCCCAACTTAAGACCTCTCATTGCTCTCATTTACATCCCATACAGTGAGCTAAGCAGTGTTCCATAATTCCCTCCAATTTGTCTTCAGGGGCCATAACCTCACGGCAGTCATTCACCTCACAGCGTCACCCGCACATTAACTAATCCTCCCCATTCTCCTGTAAGGAATTCAGATAGTCCGTCAAAAAGCACCACACATTCTTAGGCCTAGATTTAACAGGCAAGTCCTCCTCATACGTTTGTAGTTTATCCCTACAAGTAGACATGCTATGCATCCACACCTTTGCAGTCGGTACCTTACGGCTGTGCCAGCATTGTGCCACCTGTCTTTTGGCTAACAGGAGTGCGATAGCACAGAATTTGCGCTTCAGCGCTCTGAATTGGGGTATAATACCGAGCAGGCAGATCTGTGGTGTGCAGTGCACCTCGTCTTCCAGCATGACCGATAACGCGGCAGTGACCTCCTCCCAGTAACTCGCTACACGCTCACACTTCCATGCTAAATGTACAAAGTCCGCCCCATCCCTGTTGCAGCGCTTACATTTGTCTTCCTCTTGAAGCCCGTATCTGCGCATTTTCACCGGTGTGTAATAGCTTTGGTGGATGAACTTGAAATGGATAATCCTCAGATTCCCGTTTGGTGTCAGTATCTGTGTCAGTGCGCATGAACTGTACCATTCTACCTCTGTCAGTGGAGCATCCAGTAGTGCATCCCACCTTTCCTTGGCTTTAAGTGTGTGGCCTGCTATGTCCGATTGTGCAGCAGTGTAAAGTTTGGATACCAAGTGAGACAGATCACTCGTGGTGATCAGCATTTGTAATGGCGCTAGTGTTTCCGGCTCCTCCGGGAATGAAGGGTAATGTCCTTTCAATGCCCTTGTCAATCTGTAATATGTGAAGCGGAACATAAGAGTCTGATTTTGTATATAATCCAAATGATCAAGTTCTATAAACGTGCCTCCCTGAAATACGTCGCTCATTTTGTCGATCCCAGCTCTGGACAGTAGCGACATCCCCACTTTCTCGCTAGTGACTGATAGAGCCTGATGGTGCTGTAGCGGCATGTTCGGTGCATATAATGGGGTCTTGTGGGCCAATTGTCCTAGTTTATTCCATGCCTTGATCGTGGTGTCTACCGTGTTTATGTCTTTTGAATGGAGCGGGGGTCTAGTGTTGACAATATCGCCGATAGGGGGACTGGATGGGCATCTCCCTCCTCAATGGCCACGTGTGTAACGTAGGGGACCTCATGGTACCAGCACGCTGCGTACTGTGCCTGGGCACAGAGGTAATATAGGAGAAAATCGGGCACCCCGAAACCGCCCTTTGCTACCGGGAGCGTTAGGGTCTGTAGTTCAATGCGAGCCTGTTTACCCGCCCAGATCAAGGTTAGTACTAGTGATTTTATGCGCCTAAAGACCTCCCGTGTTGGCGTGATGGGAATGTTGTTAAAGAGATATAACAACTTAGGCAAGATGTTCATTTTGACGATCGCTATTCGATCAGCTATGGATAATGGCAGGTGTATCCAGCGACGGACTTTATCTTCCAGTTTGGTTATTACCACTCCATAATTCGCACGCATGACTTCGTCTGGGTCCCTATGGAACATGACACCTAGATAGCGTATTGGGTCCCGCTGCCACTCTAGTGGATAATCTAGTGCAAAGGAATCAGTGGAATCGGTAAGGGGTATTAGTGAGGACTTGGACCAGTTTATCGCCAACCCCGAATGGCCCCCAAATCGGATGTACTCCCTGAGGAGCGGGTTCAGATGTGTTTCTGGATCGCGAACATAAAGCAACATGTCGTCCGCGTAGAGTGATATGTGCAGTGGTCTGGACACAAATTGCAACGCCGATTCCCTGTAATTTTGACGTACTATGCACGCCAGTGGCTCCAACGCCAGTGCGAATAGCAGGGGTGACAGGGGGCAACCCTGTCTTGTTCCCCGGCCAATGTCAAACGGGGCCGAAACGTACCCATTTATCCGGACCCTCGCACACGGTTTGGTATACAACAAGGAGATCCACTGAACAAATCTTTTAGGAAAACCCATCCTATTAAGGACGGTCAACATGTAACGCCATTCGATTGAATCAAACGCTTTGGCGGCGTCGAGTAGTACAGCCACAGCTTTAACCGAGGGTTTTAGATAGTGCGCCAGAGCAAACAGGGACCTTGTGTTATGTGAGGTGGATCTTGTGGGGACGAACCCCGCTTGGTCCGGGAGCACTAGGCGAGTCATCAGGGGGGACAATCTGACAGCTAGCAACTTTGCAAGTATTTTTGAGTCCACATTTATTAGGGATAGGGGCCTGTAGGAGTCGCAATTGTCTGGGTCTTTGGCCGGTTTGAGGAGTGCAATGATCATAGCTTCCCGCAGAGTGGGGGGGGAGCAGCGAACCCTCAAAGGAGGTGCCATACATGTCCACCAAATATGGGGCAATGATATCCACAAATTTCTTGTAAAATTCGGACGTGTATCCATCCGGGCCTGGCGCCTTACCATTTGGGAGCGATGCGATCACTTCAGTGACCTCCTCTACCGTGATCGGCCGAGCCAGATATTCACGATGGGCATCTGACAGCCAGCCAACCGCCACATCATGGAGGTATTCGTAAGTTTCCTCCGCTGTAGCTGTTGGTTGAGATTGGTATAGTGTGCTGTAAGAGTCTGCAAAACATTTGACTATGTCTGCCGAGTGCGTTTGAACTACACCTGCCCCTGATTTGACCCGAAGGATAGCCGAATGCCCCCACCCTTCACATATTTTCCGCGCCAGTACACGCCCTGGCCTGCCCCCTTCTCCAAAAGCCCTGGCTGTATGTTTGCGATCTAGATATTTGATTTCTGACGCCAGGAAGTCGGCATGTTCTGTGTGTAAGTCTCGCAGTTGGGGTAATAACAGTATGTTCTGTGTGTTTTCATATTGCAGTTCAAGATCCCTCATCTGACTTTCGCAGCGGCGGATCTGGCTCCTGATGTCTTTGAGTACCCCTATGGTGGTGCCAATGCAGACGCCCCTTATCGTGGCCTTAAAGGCTTCCCAGAGTAGACATGGGTCGTCCGTAGTTTGAGAGTTATCAGCGAAGTAGTCCTTGATCGCCTTAGTCAGGGTGTCGACATATATAGGGTCCGTGAGGGCCTGGGAATTAAATCGCCAGTGACAGGGGGGGGCGTGTAGTGCGGAATGTCCAGCTGTAATAGAACCGGATTGTGGTCCGACAATGTGCGTGGGAGCACCTTTACCGTACGTGCCCATAGTGCAATATCCCTGGACCCTAGCCAATAGTCCAGTCTGGACCAGCTATTGTGTGATGCTGTGATGTGAGTAGCGCCAGGATCGGCAGTGTGTTGTAGTCTCCAGATATCTGCTAACGCTAGATCGATCATCATGTGGTCTATCATAAGCCTCGCCTGCTTGTGTTGTTCCACTGATTGGGAAGACCGGTCCAGCCCGTCCTGCAGCGTTACGTTCCAGTCCCCCCCACATAAAATGTGTGTGCCAGTGTGGTTCTGCAAGTGTCCCCAGATTTCCCGATAAAAGTCAGGTGCATCAATGTTCGGGCCATATATGTTGAGGAGTGTTATGTGTTGCCCCCTAAGCTTGCCGGACACTAGCACGTATCTGCCAGCTGGGTCTTGTGTCACATGTCTCTCTTCGAAGTGTACCCCTTTCTTGACCAAGATGAGCACCCCCCGGGAATAGGAAGAATATGAGGCTCTGTAGGACGATCCCGCCCATTTCGACCCCAATGTAGCGTGAGTATGCGGTGCCAGGTGCGATTCCTGCAGGAATGCAATGCCAATATTCCATCTGGTGAGATTGGCAAACACTTGCCTGATTTTCTGTGGCGTGAGAACCCCCGTATATTCCACGTAAGGACGTTTAACCCGTTCCTGCTGTCAGGTCTAGAGCCTGGCGTACCCATTTGATACAGTACCATTCATTCCTAAACACGCAAGCAGTCCGCCCCAATCCCGACCCCATCCAGCTCCATGATCACCACCTGCACACACAAGCCCCAGCAGGGCCAACATGTAGAATGTACTGGTTTGCAATACCTTCGGCCTTAGTAAACAGTTAAGCATCCCCCCTCCCCAAGTCCCTCCCACTCCAGCAACCCCAACCTGCCGAAGCCTCACCCTCACAGAGCACAACTCCCTCAACAGTGTAACCAACAACTTGGTGCTCATAGCAAAACTTGTGTAGGGTTGTACCCTCATGGAGGACCGCTAGTGGCACAGCACTTCACCCGATATACAGGTGCAGGCGACATTAACTTGAATCAAACTAAAACGCAAATTATGTGTCCATTAATCCACAAGCCCACATTCCCATTACCACCCCCGCACTGGATGTAGGCAGTGAAGCAGACCTAGAGAAAACATAACCCCATTCCACAATGCACAGACGCGTCGGGAGGGGCCATTCCCATTTAATGCAGTGTATCTCTTTCCCCGCACTTAATAATTGTCCGGCCACACCCAATCTGGACCCCAGCAGCCTGTGCGGTCAAGACACCTCCATTAGTGCACATCTCGTAATATGGGACGGAGCACGACGTCCACTGTTCTGCGACCCTTTAGGTTGTCCCCCTTCCAGTTCTGAGGGCTTGCGAGCACAGAGTATACAAAAAGACCCGACCCAGTGCCCTCATGAGCGGCAGGAGCAGTCGCAACATGGCCGTTGTTTCTGAAATCCCATGAGGAAGGCCTGGTAGCTTAGTACGGACATGAGTGCGTGCGATAGGTCAGGGCAGGATAGGGCTACAGTCACAGTTATTTCAGCCGCTCCCCACCCTTTCATCGCCCAATGCACAAATCAAAAAATAAAACGCCAGCAGCTCACCTCAAGTAGTTTCTCATCAACAAACCTTGCATAGACAGCCGAAAGTGGCAGTGTAGCAGTACCTCGCGGTAATTTGTGCAGAAGTCTCTACCGCTGTGCGAAGTTTGAGTGTTCTAGGCGCCTCAGTCTGAGTCTCTGTTCTGGTCTCGTCTGGCTTCCGACCTCGCCTCCTGCTGTATTTTCTTGACAAGTTCGAGGGCCGCCTTAGGTGTTGTTAGCACTATCGTCTGCTCCTTCCACACCACACGCAGCCGGGCAGGATACAACATGGAATACCCAACGTTTAATTCTCGCAGCTTGGCCTTCACCGCGGTGTATTCTCTACGTGCTTGCTGAACAGCGACCGTGTGATCTGGGTAGAATTCCAGAGTGTTGCCCTGGTGAATGATTTTGCCCTTCTCCCTTGCAAGCCTGAGGATCACGTCTCTGTCCCTGTAATTTAGGATCCTCGCTACTATCGGTCGGGGCGTAGCACCTGGTGGTGGTTTGGGGCCTAGCGATCTATGGGCCCGTTCCACAATGAAGATCTGCGATAAGGCTTCCGCTCCAAAGATATCCCTACAGAGCCCTTCGACATATTGTTCCATGCGGCCTGTGTTGGTGGATTCTGGCAGGCCCGCTATTCGCACGTTATTGCACCTTGAGCGCGCTTCCAAATCCTCCTCCTTTGCTTTTATTACCTCCAGGATGCGCTCCATTCCCGCGCATTTTGAGGTGGACGTGCGCGCCTCATCTTCGACCGCCGAGATCCTGGTTTCGGCTTCATCCAGTCGTTCGCCGTGCTTTTCTTGTCGGGCAGCCATGCCATCCATCCTGCACGTTAGATTGTCCAACTTCCCGTTGATGTCCTGTAGATTTGATTGAATCGCCAGCAGGATCTTTTCCATGTTGGTCGACGGTGGCGAGGCCGAGGACCCGCCGGCCTCCGTTGCGTCATCCACTGGCTTAGTCCCCTTCCTATTATCAAAGGAGAGTTTTGGCTGCTGTTTGTCTGGCTTGCCCATGGTGGCGGGCGGTGAAGGCACTTTACTCAACTGGGGTCTAGTCGCCCTCGTTACCCTGGTCGACGTCGCCGTGTTTCCGTTCTGGTGGTAGTCAGCAGATGCACTCGATGACTAGTTCGTACCCAAGGTAGCCCTCTCTGGTTGTAGTACTTCAGCAGGACTATGGAAGCGATGTGCACTGGCCAGTGCCGCAGCGTTGAGGGACGAGGAAGATGGTTGCTTACGTGCCTGTGTGGATAGGGCGCCTCGCTGTTAGTCCATCCGGAGCCTCTGCCTCTTGTTCGCGTGGTTCCTTGCCCCGATGCCTGTTCGCTTCCTAGTCCCCTGCGTCTTGATCTCCGAATCGGCGGATGTCAGAAGGCCTCCAATGCGCTGTGCCCAGATGTTATGTGCGCGGTAGTGTGCCCAGTCCTACTACCCGCCGGTCCGCCGTTAGGGCACCACGTTATACGAGCTGGGGCCCGCCCGCGTTAGTCTGCCGAAATCGCCGTACCGGGAGGGGGTGCCGCCATCTTGTCAGGCAAACCAGTCAATGTGGAAGCGGACACCGCCGCTAGTGCACAGGCCTGCAGCGGTGCGGACGTGCTCCCTGGTCCTGGCGGTCCGTGAGCAAGGATGGGCGCTGATGTTGGGTTAAGCGGTCTGCCTGCTACCGCTCGTGCGTTGCTCGCGACATACCTCCGGTCGGCCGCCAGCCATTTTGTCAGGCAGTCCGGTGCGGGTTACAGCGACCTCGGTTTTTCTCCGCGATGCAGGGGAAGCGGCCGCCTCCGCAAACATCCAACTGTGCTCCACATCTTCATGCACCTGATCGTGGTCGCGCAGGGTGGGTTGGTGGGGTTTTAGTGGCAATGAATCACATCGTGTGATATCGCCCGGCGGAGCTGCAGTTCAGGCAGCCATTCCGCTGTGCGCCCCCTAGCGCCTCCCAAGTCTGCCATCCTTACTTTTTGAACACCAAGTGGGTTGCGGAAACAGGGCTCCTGAAGTCCGTGTTCATAGCTTCCCCCATCGGCACATCTCTCCCAGCGCCGACTCGAACCTAATCGTGTCAGCAGGGCTCACAACGCGGCTCAGGCGGTGCCGCATACAATCCAAAAAGCAGTTGCCTGCAGATGAAGGAGCCCACAGAGATGTTGAAAATCTGCCTTCTTTATTCATGGGGTGAAAACACAGCACAGCAAAAGGGAACTGTTGCCAGCAAATGAAGTCCTTTCCGACGCGTTTCGTGCTTGCCGCACTTCTTCATGGGATGGGCTTTCATTCAGAGTGACACCGTGGCGATTTATGAGGCACCAGTTTGTGGAAAAGTCCCGCCCACAGGGCGTCACCGCCGCGTGGCTTTCTGGTTCTTGTGGTGTCACGGTCAAACTTCAGTGAGTTGCCAAGTCTGTCATCCTTACTTTTTGAACACCAAGTGGGTTGCGGAAACAGGGCTCCTGAAGTCTGTGTTCATAGCTTCCCCCATCGGCACATCTCTCCCAGCGCCGACTCGAACCTAATCGTGTCAGCAGGGCTGCACAGCGTGCAGCAGGGCTCACAACGCGGCTCAGGCGGGACTTTTCCACAAACTGGTGCCTCATAAATCGCCACGGTGTCACTCTGAATGAAAGCCCATCCCATGAAGAAGTGCGGCAAGCACGAAATGCGTCGGAAAGGACTTCATTTGCTGGCAACAGTTCCCTTTTGCTGTGCTGTGTTTTCACCCCATGAATAAAGAAGGCAGATTTTCAACATCTCTGTGGGCTCCTTCATCTGCAGGCAACTGCTTTTTGGATTGTATGCGGCACCGCCTGAGCCGCGTTGTGAGCCCTGCTGCACGCTGTGCAGCCCTGCTGACACGATTAGGTTCCAGTCGGCGCTGGGAGAGATGTGCAGATGGGGGAAGCTATGAACACGGACCTCAGGAGCCCTGTTTCCGCAACCCACTTGGTGTTCAAAAAGTAAGGATGACAGACTTGGCAACTCACTGAAGTTTGACTGTGGCACCACAAGAACCAGAAAGCCACGCGGCGGTGACGCCCTGTGGGCGGGACTTTACCACAAACTGGTGCCTCATAAATCGCCAAGGTGTCACTCTGAATGAAAGCCCATCCCATGAAGAAGTGCGGCAAGCACGAAACGCGTCGGAAAGGACTTCATTTGCTGGCAACAGTTCCCTTTTGCTGTGCTGTGTTTTCACCCCATGAATAAAGAAGGCAGATTTTCAACATCTCTGTGGGCTCCTTCATCTGCAGGCAACTGCTTTTTGGATATATATATATATATATATATATATATATATATATATATATATATATATATATATATATATATATATATATATATATATATATATATATATATATATATATATATATATATATATATATATATATATATATATATATATATATATATATATATATATATATATATATATATATATATATATATATATATATATATATATATATATATATATATATATATATATATATATATATATATGGATTAAGTTCTGTTTCCAGGATGAACCCACAGAAAATACGGACCACCACACGAGTTGCAGAGTGTCACAGCAGGCGTTTATTCAACCATTTTGCAGCTTAAATTTGGCATGACGCGTTTCGGGCAGGGTCTGCCCTTGATTACATGACGGACATGCAGTATTCTTTCATTTAAATAGTGCACACACTCGTTTTTTTCGCTTCAATTCACAGTGACACCACGTGATCTATGCATAGACATAGAAAATAAACTACAAATATAAGGTGTTTAACATGTGTATACAAATGGGCGCTGATTATGGGCTGTTTTTTCGATTTTTGGCAACATTGTTGTACAAGGCACCCGCACACAAATATTCAAGGTAACAATTACGTGCAAATGTACATTTATAACCGCCTAAATGCGTGTTAAACCATTGTGTAACAGTGAGCTGGCAACATTGTCCTGAAAAAATGACTCTTTCTTTTAAAGAAGGGATATTTTACACATATCTGTACAGCGAAGCAATTATTTACAACAATGCATCAAGATTTATATAACATATAAATATGTTAAAATTCTAAAAAGACTTGTATAAAGGTCCATAATATTTTAAATGCATAAATAAATAAATATTATGCTAAAAAATATGTTGTGCAAAATTGGCAGTGTATTCCGCATTCGCTGAGATAGCCTTAGTGTATCTAGTTCATGGATCATAACAGGAGCTCGCTCACTCAGTCATTACATTACATCGTCACGTTGCAATGTGCAAATGTTTGCTTGTATTAAAGTGCCAGTGCCGAAACCTATAAACAGGGATAGAAACCTATCCTTGCCCATCTAGCGATCCCGGAGGGTCGACCACCTTGGTCTTGCTCCAACAGCAATTCCCATTGTAAAGTGCTAAGTGTAATGAGTGCTACCAAAATTGTGAGGTTAAAAAATGATGATTTAAAAGGAGAGGTACAATTAACAGGAAAAAACTGATAATAAGTTCGTGGTCAACCATATAAGAATCACTAGGGCATTCATTAGTTAGATCTGTTACATGGAACCTGGAAAGGATACAGATTATGTGATTATATAATGGTGAGACTGGAGAATCAGGCAGGACGGTTTTAGCTTAGGTTAAAGGAAGGTATGTATGTCTTCCCTATCATTAAGGCCGTTAGGATGCTTGCTGTTAAGATTCAGAATGTATCTGGTCTCTAACTGCCTCAAAGCCTTGTCCCTATCTCCACCTCGCTTTAACACCGGTGCCTGGTCAATTACAAAGTATGTCAAGCAGTTCACATTCTTATTGTGACTTACCTTGAAATGACGGGCTACCGGGTAAGCTGGATCACAGTTAATTATTGCACGAATGTGCTGTAGGATACGCATGTAAACAGGATTTTTAGTACTGCCTACATAACGCAAGCCGCATGTACACGTGAGGACGTATATAGCGTACTCAGTGCGGCAGTCATACTTTCCCCTGATGGATATTTCTTTTGTTCTAAAAGGGGTTTTGTATGTGGCAGTATTGGCTCCGAAGTTGCATGCCCTGCAAGTGGAACACTTGCGGAAGCCATTGCTTGTGGGCATCCAAGTTTCAATACTGGTAGACCCGGCTGGAATCTCCCTAGATAAGAGATTGGCCATGTTCTTAGATTTCCTGAACGTTACGCTAGGATGTTCTGGCAACGTATTTCTCAAGATGGGGTCAGTTAGAACTATGGGCCAATTTTTGTTTATAATGTTGCGTATTTTGCGCTCCTGTCTACAGTACGTGGTGATGAGTCTGGGTGAATTATTCTCATCCGCTGTGCTTGTATTGCTCTCAGTGGTGCTGGGCAGTAGGGTGGTTCTGGGTCTTTCACTTGTTTTAATCATGGCTTTATATATTAAACAATCCTTTCAAAATTCTCAAATGAATGGCACTCCAGGCACGGACTTATACACCATAAGTATTTTATTCTTCAGATTGAGTCAACACATCAACGCGTTTTGGATGTCAATGGCTTTGATCACGATGCTTGAGTTCCATGTTTATTTGCACTTCATCCACAATAAAGTAACCAAATTAAACTAAGGACTACAAAAGTAAATCACTTTCTGCAGTATATACAGTGGTCATTTATTTCCATACAAAACAATACTCCTGTGTATGCAATACAGCACATGCACATATTTATATGCAAACATGTTTTAACAATATAAATCTCTATTCAGTTTGGCACATCCTAATAATTAATGCTAAATAATACAGCATACCCAGTTCAGCAATTCTGCCCAAGTGGGCAAACTCAATAAATATTGAACATACAATTGAACTAAACATTTATTTTTTAACAATACATCATAGACAAGGTGTGTGTGTAGTAACCTGTTTTTGTAAACAATCTAACTAATTATTGCAATAACATACACAATAGTTCTGTTTATATGCCACTCTGCATGCATTAACCCTAATGAGCAAACATTCTTACTTTCCTCAACTGCCTGTTGTGCATCAATCTTGATGATGCCGTGAAAAAAATAAAATAAAATAGAAATAAGTTAACAAATGGCTAAATAGCACTGTTATTACTAATAACACATTTCAATTTTGGACACACCCTTTCGTACCAGCTCATGGAATGACAGTTAGACATAAACATGTGTAGGAGGCTGGCTTAGCATATGGTGTACACTTATTTATTTATTTATTTTTTATTTTTTGTTTTTGTTTTTGGAAAACCTTTATTTACCAAAACAAGTATACCGCTATTCAGCCGTACATCCCGGAGGCCAGGCAGCATCTTATTTCAAATCGAGAACATGTACAAAAACAAGGCACAGGAGTGGTCAGGTTTAATTTTACGATAGAGAATACTAAAATAACAATGAGTATAACCAGACTCAAGAAAGAGAAAAGTAGAGAAAGAAAGAAAGGGACAGAGAGAAGAAAGTGAAAGGAAAAACAAGGCTGAGGGCAAAAAAAGGATATTCTAGGCACATATCACGGGGAGGGGGCGGGGTTCGTACATCTCATTAACAACAGGATGCATGACAGCCAGG
Organism: Lissotriton vulgaris; assembly: GCF_964263255.1. Lineage (NCBI taxonomy): Eukaryota > Metazoa > Chordata > Amphibia > Caudata > Salamandridae > Lissotriton > Lissotriton vulgaris. Next base: position 980,797,465 of record NC_141697.1, read on the forward strand.
TGGACGGGGAGCAGAAACTCAGGATACAACACTTTGGAACCTCGGGAAGGGGGAATTACGGAGAAAGGCGGACCTCAGGCTGTGCCATCTCAGGGGGTGCACAGATGTCTCCCCTATACGAGTTCCACGCTCCCCAGATCGACCCCCACATCTTGGGTTTGCCCCGAGCCATGTAAACAGTCTTTTCGCGGAGCATGCACCAATCCATGTTGGTTTCCCACAGGCCGACGGTGGGGGACGTGGAAGCACCCCATTTCTGGGCAATGTCTCTTTTGGCTATCGTATTGCCCAGGGTGATCCAACGGGTCTGAGCCACATTGTAATCATTCGGGCCCCACACGTTCAGAAGGCAGCGCCGGGCCTCCGCATGCAGGGTCACACCGGTCACAGCTCTCATTACCTCATGCACACGTCCCCAATACGAGGCAACTGCCGGACACTCCCAGAGTATGTGCATAAAGGTGGCCACTACGCCACATCCCCTCCTGCATAGTCCATCCTGAGAGAGTCCCATGTGTATCAGCCTTGGGCCTGTGATATAATTCCTGTGGAGTATCTTCAACTGAACAAGTCTCAGCCTGGCCGAGATCGCCACCTCCTTAGGGAAAGAGACCGCGGACTGCCACTCCTCCTCATCCATCTCAATCCCGTCATTCACCCAGAGGTCTCTCAGTTTCACCAGCAGGTCAGTCCGCGCATTAATACGCTTTTTATAGATCAAGGAGATGGCGCTATCCGGCATATGGCCGTCCAGTACCCTATCTTCCAGCGGAGATGATTCAGGCACTTTCTCTCCCACGGGCATAGAAGATGTGAGAGCATGCCGAAGCTGTGCATAACGGAAGTATTCCGTTTTATCCAATTGGAACTCGGCCTGCAGTGCCTCAAAAGATTTAACTTCCCCCCTAGCCATCATATCTACAACCCTAGAGATACCAATGAGATCCCACCTGTCGAACCCCTTGGAGTGCCACAGTTTCCCAAGCAGGTCAGAATCGTATAGGGGAGTAGCCATAGTGAGTTTACCCTGCCAACCCAGAGTTTTGGTCACCGCCCTCCACAGGTGCACCGCCGTCCTAGTGGGTCCAGTTAGTTTCCGATCCAGAGACCTAGAGTACAATGCCCTGTAGTAATTCCCATCATTCACGAGCCAGCGATCCATGGCATATCCAGGATTGACTGCCGGTCCGTAAAAACCATGGTTAACTGCCGCCAGCTGAGACGCCCAGTAGTAGCGGCGTATGTCGGGCAAGGCGATGCCTCCATCGTACCACGGTATAGTTAGCTTGGCAATAGAGATCCGCGGCCTACCATCCCACAACAGGTTACGCTGCAGGCTCTCAACCTCTCCGAAGTATTTGGCCGGCACTGGGTCTTGTGTGTTCTGGAGCGCATAGAGGAACCGCGGCAGGGACATCATTTTGAACAATGCCGCCCGGCCCAGCAGGGATATCGGCAATCTCTTCCAGCCCTCCACGTCTCGCCGCAGCCGCGCCAGAGGAGGGAGTAAGTTATTAGCGTAACGAGCACGGGTATCCTTTGAAATATAAATGCCCAGGTACTTGAATCCCTGTTGCGAAATCTGTATAGTGCAACCGCGAGGGAGGCACGGAGTGTCACCACACAGCACGTAGAGGGAGGACTTGGACCAGTTGATGACCAGGCCAGAGTAACCACCAAAAGTGCCCAGTACATCAAACGCCATAATCAAGGACCGGCAGGGAGAGGTAAGATATAAAAGGATGGCGTCGGCATAGAGCGATATTCGATCTTCAAAGCCCGGCGACCACGTGATACCTGCAACGTCGGGATGCGCCCGGATCCAAGCAGCCAACGGCTCAAGTGCTAGAGCAAACAGGAGCGGCGACAGCGGGCAGCCCTGTCTAGTACCCCTGCGCAAGGCGAACGAGGCAGACAGACGACCGTTCACCGTCACATTGGCAAGCGGGGAAGAGTAGAGGAGCCGGACCCAGCCGATGTAGTCAGGCCCAACCCCGAATTTAGCAAGCACAGCCCAGAGGTAGTTCCACTCAAGCGAGTCGAACGCCATTGTTGCGTCAAGCGAGGCGAGCACCGTCGGTTCTGTGAGCAAATGTGTTCGCGCCATAACCGCGTGGAGCCTACGAAGATTAAGGGCCGTGTTACGATGTGGGATGAACCCGGACTGGTCCGGGTGAACCAAGTCCGCGATCACTCCCACCAGCCGATTGGCAAGTAGCTTCGCCAAGATTTTCGGCTCGGCGTTCAACAGGGAAATAGGACGGTACGATTGGCACTGGTCTCGAGGTTTTCCTTCTTTGTGAATGACCACAATAGTGGCCAGACGTTGGTCAAGTGGGAGCTCGCCGGCCTCACGGGCCGCCAGGAACATATCCCTCAGAGGTGCAGCGACGGTGTCAGCCTTGAGCTTATACAGCTCCACCGGAATGCCATTGGGTCCCGGAGCTTTCCCGGAGCGCAGCGACCTGATCGCCAGTGCCACCTCATCAACCGTCACGCCCCGGTCCATATCTTCCCGCTCAGCATCAGACAAACAAGGGAGCTCGATCTCCTCCAGAAAAGAGGCCGAGTCAGGTTCGGACAGGGCGGAAACAGACGTGTAGACAGTCTCAAAGTAGTCTGCGAACATCTCGGCAATAGTAGCAGGGTCAGTAACGACCAGGCCGTCGACGCCCAGGATTTCCGGTACAACTCGGGACGCCAGTTCCTTCTTATCCAGCCATGCAAGAAGCTTACCCGCCTTATCCCCAGCGTCATAGATCCTGCCCTGCTGTTCCCTGCTCATCGCCTTAGCTGCGTCAGTAGCAGTGGCCCTAAATTCCGACTGCTTCAGGGCAAGAGCATGAAGCAAATCCGGAGTCAGCCCCAGCGCCAGCTGGGAATTCAGATCAGCAATATCCGACTCCAGCCGAACTAAGTCTTCATCCCGTCTTCTGCGCGCCTCGGCTATCAAGGAGAAGGCTTCTCCTCTGAGAACAGTTTTGAAGGCCTCCCAAAGAGAGACGGCCGAGTCGACTGAGCCCGAGTTTTCAGCAAAGTACAGCTCAATAGATTTCGCTAGGAGATCGCGGGTCTTGGGGTTGCGAAAATACCAGGGGTTAATAGGTGCTACTCTCGACGTCGCCATGATGTGAAAGTCGAAAGACACCCAAACCGGAGAGTGGTCAGAAATGCCCCTGGCCATAAGACGAGCTCTAGAAACCGACTGCGCCTGGGCTGCGGGGGTCAGGACATAGTCAATACGGGAAAGACTGCCGTGGGCCCCCGAGTGGAAAGTGTATTGTCTCTGAGCGGGATGCAAAAGTCGCCAACAATCAACCATGCCTATCGTGGTAATGAAGTCTGGGAGCCAGGACTGTGCACTACGTAACTCTCTGGATGGGAAACGATCCAATTCACCTGAAACCACAGAATTAAAGTCCCCCCAGAATCAGCAGTCCCTCCGGGAGACCTAAAATGGCGCCACCAAGATCTTGAAAAGTGGATGTTTGCAGCCCCGGGGGGACGTATACCGAAACCAAAACCAAAGTGCGCCCCTCCCATCTGCACACCACTGCCACGTATCGTCCCCTATCATCAACCAAGGTAGACTCCACCTCTAGGGGAAGGGACATGCGCACCATGATGCCCACCCCTCGGGACCCCGTAGAGAACCCAGAATGGGCCACCATTTTAAACCCTCTTCTATTCAGAGCCCTACAGATGTTACCAACAAGATGAGTTTCCTGTAAAAGAACGACATCTGGGGCACAGCGTTAAAGCAATTGCAGAACAACACCACGTTTAATGCGATCCCCCAACCCATTGACGTTCCAACTCAACAAATTCAATGATTTACCCCCCATCATCAAGGACGCCCCACCGCACCAACCCCCCCCCCGGAATGCAGCCCACGAGCCAAGAGCACCAGAACAATAAAACCCCAGCCATGACGAGTTTAGAAAGAATAGAACAAACAGTGAACACACGTCCCAACTACCCCCCACCCTGCACCCCTGCATTCGACTAGAAGCCACCCCAACTAGCAGTGTGCCTGTCGCCCCTTAAACTAACCTACAAGAAGCCCCTAGAGGAGAAAAGAGACATCCTATCCCCCCCGTCACCCTCCATATCAAAAGTGCAAATGTGATAAGAAAAAGAAGCAATATTCAGAGTCGATGCCAGCCGCAGCTACCCCCCCAGAAAAAAGTCACAGGCAAAATGTTCATTCCCGGGAACCTGATCCTCCCGCTGCATCTTCCGTCTGATCATCTGGTTCGGTCCGTTGTTGAGGCAAAGTGTCCAGCCAGTCCCCTGCCGCATCTGGAAGGTCAAAAAACATTGTCCGGTTACCATGCTCGATGCGGAGTTTTGCAGGATAGAGCATGGAGTAGCGCATCCCCAACTCCCTAAGCCGCCGCTTCACACCATTAAAACTTTGCCGGCGTTTCTGGACGGCCTGTGTAAAGTCAGGGAAAAAGTTAATGTCTGCGTTCTGGAATCGCAGCGGGCCAGCGCTCCTCGATGCCTGCAAAATGGCGTCTCGGTCCCTATAGTTGAAAAGTCTTGCAATGATGGGGCGAGGGGTTGCACCCGACTTCGGTGGGCCACCCGGGATCCTGTGTGCCCTCTCGACTGAGAAAAACTTGCTCAGTCCTCCCGGTGCCAAGTTCTTGACCACCAAGTCCTCCACAAATAGTTCCACCGACTCTTCCTCGGCCCTCTCCGGCACTCCCGTGATGCGGACATTCTGGCGCCGTGCCCGTCCCTCGAATTCGTCAAGTCGGCGTGCCAGCAGCCCATTAGCCATCTTCAGGTCCCGGACCTCAGTCTGTACGTCCGACATGTCGTTAGTTAAGCTAGACGTTTTGAGGTCCAGCGACTTCACCTTGTCATTTGTCTTGCCAAGATCGGCTCTGATGAGATTAAGTTCGATCTTTAGGGTATCCACTTTGCTGGACAGCGCCTCGTGTAGACTATGCATCTCAGCCTTCACGCCAGCAATGGCACCCATCACGTCACGAAGTGTAAATTCAGGATCCTCAGGGGACACGTCCCGCAACGAGTCTTTAGTTCGACCCGTCATAACCGGCGACCCCTTTGGTTGAGAGAATCGTTCTGGGATAGTAGATTGGGACTGAGTTGGCTTCCTGCTGACCCTTGGAGGCTTTCCTTTGTCCGGGTCCCCTTTGCCCGCCATATTGAAATGCAATGGCAGGATTGTCAGGGGGAGGGGCAGGTCACCAAGCGCATCTCCAGTCGGCACGAGAGATGCGACAATGAGAGCCCCAAATACAACCAGGGGGAGAGTGTAACGAAGACTGCCCGGGCCAGCTGGTCCAGTGAGTGCGGTAGGCCAGTACAGGGTGTCCCGTGGCAGGCCACCTCTCGGACCCAACGGTGTCAGCCAATGGCGTAGATCGGGTCCGCCAACTTCACGACGGCATAACTTGGTCCAGGAAGATCGGATTTTTGATCTGGGAACGGGCGCCGCTTCAGCACCGGCTTAGCTGATGATTCCCACCGTCGTGGGACAGGATAGGTGGCAGGATCATTGCGGAGGATCGGGAGGTCTTCGGAGCTCCGAGCTCACGCGGCCATCTTGGTCGCCCGCGAAGCTCCTCCCCCCGGTGTACACTTATTTAAGTGTGGCACAGACAACCCTTATGGTGATTTTAGTGGTCTTTGATAACTATTGAAAACTCTCAAAGTGGTAGCCGCGGAGAGCAGCCTTCAGCCTTATCATAAAGGAGTGTAAATCAGCTTGTTTTACCAACTTCAATCTATAGTATAGGTTAGGTGGAAAGAAACCACAAAGTGTTTATAAAAATAGGTCTAATTTATTACGCACACTATCACTAACACATTGGTATATCTCCTACCCTGAGATATCAACACCATACACAAGAATACTTAGAAATCAATCAAATAAGTAGCAGAAAATACAGTGGTCTCCAGGTAGAGGCCAAACCATATACTAATAAAGTGGAATGGGAATTGCAAAGGAGAATGGAACTTGTACCTGAAGAACCAGAGGACCCAGGGACATAAGGAACCATCCAAGGAAAGTACAGAGGAACTGACACAAGGGGACTTCATCTGATCCCATACAAGCTGCCCAGCCAAACCCATTCCTGAATGAATCCAATCAATTGAATTATAATATTAATCTTCAACTTTTTTCACTTTTTACTCCATTTCATTTCACCTTTAATCTTCTTAGTTTCATCAATTCATTTTGCTCATTCCTTAATTTATGTGATGTTTATCATAAAGACACAGGAGAATTACACAAATCCACATGTCACGACTTTATTAAAAAATCACCCAATGCATTTTGGGATTTTTCCCTTCTTCAGGGGTGTCTACAATACAAAAGAATCAATGAACAACCATCAACGTGATTACTACAATCTAAATTTACTTAACAAACTTAAATGCTTCTGTTTCATTTCACAATTAAGACTGTGCCTTCATAGCAGCCTAAATTCATGTTTCAATAATCATTCTCTATTAGTTAAACATGGAGTACACCGGTCTGCATCTCAACACTATTGAAGTACCTAGGATCCCCATGGAGGCTGTGTGCAGAGTGGAAGCACAGCTGTGTGTTCAATGGAAGTAAATGAAGAAGTTGCGTTTGCATTTTTAAAGAAGAAAGAACCTTGCTGGCATACCCCGAAGAAACCCTTTGGAAGACAGAAGGCTGGAGAGCCACCCCACCTGTGGAGGCCCCAAGAACCAGTTTATCTTGCACAAGGTAAGCCAGGTGCATGGGGCTGAAGTGAAGTCGGAACCTGCCGTAGACAGCAGTGGAAGACTTAGAACAAGATGCCTCTGGAGAAGATTGGAAATTCAAGAGTGGATTCTGGAAATGAAGATCCTGCAAGCAGAGGGGGCAGAGTCTATGCCACTTGGAGGTGACCAGGAGGCACGGAACACAATGTCCACCACTGTCGAGAGTTTCTGAAGAGACAACAATGACCATGTCACTGCAGCTGTGAGGACCAGGCGACACTGAGGAAGACCAGGAGCCGTTCACGAGCTGTCCCATGTCAGATGTCAGTGTTTAGGTGGTCAATGTCTGGCAGGAGCACCAACAAGCCTTGGTAGCCGCAGCTGGCATGGAAGACAAAAAGGAGCAAACGTTGAATCCAGCAAGGAACTCACCAAATGCAGGAGAATCAGAGCAGGCCCTGAGCAAGCAGGGGACCTCGAGCAGCTCACCAAAGATGGAGGCCCACAGTGCAGGGGATGAGGTGAGGAGGCGATCTTCAAGGGAAGAGGTGCTTGAGGCTGGAGCTTCATGTAGCCTGAAGATCTCTGGAGTGCAAAGCCAACAAGTCTTGGCAATGACAAGTCAACGCAGTGCACAGGGGTTTGGTCCCAGCAGCCCCAATGAGGGAGACTGTCCTCAAAACTTCAGAGAGGACAAGACAGGCATCAAGCGAGCTGCAGAACCACCACCTGTGTTGCTGGGCATCTGGAAGTTTGTAAGACGACAGGAGCAGCCGACTGGTCAGCTTCGTTGCAGTGTCTGCAGATGCATGGGCGTGACTCCTTCACTCCAAGGGAGTTTCTTCGGGTGTCCATGATGCCCACAGGTCTGTTGAAGAACCTGGATGAAGCACAGACAACGTAGAAGACTTGAACAGTGACACCAGGAGAAGCAGGAATTATCCTTGGTGCAGTCTCGGTTCCAGTTGAAGTCCAAGTGTCCAGATGATTGAAGAGGTACGTAGTTTCGGGGTTGAGTCTTGTCCCACGACAAATCTGAGGACCATCCACAGGGAAGCCCTTAGGTACCCTAAAGAAAGGGTTGAAATGACTCAGGGATCCCTCCCAGAAGAGGGGGGGGGATATTCCAATGTCCTTTGTCCAGTTTTGCGTCAGAGCGGGAGCCAAGGGTATCCAAACTGGTTCAAACTGCGGTATGCAAGGAGGGCACCTAATGTGCCCTTCAAAGCAGTCTGGTGGTTCTGGTGAGCACCTCCACCCCAGCCCAATACACTAAGTCCAGTGTGGGAGGTGTTCACACCTCCCTGTGACAGGAAACCTATTGTTCTACCTTTCCCGGAGCTTGGCTCAGCAGCAAGAGGGCAAAATCATGTCTGTGGTCGGCAGAAGCACTAGCTTGCTTACAGATCCTGAAAGGCTGTTACAGGGAGTATAGGGGGTCCTCACAGGCCCCCCCCAGTACATGGGATCATATTTGCAACACTGGAATCGGTGTTGCGGTATGATTCCAACATGTTTGATACCAACATGACTGGGTTTGGAGCAGCCACTGTATAGTTAAACATCTTGTAATGACGGATGTCCACTATATGTCTAAAAATTGGCTGACCGCATTTACAAAGCCTGGAGAATTGACTCTGAGGTTTGTAGATGTGTCCCGCCCATGCAGGGGCACCCTCACACTTATAGCCAAGCACCCTGGCCTCAGGACGGAAGAGCCTGCCATAGGGGTTGACTTGTAGGTTTAAAGTGAACGGACCTCCAATATAAAGACACTTGTATCTGTTGTGAGAGGTGCAAGCACCGACTCACACAGGCTGCAATGGCAGGTCTGTAGTCACAATTTAAGTGGACTCCTATGGGTGGCATAATACACGCTTCAGTCCATGGAAGACCCCTTTTTTACCTATGCCCAGGGTACCTTAGTACCATATACTAGGGACTTACAAGGGTACACCAGTAGCCAATTGTGGAGGTACCAAAGTACTTCCCATTTCAATTTAGGGTAGAAAGCACAGTTGCTGGGGTCCTGATTAGCTGGATCTCAGCAGACTAAGTCAAAAACACACTGACAGCAGGCAAAAAGGCTGGGTAACCATGCTAGAAGGATCCTATCTTCCTACAACGTGCAATCCCTCATACATGTTAAACCTCTCAGTTTTAAAAATCCAGTTTTAGTATGTACTATACTTCCAATTTATGTAAGTCTCTCTCCCTATTTCCTCATCTTGGGTTTTTTGGAACACTATGCATCACAATGTATTTCAATTGATCAATGTCACCATTGCTGCTTTTCCAAAAATGTCTCGCTACTCAGTACTTCTCATCTCTATTTTTAATGGCTCTAAGGTGCTGTAATATTCTCTTGTGTACCTGCCTTTTTGTGCTGCCTACATATGTTTTTCTCAGGGATTTAACATATAAACAGCAAAATCTCTCTGATGTGTTAAGTTCCTTCTAATTGTAGTCCCTTTATGAAAGAGTTTTGACAGAGGTAGCATTCGCCCCATATTTAGACGCCTTACATTTGTTACATTTCGTGAAACCATTTCTCGGTTTGAGCAAAGAATCAGGGGCACTTCTGATGTCACTTTTCACTAATCTATCCCTAAATGATCTTGCTCTTGTGTATGTGATTAGTGGTTTTCTGGATATTCCCTTGCTTAATAGGGGTTTACTCCTAAGTAAATACCAGTGTCTGTTCATGATTTATCTAACCACATGGTACTCTGTATGATACGTGGTAATGAATCTTACCCTGCGCCCCTCTTTACTTGATTTCTCTATTTTTGCTTTCTCAAAAAGAACCTCTTCAAATGTAATTTTCAGGACTTTATTTGTTTTTTGTTGTCAGCAGCTCTTTATTATACCCCCTCTGTCTAAATCTTATTGGTAAACTTTCTATTGTTTCTATATTAGCTATTTCAGTATTGCATATCCTCCTGGCTCAGAGATATACACCATATGGCATGCTTTGTTTAACAGCTTCGGGATGAAATCTCTGCGCATGCAACAAACTATTGCCTGCGGTTGGTTTTGTACACATGGTGGATGTTAATTTACCATTGTCCACAACCAGTCTTATGTCCAGAAATTCACTCTCTTTGTCACTGATGTTGCTCATGGACGAAAGATTATGGTAATTCTTCTTGATCTCTTCCATAAACTCATGTATACCTACTAGATCCCCTTTTCAGATTACAAATATGGCATCTATAAATCTGACCTATAGGAAATATTGTGGTGCCATTTCACAAGTTTCTCATTCACCACCTGCTCCTCCCACCAGCCCTTTTCCCAGCTTCAAGCTTGAATCTGTGCCCAGTATCATCAGGGTAGGGGATAGGACGATCTTATGACCTAGCAGCCCCTCCCATAGTTTCTCAATCTCCTCCCTGACTGGGAATAGGTGGCCGCTATTAAAGAACATATGCAGTAGATCTGCTTGTCCCGCCCCACATCTGGGACAGCTATAATCTTCCCTAACCCTCCAGGCGAATAATTTAGCCGGCGTATGATACAGGTTGAACACCCTTTTTGTAATGCTGGGCCCGCAAGTTTGAGGCCCGGAAGATCTTTTTGTTCATGTGCAGTGCCAGGTCAACATCCACATCAGGATTTCCCAATTTCCTAGCCCAAGCTACTTCTATCTTATCCAAATCATCTTGAATTTCCCCCAGAAAGATATTATATATTACCTTAATCTTCTTACAACCCCAGGTCAAGACATCTAACAGAGGGAAATTTCCCGGAGGCGATAGTTTAGGTCTTAATGCCTTCAGGGACCGTATAATTTGGCCATACACAAACCAGTGATTAGCTGGAATTCCAAACCTACTTTGCAAGACATCAAAACTTGCTACCCCTTCTCCCTCCATAATATCCCGAAATGTCTTGATGCCCTCCCCCCTCCAGACCTTCAAAGTACTATCCACCCCCATCTGAGAGAAGAGGCTAGAGTTATATATGTGTAGGTAATAATTAACTTTGGGTATGTTGAAGGCCTTTACACTAGCTTTCCAAACCTGCCAGGCCCCATCCAAGATCTTGAATCTGGCCTTCTTGTAAAATCTGCGGTCAACTTCGCACAGCATTAAACCCAAAGCTTTCCTTCCTAACAATAATTCAAAGATAGAAGGTGGCGACTGGGGTTCACTGCTTACTTCGCCTGGACTTGACTCTAACTGAAAGAACACCGACATTTGTGCCAAAAGGCAGGTCCAATGATATAATTTTAAATTGGGTAAGGCCAGTCCTCCATTTTCCCTTGGAAGAGACATCATATTAGTAGAGCGCCTGACCTTCCCAAATTGACAAATAAATCTGATAAACACAGATTCTAGATTTTTAATTATCTTCTCCTCCAGGAATAAGGGTATGGCCCGAAAGAGGTACAACACCTTGGGAAACATTGACATTTTAACCACGTTTACCCTCCCTATCAGAGAAAGGTGTAACACATCTATTCTTCTCAAGTCAGCCTTTATAGTTCTGATAAGTGGGATATAATTTTCTTCTACAATTTTATCAACAGAAGCATTAATTCTAACGCCTAAATAAGTAGCAGCTTCCACAAATCTAGAATCTGATTTAACTATATTATTGGTGCATATTATCTGCGTCTTAGATTCATTGAGCAAGTAACCAGATCGCCCACCAAAACGCTTGGCAAGATCAGACAATGCCAACATTGCTTGCTGAGGGTTGATAGTAAGGACCGCAAGGTCATCCGCATATGCCAGGATTTTATTTTCGTAACCATTTAAAACTACTGGCCTAATCCTGGGACACCTTAGTATTACCTGTATAAAAGGGTCTATATAAATGAGAACAGCATCGGGGAGCACGGGCATCCTTGGCGGGTTCCTCTCTTTAAAGCAAATAATTCCGACTTCTCACCCATAACCGTCACTCTTGCAACGGGATTCGAATACATTGCCTTGAGCGCTCTGATAGTTTTGTCCCCGAAACCTCTCCCTTCCAGAATACCCCAGAGAAAGCTCCAGGCCACACGATCGAAAGACTTCTCTGCGTCGAGCAGGATCATGGCCATCCCCCCTCCCGTGGCAGCATGGGCGTCGAAGAGAGCTATAGCCCTGCTAGTATAATCTGTTGTACCCCGCCCTGGAACGAACCCATGCTGCCAAGGGGAGACGAGACCGCCAATGATCCTGCCCAATCTTATAACCCAAATCTTTGAATACAGCTTGGTATCTGCATTTATCAGAGAGATTGGTCGATATGACCCTGGGTTATCGCTTGGTTTCCCCTTTTTGTGAAAAACTATAATGTTTGATTCTTTCCAAGAATCCGGGATCAACCCTGAGCAAAGTATCCTGTTGAAGAGGTCCACAAGAAGCAAAATAATCTCCGATTCAACACGTTTATACACCTCCAAAGGTAGACCATCGGGTCCGGCTGCCTTCCCCGAGGCTAGCTCCTGTAATGCAAATTTGACATCCATCTCAGGGATATCCTTGTCCAATTCCCCTCTTGCTGAATCGTCCAGGCATGGGCCTGTATCCCAACTGTCTTCCCCCTGGGCTCCATAACATTCTTCCTCTTCATGCAATCTCTGGTAAAAGTTTCTAAAAACCTGTAAAATCTCCTTGACCTCTGTGTGCACCTTACCACTCTCGACTATCTTTGTAATTGCATTTTTAGATTTTTCCTGCCTTATGCGAAGTGCAAGGGCTCTACCTGCGTGTTCTCCGGTTTCATATCGTTTAGCTCTGGTAGCTTGATACTCACCAATTGCCTTCTGGGTAACTATTTGCTGTAATTCTGCCTTAATGGCCTGAAGCTTCGAATGACTCTCACTACCATCCCTTCCAAGGGCTATTACCTTAATGTGTTCTTCTTCCACAGCAGTTAACTTCTCCGATAGCTGCTCTACCACCTTCCTATCTTCTTTTCTCAGCTTAGCTGAAAAACTAATTGATTCCCCCCTTAACCCCTTCCACACTCATGACGAGCTGGGCTCGTCATGGTGTAGCCTCCTCAAACACTGATGACGAGCCCAGCTCGTCATAAAACAATGTAATAAAAGAATTTTCAGCACAGAGGGGGAAAACGCATAGCAGCCATGGAGTTAAAGATGCTTTAAAAGTCTCCCAGACAATATTACGAGATGGGCTATATCTATTTGCAGCAAAAAACTCTCTAGCCCACTTTGTAATATGAGCTACAAATCTTTTATCTTCCAGTAATCTCCTTTCAAATGACCAGGATGTCCTTTGCCTTTCAACCATACCCCTTTCATAAGTAATTACCAACGGATTATGGCCCGAGATCGTCCTCGGTAATTTAGATTTACCAACTTTATTAATTTCTGACGCGGAAATTAAAAAATAGTCCAATTTGGTATGCTTCTGAAAGGGGTTAGAGAAGTAAGTGAAACCAGGGTTCTGGGGCTCCTTAGACCCCCATACATCCATTAATCCAAGTAACCCCATAAGGGCTTTTATTGCCCTGAAGACTCTTGGTTTCCGCCCTGCATAATTTACCTTATCGGTCCATTCAGCTGAGATGTTTAAATATCCGCACACTATTAAAGGTGTGGGTCAGCTAACTAATTCAACTTCCAAGAAGTCATACATTTCCGGGTCATCTTCATTGGGTCCATAGACTACACAGATAGTATACCCCATTTCCATTTCAGCGATAACCCATCTGCCGCAGCTATCTACCTTAACTTTTTTAACCCCTCCCAGAGACTTCCTGACTAGAATTGCAACACCAATGGAGGAGTGCCCCCAGGAAAGAAAAGAAAAATACAAAGAAGGATTTCTTCTGTATCTAGAGCTTAAGGCTTGGGTTTGCATTAAGTGCCCCAACCCTATACCGGACAGTGTTAGTCCTTGTAGAAGACCCCTCACTCACCAACCTGGTTGGTGACATGCTTCATCATTGGGGTCCCACCCCATAGGCCGAATGCCCATAGGGTGTGCTACGACACCTGGTTATAGTGGAGCAGGTTTTATTATATGTGCAGAAAAAATATTGTGATAAGTGTATTAAAAAGGGCCAAGACTACTCACTCCAAGATTTTATTCTTGAGTGCTTGGACCCTATTAAAAACAATGTGGCACCTATGCCTATTTAGGAAGGCTTCGGTGTCTCGAGAAGTGTGAGAGAATTTAAAAATAGCAAAGTGTGCTATGTGAGTTAATTAAAAATAGGTCTACATGTTTCAACCATTAAAAAAAATTCTTAGGTTTTCGTCAGGACCATGTGTTTGAGCGGGGTGGTCCGCACACGCTAAGGCGCGTCCAGCCCTCGTTCAATATAAAGAACACAAATTGTGTTCTTGTGTAAAAGGGTGTTTGTTCCCGAATCAGGAATAAACACTAGAAGCGGTAACTATCGCTTCATGGGCATCCGGTAATCCAAGACGGCAAGTATCCGTCAGCTCCACGGGGCATTCGTGAGTAGCAACCAAGTAGGTTTGTACTCAAGACGAGCAGAAGCCGCAAGTGACGGATACTTGCCGTCTTGGATTACCGGATGCCCGCTTCTAGTGTTTTTTCCTGATTCGGGAACAAACACCCTTTTACACAAGAACACAATTTGTGTTCTTTATATTGAACGAGGGCTGGACGCGCCTTAGCGTGTGCGGACCACCCCGCTCAAACACAAGGTCCTGACGAAAACCTAAGAATTTTTTTAAATGGTTGAAACATGTAGACCTATTTTTAATTAACTCACATAGCACACGTTGCTATTTTTAAATTCTCTCACACTTCTCGAGACACACGAAGCCTTCCTAAATAGGCATAGGTGCCACATTGTTTTTAATAGGGTCCAAGCACTCAAGAATAAAATCTTGGAGTGAGTAGTCTTGGCCCTTTTTAATACACTTATCACAATATTTTTTCTGCACATATAATAAAACCTGCTCCACTGTAACCAGGTGTCGTAGCACACCCTATGGGCATTCGGCCTATGGGGTGGGACCCCAATGATGAAGCATGTCACCAACCAGGTTGGTGAGTGAGGGGTCTTCTACAAGGACTAACACTGTCCGGTATAGGGTTGGGGCACTTAATGCAAACCCGAGCCTTAAGCTCTAGATACAGAAGAAATCCTTCTTTGTATTTTTCTTTTCTTTCCTGGGGGCACTCCTCCATTGTTGTTATATCCTTTAAAGCGGGGACCAGGAGTTCCCACCACACATAACCTGTGCAATTTCCCTGACTCTCTCCATTGTTATACATAGAATTGCAACACCCCTAATAGTCGAGGATTGTGATGAACAAGCGACCAACTCAAAACCATTAAGGAACAAAAGGTTCCTCTTTGCCCATGGAAGGTGGGTCTCTTGAAGACATAGAACATCAATTTTATAAAATTTCACGAAAAACGCCAATCTTTGACGTTTCTTCCAATCGTTTAATCCTCCCACATTCAGTGTACATATTCTAACGTTTGCCATCCTGGCAATTACCTTGACCTACAGTAGTATCCTGAGCCTTCTTTCCCTTGACTTTTAATAAGCACATCTTTAATCCGGATTGACCCAAAACAACAATATTGCACCATTTCATCCCATTTTCTTGTTTAACCCAACCACGCCCACCGCCCCCCTCTCCTCCCCCCTCCCGTCTGAGCCCCCCACGCCAACCCACTACAACCCAACCCCTCCAGTAGCCCCCCCTACTCTGTGAGGCGCACAGACCTGTCTATGCATGTGATGAACGTGCAGTGAGTTTGCGATGAGGACAAAGTTAACCAAAAATCAGTTGCTACCAACACCCAAACAACAGAACATCGAACCAAGCTTCACACCCAGAGACCGTGTCCCGACTATGGTTCATTTCATACAACAGTTTTATACCATTGAATTGGGCTAATTACTCAAACTATCAAGGTACTCCTTAGCCTTAATTTCTGAGGCGAAAAACAACGTTTTCCCATCATTAATAATTTTTAACTGTGCTGGATTTATCAGAAAGGCTTGGAGTTTTCTGTCCTGAAAGGGCTTAATCATGCCCCTGAGGCGCCAACGCCTCTCCACGGTCGCGTGGCAGAAGTCCGGGCGGACGAAGAAAGATACCCCATCACTGCTTCTCCTGGCATCTGGTCTGGCCCGTTCTGCGATTGCCTGTCACAAAATAAAGTTTCCAAGGAAGATCAAAACTGCCCTGGGTTTATCCCCTTCTTTGGCATTCCTTCGTACTTTAAAAGGTGTACGATGCACTCTCTGCAGCTCATTTGACCAATCCCAACTGGACAGTTCCGGAAAAGCTTGTTGAAAGAGCTTGATAATATACGCCCTTATGTCGGAGCCCTCGACCCCCTCTGGGATTCCCAAGACCCTCAGGTTGTTTCTTCTGAGCCTATTTTCCATCTTCTCCAGCTTCCATTGAATGTCCAGCACCTGGGAGCATTGGGCATCGACCTAAGATACAGCAACAGCTACCTCAGCTTCAGTAGACACCACCCTCTCCTCCAAATTTGACACCCTGTCCCCTGTATTAACGCAAACCTTAGAGAGTTTCCGCACCACGCCCTGCATTTTCCTCATAGCAGCCTGCGATTTGAGGTTATCTTGTCGCGTCTCCTCTCTATGGGCTAATACTTATTGGTGTATTGTTTCCAAAAGGGACATTTGAGCGTGATCCTCCCTCGGGCTACCATGTAGTGGTAGGACAGCTGAGTGGTCCCAGCTCAGTTCCCGTTGTATAGGTACTTGCCCTCTTGCTGCCACTGAGGATTTTAGCACAGTTGCTGGCTGATCAACTGCCAGTTGATCCAGCTCGTTGTCACTGTCTGAGTCCAGACTTAAATTGTGTTCCTCCCCAACCTCTGACCACTCTGCTCCTTCTGAGACTGAGTAAAAGGCTTCACTCAGGGCTTTCTCCTTGTCAGGGTCGCCTCCGCTGGCTGCGCCGCCCACCAGCCCAAATGAAAATTCGAATAGCTGGGGGCGAAGCAGGTGCCCTCAGCTGTCCCTTGTTGTTGCACAAGGATCTCGTCAATTAGAAGGAACATTTTTTTTTGTCGAACAAATTTCAGTAGTTTTCAATAACATCTCTTTGTGGTTGCAAAACCTGATAGAGCTCATTCTCAAGAAGTGGTTTGCGGCTCTCAAATAATCTGTGTGTATTATGCTAGTTTATAATGAGACAACATCTAATGTTATCATGAGCATATTGTCTTCCCACTCAATATCAAAAATGTGCCTTAGAAAATCTGTAAAGTCCTTCAAGTAGATGGCAGACCTTCTACAAAAGGCCTGAGAAAAAGGTCTAGATACTTACAAGTATTGTCAAACAAGCTGCCCTTTACCTATATATCTGATAGAGACTTCTGGCTATAGGTTCCTACCTTTGATTTTTCCAGGCATTAGACTGGATCCAGAAAAGTTTGCGTTAGCAGTACCCCGTTGGTGTCTACATCCGGCTCCATGTGACGTCGCTGGTATTGTTGGCGTAGGTTGTGATGCCGCATTCACCTGTATAGGCGCCACCAGGGTGCACAGCATTCGTTCTTTTTTTCTGCGGCAGTTAGTGCAGATCTGGAGAAGAGCTACCCCTCTGTTTCTTCTTGACTGACATTTTGTCAAGGGATTTTTCTTATCTGCTGAGGTATGACCTTTAGACAGGTATATTTCAAGCCATGGGGCGCCTGTGACCACACCATGATGGTAACAAGCCCCCATCTTGTTTGCAGCTCAGCAGTTGATGCTGTCTAGCGCGACTCCTCGGAGATCCTGGTCCCGATTGAGAAAGAGAAAGTTGAGGGACTGCTCCAGGAGCCCCAAGTCTTCTTCCTCGCATTCAAGGTCCTCATGACACTTGGGGAAGAGGCATGAGAAAAAGGAGTCCAAATGGACTTTGGCTTCACCTCGTCTGTCATCCGTCGATGAGACAGTTGGAGAGCATCGACGTTCCAGGCACGGTTCCACAGAATCGTTGCTGAGTCCGACTATGCGCCTCCCCCATTTCAGGAAGCTGGAGCGACCCCTGCTCTGTTTAAAGAGTTTTATCAGGCCATGTGCCGCATAATTGAGCCGGCTGGCCCCTCTGGTGCGCCTTCAGGTCCTGCGGGATCAGAGGAGGCCCCACTAGGCTCCACACCGACCGCTCCGGCCTTGGCGACGGTGGGGTCTCATGGATCTGGGTCGGCGCCAGTCGGGACAACACAACCTTCACCAAGCCTAGCCCCAAAGTTGATGCTCCCAGCACCACTGGAGCCCACCGGCGGCGCCAGCCCCATCCTGATACCCAATGATTCAAAGTTGGATCGACTTTGTTGCCTGTTCATTATTAAGAGGTTTCAGGCATGGGAGAAGATTGGGAGGGGTTTCCGGACCATGTGAAACACCAGTTGATGCTCCTTGTAAGCATTTAGACTGGTATGAGAAGCTTGGAGAGGCCAGTGGACATCTCCAGATATTAGTATGCTCTCTCCGTCTAATGTGGCTACGGAAGAGGGAGTATCTTATGCTACGGCGATGAGGGGTCCTGGACCCGGAGTTTCCCTCGGTGCAGGTCAAAACAAATCTCTTGAACGAAGTGCTTCAGCCTGGGACTTCCTCACCTGAACACCTTTTGCTTTTTCATGAAGCACTGACAGATGTCCTTCTAGGCGCTTTGTCCAAGCCTAGCACAGGGGCTCCTGTGAACAGGACAATGGCACTCCATCATCACCCGGCTCCGGGTGATGCAAGTTTCCCCAGCCAACACCCCACTCCAGAGAGCTTGGTAGTTCAGGCTTCCATGGTAGTTCAGGCTTCCATGTCACATGGCGCTTTATCTTCCACTCCCCGGACAAGGAATCCAAGAGCCCCGATGCTCTTGGGAAGAAAATGTTTTCTTTCAGCAGCCTGGCGTTGTAGTCAGTGAGCATTGCCTGCTTATTGGGCCCTTTCTCGCACACCCTTTGGGAAACGGATGATTAAGGGCTGTCTCAGGTCCTGGTGGAGGCCCGGGCCATGCTCTCCCAGACAGTGAAAGATGGTAGAGATGCAGCAAAGTTCACCATTTGGGGTGGCTGAGATATGACTGACCCGCTGGGTAGAGCGGTTTTGTTGATAGTGGCTTTGCGGCACCACGCCTAGCTGAGAACATCTGGCTTCTTGGGTGATGTCCAGGCTACCTCATGGATATGTCCTTTGAAGGGACTTGTCTCTTGGGAGAGAAGGCAGACTAAGCATTGGAGCGCTTCAAGGAATCTCGGGCAGATCCTTGGTCCTCTGGGTAACGCCTCGCGCTCAGTCTTCCTTTCCCCCCTTTTGTGGCAATGGAGGGGTCTTAAGCCATGTCAGCCATGCCCCAGGTACTGTCCTGCACAGATTCCCCAAGTTGTGTGAGGACATGGATGCAGTATATTCCAACCTTGTGGGAATGGTAGCCAGAAGCCATCTGCCACCCAGTCCCGGCAGCTGCAGCCACCAAGCATTCCTAGTTTGGTTCTGCAAGAGCATGTCAGTCCAGTTAAAGGAATAATTCAACATCATCTCCTCCGCAGGCGCTCCATAACATCAGACCAATGGGTCTTGCATTCAGGGTGGCTATTCTCTTCCTTTTCTGTCTTTTCCTCCCCCTTTACTGCCAATTCAAGAACAGCTGGTGGAGGATCAGCTATTATTACTGCAAGTGGAAATTACAGCTCGTCTGGCCAAGGGAGCTATAGAGAAGGTTCTGGTTTCAGAAGTAGGCAGCGGTTGTTATTCCTGCTGCTTTCTGATACCTAAGAACAACAAAGGTCTACGTTCTATTCTGGACTTCTGAACTGTTAATCTCTACCTCAAAAAGGAGAAATTCAAGATGCTCACGTTGGCTCAGGTCTTGTCTATCCTACACCAAGGAGACTCGCTGGTAGCTTTGGACTTGTAGGATGCAGATTTTCATATCCCCATCCTGCCTGCCCACAGGCGTTACCTGCGGTTCAAAGTAGGCCACAAGCACTTTCAGTTGACTGTGCTACTCTTTGGCCTCACCAGCACCCATTGGGTATTCACCAAGGTGATGGTGGTGTTTGTAGCTCATTTGTGCATATATATATAAACACATTCTATAACTGTATGCATCACTGTATCACTAAGTCTCTCATTGACTGTATACATATTTGAGGTTATCTGTGAGACAGTGCATGAGTTTTTCAATACTTCTGAAACGAAATGCTTGACTGTCTCAGTACATCTATGAGTGGGTGCGTCATTGTCACATGGGTGTGTGATTGGTTGCGTAAGTCTCTCACTCAATCTGTGAGTAAGTGCATGAGTGCCTTTTTGCATTTGTGACTAAGTATTTGACTGACTGGATCTGTAAGTGTATACATGAGCGTCTAAGTGGGTCTGTGAGTGAGTGCATGAGTCTCTCAGGACACAAGTGGACTTCATCCCCTGAGCAGCAGTGCGCCAGGAGCCGCGTTTGCAGAGTGGTGTAAAAAGAGGCGTGGCCTTGGACCACCTCTCTGCAATCCAGCTCTGTGGCTCTTACTGGAGGTACCTGGTGAGCTTGTTGGCCCGCAGGGACCCTCAGTATTCAATCAATCAATCAATCAGTGACACTTATAAAGCGCGCTACATACCCGTGGGGTCTCAAGGCGCTGGGGGGGGGGGAGCCGCTACTGCTCGAACAGCCAGGTCTTCAGCTTCTTCCTGAAGGAGAGGTGGTCTTGGGTCAGGCGCAGGTCGGTCGGGAGGGAGTTCCAGGTCTTGGCGGCCAGGTGGGAGAAGGACCTTCCTCCTGTAGTCGCTCTTCGGATGCGGGGGACGGCGGCGAGGGCGTGGTTGGCTGATCGGAGGTGGCGTTTGGGAGCGTAGAAGTTGACTCGGCTGTTGAGGTAGCTCGGGCCTTGGTCGTGTAGGGCTTTGTGTGCGTGGGTGAGGAGGCGGAAGGTGATTCTTTTGTTGACGGGGAGCCAGTGAAGGTCTCGCAGATGTCCGGAGATGTGGCTGGTTCATGGGATGTCGAGGATGAGTCTGGCTGAGGCGTTCTGGATCCGCTGGAGTCTCTTCTGGAGCTTGGCGGTGGTCCCGGCGTAGAGGGCGTTGCCGTAGTCCAGTCGGCTGGTGACGAGGGCCTGGGTGACGGTCTTCCTGGTCTCGGTGGGGATCCACCAGAAGATCTTCCGTAGCATGCGTAGGATGTTGAAGCATGCCGAGGAGACGTTGTTGACTTGCCTGGTCATGGAGAGGGAGGAGTCCAGGATGAAGCCCAGGTTGCGTGCATGGTCTGTCGGTTTGGGTGCGGTGCCCAGGGCGGGAGGCCACCAGGAGTCGTCCCAGGCGGAGGGAGAGGAGCCCAGGATGAGGACCTCCGTCTTGTCCGAGTTCAGTTTCAGGCGGCTGGTCGTCATCCACTCGGCTACCTCTTTCATCCCTTCGTGCAGGTTGGCTCTGGCGGCGGCGGGGTCGTTGGTCAGGGAGAGGATCAGCTGGGTGTCGTCGGCGTAGGAGATTATGCTGAGGTTGTGTTTGCGTACGATGGCCGCGAGGGGGCTCATGTAGACGTTGAAGAGGGTGGGGCTCAGAGATGATCCTTGGGGGACGCCGCAGATGACTTCGGTGGCCTCTGACTTGTACGGTGGTAGGCGGACTCTCTGTGTTCTCCCGTCGAGGAAGGAGGTGATCCACTCCAGCGCCTTGTCCTGGATTCCGACGTTGCTGAGACGCCGTACTAGGGTGCGGTGGCAGACCGTGTCGAATGCCGCGGAGAGGTCTAGGAGGATGAGGGCCGCTGTTTCTCCATTGTCCATCAGGGCTCGGATTTCGTCGGTGGCGGCGATGAGGGCGGTCTCGGTGCTGTGGTTGGTTCGGAAGCCGGACTGTGAGGGGTCGAGGGATCCGTTCGTCTCGAGGAAAGCGGCCATCTGCTTGTTGACGGTCTTCTCGATGACTTTGGCTGGAAACGGGAGGAGCGAGATGGGGCGGTAATTCTTGAGGTCGGTGGGGTCCGCTGTTGGTTTCTTGAGTAGGGCGCTGAGTTCGGCGTGTTTCCAGCTCTCGGGGAAGATGGTGGTGTCGAGGGATGTGTTGATGATGTCTCGCAGGTGGGGTGCGATGACAGCGTCGGCTTTGTTGAAGACGTGGTGAGGGCAGGGGTCGGTCGGTGATCCGGAGTGGATGGAGTTCATCGTGCGGATGGTGTCTTCGGTGCTGATCGGGGTCCAGGCGTGGAGGGTGGTGGTGGGGGGTGGTTGTTCGGTCATGGTGTGCGTTGGTTGGTTGTTGAAGCTGTTGTGTATGTCCGCGATCTTGTTGTGGAAGTATGAAGCCAGGGAGTTGCAGAGGTCTTGCGATGGGGTGATGTCGTTGTTTCCTGCGCTGGGGTTGGAAAGCTCTTTGACGATGTTGAAGAGTTCCTTGCAGTTGTGTGCGTTGTTCAAGGGGAATTAATTCTCCAACTTGCAACTCGCCAGGGGGCGCGTTTGCAGAGTGGTACAGGGAGGAGGCGGGCCTGGTATGAGAAGTTAGCAATCCTGCTGTGTGGGACTTACTGGAGGTAATAGGAGGGATAGTTGGCCCCCAAGGTTGACGTTGGGGGCTAACTACCCCTCCTGTTACCTCCAGTAAATCACACACAGTGGGATTGCTAAGAGGTGTTCGGAGGCCATGCTCACCTATCTCCACCACTCTGCAAACGCGACTGCTATGTTATAGTTATAAATTAGCAATTAAAATAACCTTTGAAATTCACTGAAAAAAACATAGATTTCAGAGATGTTATAGTTAGAAATTACCATTTAAAAAACCTTAGAAATTCACTGAAAAAACCAGAGGTTTCAGGGACGTTATAGTTAGTTGGACATTTCACTTGTCAGTGATGTCATCTGTGATGTCACTGACCATGTCATGAATGATGTAATATGTGACCTCATCAGCAGTGCATTGCGGGGCGCGAGTTATAGTTAGTTCAAATAACTATAATGTCTGAATTTCTCTGGTTTACATGTCCAACTAACTCTAACGTCCCTAAAACCTATGTTTTTTTCAGTGATATATATATATATATATATGTGTTTGAGCAAGGTGCGCGAGCGACGCGTTTCGAGGCCACAAACGCCCCTTCCTCATGGACAGAGTGAAAGAACACCAGGCTCACCTTGCGCTGATCATGATAAAACATTTTTTTATTTGAAAAGAAGGCGTGGTTTACCCTAAGTGGGTGGAGTTTCAACACCAGGACTTCTGGATATTGTAGTCCTGCAAGGTGAGTAGTCATAATTGCCTTGAGTAGGTTGGGGTTCCTTTACATAATTAATGTCTTTCACATCCTTTAGTAGGAGGGGAGGGCAGACTGTGAGACCGCTTCTTTCTTTATGGAAGAAGCCCTCCCCCCTTCTTATTGGACTGATCCAGTGTATGGCAATAAAAACCCAACGGTGTTGCTTTCACAAGATTAGGACCAGCGCAACTGTCAGTCCAAGTCTCAATGATAAAAGCCAGTTTAACGTATGCTCTCCCAGTAAGAGCGCACATTTCACGCTATGCTTCACAAGTGATTTGGCATTGAACATAAAACACTTCAGTGTACCCCTGTTCCCATGAGTCGCTGTGTTTGAGTTTTCCTGGGGGATCTTATGATTGTTGATAGACCCATTGAGGATGGTGCAGAGAGGTATCTGACAGCAGATGCATTGAGAGCTCATAGTATAGTTACTGTCACTGTCTAGGGCCAATCTGGGACATTGCTGTTGCCTACCTCAAGGGTTAAGGTTGTGTAAATCCCTAATCCTTATTGGGGTCAAATATGCCACCTGCCATGCAACATCAAGGGGTACAGGCCCTGCGCCCGGCCAGAGCGCGGACGGGCGCAGACGGGCTTGCCTTTGGCGCGCCGGCTGCTCGTATGCTGTCATTAAGGACACCAAGGATTTCCTAATGAAGATACAAGATCTGGAATGGAACTCAGGGTATTTGCTTTTGGTGCTGGACATTACTAGTTTATATACGTGCATTGAACACCATCACGGCCTGAAAGCAATCAAACACGCTTTAGATCAGCGTCAAATGCGATTTGCAAGACATAACATAATGATCCTAGAATTTGTTGAGTTTTGTCTAACCCACAATATATTTTTATTTGAAGATCAGCTGTATTTACAGAAGTCAGGGACAGTGATGGGCACCTGCTTTGCCCCCAGCTACGCGAACTTGTTCGTGGGCTGGTGGGAGGAGCAGGTGCCCAGGAGCTGCACGGTTGGACATGAGAAGGGAGAAACCGTGTGTTGGCATTGTTACATCGATGATTTATGCATCATATGGAACAGTGGAATAAACACAGCAGAGGAATATATCAGGGTACTGAATAACAATGACCGTAACCTGCATTTCTCAGGTTCAATTAACCCGGTGGCAGCGGAGTACTTGGATCTAAGAGTGTTTATAGAGGGAGAACAACTACACACTGCCCTATACAGAAAGGAGACTGCTGGTAATTCTACACTCTTTGCCAGCAGCAGTCATCCCCCCCCAACTCATCAACAGCATTCCTTATGGGGAGCTATTGAGGCTCCTAAGGAATTGCTCCAGGGATTCTGATTTCGAGGCGGTTGCCTTGGAATGCCTGTCTCGTTTTAAGATCAGGGGATATGGCGATGAATTGTTGCAAAGGACACTGAGAAAAGTGAGAAAGATCTCAAGAGGGACTCTATTCACCGCCAAACCGACAATGGGTGGCCGTGAGAAGGATGTAACCACAAACAAAGGGAAATTTAGGCTCATTACTCCATATTCAGCAGGGGCCAATGATCTCAGAATGATGCTCAGAAAAAACTGCCACATTCTGCAAACTGACAATGTGCTAAAAGAGGATTTACCATCTTACCCACTATTAACATTCAGTAAAGCAAGGTCAGTGGGAGACATGCTTGTCATCAGCCACCTGGAAAAACCTGTGTCCAAGACGAATACCTTAAGGGAACAACAAGCATTTGCAATGCAATAGGTCTCGCATTTACGCGAGTTTGAGCTATTGACATTGCAAATAACAAAGCCTTTTATTTCTGTTTTCGGTTCCAAAAACATAAATAAAAGGCATTGACATTTACAATGCCAATAGCTTAAACTCGTCTAAATGCGAGACCTATTGCATTGCAAATGCTTGTTTTTGTATCTTGGTGGGAAAACAATGCATATTTGTTTTGATAACGTAGTGCAAATGAAAACGGATTTACTAAGGAGTTTCCTCACTTGGTAAAATGTAATCTTCCATATTTATATCATGGATTATATTTGATGGAGAAAGTGTTTTATGTTAGGGCAGGGTGGTGTTGCTGTCCAGGAGGGCAGGATGGCACTCTCCTTTCTCCCTGTAAGACCTTACAGCTCTGTGCATCTCTCCTCACAGTATGAGCTCCCAGTGACACATCGAACTAGAGGGTGGGACACTGATGTATACTCACTTTACACCTCGCTTGTGTCTCCACACTCTCTGTAGGCTGCATGCGGTGCACGAGCCAGGGCAGAACGAGCAGTGCCACAGGGAAGGGGGGTCCCCAGCAGGGGTGAGACTGACCTCGCCCCGGCCCTCTAAGACTCACAGTTCTGTTTGTCCCTCTTCAGAGCACGAGCTACCAGTAAAACGTTCGGAGCTCACCTTTCGGTAGAGAGAGGAGAGTAAAAAGCTGAAAAAAATCTTCATTTCTAATATAGTTAATAGCAGATAAAATTTGAATAAGATGCTATGTGCCCGAACCGGGAATTGAACCCTGGACCCCTAGCTTAAAAGTCTGATGCTCTACCGACGGAGCTATCAGGGCTTCAAGCTAATTTTGTCACGGTCCTATTCAAGCATTTTTCACGTGTTAGGACCATTTAAGCTGCATGTTATAGAAGAAAGGGAGATGCATTATATCTGGGTGAACAAACATATTCAAAAGCTCTAATGGTCTCGGAATGTTCTGATGTAACTGCTGCCTCATGCCTCGTTATATTGATAGTAAATAGAAGTTGTAAACAAGTGGTAATATTCATGACTTCAGACTCACAGTTAGTGGGAAATGGGCCTGGAGTGCAATAGCAATAATCTGTAGTCTTTTTCTCCATTCCTCAAGCGATAAAGATGTTAACTCAGGCTGAATTGTGGAGATTTATCGGAGGGGAGGGGGAAGGGTTAGCGGATCTGAATTGCAAAATAGTTCCTCAGATGGACAACATATTTAGCAAGAAGGAATGATTTGGGTCCAATACGGAGAGTAGATCTGTCCGTGTTTTGCATCTTTTGGGATCTGATGCTGGGAATCTACGTTTGGGAATAACTAAAAATAACAACAGGGTACACTTGGATTGAACGAACTGTTCGAGCGATTTAAGTATATTTACAATAAACTGCTGGTCACATAAAATATCACAAGGGCCCTGTACACACCGCGGAGGCTGAGGTGGGTGCTGATGGGAGTTTGTGGTCACAGCTCCTGGAGGCCGCTTTTGGTAGCTGTGCAGAATGATAGAACCGATAGTAGAAGTCAAAGGCGCTTGTCCCCGCACAGTTTAGAAAGCAGGGCATCGCAGCGCTATGGACGTCTGTGTTGACATTACACATGCAAGGCAGCTGCTTCTGCCTGGCCAGTGACTGCTTTGTTTTTTTTAGAGACCATAATAATGGCGGGTCCCCGTAGTTCCATATTCTCGAAGATAAATGGACAGCGGTATCCGTGGCCAATAAAAGGGGGGCCTGGGGGAAGCGGTGTGTGAGTGTGTGTGTGTGGGGGGGGGGAGATTACTCGGTCCGCAAGGGTCGGACATTACCCGCTGCTAACTCTTAATATTTCTGGCAGTTCGGTGCAGTGTGAGCCCACAGTTATAATCACAAGAGACGGGCCTGAGATCCTGACGGGTGCACTATAGCGCCTGAGGAATTCCCGAAGCGCATCTTCGCACCCAGACTGGCAGAGACCCTAGTGGAGATGTTCTTTGTGTGCTGGCTCGGGGATACAAACGCTCAATGTCCCATGTTTGCGTGTGTATACAAAGAGGTCAACAAACACCTGACCGGGTCTGCATTGTGCGGGGGGCGTTACGACTCAATGAATGACAAGCTCATGCCTGGGGACCACGAAAATACGTTTAATCTATGCAGGTCCGTTCCAGAAGTTGACACAATATGTTACCAGCACTGCTGTTAATTTCGCAGTCACGTATTTTGATTTTGCTTCATGCACTAATGGTTTTCTCCAAACCCCGTTTTGTCAGCAGTATTTACCAACAGAAAACAAACACGTCTGAACCGTCTGCGCCTGCTTAAAGAGCGCCGTTTACCGTTTTTTTCTTCTCAATTTCTATTCGTGCACTATATGACAAGAGTAATTTCTTTCCATCCCGTTTGGCACTTAAATAAACTGTAAGGTTAAAAACCAGATGACGGTAATCACCACAATACATTAAATCATTTTGAACTTGTCAGTGACTCCTGTGAATACTGTTTATGATTAACAAAAAGCACCTGCATTTATTACCACCAGAGAAGGAAGACATGCAAGCAAATTTGGTTACAGTTACACTACGTGATTTCAGTGAGAAAACCAATATTTTATGTAGGGAGAAAAACATGGCTACATTTCGTAACAAATCATAACGACAGCAACGCATTTCTGGCCCTTTGCAACGTTAAAATTGGAACTACACATTGCAACCTAATTTAGGTATGGAAAAACCAGTGTGGCTGATAGCGCCGTCACACATAGCAATACGACAACTGCTACGTGTACATTAAAACCTGAGACCTTCCCAAGAAACACTGACAGTGCTCAATACGTACTTGGGAGGTCTTCCGGCGCAGTGCAACTTTGTAAAGCCCCTAGGGTGGTGCTTACTGCTTACGCTCCCTCTCCCCTTGAACAAAAAAAAGGCCGTCAACAAATGCACTCAGGTAGGGAATTATGACATAGCATACCTAAAACAAGTGTTTTGAACGAAAGAAAAGCGTGTCCGTGCGCAATGACATGTTAGGTAGTAAACTCGAGCCCCGATGTATACAAATACACTCACGTGCAAAATTAATCACAGCTGGACTCTAATACCGATACTTGCAAATATACCCCGACCACGTTAAAGTTGAAAGCGCGTTAAGTTTAAGGCATGTTAAACATCCAGGGATGAAATAAATAACTGTTGAAAAATAAAAAAAGATGAATGCACTACAGTGCGGATGACAGCGAGAGCGAGGCCTGACACGCAAATCGGATTTCCGGGCGGGAGAAAGGAGAGGCGTGACATGCACAAACTGTCCGGAAGGGGCGGAGAAACAGGACGAGAGGAGTATTACCTGGTGAGTGGGGGGCGTTGGGGCACATTGACGGTGCCCGCCCCCCCAGTGTGGAAGCCCTGCGTGTGCCCGGTGAGTGGGGTTGGGAGGGTGTGTGTGTGCGCGTTTGTGTGTGTATGTAAGCCCTGCGTGTTGGGGGGGGTGAGTGTGTGCGCGTGGGAATGTGTGTGCGCATGCGTGACTTTGCCTGTGTGTGATTGTGAGAGCATGTGAATGGCAGGCAGGGGATGTGCACGGCGACGTGCGCTCCCTCGAGGGCAAATCGGAGACAGCAGAGGCTCGTGCATGTACACTGTCTCACATTCCCCCGAACACGCCAACAAAAGATGTCGAGCAGACAAAGCATGCTTCGCATGCTTTTTAGGTCTGCTCGACCTAAAAAGGGTTCTACCCTTGTGGCCGCTTCAAAGCCTGTGTGGGCAGTAAAAGGGTTCTATCGTACACAATATCTGATACAGGGAAGAAAATATTCATCAAAAAGTTCATCACCTGCAGTACGCAATATGCAGTCTATTGCTTGCACTGCCCCTGTGGCCTTCGCTACATCGGTAGTACAATCAAGGAGCTGAAGTTGAGAATATTAGAACACCTCAGGGCCATAGACAAAGCAGACCCGAGTTATCCGGTGGCCCGCCACTTCGCTGAAGTTCACGGCCGGGACCGCAAGAAGTTGCAATACTTTGTCCTAGACATCGTGCCTCCAAACGTAAGGGGCGGTGATCGTTTGAGACGACTCCGTAGATTAGAGTCGAGGTACATTATAGATCTCTCTACGAAGCACCCGAAAGGCCTTAATAGTGGTGAAGAAATGGCGTTCCATCTGGGAAAATAAAGATGTAACCTATGATGTAGCCCAGGATCAACCTACAGGTTGTAGAAACTGTGAATGTAAATATATGTAACTTTAAGCCTGTTCCTATAATGTTTGCTCTACTTTTGTAATCTGTGATTTGTGATTTTTGATAGATGTTCTGGTATACATGTTTTGTAAGCAGAATACCTATCAGCTCTATATAGCCACATATATGAATCTGCCACTGATGCAGAGATGTTTCAGTATATAATTTTCTATGTATAATTTTGTAGATTTTTCTATAGTTTATGATCGGTGAACAGACATTGTGAGAATGTGTAAATTTGAATTCAAGATGGATCGACTATAGATATGATTTTGAATTGCCCGATGCATATGAACTTTTGATGGATGAAATTTGATGCATTTTATATATCGGTATAAAATAGGATATGTATCCCAGTATATATATAAGTATTATCATGATGAGATGAAATGATAGAGGATATTAGTCGATCCACTGCTTTATGTTTTGTTTATGTCTTAAACAATTTCGATGTCATAAATACCCCCTGTCCACGTATAACAGCCCATTGGTGGGCTTTATTTGCACCTTACATGGATTTATATGGTGCATTTAAACAACTCCAAGATGGCGCGCATAGTGAATTTAGTGGGGTTAGTCCTCTGTCACTTTTCGTGACTCACATAATACTTTATCAACATGCTGGTTGTTGTATCTGTGTAATTCACACTGACGAAGGCAGCACGCCGAAACGCGTCTGTGTAAGCCCCCCGCAGAATAAAATCTTGCGTGGTTGATACGAACCCCTCGAGTGCTGTTTTGTTTTCTTCGGTAAAAGGAAGGAGAATTGGAGCGTTATATGTGTATATATGTGTTTGAGCAAGGTGCGTGAGCGCTTTGGGAGGGCTCACCACAGCACCCAAACCCTCCGGTTTCTGTTTGGCTCCCATGCAGTGTCACAGGCTCCCTCCAAATTAACATAGGTCCGAAGTGTTTCGGGGCCACAAACGCCCCTTCCTCATGGACAGAGTGAAAGAACACCAGGCTCACCTTGCGCTAATCAAACATGTTTTTTATTTGAAACACCGGGACTTCTGGATATTGTAGTCCTGCAAGGTGAGTAGTCATAATTGCCTTGAGTAGGTTGTCGTTCCGTTACATAAAATAATGTCTTTGACATCCTTTAGTAGGAGGGGAGGGCAGACTGTGAGACTGCTTCTTTTTTTATGGATGTTGCGCTGTCAGGCGATGATCACTCTCCTCGCCTCATTCCTCACAGGTATTCCGGATACTTGTTCCGCCTGTGAAGCGGAGCTCATCTCCACGAATAAGGCCAGCCGTAAATAGGTGTTTGAGCAAGGTGCGCGAGCGCCTTGGGAGGGCTCACCACAGCACCCAAACCCTCCGTTTCTGTTTGGCTCCCGTGCAGTGTCACAGGCTCCCTCCAAATTAACATAGGTCCCACGAGTTTCGGGGCCACAAACGCCCCTTCCTCATGGACAGAGTGAAAGAACACCAGGCTCACCTTGCGCTGATCAAACATTTTTTTATTTGAAAGGAAGGCGTGGTCCGCCCTAAGTGGGTGGAGTTTCAATACCAGGACTTCTGGATATTGTAGCCCTGCTAGGTGAGTAGTCATAATTGCCTTGAGTAGGTTGTCGTTCCGTTACATAATTAATGTCTTTGACATCCTTTAGTAGGAGGGGAGGGCAGACTGTGAGACCGCTTCGTTCTTTATGGATGAAGCCCTCCCCCCTTCTTATTGGACTGATCCAGTGTATGGCAATAAAAACCCAACGGTGTTGCTTTCACCAGATCAGGACCAGCACAACTGTCAGTCCAAGTCTTAGTGATAAAAGCCAGTTTAACGTATGCTCTCCCAGTAAGAGCGCACATTCCACGCTATGCTTCACAAGTGATTTGGCATTGAACATAATACACTTCAGTGTACCCCTGTTCCCATGAGTCGCTGTGTTTGAGTTTTCCTGGGGGATCTTATGATTGTTGATAGACCCATTGAGGATGGTGCGGAAAGAGGTATCTGACAGCAGATGCATTGAGAGCTCATAGTATAGTTACTGTCACTGTCTAGGGCCAACCTGGGACATTGCTGTTGCCTACATCAAGGGTTAAGGTTGTGTAAATCCCTAATCCCTACTGGGGTAAAATATGCCACCTGCCATGCAACATCAAGGGGTACAGGCCCTGCGCCCGGCCAGAGCGCGGATGGGCGCAGACGGGCTTGCCTTTGGAGCGCCGGCTGCTCGTACGCCACATCGTCCGTGTTAAATGGTGTGCCTTGTCAGAACACTAGACCGCTAACGGGTGCCCCTAAACCCAGAAGTGAGTCTCGAAAACAGTGCGCTAATTAAAAAATACTCAAACCCCCCAAAACATTTAAATTCCCCTTAGAAAGTTGAATCCTCCAGAGTTTTTAGCAGGATAATAGCACTTTTGTCTCTCCTGGCGAGCGTTGAACGCAGCTTCGCCCAGGGAAACCAGCACCGATTGTATATTAGAGTGAGTGAAAAAATAATATGGACAGTAAAGTAACCTATATTTTTGTACTGTGTTCTGTCACGGGGAGCTTGCGGGCACAGAGAGAAAATGTGATTTGGCTAGACCCACACGGTGTGTAAATTGTTTAGGTTAGCTGTGTAAAGCAGTACAACGAAGACACACTTGACACATCACTTATAAGAAAGAGAAATAAATATAGACACGTCAATGGCCAAGTCAACTTCAAATAATGGATGTTTTTGTTCTCCATGATTTTGCGAGATTCTGATTATGTTTGGACATTTCCCAGCGACACCTGGTTGGCCCAAAATGTTCATGAACTCCTACCCAGTTGCCCCAGCTGCACCACTCTGCCTTGACAATTTTCTTCACCAAATGTACTTTTTTCTTTGTTTTTGAGATGCTACTTTGAATTTTACTAATGAAGTTGCAACAACGTTTTTGTTGCCCTTAACACAATGGACTACCATATCCTCATAGAGAGGTTGCCCCTTAAAGAGGAGCCCTCAGTCGAATCCACCAGTTATTTTAATGTTTTGGATAATCAGCACCAGTAGTTAAAATGAGACCATTATTTGTCTAAAGACCAAGAAGCTGGATTGGGACATTCCATTAGAGTTGTCTTTGTTGCTATACTTTTTAAAGGCAATCTGTTACCTCTTTTCCATCTCTTCAATGCTGGCAGCGATACAAAAGTCGTATGCTGGTGACACCATGGTGTACATTAAATATCCCACTTATCCTATATAAATTTTAGATAGCCTTTGTAATCACCTTCAGTAAAATCCTGAACTGAAAGATCAGAAACTATTCAGAGCTGTTTGTCACTAAAATGGAGTTGTTTACATTATAGAAGGTAAAAAGCTTGAGCGTCTTTCTCGATGCCTCGCCTACACTACAGGTAAAGGTCAGAGCTATTATTTTATAACAAACCATGTCAAACTCCTTTTTTTCACTTCATTCATGAAATAGTTGAGCCTTAGTGTTTGGAGACATGATTTATTCATGGCTCTTCTCCTGCAATGTATTATATACTGAACTCCCATTTTGCTTGCTTGTTCAAATTCAGTAGGCCCAGAATGCAGAACTTGGGGCCGCTGTTGGCTTAAGAAAAAGAGATTATGCTTCTCTGGTCAGTAGATTTCTGCATTGCTTCCAAAGGCACAACAAATCTGTATAAAAAAATCATGACTATCATGTAAGTGTTTGAAGCAATTAGCTCCTTATAATCTTGAACTCAACCAGCCTTATACCACCTTGAAAGACCTTCAGAGCCAAATGAAGGTGGCACTACTTATTATAGTTCTCATGTTCAGAATGTCATCACAAGGTGGACATTACTTAATACAGCGCCTTTGGTGTGTAGTGCTTTGCCTTTAGAGATGAGACTGTCATCCTTTCTGTTTAAATTCAGGAAAAGCTTAAGAGTAACTTGTTTGATTGGACAGATAATGTAAGACCCTCATTAAGAGATCTAGGTGGATACTGTGCGGTATAAATCTCCAGGGTCAGTTCTTAGGTTTGCAATACCAGCAACCAAAGCAATTCCCTTCTCTAAACGCCAGCCAGATAATCTTGTTCTCAGTTATGTTTATGTGTTAGCATCTCTTCACAATACATGGCTACTCAGCAGATTGAAAATATACTGTCATATATATGGAGGAGATGCAGAAGAGATCAGAGTACCTATTGATAAAACTGAGAGAGCTGGTGAAGGGCTTGGATCGAAGGTTTTTTTTGACAGGAAGAGTTTTACAGAAGAATGCAGGCTATGCCTGGAAAATCTAAATGTTGGAGAACTGTGCCTATGCCTTAATTGAACACCTTCATTCCAAAGTTCAAACCCTGGAGAACCAAGCTAAAATATCAAATGTGGGCAATTAGGCTTTCTCAATTTTCTGAAAATGCTGTACTGAGGATGGAGAGAAAAGTCTTTATCCAGAATGAGGCACTGGCAGGGTTCTTTGATCTACTTTTGACTGTGATGGGGAGTATCCTATTTCCCTACATGAGACCCCTTTGTTAGTAATACGAGGAAAGGTATTTTGGTAAAGCCCGAAGCAAAGCAAATCGTGACTAAGCAGCAGTGCATAAAAGAGATCTGCAACTGAATGGGGGAAGGATCCACTTCTTGCCAAACCTGAACTGTACCACCCTGATGAGGAAATAAGACTGGTAAACAAGAAAGAGATCATCTCCCAATCTGGGTGCCTTCCTGTGGTTTCTGGTTGGGTTGTGCATGCAGGTGGAAGATAAGATGTATATATTATTTAAACCAGTGGCAGCCACAGAGTATTTGGAGTCAACAAGGCTGGAGGTTTAATTGAGGGTGGCAGTCTGACCTTAACCTGTTCCACATAATCGTGGTTCTCTTTACACTGACGACGTTTTGACCTATCTGATTCCATTTCCCATGTAAGGTTCATGGCAAATATGTCTGCAGTCTGTATTGTGAGTGACCTGCTGTTCCTTTCCTCCCAAAATCTTTTTATTGTGCGTTTTTAACTAAACAAACCAGCTACACAGCAAGCTTGATGTAAGATCAATCAAGTGCAACTAAGTGAGGTGATACATGCCTTTTGTGTGGTTCAGGCCAAATGTCACATAGAATTGACTATTCCGATATTTCACCCAATAACAAGATCTGCTAACTGTCACTCAACTGTCGCTAAATACAACCAATTCAAATGGAGGAAGGAACGAGGAATATGTTGTAGCAGTTATTCGAAAAACTCCAGTGCCAGCAACCTGGGGGGAAAGAAGTATGCAAATTCCAGTGACGAAAGGTAGTCAATCAGCGTCATCCACTTGCCCATGAGTTTCTTTTCAGAATGGGTTATATTGTGTGTGATTTGTTCCATCAAATCAAATGTATAAAGTGCACAGCTGCACAACTAGGCGTCCAGGGGCTCGAAGTAGGCTGAGGGCTCATAAATTGCCTGAAGACTAGTAATTAAAGATCCATGTTTTAAGTTGATGTCTAATCCTTCTTTCCTCTGTAAGTCAGCACAGAGAGAGTGGAAGGTCATTCCAGGCTTTGGAGACCAGATAGGTAAACAAGCATTTGCAATGCAATAGGTCTCGCATTAGGAAAGTTTGAGCTATTGCTACTGTAAATTTTTTATTTTTTATTTATGTTTTGTTTTTGAAAATAGCGAAATTAATAGCTTTGTCATTTACAATGCCAATGGTTATAACTTTTGCAAATGTGACACCTATAGCATTTGTAATGCAATATGTGTTGTATTTACGTGACTTACATGTATTGATATTACAAATAACAATGGCTTTTAATTTTTTGTTAAACATTACTACTTAAATAAAGGTTATTGTAATTTATGATGGCAATAGCTTAAACTTTTGTAAATAACTTTTTTTAAGATTATGTTCAGTGTATTTTATTGTGACGAAAATCCAAGAACAGAAGTGAAATATTAACATCTTTTTGTTACATTTGTAATAAAGCTTGAAACATTGAGAAAACATATTTAAACCAAGTGTTGTTGAATGGTTGCACAGATTGATGCTGTGGTGGCGCTGGGTGATGTTGTGATGGCGAACGAGTGATGCTCTGGCTTTCAGTGATGCTGTGGTAGCGCATAGTGATGTGTTGCCCCTCAGTGATGCTGTGGTGCTGAATGAAGCTGTATGCTATGCTATGTTTTGCTATCCTATGTTTTGTTTTGTTATGCTATGCTATGTTTTGCTATCCTATGCTTTGATTTGTTATGCTATGTGTTGTTATGCTATGCTATGTTTTGTTGTGTTTTATTATGCTATGCTTTGTTTCGCTATGCTATGTTTTGTTATGCTGTGCTATGCTATGTTGTTTGGTATGCTAGGTTTTGCTATGCTATTATGTGTTTTGTTTTGCTATGCTATGTTTTGTTATGTTATGCTATGTTTTTTATGCTATGCTATGTTTTGTTATGCTATGCTATGTTTTGTTTTGCTATGCTATGTTTTGTTTTGCTATGCTATGTTTTCTTTTGCTATCCTATGCTTTGTTTTGGTATGCTATGTTTAGTTTTGCTATCCTATTCTTTGTTTTGTTATGCTATGCTATGTTTTGTTGTGTTTTGTTGTGCTATGCTGTGTTTTGTTGTGTTTTGCTATGCTTTGTTATGCTATACTATGTTTTGTTATGCTAAGCTATTTTTTGTTGTGTTTTATTATGCTATGTTCTGTAATGCTATGTTCTGTTATGCTATGTTCTGTTATGCTATGTTCTGTTATGCTATGTTCTGTTATGCTATGTTCTGTTATGCTATGTTCTGTTATGCTATGTTTTGTTATGCTATGCTTTGTTATGCTATGCTTTGTTATGCTATGTTGTTTTTTTATGCTTTGCTATGTTGTGTTTTGTTATGCTTTGCTATGTTTTGTTGTGTTTTGTTATGCTATGCTATGTTTTGCTATGCAATGTTTGTTGTGTTTTGTTATGCTATGTTATGTTTTGTTTTGCTATGCTTTGTTATGTTATGCTTTGTTTTGTTATGCTTTGTTTTGTTATGCTATGTTTTGTTATGCTATGCTTTGTTTTGTTATGCTAAGTTTTGTTATACTATGCTAGGTTTTGTTGTGTTTTGCTATGCTATGCTTTGTTGTGTTTTGCTATGCTATGTTTTGTTATGCTATGTTTTGCTTTGCTATCCTATGTGTTTTGCTATCCTATTCTTTGTTTTGTTATGCTATGCTATGTTTTGCTATCCTATGCTTTTTTTGTTATGCTATGCTGTGTTTTGTTATGCTATGTTTTGCTTTGCTATCCTACGTGTTTTGCTATGCTATTCTTTGTTTTGTTATGCTATGCTATGTTTTGCTATCCTATGCTTTTTTTGTTATGCTATGCTGTGTTTTGTTATGCTATGATATGTTTTGTTATGCTATGCTATGCTGGTGAGAGTGAGTAAGGGTGAGTGAGGGTGTGTGAGGGTGAGGGTGTGTGAGGGTGAGGGTTATTGAGGGAGGGTGAGGGGTGTAAGTTTGTTAGGGGGTGTGAGGTTGTGAGGGGGTGTGAGGTTGTGAGGGGGTGTGAGGGTGAGGAGGTGAGGGGGGTGAGGGTGCAAGGGTGAGGGCGTGTGAGGGGGTGTGAGGGTGAGGGGGTGTATGAGGGAGAGGGGGTGTGTGAGGATGAGGGTTGTGAGGGTGTGGGGTTGTGAGGGTGAGGGTGTGGGGTTGTGAGGGCCTTGGGCCCGCCTCTCGTGCAGAGTGCAAGAGGGGGGCACCTGGAGCCCGGGTCCCACCTGCACTGCAGGGGGTGTAGGGGATAATGTTACGCCACTGGCCATACCTTTTAAGTGACTTCAAGTCATGTGAGACACGTTCAGTAAACTCTTGATTTTTTTCAGCCAGTGCAAGACCTTGCATTGTGGGCATTGTAGTTTTACTTTTTCAGCGTAAGTAAATAAGAATAACACATTTAAAGGTAAATTTCTCCTCCCCAGTACCTCACATACAAATAAACATAGTACATCTGAGTGTTTTAAGTAGGATTAAAAAAGTGTGTGTGTGTGCGTGGGGGGAGTGTTCTTCAATTCGGGCGAGGCCTATCTAATTAAGGGCATTGCTTAAACACCTAACCTAAACATCTGTGCTTAGCATAGTGTGTCATCAGACTTCTATTTTGCTGCCTCTTTGTTTTATCGCATCCAGATACAAGACAACAACTGACATTACACCTGAAACAAGCTTTGACATTGGTTGTTAGTTGCATAAAATAAATAAGTAACAACAAGGACTTTGTTGTATAGTAGTACATTGAACATGCTTCAATTTTGTGCTGACTGTGAAATAATGAAAACGAGTCTCTTTGAAGCTACATCAAAGGCAGAGATTTTATTTTCACTCTTGAGTGTGAGGGCAAAAATGGAAAGCGGGAAGGGGACCCGTCTCAGCACCTGCTTTACAGAGCGCCAAAGGGCACCCGGCCCACTTAAAGCTCTGGCAACACCAGCGCCACCAGGGGGCGGAGATGTGTTATGCAGGTGCTCCTCTAAGATTACCAGGCACAGAGGTGATTGATGACTAATGTGGTGGATGAGAAAAGAATGTCACATGAAGGCGAAGCACACTTAGTCGCTTCACTTTTCATGTTACACTAGTTCAATTAAATGCTCACTAGTGAAATGAAAGTCACTTGTGCATAGCTGGTCACAAATGCATGCCAGGTCATTTTAAACCAAAGACATTTTAGATTGAAGAAAGAAGTGGGACTGGTGAGACACATTTTAATTTGCATGGCAATAACATTGGAAATGAATCGCGAGGTGACAGTGTGACGGCAAAATGCTGCTGAAAATGTGGGAGACTTTACGGGAGTGTTGTAGAACGAAGCTGAGAAATGTGGCAGACTCGTCTGTCTCGTTCACCACCCCCCACACACCAGTAACTTGCCAATGGTGCACAACTCGCAGGGATTTTAAAGGAAATGTAGAAGCGCAGGTGCTCACTCTATAGAATACCTGTTTCCACCAGATAAGTGCTGGTACTTTCCTATTAAATGAATGTGTCTGTCTGTAACAAAACTGGTGCTCCTGTACTTCGCGCTATATGAAACTCAAAAAAACCAAGGGGACAATCACCAACCCCGTCGGCTGCTGCGACAATCCTTCATGGAGGCCAGCTGATGGAAGCAGCATTAGATATAGAATTGTTTCCCCT
This sequence comes from Lissotriton vulgaris, assembly GCF_964263255.1. Lineage (NCBI taxonomy): Eukaryota > Metazoa > Chordata > Amphibia > Caudata > Salamandridae > Lissotriton > Lissotriton vulgaris. The sequence continues at coordinate 980,835,401 of NC_141697.1, forward strand.
CATAAGCCACATTTCAAATCTCAGTTCCCAGCGCTCAGTAAATGCTGTCATTTTTCTGTAGTGTGCCAAGTGCTGCACAGGAAGTACACAGGAGGCTCAACAGAAACACCGCACAATGCCATAGTTGAACACCCGTGGTATTTTCTCAGTCGGCTGGAAGCTAGGGGGTGCTGCTTTCTGTGATAGCCCAACCATGAAAGCTTCGGTAGTTCATTCTGCTCATGGCCTCCTGCAGTGTGGGGATGGTTTTACCATTTTTGCGGAAGTTTTTCGGTCCGGCCCCGCCCACGACTTTTCTGCAGTGGCTCCTTACCCTGGACAACCCTGCACCTGCGGGCGCGCGCCAGAGAAGGCCATCCTCACGCGCACTCTGAGCAAGGTCCTCGTGCGGCAGGCACATTTTTAGCGCAAGCATTGCATGGGAAAGGAATGCAGGATGCTGTAACCGAGGCGGGCTGGGCCCCAGCAGCACGAGACACAGTGTCCTAATAGAGTGGCGCGAGCTCGTTTAACCCCTACTGCACCGCCATTCTTTCCACATATTTAGTGCATCACAAAACGCCGGCATCTATGAAGGTGGCAGGATTCAGAATTACCGAGTTCTACCCAAACTTAAGCATAACGGAGCAATTAATGGCCGGGGGAAAAAAGCACACACAGCTCACCAGGGGCGTTCAACGCCAGTCCAGAAGGGAAGCTGCAGGTGGAATGTTCAGGATTTACACTCAAAGTACTTTTTATACCGCTGATATCAATGAAAACGATTACGATAATGTTAGTTCTGACAAGGTGACAAAGAGATCCAGCCCCAGCGTCAATGGTCGAAATGGCTACAGGGGGACTTTGAAATGTACAGATCTAAAGACCGGATTAGAAAAACAAGACCAGAAAGGAATAACAAGTTGCCGCCGGGCCGCCGCGCTGCCTGCGACGACCCGGAAGCGGTTGGACAGCCGGCCAATCGCAGCGCGGCCCCAACCGGAAGTCCCGCCCCCATCGCGGCGCGAGAGAGAAGAGACTGTCCGAGGAGCCCCGAGAACTCCTGATCGAGTCCCGGTCCCGAGATGGGGGACCGGGTGAAGAGCGGCCGGGCGCATGAAGAAGGCGGGGCTCTCATGTGGTGAGAGTGCCCCGCAAAGCGCAACCGCCGCCCGAGAGGCACGCCGATAACCGCCAGAACAGGTGAGTGTGTTGCGGAGGAGGAGGGGTGAGTGGGGGTAGGGTGTGCGCGTGTGTCTGTTGTAGTGTGTCTGTGCGTGCGTGCGTGTGTCTGTCTGCGCGTGTGTCTGTTAAAGGGGGTGCGTGTGTGTGTATGCAGTGTGTGTATGTGCGCATGCGTGCGGGAGCCTTTGTGTGAATGCGAATAGCAGGCAGGGCGACGCGACGTGCGCGCTCACGAGCTGCAATCTCCAGGACAGGCTCGTCACAGTCTGATGTCCACACCATTCCCAGAAAAGTGGCAACATAAGTTGTCTCGCATAGACAGCAAAAACTTCGCTTTTGCTTTCGTCTAGGCGAGACCTAAAAAACGGCCTCCGCAAATGATAACCCTGAACTTCGTTATCTTCACCAGCAAGGAATCTGAAGATCTTAGTGCTCTCGCTGATTGACAATGACCAAGCCTATTCCTTAGATATTTTGGAGAGATTTTAAATAAAGTTTGATGAGCCAAGACCTAGGCATGATAAAGGATATAGGGGGTTCCTCTGTCAGCAAGAAAAGTCTACCTGCAAGCCAGAACACACATGATCTGGCTTGTAGGCAGACCTTTCTTGCTGATCGTTTCAACCTAATATCCTTTATCATAGAAGGGTTGCCCCAGTTTAAGTAGCAATCTTTTAGCCCGATTGAGTCTATTCTCTTTCAGTTGACCCCTTAGAATTCCTAACTGTCTTTGGGTTTTCGTGACTGAGTTTTGCTTGTGTAGTCTTTCAAGGGATCTAATCTCTGGTGAGAGATTATTATCGAATAAGCCTTGCCTTACTGCCACAGTCGATCTTGTTGATCCTAATTATACCACAGACCTTCATTTTAAATGTGTCCCAAACTGTGTGCAGTTAACCACTCCTTTTATGTAGACCTTAAATGCTTCGTAATAATGTGGTATATTTAGCTGCAGACACTAGGTTATGCATGAAGAATTCCAGTATTGAGGAGTGCAGCTCATCATGAAAAACAGGGTCTAAGAGGGAGTCTGTAGGAAATCTCCAGCTAAATTGTCTCATCTCAGGGCAGGGCAACATTGGTACCATCGTCACAGGTGAGTGGTGTGATAATGTCCACAGTAATTAACAATATCCGATACCCAGGGAGTCCCGGCTTGTGTAACTAGCCAATAATCTATGCGTGACATTATGTTGTGGTGTACACTAAAAGGAGTACTTCCTTTCCTCTCCACGGTGACATCTCTATACATTTACCAGATCTAGCAGACCTGCTTCATGGATAATTTCCCCCACCCATGGATTGCATGCACCCATGCCACGGTAACTGTCAAGTTTGCGATTAAGGACTAGGTTGAAGTAACCTGCTCAGACTATTAATTCAATTTCAGTTCATAAGAGTATGTTGAAGATTGTGCTGACGTTTTCAGGCTTGTCTACTTTTAGGGGGTAGTATTTATTAGTTAGTACGGTTTTCCTATTGTTAAGAAGGCTCATTAACATTAAGTATCGACCATTCGGGTCCTCTGTTTTTGTAGCAGTGTAAAATCAATGGAGCTTTGTATCAATATATGCATATTTATCTGGCACATATACTATATAACAAGGAGCAGCTGTGTTGTCCCCAACATCTAGCAAAGTTATCCTGGTTGCAAAGGTCTAAGTGTGTTGCCTGGAACATGGTTAGGTCTCGCTTATACAACTCACTAAACAAGAAGTTTGTCTACTTGGGGGTAATGAATACTACAATACATCCCCCACTGTAAAAGTGGGCCCGCTAGTCCAAGAATGGTTGGAAGGAAAAAGGGAAAGAAAAAACAATAAACAGACCCTAGGAAGGGGGCTTGAAATTATAGTGTCAGAGTTACCTCTGAAGGTAAAGAACCAATTTGGGAATCCCAAAGGGTTGTAAATACTGCCCTCACCCCCTCAGTGAGTGGCATGCTTCATCCTAGGGCCGCTGCGACAACATGATGCAGACCAACATCCAGGTAGGAGCACAAGGAAAAATAAAGAGTATAGAGAAGAAAGAATTTGACAGCTAGGGATCCGTAATGCAGAGAAAAATCTAAAACCATCTAAGTGTGTATCCAAGACCTTTATTGTGGCTCCCACTAGGCAGGATTAAAAGGAAAAGTAATAGGGGTATATGGGAAAGTAACATCACCAATACCCTGTCTGCTGTATCAACACATTTCTGCCCTCGATTGCCGCCCTGTAAGGTCGTTGGCAGTCATTAGGATACAGATCCCTAACGAAAGTCCTAATAATGTTCCCTCCTCGTCTTATCACTAGCTGATAGGGGACTTAATAATGGCAAAACTTGCTCTTTACGTAGACACACCATCTGTGTACCTACAGTAATAAAACACCATTCATAATTATAATTATATTTAATCATATAACAAGAACTTTCCTTACTCCCCACCATAGGTAAGGTATCTTTTAGCTTATTATGTTGCTCTTTCCACCAAATGTGTGCTCCCCCACGTATTAAAATCTAATTTGTTGTCACTTGAACTTTGCCAGTATATTTGCTTTTGCCTCGGTGCGTTATTTTTCTTAAATTGTTTGCCCTGACCCAGGAAATTTACCTTTATCAGGGGGTCCTCGTTTGTTACATATGTCCAGATGTGGTAGATGGTCCATCATTAAAAATAATAGCAACAGCTTTAAAAGTTCTTCCTGATATTGAACATTGACCAGCTACAAAATTTATAATTAAAGTTTTTAATTTTGTTCCATCAGTTCTACAACGTTGCAGCATTAAAATAACATACTTTCCACATCTTTGTATAAATAATATTGATGACATTTCTGATTGCCGCTCGCAGCTGTTCTTGCTTGCCGTGATTCTGCTTGACTTTGCATTGCCCGCATTTACGGAGGAAAAGGAGATAAGCAGGATCTCTCCTGATTGTATCTGAGGCTGTTGACGGGGACCGGGACTGCGAGACCCAGGCTTCAGCGCGTGAAGACCGGAGCGCACCTGGAGTCTCTTCCCGCCCCTGCTCCGCCCTGTTTGCTGGCTGCCTGCTCTACCCAGATTCGCTGCCTCACCTATTTACAGCTCGCGGCCCCCGCTCCGCGGGAGCCGCTCGCAGCTGTTCTTGCTTGCCGTGATTCTGCTTGACTTTGCATTGCCCGCATTTACGGAGGAAAAGGAGATAAGCAGGATCTCTCCTGATTGTATCTGAGGCTGTTGACGGGGACCGGGACTGCGAGACCCAGGCTTCAGCGCGTGAAGACCGGAGCGCACCTGGAGTCTCTTCCCGCCCCTGCTCCGCCCTGTTTGCTGGCTGCCTGCTCTACCCAGATTCGCTGCCTCACCTATTTACAGCTCGCGGCCCCCGCTCCGCGGGAGCCGCTCGCAGCTGTTCTTGCTTGCCGTGATTCTGCTTGACTTTGCATTGCCCGCATTTACGGAGGAAAAGGAGATAAGCAGGATCCCTCCTGATTGTATCTGAGGCTGTTGACGGGGACCGGGACTGCGAGACCCAGGCTTCAGCGCGTGAAGACCGGAGCGCACCTGGAGTCTCTTCCCGCTCCTGCTCCTTCTATTTAGGACACACCCTCCACGCTAAGCGGGACGCTTGCGGGACGCCGGGCTAAGCCCGGGGAAAGGGCGGGCCCTCTGTGGCCCTCAGTGGCCGAGGTAGGCTGGGCTGGGCCCGGTTATTTTCTCTCAATATTCGCTTATATGAACTTGCTTTTAATCCTGCTTGTTTGAGGACGAATCATGTATTGACATCAATACACCTTACTCCATAATACCTTTGCCGGACAGGGATTGCCGCCTCTCCAGGATTACGTAACTTTTACTTTTTACGTAATTTTAAACACTCACTGTATATTCTCCTCCGGAGGTTGAACACTTTGATTAAGTTTGTTTTGTGGAAAATCGTACTGAAGATGTCAAAAATTTTACGCTCCGGAAGGGTAGTGGGAGAAAAATCTGGCAGAAAATTAGTCACTACCCGCACAAGAAATAAGTCCATGAACAACCCACCGTTGAAGGGTCAATGCCAACTCCTTGAACTCTGGGACCTATCTGCTGTAAAAAAAGCTAAAATTGCTGCTCCAGAAATCTCTGATATTAAAGCCCAGGATGCCCATTTACCAGCCTCCACAGACCCTCGACTGCCTCTGGCGCAGCCAGCGGTCTTACAATCAATGGCGGCGGGGTCTCCCTCGCGGGATTCTTTAGAGGGGAAGGTGATGGCCGCAGGTGAACCTGTGCATATATCCCCGATGCCTCAATCCCCTCTGAATGATAGGCCGGGGGGTGACTTGTCTGCATTATCGATCGACCTGGAACTCTGTGGACGCTACGTAAGTCCAGCTAAAGTGGAGACTCTGGACCAGTTTAAGTCCTCAGGGGGAGCCACCCCTTCTGGGTTACTGTTGTATAGTAGCACCCCTTCGTTAAATGGCCATGAAATGTCTGACCTGTTAAATGTTTCAAGGAGCCCTGACCTTAATCTTTTGGGTACCCGTTGCCCCGAGGAAGCACGTGAAAAACCGATCTCAGAGTCTATGATCGCTCTGGAACAACTCCTAGCCTCAATCTTATTTCTTCTGGGGAAATTTGTAGGCAGCTCGGACTGTATCTTGGAATCGGTCACCCAAATTCTAAAGACACTGCTGCAAAAATCGCCTGATATGAGGAGTGCTTCCCCCTCCAGGTCTGAACTCAGCCTGCCCAAGGGGAAAACCAGAGATTCCAGAGGGGAACTTGATATGAAGGTTGTCACTCCGACTTTGGAATCACATATTGATATGCCTTTAACTGCAGCTCCCAATTGTATTAAGATCTCAGCTCTGGAGATTGAGGAAGATGACAAACCTCCGTCTGGCCCCAAAGTGGCCCAGGAGTTATTTCCTATTTTCATGCCTGAGAACGGTAAAGAACTCCCGGATGATAAACCGGAGGTAAAGGAAGGCAAGGAAAAAAATGGTAAACATAAAAATAATAAAGGGAACAAGAGGAAACCGATTCGAAAATACAGAAAGAAAAAGCAGCGCCGGATCATCTTCCAAAATATTTCAGCGGCAAGGGAGAATGAAGAAATTGATGTGGAGCCCTCTTCTACTTCCCTAAAGGTGGACACTGATTTGAACTTATCTACATCGACCTCTGTAAAGGGGGAAAATGAGCGATGTCCACCTATGCCACAGGAAGTTACACCTCAAACGGGGGGTTCTCTCCCATGCTCTCCCCTACGGACCGCATCAGGAGCACCAATTTCATATCCATCTGGGGCTCTTAATCCTTTGGCCCCCCCTTTCACTGTAGCGCTAGAGTCTGAAAATCGCTGCCCTCCTGTCCGGCCTCAAAACAACTCTAAGGCCCCGGTGGATGTGCTTGTGTTAGACTTTTTACCTTTATTTGATACGGACCTATTGTTAAACAGAGTTTGGCTTCTCAAACGTTTTAGCGAGATTGAAAGTCTCTATCATATTCAATCCAGGGACATAGAATTGGTATCTCTGTTGGGTGGAGGTAGGGTATTGAGTATACAGGTGAAATTTTACTCGCCTATTATAGTAAATTTGATACTAGAACAAGCTGAGAACTTTCAGCGCTTAGGTATTGACATTCTCCCTATTTCTGACCCAGGCAAGACAAATCTTTTGTCTGAAAAGGTGTTTGGGGGTGGCGAGCGAAACGGGGCAGCCTCTCCCCTTAGAGACCTAAAAATTTGGGTCTCTGGGGGAAAACGCTCCGTTTCGCACGTGAAGCCACTTCCGCTAACCCAGAATTCCTCTCTTATAGATGACAATAATCGGTGGAATTGGCTCCACAGTGCACTATCAACAAAAACAAAGGTTAACCCCAAATTGTTCCATCATCTTTAACACCTCATTAAAAATAATTTCCTGGAATGCGGCTGGGATTCACAGTAGCCCAGAGAAATTTGCTCTCTTATCTTCTCTGGGTGCTGACGTATTGTGTATTCAGGAAACATGGTGCATTGATATGTTAGCGCCACCAAAAGATTTTTATGTCTTGGAAGTACCTGCTGCTCCCTCTAAGAAAGGGCATGCCAGGGGGGGGATTGCTTGCTTATTGTCAAATAAACTGCAATGGAGATTCTCCCACTATATTGATACAAGTAGACTTTTCCACACAATAACCATTGAAAATTTGTTCCATAATGGTATAAAGTTTCCTATTGTAATTTTTAATGTGTATATACCCCCAGAGGAGTGCTTTAATGCCAGTCTGCAGCAGGTTTTCCGATATATTGAACAGATTAAAAACACCCCATCACCTCCGGAAATCTTGCTTGTAGGTGACTTGAATTGTAAAATCTCGAATGCTAGTCTGAAACTCTTCAGGAATAAAGTTAAGGAAGAGGTGCATTTTGTTCCTCAGACGCTTTTTCCCGATAAGTTGGTGACAAACAAAAGAGGGAAGATCTTGTTAAAAGAATTAGCGACTGGTGATGGTCTTATTTTAAACGGAAGATTTCCGTCTGACATACCCGCTAATTATACTCATAAATCCCCCTTTGGGTCGTCTATTTTGGACTATGCTATCGCAGACTACGGTCTGTTTCCTTATATTCAGGACCTTAACCGCATCGCTGCGGCGGCTTTTCCCGCTGTGCGCGGCAAATTCGAAATTACCGCGTTACGTGACGAGCTGGCCTTGTCATCCGCGCTGGACAGGTAAGCGCGATGACGAGCCCAGCTCGTCAATAGCCTCGAAGGGGTTAAGATTATTCCCACGTCCCTCAGCGATCATAGTATATTGTTCTTAACAATGTCTTTAAATCCTTTGAATACTATGTCTTGGTCACTCAATGGCAACGATGCTACCTTCCATGTTTCTTCTGGAAGGTGCCATTGGAATTCCGCCGCTATTAATGGGGTACAGGACTTTTTGTCCGATAACCTAATGGTAATAAATGAGTGGAATGGCAGCGAATTAGTTTACTTTGAAGAATTTATGCGAAATATTATACTTTACGCAAAAAAATCTGTACCCCCTAGGAAAGGGGAAGTGGTCCCTAATACATTGCGCATTCTGAATAGGGAAATAAATAAACTAGTCCGCGAACAGTACTTAGACAGAGTCTTGGAACGTGGGAAAGAAATTGCAAGGTTAAGAAGAAAGAGAAGCAGACTCAAGCAAAAAATTAAAAAGGAAAGGGAGGACAATGTCTGGATTAATCTGAGGGAATCTGTTGTACATGGTAAAATTAAAGATTTCTGGGCAATAATTGGGAAGGGGTGTGGTACGCGCCGAAGTCCCTCCCCCATTCCTATAGCGGAAGAGGTTTGGACCTCCTATATCCGGGAGCTCTATGCAGGGAATGGGATTACAGGTGATGATAACTCCATATATGCCGCACCTGAAGACCCTGTATTTTACCCCTCAGAAAAAGAAATCGAGATGGCTATAAAAAATATGCGTCCTTCTGGGGCAATGGGCCCGGACGAACTCCCCATGACGGTCCTTAAACAAGATCCTTTAAGATGGAGTAAAATCCTGTATCCCCTGTTTAAGGCCTGTCATCTCTCCAAAACTGTACCTGCATCTTGGAGGGGAAGCATTCTGGTCCCCATTTTTAAGAAAGGTACAAGGGATAGCCCCAGCAATTACCGCCTGATTGCGCTCCTCGACTCCATCGGAAAGGTCTTTGCGAAATGTCTTCTTATTTCCCTTTCCGATTGGGTCGAGGAGGGCAATATTTTGCCGTTCGAACAGACCGGCTTTCGTAGGGACCATGGTACGCTAGATAATCTCACCGCCCTTCATGTGATCACAGATAAATACGTCCAGGTGAGAGGAGGGGTGGTGTATGCCGCTTTTATTGATTTCTCCACAGCGTTCGACAAAGTAGATCGCGGAACGCTGTGGAGAAAATTGGCGATGCTTGGAGTCCCTACCCTCCTGTTGGAGTTGGTTCGGTCTCTACATACTGAGACCTGGTGCAGGGTTTTAATGGGGGGCGAAAGGGGGCTTTCTGCCCAAATTCCATCTCTGAATGGCCTTAAACAAGGCTGCTTATTGGCTCCCCTTTTGTTCTCCTTATATACGGCTGACCTTCCCGCCGCTGTGTCTGCCAGTGAGGGGATTGCCCCGATGGTGGGAGGGACTCCAATATCCTGCCTGATGTATGCCGACGATGTCCTTATCCTCGACTTGACTCCTAAGGGTCTTGCGAATCGGCTACAGGCTCTTCATGCTTTCGCTGTAGGTCATCGCATGAAGATTAACATTACCAAAAGTAAAGTGATGTGTATAGCTGGTAAGAAGAAGTGCCGCTCTATAAACTACGGTTGGGCTATCGGGGGACATAGATTGGAGGTCGTAAACTCCTATACTTTTTTGGGAAAAATATTTACGGCTAGTTTGAGTGAGAAGCTCCATATAGAGCATTGCACCCGCAAGGCTCTTGCCCATGGCAATGGTTTAAAGTCTCTATACCAGGCAACGGGGAAAAGGCATTTTTCCAGTCTTCTGGAGGTTTTTAGAGCAAAAATTCCCGCAACTATTTTGTATGGTATTGAACTAATAGAGGTGAAAAACTGGGACTTTTGCCACAAGATTGAGGGGAAACTCTTAAGATCACTTTCTGCTCTAAACACTGCTTGCCCACTAGCCGCTTGCAGGCTTGACTTTGGACTCAGGAGTACCTGGGTACAGGGTCTATGTGCCTTAATAAGATGGGTGGCCAGTTTGGCTAGAGCGGGAGTAGGGACCATGCGAGCCCTCCTTAGAAGTGAACTATTGGGCAATTTCAAAGAGTTCTCTAAACTTGTAAGTAACTTTAGAAGGGCTGTAACGCTACTTAAACTAGATGAAAGTGTTCTGTTCTCCTATTCTCCCTTACAGTTAAAACTTGTCCTAAAGGAGGCATCGTGGGAGTTTTGTTTTCTCTCTGATAAAAAGTCAATTGGTGATAAAAGGAACGTGGAACCTCTCATTACTTCTTATATGTTGAAGCGGCCACAACCCTATGCTTTATGGAATCTACCGCATGGTATTCGTAGATTTTGGTTTTTGTTACGTTATGATTTAATTCCACTAAATCTACTGTTATCCAAATGGTATGGCTCCTCTGCTTTGTGCAATTTATGTAAATTGAGCACCCAGGACTGTATGCATGTTCTATTAATTTGTCCCATGCTCCGTAATTTGCGCAATCGATGGTTAAAAGTAATTTGTCTCCGCCTTGGCATTGTCACTTTAAAGGACTTTCTTCATGCACTTTATTGCCCTCCGAACGAAATGTTCTGTTTCCATATTTTTAACTTTTTTAAAGGATTTTTAGCCATTTATTAATATGTACCTGGAGATGTTTTGCCTGTCCGACCTTTGGTAGATGATCTTTTTGTGTGTATCTATTGTGGATTGAAGCTTGTTCCTCAAACATTTTGATTTCTTGTATATTTGTTGTTGTTTATTGTATATTTTATGTGGCCCTCTTTGAGAGCCAAAACATAATAAATAAATTTGATTTGATTTGATTACTCCCCCCCCCCAATCCTCTATTCCTGCCTTTTTAGAAGAGGTGCAATCCTTTGCGTCTGTTTCTGGCTACAAACTGAATAAAGACAAATGTGAAATTCTGCCCTTGACAAAATATACTTTTAGTGCTGATTTTGCTATTTCGGGTTTTTCATGGAGGCCTCAATTTATCAAATATTTAGGTCTACACTTTACCTCAACCGTGGCGGGGACAGTATCGCGTTGCATGGATAATTGTACACAAAGATTATCTTCTTTAATGTCAAAGTGGCATCCACTATACTTATCTTGGTGGGGTCGTTTAGATACCATAACAATGATGCTCTCTCCCATAGTCTTATATACAATTTCAAATATCCCATTGTCTCTCCCTCTCAAGCATATTAGAAAAATAAACTCTATTTTATCCTCTTTTTTATGGGGACATAAGAAGTCCAGCATGTCTATTCGTAAATTGATTCGTCCTAAATCGGAAGGTGGGACAAACTTCCCGGACTTCTCGTGTTATCATAAATCATTCATGCTGACTCAATCGTCGCGATGGCCCTCTGACCCTTCTGAACCTTGCCCTCTCTGGACTACATTAGAACGATCTTTCATTTCTCCCTTCTCCTTTCAGGAATACCTATCTTTTACACGCAAACCGCAATCCGTTTCCACTCCTATACTTAAACTTACTTCTAAACTCATTCCATCTACACCTTCCTCATCTTTTCTTAATTCTCCCATATGGCATAATTCACACATCTTAATTAACAATAAACCTTTCTATTGGAAAACCTGGAGACAACGTGGACTGATTTGGGTCAATCAATTATATAATCGGGATTTAATTCTACCCTTTGCACAGGCTTGTATTATTTTTGATTTTCCCTCATCTTTTTGCTCTAAATATTCCCTCCTAATACAAGCTATCCAATCTGCCTCCCTGACTTTTAGACCACCTCCTTTAAACAGCTCTATTGATTCTACTCATACTGTTAAACTGCATTCTCTGTTGCTTGCTCATTCTAAAGCTTCTACCATTTACAGTTTTTACATACCTCATCCACTCCTAGAGACAAAACTCAGACAGAATTACTGTGGGAAAAAGACTTTGACACCTCCTGGAATGTCGATGTCTGGGATAAAATTTGGCTTAAACTTAGGAAATCTTCCAGGGCTGCAAACACGACGCAAACGCTCTTCTTTATATATAATAGACTGCTATTCTCCCCTCTTACTCTCCACTCATTCCACGCTGATGTCTCACATGAATGCTGGTCCTGTTCGGCCCAACATGCTGATTTATTCCATTTACTCTTTAATTGTAAATTTGTTAGCCCTTTTTGGGAAAAGGTGTGGAATCAACTAAACTTGATTTTTCAGTCCACACATCCCTTTTCTACATTGCATATTTTTTTAGGTAGCATATCCTCCATCTGGGAACATTCTAACTTTAATGTCAAAATAATTGACCTCCTAATAGCAGTAGCTTTCCAGCAAATAACGAGAAACTGGAAGGATTTCACTAAGCTCTCATATCAAGCATGGTGGTATGCGGTCTGTTACAATCACCGGCTAGACACTACATTTGTATATCCATCACATTTGGCATCCAACCGCTCTGATTTATGGGCTCCATTAATTTTATTCATTGACGCTCATGCTAAATGCTCCACTACCCCTAGACCTCTGCAGCAAGAAGTTACTAAACCTCCATAACTTCTTCTGTGTTAATTTATATTTCTATTTATACCTTCTTTTGTACAATATTGCTTATGTTATCATTATTTTTGACCGTATCTGCATTTCTTATTTGTTATGTTTATATTCTCTTTATTTTCTAAACCTACTTGTTACATTGTATATGAACCTACTGCCTTCATTGTTTTTATATTCTGCACATTGTTGTAATTCCTTTGTCCTAATAAACTTTTTATGAACTTAAAAATCGTACTCCAAGTGAAAGGTGACTCACTCCACGTGATCTGCAATATTTGCCCAGGTGCCCAGTTGTCTGTATGGTGCTCAATTTACCCGAGTTTCATCAATAATGATCCTAACAAGGGGACAGAGTGAGGACACCGTCCTATGATAACACTCTAAAATTGAACACCAATGACCGACGTTTAGAATATAGGAAGTATTGCCTCTGTATAGCCATACAGGCAACAGGGCATGTGGGGAAATATTCCAGATTACATGGAGTGTGTCACCTTTCACTGGGTATACAATTTGAAGTAGATAGGTTTCTTGTAAAAATATGAAGTCAGGGTTCTTGCTTAAAAGATCCATATTTGGCATCTTTTACTTATGTTTTTTCAAGCCTCTGGGGGAGCTTTAAATGTTGACCCAGTCACATTGGAAAGGACCAATAGAGCTCTGCAACCTACTCTTTTCACACCTTGGCCATGTCCCCGATGTTCCTTTTGATTCCTCCTTCAGAATGCTAGTGTTCACATTTGTTCATGGTCTGTATTAGCAGCGAGAAGTTGTTCCTTTTTTGCCCTTCATTGGGATTGTTGGCGATGACATAGTTATAACCTTTCTTCTCTCTACTCCTACTTTTTTTTTTAATAGTTTTATATAGCGCGAACTCGACCCGAAGGTATCAGAGTTCTTGGGAGATTAAGTGATTTGACCAGAATCACAGGATGTTTGAGCCTCCCTCCAGACTCGAACCTGGTTCCCCAGCTTCAAAGTCAGCCGCTCTTGCCGTTAAGCCACACTCCCTCCTTTGCTTTCTCTCTGGATTTGTGGGTGCTAGGGGATGAAGGGTTTATTCTGTATTGGTATAAGTTATGTAGTCATAACAAAATTCATGTTGGAGGTTCAGAAATTGGAGGATTGAATTGGTCTGTGTACAATCCTATTGGATACTGATATATGACCTACATAGTTGTGTTGTTCTGATGAATAAAATTATGTTGATCTCCTTTTTAAATTATTGGTAATAAATGTTAATAATGAAGGACAAACATTTTTTTTGTATTTAGATTCCTATTTTAATTCATGAACTGATAAGTGTGGAAGTCTGGAAACAGAAGGTATTCCCTGTGCTGTGCAAATTGGAGGACTTTCATCCACAAAGCACCTTCCCCATCTACATGGTGGTGAGTACAAAACGGCCTTATGGTCTTTGTAAAGAAAAATGTAAAAATGTAAATTGATACTTGTATAGCGCACTACTCACCCGCAAGGGTCTCAAGGCGCTTGTACGAATACCGCTGTGGAACCCATCCTGGCTTTCCCTGTGAGGCGTCCACTCCTGGGCACCCCCAAGGTGGAGGCCAGGCATCCTTAGCGTTGTGGGGGCCGTTGTGGAGATTAAGCAAGCTATTGCCCAGAGTTGCAGAGTGGGACTCAATGATTGGAATAGGCACCGAGGCGAGAATTATCAGGTCCGTGAAATTTTTGAGCCCAAGACCCGCCGAGGCGGGGAATTGAACCCTGGTCCCGGGCCAGACCTCTGCATCAGGGTCTGCCGCTCTAACCATTGAGCCACACTTCTCGTAAGAATGCCTGAATGAATGAATGAATGAATGAATGAATGAAAAGGCATTGGCATAGTGCGCAAAAATACTCCAAAGAGTGTCCCGGCGTTGAACATGGGACAGCCGGCCAGCCGCAAAAAATGATCATCTTATTCAGTTAGTCGAAACAGCCAGGTTTCTATATGTTTCCTAAAACAGGAAGCTCTGATATGGCACAGATTTTACTAGAGAGTTTATTCCATGTGTTTGAACCGTGAAATGAGAAAGATCCCCACCCCCAGTTCTGGCCTGGCTAATTTTCAGAAACCTAGCTAAAAGCTGTGTGAGGATCGCAGATCCCCGTGGGGGGCATACGCACATATCCTCCTCCTCATGTACACAGCTCCCTTCTCGTGGAGGGCTTTATGTACCAGGACCAATGTCTTGAAAAGAAACCTCTTTCTGATGGGCTACCAGGGAAGCGCCCTCAAGTGCGGGGTCATGTGCGTTCTTGGAGCAAGATTTAGAATTATTCTGTATGCCGCATTCTGGACTACCTGTAAACGGCTGAGAGGATAGTCTGGGAGGCCTAAATAGAGAGCACTCCTATAGTCAAGCTTCAGGGCTTGGACCACGATTTTCCTAGTTCCCACTGACAAAAAAGAAAAACATTTTTTCAGAGAGCGTAGGATCCCGAAACAGGAGCCCACCAATGTCTGAATTTGAAGATGAAAGACCGTGAATTGTCAATTTTAATTCCCAGTTTTCTTATCTTATCTTATACGGAATTTGTTAAGCGCACGGTCACCCAGGGGTTTCATGGCGCTGAAGAAACAGTTGATAGATGGTAAATGAAGAGACAGATGGAACAGTGCTCTAACTGTGCGCTTGTTTGAATAGCCAGGTCTTCAACGCTCTCCTGAACTCTGTCAGTTTAGTACAGTTCCGGATAGACAAGGGCAATGAGTTCCAGGTTTTTGGGGCGAGGCATGCGAAACAGGATCCGCCAAGTCGTTTCTTTTTGAATGTCGGCACCGTGAGAAGGGACAGATGGGTAGAACGAAGGTCTCGGGTCGGTTCATATTTGTTTATGAGTTGATTGACGAACCTGGGGCTTTTTCCGTGGAGGGCCTTGAAAATTATGCAGCCTGTCTTAAAGGTAATCCGATGGGCTATGGGGAGCCAGTGGAGGGAGGCCAGCAAAGGTTTGGCTGACTTCCTGCGATTGCTCTTGAATATTAATCTGGCCGCTTGATTTTGAACAGTCTGCAGGCGTTTGGCGATGACGAGGGGAAGGCCCAGGTAGATGGAGTTGGAAAAGTCTAATCGCGAGAGAACCAATGCGAGTACTACCTGGATTAGAGCGGAATGGGTCAGCAGATGGGCGATTTTCTTAATCTTTCTTAGCTGAAAGAAACAGGAGGAGATCACTGTTCCGGCCTGGGTTTTCAGTGAGAGGTCGGCACAGAGAGTGACCCCCAGGCTTTTTACCGACTGGGAGGGAGATGGGGGGTGTGCCCATAGAGGGTGGCCAGAAGTGGGGGCCCCAACTGAGTGCGTTGTTGCTAGGGAGTACCAGCTCAGTCTTTCCTGGATTCAGTTTAAGGTGGTTCCGATCCATCCAGCTCTGAATGTGCAGCATGGTCTTTTGGAATTCCTCGATGGAATCCGGAGAGTTGAGGGGGAATACCAGCTGAAAATCGTCTGCATAGTTATAAATAATGACTTTTCTGTATTTCAGGGAGTGCAGTAGGGGTTTAAGATATAAATTAAAAAGAAGGGGAGACAATGAGGAGCCCTGTGGGACACCGCAGGTGGTGGGGAGTATGGGTGCTGTAAAGTTCTCCAGCTTTCCAGCCTGGGATCTATCCGTCAGGAAGGACTTAATCCAAGCGAGGGCCGCGCCGCTGAGGCCGGCTTGTTCGACACGGTGTAATAGATTAGTATGATCCACAGTGTCGAACGCGGCCGACAGGTCAAGAAGTACGAGGGCTTGGTGAATTCCATTGTCGGCATTGGTCCTTAGAGTATTCTGCACGGCGAGGATCACCGCCTCGGTAGAGTGTGCCTGGCGGAATCCCGCTTGGTTGGGTTCCAGGCAGTGCTTTGTTTTGTACCTGGGGGATCAATGTCTTGCAGCCACCAAGTCCACCACACCTCAGATGAGGAGTTACCAAAAAACACAATCTCAGTTTTATCTGGGTTGCATTTTAGTGGGCGATATCATAGTCAATTAAACACATTGGAAAGGCAGGACTTAATGGCCCTTCCATCAAACTCCTCTCCCTTTTCACAGGTAAAAAGTAGCTGAGTGCCCTCTCCGTATAATATTACTTTCACCCCCAGAGCATCTGCCAACATGGCTAGGGGTGTAAGATAGGCTTTGAATAATGTGGGTCTCAGTGCCTACCCCTGGGGGATTCCTACATCTATTTCCTGAACTGGGGATGAGCACAGAGGAATCCACACTTCTGGACTACTATTGTTTAGACAGGAAGTCAGCTGCTTCAGGGCTAGGTCTTCAATCCCAATAGCCTGAAGGCAGGCCAACAATCTTTCATGGGGAGCAGTGTCAAAAGCAGTAGATAAATCTAACAAAATCAAAACAGCCATGCCCCACTGTCTAGCGTGCCTTTCATGTGGTCAATTACTTCTAACAGAGCTGTTTCAGTGCTACAACTGACTCTGAAACCCGACTGACTAGGGTGGAGGAGTTTGTTATTTTCAAGGTAACTCGAGATCTGTGAGTTAGCATGCTTTTCTAGGATTTTTGAGAACGATGGAAGAAGAGAGATCGGTCTATAGTTGGCTAGAACTTTGGGATCAGCTGTATGCTTTTTAAGTAAGAATAGGATTGTTTCCATCTAGTGTGTACGGTTCCGAATTACAGTGATTCCTGTAGGGCTTTGTTTACCACAGGATTGATAGCCAGAGCCACTTTAGTGAGTAGGCTGGGTGGGCAAGGATCAACGGGGACCCTGATTTCAGTCCCTTAATGGCCATTAGAGATTCATCCATGGGAATATGTAGGAAGATAGGTAAAGTGGGTGCCTCCTGAATACTTCTGTTTGGACCAGCTACATCGACAAGGTTTCCTGCTATCTGAGTAATATTCTCCCAGCTTGCTTGGATTGTAATTATTTTGTCATGAAAATACTCAGCCAGCTGTTTACACCTTTCAAAGGGATGTCTTTTGTTGTATATTGTTGTGTGTTGTGTATTGTATTGCACATGATTGTGAGGGTCTACTATTGTTATTTTGCTGCAAACATAGATCTATGTAGAGAAGCTAGAGTGGGGAAATTTGGCAGGTGTTTGTACTGACAATTCTTGAGGCAAATTTGTTTTCTGATAGATACATCTGCCAGTGGATTCCTCACCTTGTGAATATCCCCCTTCCATCAGCAACATTCGTAAAATCATCATCATTATCTGGACAAGACTAAGATCTTGACCGTCTTCTTGACTTAAAGGTGGTCTTGAATGTTTTTTGTGTTTTTGCAAGCTCAAAGATATGCATTTTTGCTTGTGCAGAGTAGATGGTTCAACAAATATATTTCTTCTTTAAGTTACTGACGGTCACTGGTTGTGCCAGTATTTAGTGGATGGTTCTGTTCTATGAGGCGGTTTTAATTGGATGAAGATTGGGCTCTTTACTAGATTACCCTATTAGCAAAGCAGAGAATTCGGTCCTTAATACCAAGTGGTGTGCTTGGAAGACTGGTAAGGTGTGGTTGAGTAGATGAAGGTGTAACACTTATCTTGCCGCCCTTTTTAGGTCTCGGCTATAACGCGCTGAAAGCGCGTTCTCGCCAGAGAACTATTGTCGGCGTCTCAGCAGTCTGAGAACACCGAAGTGAGACAAGACCTGGCCGCGCGCAGCGTTTCCCCATAGGATAACGTTGTGCACGCGGCCAGGTCTTGTCTCCACAGTGGTAATGCAGCCCGGATCGCGACGCGCGCCTGCTGGAATGCAGGGGGAGTCTGCATACCAGCGCGCAGCGCTGCTAAAAGCTTCGCTTTGCTGACATGCTCCGTTTTTGGTTGCCCTAACCTTGAGCGGCCCCCTCCTTCCTGTTGCTGGTTGTCTATTGGAAGCATTTCTGCATTTCACTCTTCTCTTGCAGCTTTCCCTCACCGTCTGCCCTCACAGGGAGTCCAGTCCTTGCGCATGGACGTGTCTCCCACGGAGATGTGCAGTGAGAAAGCATGCAGAGCGCTCTGTCCCTCCAAAGCCACACAGGATCCCCATTTCCATGGGTGTGGGGTATAGATTAGCCTCGACATACTAATTCAGAGGCTTAACAGGCATTGGGTGCAGAAAAAAAAATGATAGTCACATATCTGGGATGAAGCGGCCGCCGGGGACAACACAGCGCGCATGCACAGGGCTCTCAGCTGCCTTTTCTTGATAAATTAGCGTCAGTTTGTAGGAGGCCGGAGACATTAGCGAGCTAATGGCTGTGCGGCTCTGTATTAGTTCTGTAACATAAAGACCAAGCTAGCGACTCGCGAGAACTCAGTGGCACTAAAGCAGGCGACTGTGGCCCACAGCAGATGTGACGGTGTGGGGTTAACCAGAGGTGACATAGCATCTCCTGCGGGTTCAATAACGAGGTTTAAATTGCCTGTCGAGAGCTTTTGGGGCAGGTTTAACTGGTTGCATGTTTTATGGGATTCAAGAACATGGGGACCATCGATCTGCATAATTCAGTACACCAACCAAATGGACCGAACAGCTGAGATGGCAGTATGAAATGAAACCCACCCCATGGCTCCTTCTGGAGGTGGGCGTGTCAACAAATGTACAGAGGGAACCAGAGCCAAGGGTCTAGCTTGCTCTTAGAGCCGGTGCACAAGCCAAGCCCAGCACTCGGTGTTACCTACTGAGATCACTACAACAGTTGTTATCATCTGCCTGCCGGAGTTGTTCAAGAGGCACGTATGTAGGATTAACGCTTTAATGGCCACAGGTCACCTTCTCACTCAAAGGAATGCTATACGTGGCAAATAAAAGGGCAATTTCTTACCAGTTCGTGCACCGAAGTGAGCAATGGGCGCGGGCGGGGGTGTTAGGTGAACACGGTTATTTGGAAACTGCTGAAACCGTTAACAATGTAGGACCTTTCAGGTTTTATTTATTTACCTATCTCCTGTTTCTTTTGCAGTGGCTGGCAGGTGGGACCGTTGGTTGATCTGCTTATACAATTCATGTGTGTAACGTGTACCGTGCATGGCAATATTTGTGAAAAATAAGAGAGAGGGGAGTTTAGAAAACATCCAGGGAAGGTATTGAGTCTGTTGTTTTTTTTTCTTGTTTGCTGATAGGAGCTGTCTCCCTGAAATCTGAACAGTTAAAGGGTCACATTCCATCTAAATCCTTTACTCCTGCAAGAGCGAGCTGCTAAATTGGCAGTTCTCATCAGTACCCCAGCCATCCCCTTAGCTTTATTGCCTTGTTCCACTCTCCTCCTGTGTTGTGATGCTATTCCCATCACTTCTGCCCTCTTCCTGCTTTACTTGATATTGCCTTCCCCCATCTGCCATCCGTCATGTTGCTTACTCCCTTCTGCCTTTCATCTGCTGTACTTGTTGGCCCACCCCCGCCCACCATAGCAAAAAAGTGCTATAACCGTGCAAGTGCTAACGGTGTCCTAGCACTGTGTGTGCATGGGTGGCTCTGTCTGTCTGGCTGTCTGTCTGTGTGTGGGTGGCTCTGTCTGTCTGTGTGTGCAAGTGGGTGGCTGTGTCTCTCTGTGTGTGCGTGGGTGGCTCGGTCTGTGTGTGCGTGGGTGGCTCGGTCTGTCTGTGTGTGCATGGGTGCCTCTGTCTGTGCGTAGGTGGCTCTGTCTGTGTGTGCGTGGGTGGCTCTGTCTGTGTGTGTGCGTGGTTGGCTCTGTCTGTGTGTGCGTGGGTGGCTCTGTCTGTCTGTGTGTGCGTGGGTGGCTCTGTCTGTGTGTGCGTGGGTGGCTCTGTCTGTGTGTGCGTGGGTGGCTCTGTCTGTCTGTGTGTGCGTGGGTGGCTCTGTCTGTCTGTGCGTGGGTGGCTCTGTGTGGGTGGCTCTGTGTGTGTGGGTGCGTGTGTGTGGCTCTGTGTAGGTGGCTGTGTGTGTGTGTGGGTGGCTCTATGTGAATGACTCTGTGTGGGCGGCTCTGTATGTCTGTGTGGGTGGCTTTGTGTGGGTGGCTCTGTGTGGGTGCAAATGCAATAGGTCTCGCATTTGCGAGTGATTACGCTATTGGCATTGTAAATGACAGTCATTTATTTATGTTTTCAAAACAAAAACATAAATAAAAATAATGTCATGAGCAATGGCAATGGCTCTAACTTTAACAATGCCGAGACCATTGCATTGTAAATGCTTGTTTAAATTATTTGCAGTCTTCAGTGTAGTAAGAACAGAACCTCAAAGATATAGCATTTATCGTACCTTGAACAAGGTATGATGAGAGCTATTGAAGCTTGTAATTTATGTCGAAAAGCTAGGTGCATGATGAATGGAACGGTGTGCAAGGAGTCTAAAGGTTGTAAAACTGTTCATTTGAGGTGAGCAATGGGATAGCATCCATTATTTGTTAAATAAAATGCCAACATGTTGCCAATTGCTCTTCAAGAAGGAAAGGAATAACAACATAGTACATCCGAGAATAAGGGTCTGTTTAAAGTGTAGTTTAGTCATTTACGTGAAGGAATTAACAACAATCTAGTATTTGCTGAAATATAAAATGAAAGAGCCCGTCCCCAAAACATAAAAGATTTACAAATGCGTTACGTTTTGCCTTATCCAACCCTCTCCCCAAAACCCGGTAAATGGCAAAGACGTTTGTCTTCAGTTTTAAGAGAGGTTTGCTAAGCATGTACTCTAAGATTCCCGTTACATGTGCTCACTTGTACTGCTTCTTCGACTTCGCTTCCCTGAAATTCAGTGTATTCACACATACTTGCATTTTTGCCTTGACACCAACATACAGTTGCTGACCACAACATGATTGGGATCACCACCATTGTGCTGTGACCATCAAGTTGTCAGGAACTATACCACCAGTGTGCCAGGGCCAACATAATTTTAGGGAGTACCACCATCAAACCAATAGATTGCCAGGGATTGACACCCTTGTGTCAGGGTCAGTATGTTGCCAGGGATTACCACCATTGTGCTAGATCCATCATTTTATGAGGAATTACCAGAGTGAACACGTTGCTGGGGATTACCATCATTATGTCTGGGCCAACTTTTTACAATGGTTTACCACCATTCTGGCAGGACCATTGTTCCACAGGGGATTACCACCATTATGGCAGGGCCATTGTTTTACAGGGGATTACCACCATCATGGCAAGGCCATTGTTTTACAGGGGATTACCACCATTATGGCAGGGCCATTGTTTTACAGGGGATTACCACCATTATGGCAGGGCCATTGTTCCACAGGGGATTACCACCATTATGGCAGGACCATTGTTCCACAGGGGATTACCACCATTATGGCAGGGCCATTGTTTTACAGGGGATTACCACCATCATGGCAAGGCCATTGTTTTACAGGGGATTACCACCATTATGGCAGGGCGATTGTTTTTCAGGAGATTACCACCATTATGGCAGGGCCATTGTTTTATAGGGGATTACTACCATTTTGGTAGGGCCATTGTTCCACAGGGGATTACCACCATTATGGCAGGGCCATTGTTTTACAGGGGATTACCACCATTATGGCAGGGCCATTGTTTTACAGGAAATTACCACCATTCTGGCAGGACCATTGTTCCACAGGGGATTACCACCATTATGGCAGGGCCATTGTTTTACAGGGGATTACCACCATCATGGCAAGGCCATTGTTTTACAGGGGATTACCACCATTATGGCAGGGCCATTGTTTTACAGGAGATTACCACCATTATGGCAGGGCCATTGTTTTATAGGGGATTACTACCATTTTGGCAGGGCCATTGTTCCACAGGGGATTACCACCATTATGGCAGGGCCATTGTTTTACAGGAGATTACCACCATTATGGCAGGGCCATTGTTTTATAGGGGATTACTACCATTTTGGCAGGGCCATTGTTCCACAGGGGATTACCACCATTATGGCAGGGCCATTGTTGTACAGGAGATTACCACCATTATGGCAGGGCCATTGTTCCACAGGGGATTACCACCATTATGGCAGGGCCATTGTTTTATAGGGGATTACTACCATTATGGCAGGGCCATTGTTTCACAGGGGATTACCACCATTATGGCAGGGCCATTGTTTTACAGGAGATGACCACCATTATGGCAGGGCCATTTGTTTCACAGGGGATTACCACTATTATGGCATGGCCATTGTTTTACAGGAGATTACCACCATTATGGCAGGGCCATTGTTTTACAGGGGATTACCACCATTATGGCAGGGCCATTGTTTTACAGGGGATTACTACCATTATGGCAGGGCCATTGTTTCACAGGGGATTACCACCATTATGGCAGGGCCATTGTTTTACAGGAGATGACCACCATTATGGCAGGGCCATTTGTTTCACAGGGGTTTACCACTATTATGGCAGGGCCATTGTTTTAAGGAGATTACCACCATTATGGCAGGGCCATTGTTTCACAGGGGATTACCACCATTATGGCAGGGCCATTGTTTTACAGGGGATTACTACCATTATGGCAGGGCCACTGTTTCACTGGGAATTACCACCATTATGGCAGGGCCATTGTTTTACAGGAGATTACCACCATTATGGCAGGGCCATTGTTTCACAGGGGATTACCACCATTATGGCAGGGCCATTGTTTTACAGAGAATACCACCAGGTGCAGTATTTTACCAGATGTTACCACCCTTGTGTCACAGCGAACATGTTACAGGGGATTACCACCATTGTGCCTCAGCCAACGTTGCAAGGGATTACTGCCATTGTGCTAGGGCCAGCATGTCACCTGGAATTGCCACTAATGTGCCAGAGTCTGCATGTCACCAGAGATTACCACAAGTATGCTAAGGACAGCATTTTACCAATAATAACTACCATTGTGCTGGTATATTCCCATGAATGCCACCATTGTGCCAGGGCCAGTGTTTTACCAGAAATGACCACCATTGTGCCAAGACGAGGCATGTGGTGAGGGATTACAACCATTATGTCAGGGCCTGCATTTTTACAGGAATTACCACCCTTGTTCCAGTGCCTTACCTGTTGCCAGGGAATTCCACTGTTGTGCCGGGGCAAGTATTTACGGTTTGGGCAGTGGACAACATGCTCGCTCCTCACCCTCACATGCAGACATTCAGGCACACACATGCACTGACATATGCACTCAGAGTTTTGCACATGCGTGCATGCACACACATGCTCACACTGACATGCACGCATGCACTTGACACCGACATAGACACACTCACACAGGTATGACACATACGTGCACACAGAGACAGGCACACACACTGTCAGTGCAGATTTTTTGTAACTTGCCTTCCCAATTGTTGCTCTTGCTTGGACAACCTGTAAGAAGGGGTAATGGGCTAAGTGTGGGGGAGAGCCAGTGAGGTTGAGAAGACGATGAGCAGTGTGGGACCAAAGGAAATGTGGGATGGGTAAAAAGCAGAGGAGCGAAGGCATTATGGGAGAGTGGGGGCGAGTGCTTGGTGTGGTCTGGGGGTCCCTCAGGTATTGGGGGATGTCTATCAAGCAGGAGTGCAGGCCGGGAGAGGTCAAAGGGTCGAAGTGCCTTTCTTGGGGTGAGGGGTGACAAGAGCAAAACTAGAGACGGGTGGGGTGTTATCAAATATTCACTTCCCCATCACCTTTCCGCAAGGGGCGTGCTTTATGCCTAACTACGCTCTGAATTACTTTTTTTGTCTTCCACAACCATAGTTTTCTTTTTAATTTGATGCTGTGCTGTGACAGTGCGACCTAAAATGTTGAGGGCGGTAGGGTTGGTCCAGGAAGTGGTGCTTAAAGCTCAAAGGTCTCTTAGTAAAGTTTTGTCTTTAATGCCATTTTAAAGGGCCAAGAGATTTGAAACCATTCCACAGAACGGTACAATGAATTTGCATAGGTTTCCTGTATGCTGCCTTCTCGTCTGTCAGGGATTTTCTGTCTATCAGAGGCATGCTGCTAGATCTGATATAGACTCCTAGTTTATTACTTCACTTGTTGCTGACTATGGGCTGAGTTCCTAGGGCCAGATAGTGGATGGCTTATATTTCTCCTATTCATTGCATTTTAGGATCTTGGTTTTGAATGGGTTCAGCCATAACTTGTTCCTCGGGTTTTATTGATCAACAGCTCAAGGCCAATGGTCTTGTGTTAACATTTACTAGGTTTTCCAGCTCTATACTGATCTGAGTTAGTTGGGGCGATTTAACAGCTCTCCTGTCTATGTAAGTATTGGTTTGATTGCAGAGAAAGGTTTACACTGAGAAGGAGAAGTGGAGAAGTAATAATATATCTAAATAAGTGTACATGGGGTGCAGTGAAAACAACAGATGTACCACCGGCACGGTTCCCTTCATTGTGAACTCTAGTGGTGTATGTGCGGAAATTATACCGTCGGAGGTCAGCACACGCCACTTTGTATTTGGTTTTAGCCTCCGCCAGTGACGCGGGAGGGAGCTCCTGTTGATCTGCTGCCTTAGATAATTGCGCCACTGGTCGTTCTGTGGTTTGTACCGCCCTCTCTAATGTTTGCCTCACCACTGTAATTTGCCGGATGCATGCTCCCCGTAAGACTACTTTGAAATCGTCCCATTCTAGTGATCTAGCTGGCGTAGTGCCGTGTTTTCTGCAAAGTAGTGTTAAATGGTTTCTGACTGCTCACGTTGGAACACCGGGTCTAGAAGGCAGTCCTTGGGGAGGTGCCAGGTAGGGTTCTGGGGCGTGGGTGGGCGCCAAGTAAGATTCACAACATGCATGATTCAATATGACCCTACCCAAGTAGTCCGAGTGACGAATGCGAGGAAGGATAGACTGTGTGCACATGAAGAGGTCTAAACGAACTCTCAAGTTGTGGGGGATAGAATGAAATGAATAGATTTTGGTGGTTGGGTGTGTGTGTGGCCATGCATCTGTTAAAGACCAATGAGCAGCCCAAGCGTGGAGTCCGGCCGTGTGTGTGTGAGCTGGGGAATGTTTGGTGGGGGGGTAGGATCTATCTAATACAAGATGTAGGGAGCAGTTGTAAACCTCTCCTAGTATCCACGGGGAGGATGTGAAGCGTGCCAGGTGCATGTCAGGGTCCCCCAAAAAGGTGCCTGGTCTACGTTGGGGGCGGTGATGCTACCTATGAGGATGGACTGCCCATCTAGTAACCCCTCCAGTAGCGCGTAGCGTCCCTCGGGGTCCACCTTTCTACAGGTTTCGCGAAAGCGAACTCTGGGCCGAATCAAGACCAGCGTTCCTCGCGCAATGGCGGAGTAGGTTGTGGCGCAGAATGTGCCCCGCTATTTCTTCTGAAGTTTGCTCAATTCCGCGTGAGTGAGGTTGGTGGGTCTCTTGTAGGGAAATGATTTGCGCTTGTTGGCGCTTAACGTATGCATATATCGCATAGCGTTTCCTGGCTGTGTGCATTCCCCATACATTTGGGCTTAAAAAGGTGAAATCTGTGTGTGTCATGGTGGATGATAGGTTGTGTTGCGGCAGTGTTGGGTCTCCGAGGGTGCGCAACCTCCCATCCCTTGCCAATGGGTGTTGCCTGCGAAGCGGTGTGGAGCTGTGGGTGAGTGCCCCCTCCCTATATATGAGAGGTAACAAGAGGTCATGCCACAGGGGGCGGGTGATCTAAGAACTAGGGTCAGGAAACAGTCCCAATACTAGGGACCTATCGCTGGGAGCGATACGTCCAAACTGAAGGAAGAGAGTGTCAAAAAGTAACCATGGGGAGGTGGAACATGCTTGCGAGGTTAGTCCATGGATGGGCTTGTAAAGGATCAATGTTCGTCGTCTGGTCCCGGGATGCGTCGGGACGATGTTGCACGTGCAACCTGAGGGAGTTGCAGTTTTGTAAGGGGGCCGAGCAGCTGTTAGTAGGGCTGCCCTGCATCCATCTGCTGTGGGGTACTGTGGACAGCGTCTCAGTGGCATCGACCTTGCGTGTTCATTAACTTCTGAGATCTGCTGTCTGGGGTAGCGTAATTGAGTCCCCCAAAGACGAAGTCTGGTCACTATCCTCCTCTCCTGCCGATGAGAACAGGTGCGGGGTCTGTCCATGTTGTCTGAGGACGGGGAGGCCTGCAGTGCTGTCACGGCCCGCAGAGCGTCCCGGTGCTCCTGCATGATTTGTTCCAAATCCGGGGAGCCCACAGTGGGGCTCTGTTCCTTTGTGTTCTCTCCGATCCGCCCTCTGTTTGGGTTGCGTCTCCTGGGTCGTGGTGCCCTACGTCTCTGCCCTAGTGCGGCCTCTGTCCCGGATAGCTGCGGGCAGTGCTGGTCCGCCCAGTCCTGCACCTCTTCTGCGCAATTAAAAAATATGGCAGAGTCGTCGTGGATAATTTTGAGTCTGGCAGGGAATAGCAGGGAATACTGGATATTACTCGCCCTGAGCTGTAGTTCCACCTCCAGGAATAGTGAACTCTGTTGCTGCACCGCCCGTGCATAATCAGGAAAGATCTTTACTTGTTTGTCCTCGACCCGGAGGTGACCTGCTCGATCCCGGTCGCGAAAGTGGAGGAATTTCGCCAACATCGGCCGGGGTGGGCTCCAGACTGGGGTCTGCGTGCTGGGACTCTGTGGGTGCGCTCAGTGAAGAAGAAGGCCGAACGGTCGTCAGCTGGAGTAAAGGACTTCACCCACGCCTCAATGTGCTGCACCGGGTCCGACCCCTAAATACCTTCTGGCAGCCCCAGCACCTGGATATTACAGCGCCTCGAGCATCCCTCCAGGTTGTCCATGCTCTCTTCCAATGGGTCAGGACATTGCGGATCGTTATTTGTTGCTCCTTAACTGTGGGTTGCAGGTCAGCCTCGATCTTCCCCCTTCGTGTACCTTGTCTGCTAGCTTTCATTGGTCGTCAATGATAAGGTTTATGTCGGTCATCAGGGTGCCAAGCCGCTCCTCCACAGACACCCTGGAAAGTTCAATAGCTGCCAACACTCTGTCCAGCTTGTCCCATGTGGATGAGTCGGGCGGGGTCATGGCAAGCTTGACTCCGGTCTTGGGATGCAGCATATTCTCCGGTGCCGTCTCTGGCACAGTTGAGGTTTGCGTGGCCCTGGGTTTCCCCATCGTGTCTCCTGGCATGCCTTGTCAAGTGCGGGTGGTGTGATGCAGTGTTGGGGATTGGAAGGCACCCTGCTGAGCCTCCGGTCCTCTTGTTCTCTGATGTGGGTCCTGGGTATGCTCTGTCCCACCCCCGTTCCACAGAGTATGGCATGTGCTCTGGCCATCCAAACTGGGGACGCTGATCCCCGTGGCTGGTACCGTGTGCGTCAACCTGTGGGGCGCACCCACTGTGGTTGCGGGTCCCCTTTACCTTCCCCGGCCCGCCACTCCTGTTGCCATCACCACCCCCTTTTCTGAATCGTTTTGTCCACCATAAGCGTGGAAGGGTATGCTCAGATGTGAGTCCCTTGCTCACTGCACCATCAGGATTCAAGCTAGCCGGGCCGAAGACGGCTGTAATGCCAGAAACTGGTCCCCGGAAGCTTGTTTCCTTTCCAGTAAAAGAATTGGCTTGGTAGTTTGGTCTGCCCTGTTCCCATGATGCACTGGGCCAGGGACAGACTAATTTGCATGTAGCCAGGTTCTGAGCTGGGATGGTGCAGTGAGCTAAAAAACGGTGATGGATCAAGCCCTGATCTGTTGACTGGGTAGGAGTGCTCTGCTTAATTCGGATACTCTGTCCATCACCACCCCCTTTTCTGAATCGTTTTGTCCACCATAAGCGTGGAAGGGTATGCTCAGATGTGAGTCCCTTGCTCACTGCACCATCAGGATTCAAGCAAGCCGGGCTGAAGACGGCTGTAATGCCAGAAACCGGTCCCCTGAAGCTTGTTTCCTTTCCAGTAAAAGAATTGGCTTGGTAGTTTGGTCTGTCCTGTTCCCATGATGCACTGGGCCAGGGACAGACTAATTTGCATGTAGCCAGGTTCTGAGCTGGGATGGTGCAGTGAGCTAAAAAACGGTGATGGATCAAGCCCTGATCTGTTGACTGGGTAGGAGTGCTCTGCTTAATTCAGAAATTCTGTCCATCACCACCCCCTTTTCTGAATAATCCTGTTGCCAAGCGTCTTGTGAAGTCAGGAGGGGCCAGTCCAAAACGGCTCTCCAATGAACTATGGGGCTGAGGAGGCACGTATTGCGACATCCCTGCGGCCGCAGGCTTGGGCTTGGTTCAGGCTGGGTGCCAAGTGGGGTGCTGGCTTTGGGGGCCCTTCCCTCCCAAGGTCAGGCAGTGGGGGGGAATTATGCCCACACCTCCCCGGTAGCTGGCAGCCCCGGGAAGGGTCCCCTCACTCAACGCCTCGAAGTTTGTGCAGTCCACTCCTGGCAGGCCCGGATCTCCTCCCCCTCCTCAGGGAGGTTCAATGATCGTGCTCACCAGGTGCCATGTTTGGGTCAGGCAGTCCTGGCCCAGCTCGTTCTCCAGTCTCCGGCGGCCCGTGGGGGAATGTCGTCTCAGGGTCCCAGTACCTCCCACGCCTAGTGAGTTTCTCCTGGCCCCACACCGCAGTGCTCAGCGCGATATGGCCCTCGCGCTCTGTCTGCTGCGCCACACACAGTGGATCTCCGGACCCCGGTACGGCGCTCAATGTCCTCCTCGGTGCCTTATCTGCTAATCCCTGCTGCCGGGCACATCTGAGTCGTCGGTTCTTCGGATCCCTGACTCTCTGGTCCCGCACTCCACGCTCCGGGACGCACCTCACAGCCCCGGGTTGGATCTCCTGATGTTAAATAGAGGCACGGTGGGTGCCATCTTGGCACCAAGGGCCGGGTCCTGCACCAACTCGGCATACTCCGCAGCCCCGCTCCGTTTCCAAAGGGGCTTTGACAATGGGATGCCCTGTATGTTCCTACGTCTGTAAGTCGTTTTTTGGGCCAGAATCGACGCTGTAATGTGGACGATATGCTCGCCCAATTATGGAGCCTCAGCAGGTCACGTCCACCATCGTAGCCTACTTGGCCACGCCCCCCCTGTAAATGACCTGTATGCATTTAGAATTTAGAAAAGAAAAAAAATTAAGCACATTTTCTTTTGTAATTCTGAAGTGTGCTGGAAATGGAGATTTTAATTGATTTAAAACAAATCAAGAAGACACTTTAGTTGGTGATGTGCAAATGATAAATATTCACACAAGCTCGAGCACTACACATTATCGTTCGGGTGCTATATAGTTCTATCAGTTAAAAAAAACTGTATGCCTGTGCA
Source organism: Lissotriton vulgaris (assembly GCF_964263255.1). Lineage (NCBI taxonomy): Eukaryota > Metazoa > Chordata > Amphibia > Caudata > Salamandridae > Lissotriton > Lissotriton vulgaris. Next base: position 980,864,869 of record NC_141697.1, read on the forward strand.
AAGTCAGTGGCCGTTGCAATGAAAAATGTGTTGTCTAAGCATGACAGTGCACTACCACATGAAGCTAAAATTGCTCCTCCTCATGTCCCTTAAAGGTAGGTTGGTAGCAAAGGTTTGTCGTTTTCTTTTTCATGTAGACATTTGTAACCAAGTATGTGAAATGGAGTTTACAGAGGCACATGTGGTTTGGGAAGGAAGCCCATTCCCTTGAAGATCCTTAGATGAAAGAGTATTTTGAAAAATGTGTGGCTAGCTAACCTATCTTACGTTTAGCAGGTCTTCATCCTCAGTGAACCAATAAGCAGGAGCGTGTGTGACTGGGGCAGTTTACCAATGTCCATTAATAATGCTTCTTGGAACAGAAAGTTTTTGTTGTTGAAGTGACTTTGAGAGTGGGAAATCCTAGCTTTATATTAGCTTTATGGATTGTATGACTGTGCTGGCATATGAGAAGAAGGTTCCATTTCATTGGGGCATAGAGTGTGAATGCAATTAAGCAATCGGGTAGTGGAGTTCCTGTTCTCCCCTACTGGGAGACCGGTTTGGAGGACTGCAAATTTTTTTTTTTATGAATAAACATTTTTATTGCAGATGCACAGATACATGTAAAAAAAAATACACCTCCACAATCCAGCAATCAGTAATCAATGTCTACACCGGTAGGAAAGAGGCCCAGCAGACCCCCTGCTTCAACATTGCGAAAAAACAGCACACAAATCGCCATTGCACCGGGGTCACATAGGCGGAGCCCTGCCCAAGCATAGAAGGTGGCCATAGTGTCCATCCGGGCATCTGCTTTTTTCTTTTTTTTTTTTTTTTTTGGTTTGTTATTCTCTTGGGTCATTAACTGTCCTCCGAACCCAAGTAGCAAAACCAACCCCCCCCCCCCCCCTCCCCTGAACTCAACTAAACAATGCGGGGGAAGTAAGAGCTCATCCCGTAAGTTAACGTGAGTCCGGATATCCTAGAGAATAATGCATTCTGTTTCCATCAGCCGCAGCCCTCCCTGTCCCGCCCCACACACAAGCCGCCCCTGGACTGTCAAATCATTGGCACACTCCTTGCACACTGGGTCCCCTCCAAACCAGGCCCGCTGCCCACCCGATCATCCCCCCAGCCCCCGGACCCCTGCGTAGGCCTCCCTACCCCGACCCACTCTCCAGCCCATGATACTGCCTCCATTTTGACCAAATCCTCTTGAACTTCTTGGGGCAGCCCCTAGCTTTATATGTCACCCGCTCCGCCGCCATGTAGAGGTCCAACCCCCTCCTCCACTCCTCCATGTTAGGCACCGACTCCGCCCCCCAATACTTAGCAATGTCTCGTTTTGCGACCACCAGGGCCAATGTTAGGAACGTTAGCAGAGGGCGGGGGAGGTCCACATCATTGGTCATTCCCAGCAGGGCCAGTTTCGGCTCCTGGACGAGTGGCACTGCCAGGACCTCCTTCAGTTCGGTAAAGACAAGTGTCCAGTACGACTGAATCTTGCCACATTCCCATAGAATATGGAAGAAGCCCCCCCCCTCCCGCTGGCAACGGAGGCACCTGTCATCTAAGGCCTTCCCCATCCTAAACAACCGAACCCTGTCAAAGTACGTCCTGTGGAGTACGTTATACTGGATCAGGCGGAGTCGGGATTTAATGGCCACCTCCCTCGGGTGCATTAGGACTAATTCCCAGTCGATTTCCTCCATACCCCCCACGTCATGCTCCCATGCAGCCCTGAGTTTCGTCAGATCCCCCAGCATGTTGTTTGTAAGTGTCCTGTAGGTAAGGGATACAGCCTTGTTGGGGATTTGCTCCTGCAGCAGTCTACCTTCCAGGGGTGCATATTCTGGGAGACCCTCTAATGATATCGCCTGGGCCCTCCACGCATGCCGTAGCCGTACATATTTATAGAACTGCGATTGGAGGACTGCAAATTTGACAAATTTCTTCTTGTTTCAGATACACCATGAGGCTACTATTATCAATCTCTTGGAGACAATCTTCTACCACAAGGTTTGTAAAGAATCCAATGACATCTAGTGAAGCGTGTTGTTTTGGAAACCTGAATAAACTGTGACTTTAAGTTAACTTTTTTTAAAAATATTCCTAAACTTGTCAACGCTAACCCGCAAGACCTAAAAAATAAGAATACATTTTAATTAAGTTCCTTAACCTGATGCAGTGTTTTCTCTATTGTTTACTAGTTTCTACACATTGGTCTTTGTTGTACAACAGATCACTTCATACCTGTTCTACCTCTTACTAATTTTCTCTTGTCTTTTTCTTTCTTCCTTCATCCTTTTCCATGTCACTCTCCAGCCCTTCTATCTTTCTCATTATATTTTTTCTTGCTCTTATTTTCATTTTCCTTCATATTCTCCTCCCTACTTGTTTTCTAGAGCATGAACATCATCATTCAATGATGCATTTCAATCAGTGCATTTACCATTACAATAATTCCAAAAATCTTGGAATATACTTTTTGGTTGTGAATGTTGTATGTTAACATTTTATTACCTGCAGGAACTGTGATTTCTATGTCTTGAGCATACCCATCAATGGATACAACATGCTTGAAAAGTTTCCTACAGAAGTGGAAAAGCATTAGAACTAATACCAAAGTCGTAGGTACTCCATTAAGGACAACTGAAGGTTTGGTTCTTTTTGTAGGAAGATGAACAGTTTTTGATGTTCTGGAGAATAATGTAACTCCCCTCCTGCACTTTGCTGTACAAACGATATGACAGTGTGAATGCACTTCACTTTTAATAATTATCCTAGGCTAAATCTTATGTTGGGCCACGTAACCCATTGAAACTCTAAATAGGATTTGTGTGCACCATAGAGCTCTCTTCTTGCTCATTACTCCCCAGGAAGATCTAAGACTGGAAGACCAGTTCAGATCTCTCTAAAGGTTTCATGCCACCAAACAGAAGCCTAACATCTCTAAGACCGATCTGAGTGCAGCGATTGAGCATTTGAGACTCTTTAAAGGTCACCATCTCGTCCTGTGTCTTTATGGGGTGTATTAGACTGCAAGAGACTGGGGCATGTCCACGTTTAAAGACAAACTTGAATGGTCACTGATTTTTTCGTTCAATTTAGTTTCCTTTTCATAGTTTAGTTACCTTTATTTCTCTGGAGGGAATGTGTTTTTGTATATTAAATTAGGCTTATTTTACTTGATTACTTTTCTTTGTTTCCCTTAGTGCCTTATAATTTTATGTGTCCTTTTGGGGATTTTGTTTTGAAGGAAGTGTATGTTTTGGGAGTATAGAGCGGCAGGCAAAGTGAATGGAGAAGCTTGTGTTAAGTACATTGAGTTCAGTGACATGGTGCAGAAGAGGCAGGACAGATGCACAGAAACAAGTTTCTCCTGGTGGAGTGGATTGTATAGCAGACTGTACAAGCAGGTACAGGATAATTCTACAGAGGAATGCAGACTTTGGGGTGTAAGATAAGCTCTAAGTAAGATGTTATATATTGTATAAATTGAAAATTGGCATTTCTCAAGACCATTCAAGGGTATTCCAGGGCACTCTCCCAGTCTTGCTCATTGTAGGCGTGCTGCAAGTCTTCCTCCCATTGCTCTCTCATTGAGGTCATTGGCACTTGTGTGTATTCCTGTATTGCCCTGTGCAGCCATTTGATTAGCCTGTCCTGCATCGTGTGGATAGTGTCCAGTACTGCATTTTTATCCAGCTGGGTCATGTCACGGTTCTGACGCATTTTCAGCATATTTAAATTTTTACCATATGTTAGAAATTGGCCCTAGTCAGCTTGGGCTCATGACTCCCTACTTCTCTCTTTAACATCCAGACTCCTAACTTACTGGCAAGAGGTTTGTGGGAAACTTAAGTTTCCGTCTTATCCCTTTCTTCTTACCCCTCTAGCTCACAAACCAGACTTTCCCCCAGGCACGGTCACCCGGTTCCTTTTGTTGGGCTTGCGTTCGATCTCCCAAGCGAAGAGATTTCTACGAGGATGAGGACCTGCGAACCAAATATGACCCACATTTCAGAGTCTTCATAAGTATCCGTGAAGACAAGTATTTGAAGGAATACCCCTGACTTGTACACCTTGCCGTAAAATACACCTTGATTAGGCGGAACGTTTAGAAGATTGGGCAAGCACTGCACTGGGCCGCACAAACTACCGCCCGCTTAGCCATGCAAAGGGAAGAGACACCCATAGAATTCTTGTACCTCACTAATGTTAGGCATAAAGGCATTTCATGGCTATATTGTTACATACTCAGTCTTACCCCACCAAAGAAACATGCCTACATGCAGCAGTGGGAAAGGGAATTGATCACAGATATCACGGACAAAACTTAGGGAGCAATATGGCAGATGGCTTCAAAGTAATCTATCTGTCTCCGCTACAAAGAGAACTCTTACAAAATTCGCACATGTTGGTTTTTGACACCAGTGTGTTTGCATAAAATGGGGGTCATTATGATGGCGGACGGACCTGCGTCCGTCCGCCACCACAGAGGTGGAGGGATTGTCCGCAGGGGCAGTGGCGGTCCCTCCGTGCGAATTAGGATGTGACCGCCACCCTGGCGGTCACATCCTGTATTGTTAACATTGCGGCGGGTGCTGCTTGAAGCAGCACCCGCCGCAATGCTAAAAATACATGCAGTGCATTTGCATGCACAAAGCGTCAGACACCGCGCTGTGCCTGCCGCTATATGCAAGAAAATGCAGGGGGGTACCATAGGTGCCCCCCATGTGCACCCCCCACCCCCTGACACCCTGGGGCCCGCAACGGGCCCCCAAACAGAAAAGACCACATGCTTTACCACGGCGGAAATGCCGCCGTGGAAAAGCATGTTTCCCCATGTATCCTAATATGGCTGGCGGTGTCTGATAGACAACGCCACCATATTAGAGCTTTTCCGCCACGGTCGGAAGGCAACCTCGGCGGAAAAGCAGAGGACGGAAACATGACCCCCCCAGCCATCCTAATCTGGCGGGGGTCTTTTCTGTGTCCGTAGCGGTGAATCCGCATCCTCCGGGCTGGCAGTGGCTTCGCCCGGGTTTGAGGATTCGGATTCACCCTGATCCTAATCGGGCCCAATATTTGGGAGCTCGGAGTTATGTTGGAAGGGATGCGGGGAACAGGGCACGGGGCACTTTCTTAAACAAATGCAGTACGCGCAACGAAATTCGTTTTATTTAATTTATTTGTATACTTACCTCCGTTGGGCCATAATCCGGAGTTTACTACCCCCCAGCCTGCCCCTCCCCACCCTGCATCACCGCCCGGCTGAACTCCCTCAAGGGGCTGCTACTGCAGTGTGTGCAAACATTTTGGGAATAAGTCCCATTTACGATACACCTCAGCACAAGCATTTTACTGCCCCGTGACCCACTGATGGTCCTCCTGGGTGACCCAGGAGAAGATAGGCTTTTCCCCACGCTGATTCTGCAAGGACGGCTTTCTTCCCACCTACTCTCAGCAGCATGACTAGGGTATAGCACATATGTGGAAGCAGCCTCAATCGCCCTCACTAAATATGTGGTGAGGAAAGGTGTGGAATCTCTACACCATGGAAAAACTCACAGCCATCATTAGGGACAGAGTGGCCTAATTTAATACACCCTTGCATCCGTTTATCAATTACATACAACAATAACATAGAACAGGGGGATTATACCTAACAATGTCCAAAACACTGAGGGTGATGTCCCCATTAGACACAGAGGGGGACCCACCTTGACCCAAACAATTATAAAGCCTATCACCAACAAGACGCATTCCTGCTTTCTATTGCTCTGCATTTTTGCATGATATGTAATATTTAAATCTCGATGGGTGGGGGACATGGCAGCTATCGTGGGTCAGGGAACAATGTTGGACTTTGTTCCATCAACACTTTTGTACAAGTCAGGGGGATGGATGTGCGCCAAATTCCTCTAAATACTTGTCTTCATGGATACTTATGATAACTCTGAAATGTGTGTCATATTTCTTTATAACAAAATGCTAAATAAAGTTGTAAAAAAAAAGAAATTGGCCCTCATCCAGACCGCGTCCACGACCAGTGTGGGGAAAGCCATGATAATACCATCTGAGTATAAATCACCCACTGTTTGTATGCCCACCTCCTCCCATTGGGGTTAATTCCCTGGCAGTGAAAGGGCCAGTGAGGGTTGGTAAACCCTTCAGAGGAAGTGCTGGGGTTTAGGTGTCACTCACCTATACTGGAGGCTTCTGCGCAGCTTCATGACCACTGTCTACACCAAGATTGCCAGTGTTTTATGGAGTTTTGTTCCTGGAAAGATTAGGCAGTGCAGGGTGCCACTACTGAGTCATTCCTCAAAGATTGCCGTCCCTGACAGATGGTGTCCCACCATCCAGTTCACTGCCCATTGCAGCTGTGCTGAGACATAGTATCCTCCTCTATCATGCAGTAGGTGCAGCTTGGCTAAGCTATTTCTACGGCAGTCACAGCCCCAAATAAGGTCAACCCCTAGGGAATCTGGGGAGACTGTCTCCTCTTTTGTCCCTTATGGTTGACTCAGGCACTGAGCAGGCTGTCCCTAGCAGTAGTGGCCCACTGGGCGTTTAGGGGTTGAGATTCTGGCATCACCTCCGAGCTAGTTTGTGCAGCCACAGGCAGTGCCCAGTTGCCCGCAGTGCACGTGGGACCCATGCAGCATGGCGCCCATGGCAATGCCTCCCATAGTGTAGGGGGAAGTGAGGGCAGGACACTCACTGACTGTGGGCCAGCTAGTCAAGGGAGTAAGTACAGAGGGATCAGGTGTGAGGATGGGATGGAGGAGGCATCTGATCACTTCCTTATGGTGTATGGACCCACCTGGGGCTACAGCACGGAGACCGCAACTTGGGACGTGGACTTGGGAAGTGGTCAGCACACAGCTGCCATGTTTGGACATGTCAGCGCCATTGCAGCTCACCTCCCACTTCTCTCCCGCTGGGTGCCAAAGATCCTGAACAGCACCGGTGGGTGCCTCCTGGTGTCCCTACAGACTTGGTGGTGGGAGAGACACTTCGTTGTTTGCCTCTCTTGCGGATGATGCAGATAATCTGGGCCGCAGTGAGGAGCCACTCTAGATCCCATCCACCATCCTAGGTTGCCGGCAGCACCCCATTCCAATTATTGACTTGATGGAATCCTAGATATACCTTACGAATACTTTCAGTTTTAAAAGAAAACAGGTTTTCTAATGTGGTGAAAAAATGAAATTTTTATAGACCTTTATTCTTACTCCGCATTTGATGGCTTTTGGTATTTGCACTCAACAAACCTCCAGTTTTGCTATAGCTGGACATCATGCATAAAGCTGAGTACTGCGTTATACTCAGCCCCTCTATGTGAGGTCTATGACTCCTTTTGTCAATTGAGCCTTGCTTGGCTAATATATAATACTGAAATAATCAAATGTACGCAGAGTGACACTATTAACAGTGAGCTCCATTTTAATATCCTGTGTATCTTTCGTAAGTCATTACCTTAGCTTTTATTAACTTACCGGTTATTTTCTTTTTCTAGTGTAGTTTTTAAAGTTACTGAGTAATTTTTGAAGATCCATTGGAGATTTAGGTATTTGTAAACCGTCAGCAGCAGAGGGGAACTTGATATTCAGCCCCAAAATTAATATCCCTGAAATGGTGCAAGGACCACCAGCATAACAAGAAAAGTGCATTATAACATTAAAGGCCACAGAATAATGTGTCTCATATATACACACATGCATCTGGCTTTGTATGAATGCTCCCCTATTCATTCTCTGTTTTGGAATATGGGCTAGATGAAAATTACTTATGGCGAATGGGAGATTACATTTTTTTGTGATGAATACATATTTGACATTTTGTGAGGCATATGCAATACTATCTTACCTGCCTCTATCTAAAGACTGTTGTGGAAAGAACCAAGAAATGTAGTGGTAGGGGCAGTATGATAGAAGGATTGTAACAAAAATGTTGATAATGCTTTATGCTTAACATGTATCCATCAAAAAGTGCAAACATGTATACTTACAGATAAATAGCTTATTTTTTTAGCTGATTCTTTCCCTCTTTCTATTGTATTTTTCATACTTGTAAAACAGCAGTCACTACTCTCCATATTGATCTCTTCTTTATGTATCGTTCCAAGTGCACTCTCTTAGATCAGCAGCTTCTGCTTTCCAGTTCTTGCTAGTTCTCCCCTTTTTCTCCTTTTTAGGTCTCACCTAGGCAGCACATGCACGGTCTCATCGAGACATGCTGTATCTACTCTGTGGGCTTACAGCCTACCCTTCACTTTTGATTAGTTTGTTCCCTTGTCCTTTCCATAAGCTTACTTGTATATGGGTGATGTGTGTTTTTGTCTCTCCTTTTGGTAGTTTGCACCCTCCCACGGAGCAGTGACCTAATACTTGTATCCTTGCATTTTTGTCTATTTCTGTTTGTGTAGGGACACTTCTAAAGTTACAGATAAATAGCTTTTTTTCTAGCTTATTCTTTCCCTATTTCTCTTGTGATTTCCAGACTTGTAACACAGCAGTAACTACTCTCCACATTGGACTCTTCTTTATGCATTGTTCTAAGTGCACTATCTTAGATCAGCAGCTCCTGCTTTCCAGTTCTTGCCAGTTATGCTCTTTCTCCCCTTTTTAGGTCTTGTCTACATAGCGTATGAGCTGTCACTTCGAGACTTGCTGTATCTACTCTGGGCTTACAGCCAGCCTATTGCTTTTGATCAGTTTGTTCGCTTGTCCTTTCCAAAAGCTTGTTTGAATATAGAGAATGTGTGTTTTGTTTGTCCCTCCTTTTGGTGTTTTGCTCCCTCCCACAGAGCAGTGATCCATTACTTGTATTCTTGCATTTTTGTCTATTTCTGTTTGTGTAGGTGCACTTCTTTTTGCGTTGCTTTCAGCCCAGCCCAAGCTCATCACGTGTTTTTGGACAGTTCATGTTTCTTCGTAAAGTGTTGCATTTTTTTGCTTTTTTGTTACAATTATGCTGCTATCGTGCCCCCTCATCCCCACAGCGCTCACTTTGAATCAAAGTCATATGGAGCCACCTATTACGTAGGTCAGACAAATGCTTTCTTATTAAGCCGCTACCGCACCCCCCTGATTCTCGCAGAATTCACTTTGAATCAAACCGTATGAACCAGCGATTAGATAGCTCAGCAGTCGCAGTCAGACAAGTTATTTATCATCAAGCCACAATCGTGCTCCCTCACCCTGCAGCACTCACTTTTAATCAAAGCCTTATGGAGCCACCTCGCTTCCATCGAGCACTCCACTGCTCTAAAAGGAACATTTATCTTTCTAGTATACTGAGGGCATAACACAGCTAGAAGGCCAGCAGACATGAAAGCGCTAGCCTCCCAGGGGTCAAACTCTTACAGCAGCTCTCAGGTTTCTCGGGCACATGCATGACCAGGGCATTGCTTGTTCCTATTTGGTAGAAAAGCTCGTCAGGTCATGTTGCAGCTACTGCTTTAAGATTTTGCCATCAACTTCAGCACAGAGCTCCTATGCAACTGCTTTGCAATCCCCGCCCCCCAAAACACACTTTAAAAACAACTCAGAATTGTGAGATGCACTCTAAACACAGGGCATTTATATTGAGTAATTGTTTTTGTCTTTTTGTGCACAGCATGTGTATTTCTTGTTTTGAAAGGGATATTTTACAGCCCCATGAGCTGACTTTTTTGTCACAAATACTTTTTAATGACACTGATAATCAAATTTCTATGCTATATATATATATATTTTTAAAAATTTTTGAAAACCTTTATTAGTGCATCCACAAAAGTACAAATACGGGCCCACAACCCTCAGGCCGGCCACGAATACTGTTTAAGCACCGGAGCATGCAATACGGTGACGCAATAGCACATCAATATCGATAAGTAAGCATTCAGCGGTTACACTGTAGATCACTGGCTATCACGCCTCAGGAGCAGTGAAGGTTAATTTTAGAGTTTTTTATAGCAGCTATTAAAGTCCAACAGTTTTGTTTTAATAGAAAATAGAAAATGTAAACCAAAAGAGCAGGGTCCGCGCAGACGTGATATAACAGTAGCGACAGAGTCACACACAGCCCAGCAACCCAAATTCAATCTCCCCAGGCGGTATGGTGGCCCATAAGGTGCGCAGCAAGGGTATCAGAGCCAAGATCCTAACAATTGTCTACCGCCACCCGCCCATCAGCAACATCGACACGGACCCAAGATGGAAAAGAAAAGAAGAAATAAATTAAAGAGGAAAAAACAAGGCACCATAGAAACAAAAAAGAAATCAAAAACCCATCCCCCAACCCCCACCCTACACGCATGCGAAGGCTACGGCCTACCCCCCCCCCCCCAGCAGTGTGTCTGTCGCCCAATAAACCCGAAATATAGAATAAGAGAGTAAGAGAAAGAAAGAAAAAGAGAAAGATCATAACACCCAAGATTACACATGAGATATAGGGAGTAAGAAAAGAGAGGACTAATCTATAACTCCCATAAAAAGGAAAGGTGGGGAGGAGCCACCAAGTACCAGGACTCCCGGACCCCTCAGCCATTCAGTATCCCCTACACCATACGCATCAATAGATTTGGAAGACATATAATCAAAGGAGAGCCAAAATCATTCACACCCAGACTCCCCAACCCGCACACAGCCGCAACCCCGGCAGCAATGATAAACAACAGGACATAGTGGCTGCTACCGCAAGTGGGAAGAACATCAAATACATAACATCCAATATATCAGAAAGTGTTCCAGTCCGGGTCACCGCCTGCCGATCAGACAAAAGCAACGAGAAGAGCACCATCAGCCCTGGCCCGAACGCCGAAATTCCTCCAAACATGGCCATCGCTGAGGGCACACCCCAGGGAGAACAAAGGAGCAAGATGGCCGCTCCTGACAAAGAAGAAGCAGGGAAAGAGGAAATGAATACCTCCAGTCACCAACAAGTTCAGTGTCCGAAAAAAAGAACGTCCCCTCGATCACAGGATGACACCTACCCCACCAGTGTGGGAAAGAGACTCCAAAGGCAAAGGCAGCGAGGGGGGTCAACAGCTGGGAAGTCGATGAGCCAAGCATGTGTAGCGATGGCTCAGGCAGAGTCTCCGTCCTCGAGGGAAACTTTGTAGCTGTAGCCCCGTCGACAAGTAAACACCCAACATTGTGTCCCAGGACATGCCGGTTCTCTGTACTCACATGTTGCAATTTTGTATCGATTTCAGGATTAATGAGAGGCAGTGGAGAGCCAGTCAGCGGCGGTCGCCATAAGTCAGGAGTAGCTGCATCAATCTTTCGACCTAGCTCTAGAGTGTTTCGTCGCCATGCCGCCCTTAAACCAGTCAGGGCTGCCAGGATGTCGCCGCAAGTCGGGACCCCCTGCAAATCCAGCCGGTCCGCCTCGCGCGGCGCCGCCGCCGGACCAGCCTCCAGGTCGAGGACCGGCAGGACTGCACGTACCGGTGATAGGGGAGCAACCATCTCCTCGTTTATGAAGTCGGGCGCCATTTCCACCCCGTCGCCGAGCCCACAATGGAGGGAGGGGGGCGACATCATGTTCGTAGAAAGCCAGCAGTTTGAACCATCGGGGGGAGAACGGCTCGCAGTTCGGGAATGGCACAAAGTGGGATCCTCTTCGCCGCAAGGCAATGCGGGTGGCCCACGGCTGAGGAGGCGCTTCGAGATGCGGGCAGCGCAGCCCGCAGGCAGCGCATCAGGGAGAAGCCTCGCAGATAGGGCTCACGTATCACAAGTGCACACCGCCTTCCAGAAGGGAGCCGCACCACCATGTAAAGGGTCCACACCTTCTACTTCTGCAATCGGCAGCGCCCCCTTAGTCATCGACACCTCCCCAGCTCATCCTGCCATCTCCAGTCGGGCAGCGTCCAGTGGCGGCGGTCCGCACCAGTTCCAGGGGCAGCATCGGGGATCGGCAAAGACCATGAGTTCTCCGCCAAAACAGCCGGCAGGGACCTCGGAGGAACGCTGTTAGGATCAGCGCAGTTATGCCTTCATTTCACCGCGGTGTAGGCGAAGGATAGCTCTCAGGATATCGATGCGGGATCGGACGGCTCGCGGAGCCGGGAGCCTACACGTCCGTCCCGTCCGCCATCTTGGCTCCTCCCCCTTCTATGCTATATTAATGAAGTTTTTATTTCCATAATACATAGAATCTGCACTTACTATTCACCCACACTACTGTAAAGCAAAGGGAAAAAAAGGTTTGCAAAGGCAAGACCTATTGGCTTTGCCAGTGCTTCTTATTAGCATTTTCTGTCTGTGCTTCTTAAAGGTTTGACACAATCTTCCATCAACTGCACTTGTTTATCCCTTCTCTTTCATCTATGCATTATTTTCAGCGACCATTCTTTTCCGCTTGCCCTTCCACCTTTTTACCATGTTCATCTCTATGCTTGTTAGAAATGCGGTTATTGGTTGTCAGTCAGTATGCACCCTCTACAAGCAAGAACCCTCACTCTAGTCACAATGAGTAAAGTACACACCTAAGTTTACCTGTGCTCACCCTCTGGTAGCTAGGCACAGAGCTGTCCAGCTAAACTAGAGAGGCAATGTGTAAAGCATGTGTGCACACATACAGTAACAGAGTGAAAACACCACAGAATGAGACCACACGAAGGCGGAGCTTGCCGAGCTCTAAGATGGTGGCTAGCTAGGAGGGCTCCCGTAACCCACAAGACAATCCTACATTACCCTGGTGACATATACATTTCCAGCATCAAGTGTGCGTAGGTTGCGAGCTCAGGTTGATAGTGGCAGCGAGAAATCCTGCGGAAAATCAACTTAAGGCTACCCGCTGGAGCCAAAAACAAATGGCGGCCTGTTAGCTGACGCGTGTGTGAAGCCGTGGCTCTGAGTATGGAGAAGCCCGCTGACACCCAGAGCGAGGTAGGCGGGGATCTCCCAAAAGCACGCTGGGCAATATATTGCATGCAGAGACAAAGGCAGGCCACGGCGTGAGAGAGAATCATGAGATCATCAGAGGTGCGCCCGCTCAACAGATATCGGAGGAGACCGCTCAAGACTGGAGTGTACCTCGTGGTGCGCAGCTGCCCGGACATTATAGAAACACACCAGGTATGCCACAGCGAGACGCAACACAGCAGCAGCCCAAAACAAGGAGAAGATGAGCAGCGTTCACCCCCCCCCCCCCTCCCCGGCACATCAAGCTAGACAACTGGAGTGAGTGAGTGAGGGACGAGTGAAAGAGCTGTGGCCCATTGAAAGGGTGCAGGCTGTGAACAACTAGCAATCAGGCCTATGGAGAACTTAAGACACTCAGCGGGGAGTTACTCTAGGGCCCAGCCTCACACCAGACCAGAAATAACGGCTGAATTCCACCGCCGGCACCTACGTGACTTTTAGGGAACACAGTGCAAGAAGAACGAGGGCGCTGGTAACTGAGAGACCTAAAGTCAACACACAGAGGCTGGAAAGTACACTACGATGGAAAAGGCGGACAAACTGCAGTTCAAGCTGCAATTCGAACTGCGCAAGCTGTCTCGATTGAGGAATGCTTCCATCCCAGAGTCGGAGGGACCGCCAGAAGCGGAGGAAACAAACATGCTAGTAGAGCCGGATGTCAAGCAAATATTGAGTGCAATGCAATAGAGCCTTAGGAGCATAGATAATAAAATAGACACCATTACCTTCAGGATGGATAGAATGGCTGACCGCATAGATAAATATTGCAATAGATTGGATACGGTAGAACAAAGAGTGTCAAATGTTGAAGGCACAATGCAAGCAGAAGTGGAGGGTCACAAACAAAGCAACTGACAAGCTCCTTCAGTCACTCCAAGCAAGGCAGATGATTTAGAGGCCAGGTCACGCAGGAATAATATCAGAATCTTCTGAATAGCAGAGTCGATAAGCATTAGTAACATGGAGCTTTATGTGGAGCGTAGACTGGTGAATCGCCTAGATAGGAACAATTTTTCTAACACGATCATGGTAGAGCGAGCACGTAGCTCGCTAGTGCTGCGCCCAGCTCCAGGAGCAGCCCCGAGACCAATCATAGCGAGCTCCTAAATTATAGAGACCGGGACACGGCCTTGCGGAAATCGAGAGAGCTGGGAACACTTTGGATGGAAGGAATGGAGATCTCGCTGTTTCCTGACTTCAGTTTCTACTGGCAAAAAAGAGACTGCAGGAACTCAACATTGTGTACAGTATGCAATACCCGGCGAAGTTGCGGATACAATCGGAAGGTAGATCCCATTACTTTACAGATCATCAGAAGGCATTAAAATATGCAAAGCAGCTGGAAAAGGATAAAGGCAGGCAAGATTCCGCAAAAGCTACACTGGAAGAGGACAACAGTACGCAAGCCTCAGGAGAATGATGAGACCTACGAACAAGGTGATAAAAAGGCATGGTTTACTGATCCAAGTTAACGCTGGCACTAACCTTCGTGGTTGAGAGAGCAAGGGGCTGGGAACACTGATGCTCCCCAGCGGCGTGGTAGGAAAGTCCTATTATTTGGGGGAAGTGTATAAACCTGATAGAACTTGGACAGCACCAGAGACCATAAGACACAGAATCTATGAAGGGTATGGTGAGGTATTGGACACAAATGTTAAGTTGCTCTGCTTGAAGGGTGTGGTGGTTACACGTAGGAGCCGGAAACATCTGCCCCCCAGTGTACTTCACTAAAAACAATGGCATTGTTTTTTTTTTAATGAGAAGGAAATGTTCTGAGGGTGAGGGGACACTGAAAGATATGCCAGTTGGGGTTTCACTTAGCGTGGGTGGGAATTTTGGGGCAGATATTGTTGTTGTGTTAAAAAAGAAAGAAAACAGGGGGACGAGTCCAGGAACTGGTTGGCATTGTATCACAGTTTGAAACGTGGAAAGATCACTGACACAGGCACAAATACAGGGAGCGATAGAGTAGACCTGCAACTTCGACTATTCACATGGAATATTAGAGGGTTAAACAACGATAGAAAGGTGAGGAAGGTGATAGCGTACCTTAAGAGGCACAACGTGGATATAGCGATTCTGCAGTGAACGAACCTGCAACCAGACAGGAAAGCTCGTATACTCAATAAAATGCAGGGGCAGTGCTTTACTGCCAGCTATACCTCGCATGCTAGAGGAGTTTTGATATGGGTGGGGCGCAAATCCGGGGTGACAATCACAGGACTACACAAAGACTCAGGGGGTAGATATGTAATAGCACAATGCAGAAAAGAAGATCTGAAGCTCCTGCTTATCAGAGTGTACTGCCCGAATTACGACGATCCTCAGTTCTATTAGAATGTGGAAACTAGAGTACATCAATGGGCGAGTATGCCACAGATATGGGGACGCGATTTTGTTTGTATACTCGACCCCACAGTGGATCGATCTAAAGAACGACTGAGGCAACCTCCACAGCAGCCAATGCAATACTGGATATGATACAGAAGGAGAAACTTGCATATATCTGGAGACAAAGGTCTGCAGGTAGGACAGGGTATACACATTATTCAGCAGTGCATGACACACATACCTGTATAGGCTATTGGATGATATCCAATGAACTGAAAGTGAGAGTTGCGGATTGCGAACACCTCCCTAGAACATATTCAGGCCACTCCCCAGTACGACTTACTCTTACATATGCGGCACCTAGAATACCAGCTTTTACATGGAGGTTCCCACCATACTCTATTAGACACAGTTTTTAAAGAAGAATTGCAACAGACTATGTAAGAAGGTTTTATAAAAAACATAGATTCAGTTGACAAATGTACTAGAGTGTGGGAGACATTTAAAGTCTATGTAACAGGAATAGTAATTTCCAAGCATGCAGGAGTATTGCGTGATATTAGAAAAGGCTACAAGCATTGGAGGAGATAGCAATGTTGGAGGGAGAACTGCAAGCAGTAGGAGGCATGCAAAAGAGGGCTGAAATTAAACATAAGCTTGAAGAATTTAAGTAGTTGGCTAACGATGAGATTAAGCATATGGAGAAGTATGCAACTACGAGGGCTTATGGGGAGAGAGACAGAGCTGGAGCGACACTAGCTATCATTCTAAGAGCCTCAAGGACGGCAGATCTCATTACAGAGATCATAAACGACGAAGGGGACGCCCTGAATACCCCTGATCAGATTGTACAACAGTTCCGTAAGTACTATAAAAAGTTATATAGTTCTCAAATACAACATGATGAGGACACTGTGGCTTACTACCTTACACACCTTAAGATGCCATGGCTAACCCCTGAACACAGGGAGCACCAAATGGCGCCCCTAACACTGACTGGAATTTACACAGCATTGAAGGGTATGCCAGCTGAAACGCACCTGGCGCTGATAGGTTAACAGTCGCATTTTATGAGTCATACCAAGAATTGCTAGCTCCGCACCTTAAAATGTTATTGAAAAGATGGCTGAGAATGGGGTAATGCCCCCTTAATCACAGTGCTAAAACTAGGTACACCAATGACACAGTACTCGTCCTACAGACCACTAACCCTACTTAATGTAGATGCCAAAATGTATGAAAGAATTCTGGCAAACAGATTGGTGCCTCTACTGCCAGGTATAGTAGGCCCAGAGCAGGCTGGCTTTGTTCAGAGCCAGAATCTATCCTCTAATTTGTGCACATTATTTTGATTCTTGCAGCGGCTAAACCCAGAGATTAAGGCCGCAGCGGTATTCTTCGATGCCGAGAAGGCATTTGACTCAGTGGAGTGGAGATGCATATTGGCAGTACTCCGCAAAATACATGTAGGGGAAATATTTATGAGGCTAATCCCAACACTATACACAGTGCCGACTGCTAGAGTATGTATCGGACAGACAGTTTCAGGCGCCTTTAGCGTTTCCAGAGGCACTAGACAGGGTTACCTCGAGTCCCTGCTATTGTACACAGTGGTAGTAGAGCCACTTGCATGCGCTTTACGGGAGTATCACAGTCACAGAGGACTTTGTTTCCCAGGTAATAGACTAATTATATCAGCCTATGCTGACAATACCCATTTATATGTAAATAAACCAAACACAGATCTTACCCTAATACTCAATCAGGTAGTTCAATTTAGAGGGACTTTTATTTATTTTCCAAAACATACCAATATCTCTCAAACAGACTGTGTTCAAACAAACGCAGGCTCTTCTGGTGAGGTTGGGTGGAAAACAAGCAAGAGTCAAGTGGGACTCACTGACTTAACCGTATGACTTAACCGTATTATCTGGGAAGCCTCAACGCTCCTGACCTAGAGATGTATTATAGGGCAGCCCAGAGCCCGTTTGCCCATTACTTGATTCATGGACCACAGGATACACCCAACCCACACCTGGAGAGAGAGGCAGCAAGCCCAAGGACGCTGCCGCAGACACTGTTTCACAACCCATCCCGACAGCGGGGAGTCTTTGACTCTATAACAACTACATGTTATAGGAAACAGTGGTCCCTATTCAGGGAGAATACAGCACAGGCATGGTACGCACTCCTGAAAAGTCAGAATGGGGTGCTGCTGTACTCTCCGCGCATGCCACTACATTGGTGCATGTGGTTCCACCAGGGACAGGAAGGAGGGGCAAGAAAGGCATTACGCACCGTTGGGATCAACACGATGGGAGATTTTTTAATAGAAGGGGAGCTAGACAATCTGGAGGGAGTACAGGAAATACACCCTAACATGAATCTGTTCGCTAAATACCACTATCACAGGGCTAAGCACACATGACAGGAACTACTGGGGAAAGAGCTAAAGGAGCCACAAGAAATGGGAGCCCTTTCTACGATTACACAGTCAGAAACACAGGTGAATTAATCACAACATTTTATACAAGCTCGTAGGAGGCACGCAGGCCACTAATGCTGAAGGTGAGAATAGATTGGCAGCATCATCTAGGGGAACCTATACATTATAAAGATTGGCAATATTGTTGTGCCAACACTAAACCGATTTCCCTGAACGGGCGACACAGGCTTATACATCTTAAATATTTGCACCAAGTCTATTACACTCCAGAGAAGCAGCACAGATTCGGGCTGCGTGAGGACTCAAGATGCGGGCGGTACCTGGAGGACAAAGCAGGATTCTTACATCTAGCCTGTTTATGCCCTGGGATAATAGAGTACTGGGTTAAAATATTTTAGGAACTAAGTATTAGCACAGGAATAACCATAGAACTGGACCCATAAATGGCACTATTCGGTTACGACTTGGGGATTGAAAAACCCATCAGACCTCTGGTGGCTATTGGCCTACTACTAGCAAAATCTCTATCTCTTCCCAATTGAAAGTTATACTTGTAAGTTGTTACTGGGCATCTCCAATGATAACCTATGGGAGAGATAGTCCTTGCAATATTGAAAAACGAAATTGGCAGTATTTCACTATCAGGACATGTAAAACACCTCAGTATGTGCACTACCTTTCACATACTCTGCACCCTACCCATGGGGCCAACTTTGGCCTACCTTGAGGGAGCCTTAGATGTAGAAAAAGGGAAGGGTTGGGCCTGGAAAGTGGGTGCACTTGCCAAGTAGATATGGCAGTTTAAAACTGCACTGACAGGCATTGCAGTAGCAGGCTTGAGACATGGTTACAATGATACTCATGTGGGTGGCACAATCAGTGCTGCAGGCCCACGAGTAGCATTTTGATTTACAGGCCCTGAGCACACACAGTGCACTTTACTAGGGACTTACCAGTAAATAAAATATATCAATCTTGGATAACTAATCATAATTACAAATTACACACAGAGAATATGCTTTTTAGCACTGATTAGCAGTGGTAAAGAGCCCAGAGTCCTAAAGCCAACAAAGACCGGAGTAAATAGGAGGAAGAAGGCAAAAAGTGTCGGGATAACTCTGTTAAAAGAGCAGAGTCCAGCAATCCTTTTTCCTGATTTTACTTCTTTCCTCAGCCATTCTCGCTATCAGCTTTTCCAGCTGTCTCATTTACTCTCTCTCTCTCTCTTGGTCTGTCTCTCTCTTTATCTTTTCCTGTTTTCTAGAAGTTCCTACATGCTGCACTTTTCTTCCTTTGTCTTTCCCTGGCACCTTCTGCTTTATTAAACTCTTTAATAAATTTAGCAGTATTTATCTCTTGAGTCATTCTTCTTCAATTGCAGTCCTTGTCACCTCAGTTAATCCACCCTACCCACTTAGATAACTTGTTTCCTTCAGTCAAGGGCCTGGTGTGTTAGCATTTTTCTTGAAAGTAAGACTCTGACTCTCTATTTTCCCATCAGGAGGTATGTGAAGCTGCAGAGGATACAATTTTAGATCTCATTGATTATAGTCATCGAAAAGTGGCCATGCTGGCAGCTCGTAGCATCAATGGGGACACTCCAAAACACGGCAGACTCATACCAGAAGATCTTAGCAATAAATCAAGCTTGCAGGTATGTAAACATACAGAGTGGAACTGAATTAGAATTGGGTGGGAGAAGAAAAACGAAAGGAAAGGGAACAATTAGCAAAAGCTGTATTGATAAACTGAGAAACCTGAGGTGTGAATTTAAATTTGCGTTACTTCCTCCAAATACTGCCTTCAGGAAGCCAAAAGTATTGTACTAACTATGGATGTAAAGCTAATACTTAGGGGAAAAGACACATTTTTTTTTAATTTTGTAGAACTATGGCATGCATGCAGAGGCACAGTTGAAAAATCTCTTGTTCAGTGAGTCAAAGTTTGGAAAGCCATTCATATGGGAGCTGGGCAAATGTTGCTTCAGATACCGTAGGATAGAGGTTGCCTTTCCTAATGTGGGGTAAATGGTACTGCTCCAAATGTTAAAGATTTATGAACAATTTTTTTTTGATTAGTTTAAAAAAAAAAAATTATTTATGTGTTTTATAGAGCGCAAACTTGACCCGTTAGGGTATCAGGGCAGTTTGCAGGAGAGCAAAGCAATATACAGACAGACTTCAAATCAACCAGAAACAGCTCGAGTAGTAAGGGGGAGGGGTGTCGGATACATGAGGGAAAGAAAAGCACGTATTTACAGTCTACATAACCAGTTACTCAAGACGAGATACCATATTTACAGATTACATTTACTATTATTCAAGCCAGGCCCCAAGTTTCTGATGGGGTGGCAAGGTAGTCCGAAGAGGTAGTGGACGGCCATAGTGGTGGTTGAGGTAATATTTAGCCAAGAAATGTGCCCATAAGGAAGATCTTGGCATCCTTTTTGAAGCGAGTCAGGGAGGGGATTCTTCTGATGTCGGGTAGGAGAGAGTTCTATATTCTTGGAGCAGCCCCTGAGAAGGTCCGATTGTACGTTTTTATTTTTCGAAAGCGTGCATTTTGGAGCAAGAGGTCTCTGAAAGATTGGGAATTTCTGGTTCCTCCGGAGATCACAAGTTTCTATGTCAGATAAGCAGGGGAGTTAGAGTATAAAGCTTTGTGCGTGATGCATGCTAGTTTGAGCTGTATTCTTGCCTCCAGGGCAAGTCAGTTGAGAGCTTTCAGGTGTGGGAAACTATGATCATATTTCCTTGTGCCGGTAAGTAGTCTGGCGGCCGCATTGAGGCAGGCTTTAAGAGGTGCCAGGGAGGTCTTGGGTAAACCCGAGATGGTTGAGCAGCCGTATTCCAGTCTAGAGATGACGAGTGCTTGGACTGCCATTTTTAGGTCGGGAGCATTGAGGAAGGGTTTTAATTTCCTAAGGTAGCTCAGGTGGAATCTGGCTGTTTTGGCCATTAAATTGATGTGGTCCCGCATGTTCAGGTTGCTGTTAAGGGTAATTCCCAGGGTTTAGCCGAGTTCACAATGGTCGGTGGGCAATTTAAGCCTGTGTTAACCTTAATCCATGATTGAATCTTGAGGTTGGTATTGGGAGGGGAGATCAGGAGAAATTCTGTTTTCTGTGCATTGAGTTTAAATTGATTGGATGCGAGCCATTGGACAGTGAGTTTCAGAGCTTCGCTCAGAGAGAGAATCTCTTCGAGAGAAGAGGTTTTTGATTTAGATCTGGGTGTCGTAAGCCTACATATAATAGGAGATATTAGCTGCGGGTAATACTTCAGTAAGCGGTTCTAGGTAAAGGTTGAAAAGGGTGGGGGACAGGGTTGATCCTTGAGTGACTCCAACCGTGACCCGGGATGGTGACGCTAGGTTGCCGATGGGTATGTCAAATAATCATTTCAAAGTTACAAAATCAAGAATATGGGCCTAATGGCCTAAGCATGGAATGTAATATCACATGTTTCAATATTTCATGAACAACCGTATAGGTTTTGTGTAAGGGCATAATTAGCACAAGTCGATGTTCTATGTAGACCCATGTAAACTCCATTCTGATAGATACATCTGCCAGTGGATACCTCACCTAGTGAATATCCCCATTGCGTCAGCAACATTCGGAAATTCTTTTTGTAGCTTCGCGCTGACGTGGACTTGGACGTCATAGAGACACGGCATCGCTCGCGACTCCGCTGACGTCACCAATGCCTACAATAGGCCCACGCCGGCGTGATGACATCAGTTCCCTTTTTATTTATTTATTTATTTATTTAGTATATTTGTAGAGCGCAAACCTGTCACCCAGAGGGCATCCTGGCGCTTTGATCAGGAACCATAACCTTAACCGCTCAGCCTTTTATGGAAATAGGTGGGTTTTTAGAGCTTTCCTAAAAGGTAAGTAGTCCTTGTGGCTTCTCAGAGAGAGTGGCAGGGAGTTCCAAAGTTTGGCAGCTGCGACACTAAAGGAGCGGCCACCCATCCTCACTCTGTGAAACCTCGGGACTACAAGAAGATGCGCCGAAGAAGAGCGGAGGGGTCGCGATGCAGAGTACCAAGCAAACATCTTTTGCAGAGGGACGGGGCCTAGTTGGTGAACCGCTTTAAACACAAGACACGCAGCTTTGTATTGTACCCGCAGATGAACCGGGAGCCAGTGTAGGTCTCTTAAGGCAAGAGTGGAGGAACTGGACCTAGGGCGGGAAAGAGCCAGCTTGGCGGCCATGTTTTGCACCCGCTGAAGCTTACCGGTCGTTGACGCTAACGGTTACGGGATACTCAGTAGCTTTTGGTAACTCGGTTACTGTTTTTCCTTGTTTTCTTGTTCTCTTGCCTCTTTGTCTCCCTAAAATGTCGACAAAGAAGACCGGATTTAAGCCCTGCAGGGAGTGCGGGAAGATGATGTCCATTACAGATCCGCACCAAGACTGTATTTGGTGTTTAAGCTCCGACCACGACGTGGATGGATGTTCATCGTGCTGAAAAATGAACCCAAAGGCCCTGCGAGAGAGGGAAACCAAACTTCTTGTAGCGAAGCTGAAAGCCGACAAAGGTAGGAAGACTTAAAGATCCCGCTCGAGGAGGACGAAGTCGAGGTCGAGGTCGGAGTCAAGATCTCGAGAGGCATCGGCTTCGAAGTCCTCGTCGGAACATGCTTCGAGATCGCATAAGAAGCACAAGAGAAGGAGGCATGAGTCTCGACGTCATTCAGGTGAGAAGTCGGGCTCGAAGTCGAGGTCGCCCAAAAAGGTTCGATCGAAGGTGATCCCGCCGCAAGAGAATTCGGATCGGGAAGGTGAGGCCTCCCCTTCGGAGTCACAAGTTAATTCTCCGGCTCCGGCTTCTAATCCAACTCCGACGCCTTCTCCGGCTCAAGAGGAGGAGGAGGAAGTCCCTGTGGAGGAAGAAGAATCGGCGCCTGTAGAAGAGCCGGATTCGAACCTACCTCGAGATCGGCCTGAGGGTGTTCATCCTACTTTTCCTGCACCAGGCCAGGACCCATCAGCGTTCCTGAATGCTATATATGGCGTATTCTCGAGGTCATGGTACCCCTCTGGTGCACCTTCGGGTCCCATGGGTCCACTGGCATTTAATTTGGGTGTTCCACACTCTTATGCCCCGGCACCATTCATACCATTTAAGCGAGCCCCGCCGTCGCCGTGGCAGTACCCGGCTCCGCCGAGGTCGACACCGGCACGGCCGAAGTCGACCAATACCGGCATCACCTGTTCCAAGCAGACCTTTGGAGCATCCATCTGGGCCATCGGATTCGGTACCGACGTCGGCTCCGTCGAAGTTGATGGTGGATCTGGTTGTGAGGCGTGTAAAGAAGAGGTCCAGGAGGGAAGCACAACGCCTCTTGGAGGAACGAAGGTACATCGAGTCTCATCCAGACTTGGATGAGGATTGCTTCGAAGAGCTGGCTGATGCTAGTGGCCTAGATTTTTCCCCAGAGTGGGAATTACCATCAGGTCCGGATGCGCCTTCAAAGGATGTCCAGCCATATCATGTGGTAATGAGGAAGGCAGCAGGACTTTTAGATTTGACATTATCAACTGTTGAATTTAAGTCAAATCTGCTTACGGAAGTACTCCATTCACCAAGCTCAGCAGTGGAGCCGTTACTCCCATTTAATGAGGCTTTAACTAAACCCATTATGGAGGTGTGGAAAAAGCCTCTTTCTGCACCTGCTGTTTCAAAAAGTGTGACGAGGAGATATAGGGTGGCACCGGAAGATCCTGCCTTTTTAACATCTCACCCTTCTCCTGAAAGCCTGGTAATTCAAGCTGCGTGCTCTAAGAAGTCAGTTGGTGCTTTTCCCCAGGTGCCTGGTGACAAGGAGGCCAAGAAGCAAGATCAAGTGGCCAAGAAGACATTATCTTCCGCAAGTATGGCGTTAAAGTCAACGAATGCCACTTGTCTCATGGGGAGGTATGTGCACGCACTTATGGACTCAATGCGCACGTTGATTCCTAAGATTCCGGATGACAGCAGGGGTGACTTTGAGGAGGTGTTGTCTGATACTCAAGCAGCAGCACGTCAAGTTATCCAAAGCGGTCTAGATACTGCTGATTCTGTGGCACGGATCATGTGCACTGCAGTAGCCACAAGAAGATCAGATTGGCTAAAATCCTCTGATTTTTCAGCAGACGTGCAGCCAGCACTGTTGGATCTGCCATTTGATGGAGTTGGACTCTTTGGCAAGAAGGCAGATACAGCCTTAGAGAGGTTTAAAGACAGCAGAGCAACTGCTAAATCTCTTGGTCTTCAAGTAAGAGGTTCAACAGCCAGGAAGTTCAGAGGATTTGGACACTCTTCATTTCGAACCTATAGACAAGGTCAGCAGCAGCAACAACCGCAGCAGCAGCAAAATACCTTGTATAGGTCATACAGGGAAAAGCAAAGGTCTCGTCCTCGAGGACGTCAAGCCTCTTCCTCCTCCCTCTCCCTCTCCTCCAACCCCCCAGCCACAGAAAAGCAGCCCTAGATCCGCCATTCAGGATCATGTGGGTCCGGTGGGGGGTCGGCTTACCTACTTTCTACGGGATTGGGAATCGGTTACATCAGATCTATTTGTTCTCAATCTCGTAGAAAATGGGTATGCCCTTCCCTTTCGGGAATTCCCTCCCAATTACCCTCCTTGCCAAGGTTATTGCACAGAGGAACATTTGTTACTTCTACAGGAGGAAGTACAGACTCTGTTAAGAAAGGGTGCGATAGAGGTGGTCCCAGAGCAGGAAAGTGGTCAGGGATGCTACTCCCGATATTTCCTGATCCCCAAGAAGGATGGCAGACTTCGTCCAATCTTGGATCTCAGGATCTTGAATCTCTGTCTGAAACAGGAGAAATTAAAGATGCTCACCCTTGCACAGGTTCTTCAAGCGCTGCTGGAAGAAGACAGGATGGTGTCGCTCGACTTGCAGGATGCGTATTTTCACATACCAATCCTGAAGTCGCACAGGAAGTATCTCCGTTTTACGGTGGGGTCGCAACACTTTCAGTTTGCGGTCCTTCCTTTTGGGATTACTACTGCGCCTCGAGTCTTCACCAAGGTGATGGCGGTGGTGGCAACACATCTCAGAAGGTCAGGGATCCCGGTATTCCCTTATTTGGACGACTGGCTGATCAAAGCAGAGTCGTTAGAGAAAGTGCTCCAACATCTGCAAGAGACAACCCAGTTGTTGTACCGGTTGGGTTTTTCAATAAATGTACCCAAGTCTCACCTGGTGCCCTCCCAGCGCAACCTGTTCATAGGTGCGGTACTGGACACAACTGTGTGTCGTGCATTCCCTCCTCCTCAAAGGATTCGCGACATACAAGAAATGATTCCTTTATTTTACAGTGGAGCGGTTGTTCCAGTCCTGAAGGTCCTTCGCCTGCTCGGTCTGATGGCTTCATGCATTCTGTTGGTCAACCATGCACGCTGGCACATGAGGGCGCTCCAGTGGTGTCTCCGCAGGCAGTGGTATCAACACAACGGGGATCTCAGGGAGTTAGTGAGGATCTCCAGAGAAGCTGCAGCGGATGTGTCTTGGTCGGGCGTGGAAGGCAACCTGTCTCAAGGGAAGCCTTTTCATCTGCCTCATCCGGTGGCCACAGTTATAATGGATGCATCCACTCTAGGGTGGGGTGCTCATCTAGGGGATCTGGAGGTCAAGGGTCTTTGGTCTCCAGAGGAAAGGTTGCTTCATATCAACCTTCTGGAATTGCGGGCGATACGTTTGGCACTCAAGGCCTTCCTTCCTTCCCTTCACGGTCGGTCGGTTCAAGTCCTGAGGGACAACACGACCGCGATGTGGTACATCAACAAACAGGGAGGAGTGGGGTCGCAGTGTCTCAGCAGGGAGACTCTGCGGCTGTGGTCCTGGGTTCAGGACCATCAGATTTGTCTGATGGCAAATCATCTGGCCGGGGTTCTGAACGTTCTTGCAGACAATCTCAGTCTGCAGTTCTTGGCCGACCACGAGTGGATGCTCCATCCAGAGGTAGTTCGCGACATCTTTCAGATGTGGGGAACTCCTTGGGTGGACCTGTTTGCCACTCACGAGAATGCTCACTGCCCGTCATTCTGCAGTCTCCAGTATCCGATGCAAGGACCCTTGGGATACGCATTTCAGTTGAGTTGGGGAAGTCAACTCCTTAACACCTTTCCTCCCATACCCTTGATTCCTCTGGTTCTGAGGAAGATTCGCCAAGACCGGACCCAAGTTATATTGGTCGCCCCGGATTGGCCGAGAAGGGTGTGGTATACAGATCTTCTCCACCTCTCCTCTCACCCGCCGCTCCGTCTCCCTCTCAGGGCAGACCTACTCTCTCCGATGGAGGGGCAGGTTCTACACCCCCACCTCCAGACATTACACCTTCGTGCCTGGAGATTGAACGGGGCAACCTGAATTCCTTTTCTCTCCCGCCTGATGTGGTGGATGTCATCTTATCAGCCAGGCGTGACTCCACTAAGTCCATATATTCATACAGATGGTCAAGATTTGTCGCATGGTGTTGAGAGAAATCAATTGACCCTTTGAAAGCCAATTTATCTGATGTTCTCCAGTTTGCTCTCTCTCTGGCGCGGCAAGGGCTTGCTGTTGCCACAGTTAAGGGCTATCTTTCTGCGCTGTCTGCTTTTCTCTGCTTGCCAGACCAGCCATCTCTTTTTAAGTCTCCTGTAGTGCTGAGGTTTTTGAAGGGCCTCACAAATAAGTACCCTCCTATTCCTTTTATTGTGCCTCAGTGGGACTTAAATCTTGTCTTGACCTTTTTGATGGGTGCTCCCTTTGAGCCTCTTCACAAATGTCCTATGAGGCTCTTGACTCTAAAGACAGTCTTCCTCGTTGCAATAACCTCAGCAAGGAGAGTA
The DNA here is from genome assembly GCF_964263255.1 of Lissotriton vulgaris. Taxonomy (NCBI): domain Eukaryota; kingdom Metazoa; phylum Chordata; class Amphibia; order Caudata; family Salamandridae; genus Lissotriton; species Lissotriton vulgaris. The sequence continues at coordinate 980,891,408 of NC_141697.1, forward strand.
AGTGAGCTTCAAGCTCTAAGTTCCAAGCCCCCATTCTTGACCATTCATGCTGATCGAATGGTTCTTAGGACCAGGGCTGTTTTTCTCCCTAAGGTGGTGACTCCTTTCCACCTTGGTCAATCCATTACCCTTCCTACCTTTTATCCTCTCCCTCACCCTTCCAAGGAGGAGGAGAGACTGCATCGGCTAGACCCTAAGAGGGCTGTAAGCTTCTATATGGACAGAACGAAAGACTGTCGTTTGGATGACCAGCTCTTCATTGGTTTTGCTGGTTGTAAAAAAGGAAGAGCGGTCCATAAAAGAACATTATCAAGATGGATCGTCCTCTGTATTAAGATCTGCAACTCTTTGGCCGGTAAGGAACCACCAGAGGGTATACGGGCTCATTCTACAAGGGCTAAGTCGTCAACCTCAGCATTGGCTAGAGGTGTGCCTGTAGAGTATATTTTCAGAACCGCGACTTGGACCTCCCTCCACACTTCCGCGAAGCATTACTGCTTAGATACCGAAGTGAGGAGGGAGGGTCACTTTGCGCGCTCAGTTCTCCAGGACTTCCTGGTTTAGAAGAGTGGACACCCTCCTCCGGGAGTGGGGACTGCTGTGGGTCTCTATTCACAAGGTGAGGATTCCACTGGCAGATGTATCTATCAGAAGAAAAAGTTACTTACCTTCGGTAACGCTTTTTCTGGTAGATACAGTATCTGCCTGTGGATTCCTCACTGAACCGCCCGCCTCCCCGCCTTCTATACCAGAATTACTGTAATGTTTTTACTTCATGGTCAAGAAAATGTGTTATTTAAAATGTTTTCTGCATTTGCTTCACACTGTGTGTGTTACCTTGACTATTGGGTACTGTGTATACTGTGTATATATCTACTGTCATTGGTCCGTCCGTGTGCCTCGAGGGCACGGAAAAAAGGGCGTAACTGATGTCACCACGCCGGCGTGGGCCTATTGTAGGCGTCGGTAACGTCAGCGGAGTCGCGAGCCGTGTCTTTATGACGTCCAAGTCCACGTCGGCGGGAAGCTACAAAAAGAATTTCCGAATGTTGCTGACGCAAGGGGGATATTCACAAGGTGAGGAATCCACAGGCAGATACTGTATCTACCAGAAAAAGCGTTACCGAAGGTAAGTAACTTGTTCTTCTACATCATTAACATGTCACTCATCATGCTCTGTAAGCGGAGCGTTAAGGCCGGAGTTGGAATACAGGTAAGGTTAAGGCTTGAAATGTTTTAAACTAATTGAAAATATTAAAAGTTAGAATTAGTATTAATGTAATTGATAAACTGATAAAAAGCTCTGATTTAATACACATAAATAATGTTTAATTTAGAGTTAATATCACAGCAAGAATAAAGACCTAGTAATTATAAAGGTGATTAAAGAAATTTAATATTAGGGAAGGTATATGCTAAATCAAGGATAATTAAAGGATACCCATTAATGAACATAAAATAAAAGATACAATTACAGTTTAAAAAATGTCTTAAACAATATTACAAACTTTAATAAAAAAATTAAGGTAATACTATGGTCGATGTGGTGGGATTGGTATAGCGGAAAACAAAAAAAATGTACTAGAACAAAGTGGTGATTTTTGATGTAAGGCCTTGATGTAGCGATATGTCAATGAACTGGTTGTAGATGCAGTAGCGTACGAGATGGCCTCCTGCCAACAGACAATGTGAAAGGCAGCTCCATAAGAAGAATTACAACTTCTTTTCTAGTGCCCAGCCTGACCACAATAACCTTTAAAATATCAAACTTTTCTATTATAATTCTCCAACCACCTCAGTTACCCGCCTAAATTCTTGAGGATATTTCGGGATTTATTATTTGTGATAGTAGTAAAATACTTATATCTTTTTACGAAGGTTGATCTAGGTTAGGAGCAAACAAGAAATCATGATAGGTAGGCAGGAAACAATCTAATGTTTTTCTGACAAGCGTCTATATTTTGACTTTTCCTTTAGGAGCTGGAGCAGCAGGCCTATGCGCTAGAATTTGATATCTCATTGAAGGCTCTTTCAGTTCTCCGATACATCACTGATCACATAGACAGGTGAGCTACAGTACTTTGGGTGATCTTTTGAAATTTCTGATTCTTTTACCCATAGTCTGATGTCTGGTTTATATTTTCTAAATGGGTCAGAAATTACAAATATGGCCTTGCTTTGTATTAATAGCACAGTAAAATTGAATTCTGAATATATTTGCATCTCCAAGGCAATGGCAACATTCTGATTCAAGAACTGTGTTTCTCTACCTGGAATTACCATATAGACTTAGGCATTCGAGACACTTTATACCTTCATGTGTTAAGGGAATGTGATGCCCATCACCCACTATTGTGACTTATTCAACTTAGAGAGACTGTAGTCACATTGTCCCCAGTGTCAGAAATGGCTACCACTGATCCTAGTCTACAGCACATACTGCAGTGGAGTGATGCAGAATCCCATGTATGTCTTTAGTTTGGCACTCCCCATCTGATATCAGGATGTAAGGTGGGAGACTTTTTGCTATTGGTTGATAACACCAATTATCTGTATCATAAATACAAGGGGCTTATTTATTTGCAATGAGCTTTCAAAAACAATCATTTATTATTGCTCTACTTAGATTTCTGTGCAGCTCTTTATCCTACCTACGTGGGTCCACCTCTCAAGCATGTCACCTACTTTAATTACTGTCCTTAGACTATACTTGCGGTCAGTGGAGGAATCTTGCACCACTTTACAAATGTGGTTTAGTCCATCCATGTGATAGTTTAATAATTTGTAATTGGACAATATAGCTTGAGAAAGTTCTTGTCACTCAATGTAGTCAAAACCTTAGTTTCTTTAATCCCACTTCTGTAGAAAGGAATTTCCTTACATACAGAGAAAAAAGGAGGGAAAAGGGCTAAAGTTGTCTGTGGATAGACCTTCAACCAAAAAGTGTCTTAACCTTTGACATTGTGCTGTTTATATTTTAAAGAACATTGCATTGGACCAGTGGGAACTATCATGATCCATTGCAGCTCTGAATCCATGAACCTAGTATAATGCATGTGAATCTTTTCTTCAGGTCTTTCTCAGGGTCAAGTGACGATGTTAACTATGAGTAGACCCTGATGAAGCGACAAATGGTAAACAGTTAGCTCAGTTGTAAAACATACGTTGACCAATTTAGCTCTTAAAATCAATTCTTTATTTTTACGTTCATTATCCATTTCAAATTTAGAATTACAATTTATTGAACCTCAACTTATTGATCTCAACCAGTTGTACTTTATAAAATTAAACTTGTTGTCTTATATGTTCCTTTATTCTTCTATGGCCACAGTCACATATTTACTATTGCTATTTTCAATATATTTTGTGTGTCAATATTTTTTTCTCATTCGTATTCAACACCAGTCTCTTTAAAGGCATCCACAAGGTTCTTTCCACCTGTTAAGAATGCTTCTGTGGTGAAACTAACTTTCAACAGTTGTTGAGGTCAAATCCCTTTCCAGTTTACAGTTTTTAAAATCTCTTTATTACGCAAGATCTCAGTATACCACAAAATAAGAGCATTAAATGTATAACTTGCTGTACAAGTACACTTTGAAATCATCTCCTAAAAATCAAAAATCAAATATTCACACCCGCCTCTAAGAAAGCAAGAAAGAATGGGCAAAGAGAGCATGGACACTGAAGATAGGTTATAGAAGAAAAACACAAATAGAGTACACCGATATTCCTCCGATAAATAAAGGATGAATCTTCACACAGTACTCAGTTCAAACTTTGTCAAAGTTATGCTTTATCTGTCAGATGGCTCCAAGCTTAGCTCCCACCTCTGCCTTTTACTTGGCAACATTTCCTACTTTATACTCTAAAATTCATCTGTATTCCCCTGCCAACTCTGATCAGGAAAGAAGGTATTTGTGTCTTCTGAATGATAAATCCCTCTGTGCCGCAACAGCTGTGGTTTCTGTCTCTATGTGAAGAATGTATCAGTTCAATAGTCACAGTTCCAGCACCAGAGTTGATTGTGTCAAATTCTTGGAAATTTTACGTACTTCCAGGGAGTCAGCAATCTGGCTGGTTTGACTTCACTCAGAAATCAACAGAGTATTAGGGTGATTACCTCTGAAGTGGAGTGGCGGGAGTAAAACTCTAACCTTTACCTTCCTTGCAAGGTAATTAAAGTGATCGCCTTATCGCTCCAACTTTAGCACGGGGGTTATATTTCTGGTCTTAAATTCCTTAAGTCACTAACCACCTACCATTGAGATCTTACACACTCCTCCACAGTAGTGTGTATGTGTGTGTGTGTGTGTGTGTATGGTTGTGTGTTTGTGTGTGTGTGTGTATATATATATAAATATATATAAATATATGTGTGTGTGTGTGTGTGCATGTTTATATATGTATATATATATATATATATATATATATATATATATATATATATATATATATATATATATATATATATATATATATATATATATAGCAGGCAAAGCACGAAGACTGAAATCTGGAGCCCCAGACCCAGAAAACGACACGAGTCCCAAAGTAAAGGCAAGTTCTTTTTATTTTCTTAAGGCAGAGGCAGCATACGAGACTGACGCGTTTCGGGCAGTTGCCCTTGTTCACAGTCATATATTGATATATCCAATTACCACTCCGGTGCTAGGCCCACCATAAGGAGAAATACGGACACTGGAATTGCTGTTCTCACTGCTGGCAACAGTGACTTTTATTTAAACCAGGTGCGCAAAAGTCAGGCAGGATGACGCGTTTCGGCTAACGCAGTAACCTTGTTCACATACCTGCACTGCTCAAACAAATGCATTTAAATACACAGGTGCAAAGTAACCACGTGACTTGAGAACTACACACACCATGGAAAGTGAAAACATACTGCATATCAAAAAAGACTACAAAAAGGAAAGAAATAAACCTTTGTTTTGTAAATTGCGGTTCAAATACTTTAAAATCGCTGTTTGCTCATTACTCATTAGTTTATATTTTTCGTAAAGCATGGTAGTTATCTTTGCATAATTAATACAATGTACAAATACACATTTAAGCTGTCAGGGTAATTAACACTATAACATCTATATTGATATATATGTATATTTTATGTTTAGGTTACTTATATATATGTGTGTGTGTGTATATATATATATATATATATATATATATATATATATATATATATATATATATATATATATATGCTTACACTTTCCGCGGCTCGTTTTGCGGGGGAAACCTCCCATAGTCTGGTGGCTCGTTGTTGCTGGCAGAGCCCCGCCAGGTAATTTTCTTCCAACAATTCAAAATTTCAACGCACTCTCAGAAGTAGGATTAAACAAAGTGTTGTTTATTGCTGTTACGCGTTTCGGAAGCCCTTGCTTCCTTGCTCACACAACAATCCCTCAGCATTCCACCATTTACATATACAATTAGTGCTTGCTATAGAAACAGGACTGCACAGTTCATTTTGGCTGACATCTTAGAGTGTGTGCATAATGCTATTTTCCACACCATGTCTCACTTTTTTTTCTGCAAGAAGTCTTGATTCATATAAAGTAATTTTCATTTTATATTTGTGTTACTTTTTTTCGCCATAGTGGCTATATGTGTGCTAGTTTGTCTCATTCCCTCTTTTTTCGCCTAGTGGCTTGATAAGGGTCCAATGTCTCTGGGGAGTGCTTACTAAAAACATAAGTGACAAAAACGTGAACTTAAGTGAATAATTCATTACATTACTGAGTGACATTATCTTCTACTCTATTCTGTTGTGACTTCATCCAGGTGACAGGTTCAAATTGCTTGTGACGTGCACGTGATTCCTACTCTGAGCGCCTTGATTCTACCTGTTTGAGTAAAACAAACGTATAGTTACAATTGTACTACAAACATGATTAAAACAACATATGTACATTTTCAAGCTTTCTTTTCATTACAATTCTTAAAATTATCCTGAATCATTTCATTTCATTTTCTAGTTTTTCTAGTTTTCACCTGGTACAGTTTGCTCATTTCATCCACATATTTATGAGTCATATCAATCATATAAATGTACTGCTAGCTCTTCATGGTCATTGTGTCCATTGGGCTGTCTCGTTTCTAACTCTTTCTATATGTGATGGCTGGTCTCGTACTTAGTTTGTGGCCAATAATGGGATCACTTTTTAAAATGTTCCAGTTCTTTGCAATTATTTTTCTAACATTCTGAGACCCTTTGTTATAGGTTAGGATTACTCTGGTGGTGTCATCCTCCTTGCTATCAAGTTCCATTGGTATTAAGGTACTTTCCCTTGTTACGTTCTCCATTTTCGATAAGGCCCTATCCAGGACCCATTGAGGATAACCCCTTTCTCCGAATCTCTGTATCATATTTTTTTTTTTTTTTAATCTGATACAGAGATTCGGAGAAAGGGGTTATCCTCAATGTGACCAGCCATCACATATAGAAAGAGTCGGAGCCTTAGAGATATAATCACTAAGGGGGACATCACAAACTACAAGGATAGAAATCAACATAACCTTGAAGGTTTCTTCCCTTGCGGGCAATGTAGAGCTTGCAAATACAGTCCAATGAGAAAAAACTTTGAGATACCTCATTGTACAAACAGGAGAAAGATATGCCAATTCTTGACATGCAGCTCAACACATGTAATATATGTACTTGAGTGTCCGTGTAAGAAAAGGTATGTAGGCAGTACCACAGTGATGGCCAAAAATAAGAGTAATGCAGCATCTAAGGGCGATCACAAATAAGGACTCCCAGTAGCCTGTAGCAAGACATTTTGCCCAGCACCACAAAGCAAATTGCAACCTATTAATGTACTTTGCAATAGAACAGGTGAATGTGAACCTGAGAGGGGGAAACAGGGAGATACAACTGAGGAAGAGGGAATCCAAATGGATCCTTGAGTTAGAAACGAGACAGCCCAATGGACACAACGACCATGAAGAGCTAGCAGTACATTTATATGATTGATATGACTCATAAATATGTGGATGAAATGAGCAAACTGTACCAGGTGAAAACTAGAAAAACTAGAAAATGAAATGAAATGATTCAGGATAATTTTAAGAATTGTAATGAAAAGAAAGCTTGAAAATGTACATATGTTGTTTTAATCATGTTTGTAGTACAATTGTAACTATACGTTTGTTTTACTCAAACAGGTAGAATCAAGGCGCTCAGAGTAGGAATCACGTGCACGTCACGAGCAATTTGAACTTGTCACCTGGATGAAGTCACAACAGAATAGAGTAGAAGATAACGTCACTCAGTAATGTAATGAATTATTCACTTAAGTTCACGTCTTTGTCACTTATGTTTTTAGTAAGCACTCCCCAGAGACATTGGACCCTTATCAAGCCACTAGGCGAAAAAAGAGGGAATGAGACAAACTAGCACACATATAGCCACTATGGCGAAAAAAAGTAACACAAATATAAAATGAAAATTACTTTATATGAATCAAGACTTCTTGCAGAAAAAAGTGAGACATGGTGTGGAAAATAGCATTATGCACACACTCTAAGATGTCAGCCAAAATGAACTGTGCAGTCCTGTTTCTATAGCAAGCACTAATTGTATTTGTAAATGGTGGAATGCTTAGGGATTGTTGTGTGAGCAAGGAAGCAAGGGCTTCCGAAACGCGTAACAGCAATAAACAGCACTTTGTTTAATCCTACTTCTGAGAGTGCGTTGAAATTTTGAATTGTTGGAAATATATATATATATATATATATATATATATATATATATATATATATATATATATATATATATACTAGCAGCCCGTCCCGACGTTGTCCGGGTCAGTATTGTAAATGTTGTTGTGTTGTTAATGAATAAGAAGACATTTATTTTAATATTTTGTGATAAACAACATTTTGTGTTTCATTAGAATTGGGATTTAGAGTAAATTGATTTTCTACATTCCCTTTCCGAGAGAGTCCAACATATAACTGCCCATGAGTGAAGCAGGCTTCTCTTAAGTCTATGCCTATAACTTTTTATGTTTGGCCTTGTGATTTGTTAATAGTGAAAATGGTGCCTTTTAGCAGCCCATTCTTCACGTTGCAAACGGTGACTTTCAGAAGGGCATTGGTCAGAGTGTTTGTTTGTGTTCGCCGGTATTGGTGGTACTGTAAGTGCGTTTTTAATCCCGTGTATGTTTTTGGTTGTGTTGTAACGTCCGTGTGCCCAATTTGTTCACCTTCAAAACGGTGACTTTTGGAAGCCCATTCTTCCCCTTGCAAACAGTGAGTTTGTGAATGGCATTCGTCTGAGTCTTCCTTTCTGTGCGCCCGTCTTTTTGTTAGTGTCAGTGCTTTTTTCGTTCATTTCGCGGAAGCAGTGAAAGCTTTTTAATGCGTGTATTCAGTTTTAGTGAAGGCCATTCGTGTGAGTGTCCCCCCGACTTTGTCCACCATTGAAACGTTCATTCGCTTGTGCCCTGAGCCGCGCCTCTTTCCGAGTGTAAGTAATTCTTGTAACGTGTTCTAAATATTGTGCGGAAGCAGTGCAAGAGTTGTGTTGCGTGATTGGTGAGTTGTCCAAGGCGCGCCCCTTTGTGTGATGTAAACTGCGCCCCGTACATGATGTCAGCAAATGCTGTGTGAGGCACTGAATTGTGTGGCTTTCAAATACGCTGCACTGCTATTTGTACGGATGTCTCCGGTTTTACCTTACTGTTCTTCTGGTGTTAACGCTGTGGCTTCATTCCGTGATTTGCAGTAATGTTTTTAACGTTTTAATATTCCCCGCAAGGCCTGCCAAACGAATGTGGCGTGATTGGTCGGCTGAACAAGGCGTGCCCCTTTCTGTGCTCGAAGCCGCGCCCCGTCCATGATGTCAGCCACGGTAACGCCCATGTGTAATGCTGTGTGTGCGAGTGAAGCGAGTGAATATTGCGTGTTTGAACAACGTTGCATTTCCATAAAAACGCTGTAATAATGTGTTCTCGTACTGTTGGCTATGTGAACTGGTTTCTTTGAACGCTGTGAACGACGCCCACATTGCAGCAGTGTGAAGTTGCCTGCCACTCTGACACTGTTAACGCCCACATCCTGCCCCTGTTAGCGCCCACTTTTTCTCACATGTCAACGCCCCCAAGGGACTACTTTACGACTGAGGGCGCCCCTCCTTTCAAATGTATATGGGGTCCATCTATATAACCTATGTCCATCTCCTGGTCCTCCCCTTTCCAACGCTGTATTGGGTGTTGAGATTGGTGGTGTAGTTTTCGAGTTTACCCGGCTCAAAGGACACAGTTCTCTCTTTATAATAGTAGTATAGATAACAGCACATATCGACTCGATGAGGTCGACAAAACGGCAAGCACGCTGGTATCCGATTTTGTTAAATATTTTATTGCAAACCCCCCTCACCCCAGACACAAAAAATATATATATATAAATATATTTATGTTTATTTATTTATTTATATGAATATGTGTGTATATTTTATATTTTGGGGGGAAGACCCCAAAGCCCCTCTTTTATAATCACAGCTCAATACCCACCCCTAAACTCTATAAAAATAACCTTACCACTCAATAACCTTACCCACCCTGAAACCATAAAAACACCTTTACCACCCAATACCCTTACCCACCCATAAACCCTAAAACGTTATTACCACCCAAAACCCTGACTATCCCCAAACCCTAAGAATATGCTTACCGCCTTATACCCCACCCATACTACCCAATACCCTTACTCACCCGTAAACCCCCAAAACACCCTTACCACTCACTACCTTTACCCACCTCTAAACCCTAAAGACTCCCTTACCACCCAATGCCCCATACCCACCCCTAAACCCTTCCACCTTATACCCCTAACCATACCACTCAATACCCTTACACACCCCTAAACCCTAATAACACCCTTACCACCCAATACCCTTACACACCCCTAAACCCTAAAAACACCCTTACCACCAAATACCTAGCCACTCCTAAATCCTAAAAAGACCCTTACCACCCTATACCCCTACCCACACCACCCATTACCCAAACCCACCCCTAAATCCTAAAAATATCCTTCTCTCCCTATACCCTTACCCACCCCTAAACGCTACTATACCTTTACAACCCTAAACCCCGACCCTAAACCCTGACCCAGCTCTAAACCCTTAGTGGGTGTGCGTGTATGTATGTATGTGTATATATATATATATTACCTACTGGCGTGTCGCCAGTAGGTATATATAGTTAGGATTTTTTCCCTATGGGATTTTTTAAAATTCTATGTCTAATAACTTTGGCGTTTGTGGACAGAATCGGCTGAAATTTTCAGGAAAATGGCACATTTTGTTTCTGAGCAGCCCCTAAAAATTTGGGGAGATTTCCTCAAGGGGGGGCCGAGAAAAAAGGGGGGTCCCAAAACGCGTTTTCCCCATGTTAATTTCCATAGGGCGGTTGGCCTCACTTTTAGCTCGAACGGCTGAATGGATTTGCACGAAACTTGGCAAAATTGTAGGGACTGTTAGCCCGATGTGCCTTTGCTAGGTCTCAATATATGTGCTCCAGTGGATTTTGAGAAATTAACGTTCAAAACAAGATATATATCTGTAACAGCGCTCCGGGCTGCGCTCCGGTCCGCTTACTTTTCGCGAAACGGAACTTTGCGATGCGAAGCTGATTGGCTCCCCGGTGTCTGTCAACATTCTAAACAGTCCGGAGCGGCCGCCATCTTATCTCTCGGTAGGATCGAGAGAGAAGAAGAGGTGAAAAACGAAGGGGGAATTTAATGAAAGGGGGCAAGGTATACTCCTCTTGACCCCCTAGGAATGTTGTTGGGGTTATTAAAGGGTCCCGTGGGGAAAATAAAAAAAAATATATTTTTCACGGTAGAAGCGCTTCCCGGGCCGCGAACTGGGCCGCAAACTGGTAGCGAAACGGGAATTCGCCATTTTGTGCTTCGTTTTAATTAAATTACTAGGTATAAGGGGGTGCGGGAGACGTATCCTAATCCCTTATGTTTTCTGAGGGTGGCTGAGGAGGCTCATATATGTTGATATATGTCTTCCAGCGGCTGTGCGTGCGCCATCTTGTCTCTCGGTAGGATCGAGAGAGAAGAAGAGGTGAAAAACGAAGGGGGAATTTAATGAAAGGGGGCAAGGTATTCCCCTCTTGACCCCCTAGGAATGATGTTGGGGTTATTAAAGGGTCCCGTGGGAAAAAAAAAATTAGATTTTTCACGGTAGAAGCGCTTCCCGGGCCGCAAACTGGTAGCGAAACGGGAATTCGCCATTTTGTGTTTTGTTTTGATTAAATTACTAGGTATAAGGGGGTGCGGGAGACGTATCCTGATCCCTTATGTTTTCTGAGGGTGGCTGAGGAGGCTCATATATGTTGATACATGTCTTCCAGCGGCTGTGCGTGAGCTTTTTTTTTTTTTTTGCTGCGTGACGTCTGTTAACGTTCGATTCGATGGAAATCAGGAAGTGTTGACCGCCAGTTTGTCAGTGCGATAAAATATTTTGTTATAAATGAATCCTTATTGATAAACATTGTCTGTGCCATCTTGCCTTTTTTCCAATGCCACAATTTTGTCGTGCACGGCAGCCATTTTAGATGCCAGGCCGGTCCCAGGCTATCACCTAGCCCTGCGGATGTAGTTTATGGCCCCAGCTGTAGAGAATCCAGACATGCCAACCCTCCCGATTCAGGCGTGACACTACTGATTTCAGTGCTAGTCTCCCGCCTCCCGATTTCTGCAAGCAAAAACCCGGGGGCATATTACCAACAACTAGCGATAATTTTTGTCTCTAACTTGTTTAGAGACAAAAATTATCGCCGCACATCGGCGATTTTTATCGCAGATAAACCTTGCTATTAGCAAGGTTTATCGCAAATGTGATAAAAAACGGCCGCAATGCATGAATATCGCTGAAAAGTCAGCGATATTCATGCATTATCGAGCAAATGCTCTTAGCCATGTTATCCACCTCCCATTGGATAAAATGGCTAAGAACTGCTCAGGGCAGGTGTTAGCTTTTGGAGATATTCGCGCTTAGCGCGAATATCTCCAAAAGTTGGTAATAGGAGATAGCGATGTTAGGGACTGTTTCCAGTCGCTAACATCTTGGCACGCCCACTTTGCATGTCATTAGTGATAAATATCACTGACATGCAAAGCGGGGCCCAAGATGGTCGCTATCTCCTTTTAGCTGTCACTAACTGGTGTTAGCGACAGCTTGGTAATAGGGAGATAATTTTATCTCCGCTTTCTTGGCTTTTAAAGCCAAAAAAGCGGAGATAAACCCCCTTGATAATATGCCCCACGATTCCTCAGGGGTTTCAGGTGACAGGGCTTGGTATTGTGTTACGTGGTAATTCTTCCAGGAAACGTCAGAGGGTCGATGCAGGGGTTCTAGAAGGGGTGATAAACCATTTAAGCCTCATGAACAAGCGCATGGTCTTTTAAAGATCTGTGAAGTACTCGGGGCGGCGGTGTGTGTGTGTCCTCTTTCAGGAGCGGGCGGGGGGGGGGCACTGCCAGCAACTTGCCAGGCCAGGCAGTGTTCAACACTTGCATCACACTTTCTCTGCCTGCTATTGCGCTCCATGCTTCGGAAAGGTAAGAAAAAGAAAGTGCATTTGAGTTTGAAATGTCCGATCCTGTAGCAGTACACTTGCAAAGCCCACACATGACAATAACCCGATTCAAGGCCCCATTCACCCGATTTTTTAAAAATATATAGCACTCCAACAAAGTAGGATTATAAAACTTTATTAACTTTTAAATATAACGAACGCAACAAAAACTGTAAATACATTTAAACATTTTTTGACAAAAAAAAGCAACAATGGTCAGAAGCTGTCTTTTGTGCGAATAGTCCCAAGGCAGCACAACGTGCTGAGTTCTGGACGGCACCCAGGTGATGTCACCTGGGTGCCGCACTGGTTTTTGGTTTCCTACAATGCAGCTCAGAAAAACAGCGTGGGGCGTCCCGGGTGGTGCGGGGGGAGGCCTCGTCAGTAGCGGTCTGTTGTGCGAATAGTCCCAAGGCAGCAGAACGCGCTGAGATGTGGATGGCACCCAGGTGATGTCCAGTAAACTGCCGCACTGGTTTTGGTATCCTACAATGCTGCTCCGAAAATTGGCGTGGGGCGGACCGGGGGGGGGGGGCGTGGGGGAGGCGGCGTGAACGGGCCTCCCCAGGTGGTGGCCATCCAGCTGAGTTGCGCCCGTTCTTGCGGCTACAGCGTCTCGCTCACCATGTAGTTGAGTTGCGCCCACTCTTGCGGTGCAGCGATAGGCGGCTGCCACAGGACTCTTAAAATGGCTGCCGGCTCTTCGGATTTGGGCCTGGTCCACTAAAATGGCCCTGGGACACATTTGAACTCAGACATTTGCCTGCTAGGGCTTGGGCCCCATTCTCGAAAGCGTCCCCTCAGCCGTGAAGATTCTACAAAAGTCTTGGGGGCCCTCGACTCCTGCAGGCTTCCGGTGGGGAGCGGCTGCCATGATTGCTCGCGGAATGACCACGACGGAGCCACGAGATGGTGGTGCTCTCATGCTGACGCCAGCTTCAGTCTGAATCATCCAGAAACAAGGTGGGGCTTTCATCGTTTGGGAAAAAAAAATGTTCTAAACCAATGAAAAGTGTTATTTTTAGGTCATATGACCAAGCCTTCCATCTTTAGGAAACCAAAAGTAAAATGAACCAATGAAAAGTTTTATAAACAAGTCACATGACCTGTTATGCGGCATAGGGCTACAAAAAGCGTAGAAAATCCGTTGGCACGTGAGGCGGCGTCAGTAGCGGACCGATATGCGAATAGGCCGAAGGCAGCACAACGCGCCGAGATCCGGATGGCACCGAGTTAGTGTCCAGCAAGTTGCTGCACTGGTGTGGCTATCCTACAATGCTGCGCCGAAAGTCGGCGTGGGGCGCCCCATTGGCCTGTGAGGTCGCGTCAGTCAGTGGGGGCTGTGCGTCTCCCCCAAGATGGAGGCTCCTCGGCTGCAGTGGAGCGCCCCTTAGCGTTTCACTCGCCGTCCAACTGAGTTGCGTCCGCACTTGCGGCTACAGTAGGCCGAAGGCAGCACAACGCGCCGAGATCCGGATGGCACCGAGGTGGTGTCCAGCAAATTGCCGCACTGGTGTGGCCATCCTACAATGCTGCGCCGAAAGACGGCGTGTCCAGCTGAGTTGCGGTCACTCTTGCGGTACAGTGACTCGAACGCGCAGAGATCCGGATGGCACCGAGGTGGTGTCCAGCAAATTGCCGCACTGGTGTGGCCATCCTACAATGCTGCGCCGAAAGACGGCGTGTCCAGCTGAGTTTCTCCCGCTCTTGCGGTACAGTGACTCGAACGCGCCGAGATCCGGATGGCACCGAGGTGGTGTCCAGCAAGTTGCCGCACTGGTGTGGCCATCCTACAATGCTGCGCCGAAAGTCGGCGTGGGGTGCCCCGTTGGCTTATGAGGTGATGTCAGTAGTGGACCGATGTGTGAATAGGTCGGAACCAGCACAAGGCGCCAAGATCCGAATGGCAAGTCCTGGATGTTGAGTGCCATAGTTGAGAGTTCTGAGCAGTGCTTGTAAGACTGTCTGAAGCTTATTTGCACCTGCTGCAGCTTCACTATTGCCCTGGTGTGGCCAAAGATCGCACATGACATAGGCGGCCGGCTCCCGAGGTCCGGCGGAACTTTTTTCCTTTTCCTTTTTGCTCCTTGTCCCACAATCCGTTTCAACTGAAGACACGACCAGGTCCCTGAATGTGTGCAGGGGGACATTATTGATTGAATCAAAATGGCGGCTTCACACAAAGCTGACTCAAGCGTTGCTGTTGATGCTATACAGACAAAAATTGGTTTTCAGTTTGTACATTCTTCAGGATTTTTTTTTCCATCCAAGGCTGATTGAGAGTTTGTAGAAAAATGGCTTCAGATTTTCCACATACTACTCTTCAACATTCTTCCTAAATGTAACAATGTGAGACTCACTAGGAGAACGGCTGTTTATCTTTCCTTTCAAAATGCTGCCAACAATATTTTCTGAATGGAAGACACCATCTTGTAGCATAAAGGGCCGAAATGGGTTCTGGTCTGGCCGATGGTTGGTGGAGACATTTTGACTATATCTTGGACCTGCCCGGCCTCGCCCAAAATGGCGCCGGTATAAATGGGACTCGTAACTCCTTGTTGTGTACTGGTTGAACAACTTTGATATCACGAGATATGAATGCAGTTTTGATGCTCATGGCAGGCGGGGACGAGAATTGATTGAATATTTTGACATCCCTATTGATATTAAGTTCTGATGTGTTATTGATTACTGTAGTATTGAAAGTTCGAATTAACGTCACCCATGGTACTTGCCCGCAAATGTATATCTAGATGATTTTTTTGTAAGTGGCCCTGTCGTAATTTAATTACAAAATGTACGTCCACCGATTCCGCAACTGTTAGACACCTTAGTTCTTGCAACCTAATGGCCCGCTCGTTACGTTCCTCTATAATGTAAATGTCTCCTCATCATATACGATTTCAGTTTGCTCCGTGGCCGGCCCACGTGGTTATAGGCCCGTATTTGTATACTGACATTTTCACAATAAAGGTTTTTAAAACAAAACATGGTAGTAGTATTTACATTGGTAAAGTTTTTACTTTTAGTCACTGTTTTTGAATCAGTAAAAGGCAAGTGAAATAAAGCAGTCCAATTACATGACGGATGAAAGGTATAATACGTAGGAACGCAGTAAAGATTATTGGTCAAGGGCAGTTGTGTTTTCCACTCCTGCAACATAAAGTGATCGATAAGAATCTGATAATCAGGCGTATCGGCGACTAAGACAGCAGGCCGAGTCTCTTTTACTCAACGGCTCCGTCATGGAACGAAGAAACGCCCTTTTTCTCGAAAAAGGAATATATTTTACTTGCAGGACAGTTGTAAATTTTCCGGGAAAGTACATTAGCCTGGAATATTATAACATATATGTTTAAAAAAAAAAAGTTCGAAATCAATAAAAAGCGTATTTTTTAGGTCATATGACCAAGCTTTTCATTATTAAAATAACAAAAGTAAAATGAACCAATAAAAAGTTTTATTAACAAGTCACATGACCTGTTATGCTTACGTTACGCGCTGCGCGCCGCGCCCCGGATCACTTCCGGGTGCGCTAACGCGGCGTGTCATATAACGCATTACGTGACAACGTAGGTCAAGAATATAGTCAAAATGTCTCCACCAACCAGCGTTCGGAACACAACCCCTTTCAGCAGTCCAAAAAGTTCTGTTAAATGACAACAGAGGGGACAGGCAACAAGAACCATCAGTCAAAGAGGGGAGGGCAAGTTCTTCTCTACCGGGTCATGTTGGGGCTATACCGGAACTGATCGAATTGGTAGTCTACAGTGTTTCTGGATGTTTCAGACTAAAGCTGGCGTCAGCATGAGAGCACTACCATCTCGTAGGTCCGTCGTGACCATTCCACGAGCAAACATGGCAGCCGCTCCCCACCAGAAGCCTGCGGGAGTCGGGGGCCCCCAAGACTTTTGTAGAATCTTCACGGCTGAGGGGACGCTTTCGAGAATGGGACCCAAGCCCTATCAGGGAAGCGTCCGAGTTCCAAGGTGTCCCAGGGCCATTTTAGTGGACCACGCCCAAATCTGAAGAGCCGGCCGCCATTTTGAGAGTCCTGTGGCAGTCGCTTATCGTTGCATCGCAAGAGCGGGAGCAACTCAACTACATGGTGAGCGAGACGCTGTAGTTGCAAGAGCGGGCGGTAAACAGCTGAATGGCGGAAGAGGCACAGTGTAGCAAAAGCGGGCGGAATGGCAACTAAAACGGTAAAGGGGCGCCCCACTACAGCGTGTCTTCAGGTCAAACGGATTGTGGGACAAGGTCCAGAATAGAAGAGTCATCAAAAGGCAAAAAGTTCCGCCGGACCCCGGGAGCCGGCCGCCTATGTCGGGGGCGATCTCAGGCTAAACCGGTGCTATAAGACTTGGGGAGGGGGTCGGAGCCAAGCGTCTTCTCCGAGTCCGTGCCATCACACCGCCCCTCGGGGGCCTCCGTCAAGCGGTTTAGGGAGGTAACATATCACATTGTTTTCAAATGCAGTCAGGTCCACAAACGACCCTCACTTACTTTGAGAATAGTGAAGCTGCAGTAGGTGGAAATAAGCTTCAGACAGTGTTACAAGCGCTGCTCAGAACTCTGAACTATGGCACCCAACATCCAGAACTTATGCCATTTGAGAATGGCAGTGACATCGAAGTAACTCAGGGACCAAAACCATTAACGTACTTTCACGTATGAAAATCTTACTTGGGGAGGGGGCAGGAGCGAACCGCCTCCTCCCAGTCCGCGCCACCACACCGTATGTTGAAAATCTGAAGCCATCGTTCTACAAACTCAACCAACCTTGGATGGAAAAATCTAGAAAAATGTACAAACTGAAAACCAGTTTTGGTCTGCATAGCATCAGTAGCAACGCTTGCTATCAGAGTGCATGAGTTTCATGCTCGATCGATTGAGCTAGCCGGATCGGGCAATAAAAAGTATAAAATAGTTATGTAAATAGTTATTTAATAAAATGTTTTACCCTGTTTCTTTGCTGGTGTGTTGTATATATTTTTAATATTTGCATAGGGTTTGTCGTTATTTTTGGCGGGGTGGGTGACGGAGCCGAGCTGTCTTGCAGCCCTCATGGTGTGGAGCTCAGTTCATCTCACTATTTTCGTATTTCTCATGAAGGGTTGTTCCTAATATTTCTATTTTAGCGAGGTCAAAAAGAGATCCAATTAGTGGCCTACTGATTTTGCTCGATTAATTTTATTTTTTTACACGATTTTTCACGATTTTTCACTATCTGCAAAGACTAAACAGAGTATTGCGACTTTGTGCTTGTTTGTAAATAGAGAATGAACCAAAGAGAATCAATTGTAAAACAGTAAATGCTTGGATAACAATCAATCAAATGGAGAGACAAGCAGGCACGACGGATTACAACGGGGGTAAAGGCCTGCGTTAACTACTCTTCACTATCTGCAAAGAGAGAGTACTACTAAGAGAAAAGAGGGGGGGGGGGCAGCGTTCAAAGCACATCAGCGTGCATAAACACGAAAAAGTTTTTACCTATCACGTACTTGACATTTGACAGCTTTTGATATTTGCTATTAAAAAACCATTGAAATTCACAGAAAAAACCATAGGTTTTAGGCCATATATAGTTAGGAATTTGCATTTACAAAACCTTGAAAATTCACTGAAAAAAAACATTGGTTATAGACCATATATAGTTAGGGATTAGCCTTTTCAAAACCTTATTTTACTCACACAAAACCATTGAAATTTCATATATAGTTAGTTGCACTAACTATATATCGCGCACCCGCAATCCACTGCTGATGATGTCACATATTACATCATTCATGACATGGTTAGTGACATCACTGATGACATCACTGATGACATCTCAAATGACATCACTGATGACATCTCAAATGACATCACTGATGACATCTCAAATGACATCACTGATAAAATCACTGATAACATCTCATTTGACATGACTGATCACATCACTGATGATATCATTCATGTGATAATACCATGAACCTCTTCAGACTCTAATATAACCTTAGATACAATCAGTGTAAACAGACAGTCACAGACTGTCACTCATCCATGGAGTTACTCACACACCTAGTCAGTTATGCAAAAAATCAATCACACCTCCATTTTCTCAATTATACAGTTATACACACCTTACTTATTCAAACATATACTAACACATATTTACTCTCTTATACAATCCCTGATACATGTTCACAATGATCCATACAGCCACTCACACATTCACTGGCTCTTATGCACAGTTATTTATATATGTCAACTCTCACATGTACTGTGTTTTACATATGTACTTACTTTGACATGTAGCACTGAGATATCCATTCACTCACTAATACACTCATGCACAGTCAACCGCACATACAGCTGTTTCCACATGCACTTTTGAACCCATACATATAGTGAATCAACTACTCACACATCTATGTACAGAGTCACACACCTCCCAGCCACCCATACACACACACTCAGTTTCCCATACAAATACTTGGACAACCAATGAATAACCCATACAGTTACTCATATAGCTACTGATCAACATATGCAGCAGTTTGTAGAACAACAGATATAATGATGCACAAATTAAAACAGTTTAGTCACTAACCCATGCACTCAGTGAGACACATTTAATCACTCACTCATACAGTCAGTCATACACCTACTAAATCCTTCATCCAGACACTTATACATCCACTCATTCTTCAATATGTAAGACATATTTTAACTTTACAGAAACATACAGTCACTGGATGTTGTCATCAGTGATGTCATCAGTGATGTCATTTGAGATGTCATCAGTGATGTCATCAGTGATGTCACTAACCATGTCATGAATGATGTAATATGTGACATCATCAGCAGTGGATTGCGGGTGCGCGATATATAGTTAGTGCAACTAACTATATATGAAATTTCAATGGTTTTGTGTGAGTAAAATAAGGTTTTGAAAAGGCTAATCCCTAACTATATATGGTCTATAACCAATGGTTTTTTCAGTGAATTTTCAAGGTTTTGTAAATGCAAATTCCTAACTATATATGGCCTAAAACCTATGGTTTTTTCTGTGAATATATATATATATATATATATATATATATATATATATATATATATATATATATATATATATATATATATATATATATATATATATATATATATATATATATATATATATATATATATATAATGTGTGTGTGTGTGTGTGTGTATATATATATATATATATATATATATATATATATATATACGCAAACACACATATATATACACACACACACATTTATACTTACCTTATATGGGTGGTGAAGGTATGAGTGGTAAAAGCATATACGTAGTAAATGCAAAAAGATTTGTGGAAAAAGTGTGGTAAAGGTACTACGTTGTAAAGAACTATTTGTAAGGACTGTTTTTGTATGTTTGTGTAGTCAACCTTTTGTCACTTCTCTTTTTTGCCTAGTTCATTGACATATTCAAATGTTTACATCTTCCTTCCTGCCTCCTTTCGTCTTTTTCCCTATTGCCCCTTCTTTATAAATCTCCTTGTAGTATTCTGCTGTTTTCCTGCTGCATATTAAAATGTAAAATGCTGGTAGGTCTTTATCCAGTCCAATTTATGCAGACATCCTCAGAATTTGTATGGTTTCTTTTTAAAGGACACCTCTCAAAGGTGTGTTCTACATTTTCCCATGATGGGCCAATATACCCCTCAGTCTCTCTGCCACTGCAGAGCAAAAATCACCCTCCTGCCTTCTTTCCAAGTTGCCTCTAACATGGCAGTCAATAAGCTGCCCATTTTGGCTTTTCAACCAGATACAGTGTGGAGTGGGGAACTTTTGGCACCTCCTCTTTCATACTGGTTATCCCCTTATCTACCTCTGAAAGTCCTCATCTCCGCATAGAACGCCCTACCCTAATTCTCTGCCAGCATATTGATCAGCTTGGGCAGCTGAAGTACAGTAAATAAAGTTACTCTACGGATCCCTTAGGAAATTACCAGTGCACAGCTTCTACCTTTTAGGCTACTGGTAGTTGTGCCAGTTCTTCCTCTGTGCTTAATCTGGGCCTGTCCCACAATATACAAAAGGGAATATTAGACAGTGGAGAACTTCATCAACTGGGAGAAGGGACTTCTGGCCTCAGAGAAGGTCACAACCAGGATAACTTCCCTTTGTCTGATTCTCCTAACTTTACAGTGAAATATTGCATTATGCTGTGTGATTAAAATACTTTCTTATATTAAAAAATAAACACTGGACTGGACATTATATTATTATGTCTGTCAGATAACTGTTGTGTTCTTGTGAACCACATTACCACATTACCCTGAGGAGCCTCTTACTGCTCACCCTCGCTACCTTGAGAGTCAAGGGCAGGAAGGGAATACTTTTCCCAGTCCGACGACCATCAGCTGCACCACCTCCATGGACAGGGTCTGACACACAATACAGAGGATTCCAAACATTCTAAAGTACACTAGGATTCAAAGGTTACATTAATATACCACTGAAAATATAAAAAATGAGTACAATAGAACAGAAATGTTGGCCTCGAGGTGGGAGGGAAGTTGTATGTTGATATTAAATGACACTACTACAGTGGCCATGTTAGTTGAATCTAAAGGACCTGCACCATCACTTTTAAATTACAAATTACTAGAATCTCGCGGAAAACAATGTTTACGCATTGCTTCAGCGAGACATAAAAAACTAGGGGTTATCAAGCAAATAGAGGCATTCTCTTACACAGGGTGGTAGTAGTAATTGTGGCAGGGTGGTGTGAGGGGGTTGGTGATTAGGGTGGTGGTCATATGGGTAGGGGGATAGTAGGCTGGTTAAAGTGTCAGTACTTGGGGTAATGGTAGTTAGGGGGGTGGTGGTGGTAATGGTTATGGTTAGAGTGGTGTTTAGGGTAATGGTGGTGAGAGTGGTGGGTAGGGTATGTTGTTGGTTAGGAAAGAAGCAGTGGTGGTTGGGATAGGATGGTGGTGCTAAGAGTAGGGTGGTAGTAGTGGTTAAGATACATGGTGGTATCTGTGATTAGGGTGATGGTGGTAGTTTTGTGTGGTGGTTAACGCGGAGGTGGCTACAGTCGTGGTGATGGTTAGGGTGGTGTTGAAGGTGCTGCTTGTTAGGGTTTGATGATGGTGGTTGATTATATGGTGTAGTTGTGAAACCTCTCTGTGTAATAAACTCACAAACCTGTCCTAGCTGCAGTTCGGCTTGTTTGTAAAAACCTTAGCTAAACCCTGTGTAGCTGTGACTGCAAGCAGTCAGGCTTTAACAAAGGAACAAGTGCAAAGCATTTAGATGCACCAAAGAAAGTGAACAAAAAGAAACACGACACAAAGGAAATCCGAAACCAGTTTATAAAACTGGATCTTATGAAGGTTTAGACACCAAAACAAACAAAATGAATAAATCACTGCTTTTTCACTCTAATCGCAAACAAGCATTGGTAACTACAACAGTTAGTGGTTACTTTGAAACATTTGATAAACTTTTGTAAAGTTGTGTTCATTTACTCCGGCATGCTCTGGGCGAGCAACTCTGGCAGGGAGCAAGTCACAGGGACCTTTAAGGCTTAGCAAGACAGCTACCATGCAGTCACAGTTGTCTCCAGTGCAGTGTCACTGGTGAGTTCTTGCATATGAAGATCCAAAGATCTTTCAATGTGATGTTATCAAATGAGATAATAAAATCAAGTTGCCTGTGTCAGTGTATCCCACAAAATAAACATAAGTGCTCATAATAATGTTGCTAACTAATACATATACGAGTACAAAAAATAATATGATGAGACAACATACTCACTTATGATTACCCAATATATTGTTGTAGTCTCTTCATATTGATTTCTGTAGTAGTTAGTATTTTAGTATTTCACTAGCAGCCCGTCCCGACGTTGTACGGGTATGAATTGCTGCCGGCCATTAGGATATTGTTTTGTAGGATTTCGTTTTGATAGCATTTCTTATCTGTGACAGGCCGGTGAAACTCTCTGATTCACAGTGCACTGCTCATGCACTTAAGAGTGCGCGTTCAGTAGTGCGTGAACTCGAGTTTCCCTACTTTATTTTTCCTTGCAATATTATATAGAGCGAACTCAAAAACATGGCATGAGCACAATTTACATTACAGAAGAACACATTCATTTGCGGTAGGCACGGGGAGACAAAGCGATTTGCCTGGAATCACAGGATGTTGAGCTGTTGCTGAGGTTCGAACGTAGCTCCCCAGCTCTAAAGTTCGCAATTCTAGAACTTGTGCCGGGAAGTGTGTCTAAAAGTGTATGTCGGTGCTGTCCATCAATGAGAGAGACCTGTGCATTTTTCAAATCGGTGGTGAAAAAATATGAGTATGTTGCTGGAGATGTGGGCCGCCGTGCCACCAATGTACTTACCGGGGGAGGATAAACACCCATTATTCCGCAACTTTCTTTCCGCATACCGAAACTCTGCATACTTTCATTTATAAAGTACCATGACTCCGCAATGCCATTATAACGCATGGCATTACATTTTATATGCTTTTACCATGCATACATTTAGAACGAAATTCGTTGTAAATGCATGAATGGTAAAAGCATGTTTTTTTTAACGTTTGGATAAGGTAAGTATGGGTATAGGGGTATATGTTTTGGGGTACTGAGGTATATGTTTTGGGGTGTTTGGGTATTTTCAAAACCAAGTTTATTGAGCATAGAAGTATCAAGAATGTGGTATCTCCACACACCAAGATCACCACAACAGTATCAATGTAACGATGACATAGGCAGTAAAGGATGAAGCAAATGCCAAATAAGCTCAGTTTTAGAAATGCCCCAGCAGCCTACTCTAACCCCCAACTACACCCCCCCGTACCTAACACTCCCCCCCACCACACGTGTACAAAAGAGCAGCAAAAAAGGAAAAGCATAGAGAATAAGCAGGTAGAACGCAACCAGGGCTTTGCCGCATCAGGCCAGAAATGTCACTGTGATCAAATGTCCTCCTCCTGCTCCGCCGGGGGGTCCAAGGACAGGCCACGGTAGTCGGCCCACCGCTTCCAAATCTTGAAATGTTTGCGCGGGCAGCCCCGCGCCTCGAAGACCGGCTTTTCCAGGCCCATGAAATAATCTAGCCCAGCCTTCCATGCAGACAGGGGGGGGGCCCTTACAGATTTCCATGCCCGAGCCAGGTCGCGCTTGGCCACAACCAGCCCCAGGAACAACAGGTGACGCTTATATATGTTGCCCCCTACCCCTTCCATAATATGCAGCAGGCCCAGCCGGTGGGTACGAGGAAGATCCCAGCCCAGGACCTCAGCCAGGCAACTCCACACGCCCCTCCAAAATCCAGTCAGGCGACCACACGACCACACCGTATGCATCAGGGAGCCAGGCACTTCCCCACAGCGCAGGCATTCCGGTGACGCAATCAAGCCAGCCTTCCACAGACGCTCACGCGTATAATAAGCACGGTGCAAGTATTTGAATTGGATCAGGCGGAGCCGAACCGCAACGGCGGTGCCGCGCGGGGATTCCAGCTCCTCCCTCCAATCGTCCTCATCAAGGGCACCCACGTCCACCTCCCACGCCTCCCGAAGGGAGCGGAGAGTGGAGGAGCAGTGGATAACAAGTGTCTGATAAATCCTAGAGACTTTCTTGTCTCCCAGGTCTCCCATAAACACTTTTGCCTCAATCGGGCTGAACTCTGGCAGGGAGTCGAGGCCGGCAATGCTCGGGGCGAGGGCATGCCGCAGCTGGAGGTAGTGGAAGAACTGGGACTGAGGCATCTGGAACTCCGCTCGGAGTTCCTCGAAGGACTTGAGGGTGGCGCCGGACATGACCTGGCCCAGTTGTGTAACTCCAATAGCCTCCCAGCCCTCAAACCCAGCCAAGGCCGCCAGTTCCGGAAGCAGGCCATTGTGCCACAGCGGCGTTTCAGCAGTTAATTTGCCCCACCAACCCATGCGGCGCAGGGATTGCCGCCACACCGTAAAGACCACTTTAGTGACCGACGGCAGTCCACGGCGTATGCGAGCCGAATAAAGAATAGTGTGAAGCGTGCGATCTCCCATGAGCAGTCGTTCCAGGGCATAGGCCGGATCCCCCCTGTCCCCATACCACCATTCATTGAGGACAAGTAGGTGAGACGCTTGGTAATAGGAAAGGAGGTCCGAGGTGGCCAAGCCACCACAGTATGTGGACAGAAAGCACGTCCTCAAGGCCACCCTGGCTGCACCACCATCCCACAGGAAGCGGCCCAGCACCGAGTTAACCTGGCGGAACCACTCCATGCCAATGGGGTGTGGGAAGTTTTGGAGTTGGTATAGCAGCCGCGGCAGCGCCACCATCTTAAAGATGGTCGACCTCCCAAAAATTGTGAGTGGCATTCTGGACCAAGTTTTAACATCTGTCTGGACCCGTTCCCACACCGGCAAGACACCACGTGCCCAGGCCACAGCCCGCTAGTCCGAGAGGAAGACACCTAGATATTTTAGGCCATCCGTCGCCACACGCAATTGGGCGGCCCATGGGTCAGCAACCACTCCGCCACCCAAAACCCACAGGGTCGATTTGCTCAGATTAAGGTGGAGCCCCGAGACCTCGCCAAACCCCCGCATGATCTCCAAAACCCGGGGACCCGAGCGCCGCAGATCAGTGAGGAATAGAAGAACATCATCCGCATATAGTGCAATCCTATCCGCCAGGTCATTGTTCCAGACAAAGCCACGTAGTCGGGCATCCGTTCGTATCCGCGACGCCAGGGGCTCCATGGCGAGGGCAAATAGGTAGGGGGATAGCGGGCAACCCTGTTGAGTACCACGACCGATGCGGAAGCGCCCAGAGACAGCGCCGGCCACGCGGACCGAAGCCGTAACATTAGTGTAGAGGAGACGAATATATGACAGGAAGACAGGCCCTAGATTAAGGCGGGCTAACAAGGTGAACAGATACGCCCAACTCACTGAATCGAAGGCTCGGTCCATGTCCGCAAGAAGGAGTGCCGCCTGTTCATCTCTAGTGCCCATGGCGTCAACTGCCGCCTGCGCCCGTCGGATATTATGCCGGGTGGCCCTGTGCGGCATGAATCCGGCCTGGTCAGGGTGGACCAGGTCAGCAATGTGAGGCAAAAGGCGGTTCGCTAGGGCCTTCGCCAAGATCTTGGCCTCGATGTTGAGGAGGGAGATCGGCCTGTAAGAGTCGTGTCGGTCCGGCGCCCTGCCCGGCTTCAAGAATACCACTATCTCGGCATGACGCCAGTCTGGCGGCAACTCGCCCCGAGCCCGTGCCGCCTCCAGGGCACTGCGAAAGTGGGGTCCCAGCTGGACGTGGAACTTTTTGTAAAATTCACTAGGATAACCGCTCGGGCCGGGCGCCTTGCCAGTGTTCAATTGGCCCAGGGCCTCCCCTAGTTCCTCAGATGTAAGCGGGGCCTCCAAGGCGGTTCTGGTCTCGTCGGGGACTGCCTGCGGGAGCAGGTCATCTAGGTATGAGGCAATCTCGTCCACCATCAAAGGATCACGAGGAGCGTATTGCGCCTCATAATAACGAGCAAAGCTAGCCGCCAGCAAATCTGGGTCGGTCATGACCGAGCCATCGTCCGTCGTGAGACCAGGCAGCACTAGGGGCTGGAAAGTCGCCTGGCACAGCCTATGCAACATGGTGCAGGACTTGTCGCCCCACTGGTACACCCTGCTGCGCGTGGCGAGCCACGCCAGTCGGGCCTCCTCGTACAGGACTGAGGCATACATCTGTTGGGCCTGTAGGAGCTGTCTCACGGCGCCCCCATCACCCCCGAGTCGACTACGCTGCTCCAGCTCCTCAACGCGGGCCGCGGCAGTCACAATGGCCTCCCGATGTTTCCGCCGAGCCGCCACACACCAAGCTATATCAACGCCCCGGAGCGTAGGCTTCAGCGCCTCCCACACAACCAGTGCGTCGACATCCCCCACCAAATTCTCGCGCCAGAAGTGGTCAATCGCCTCGCGTAAATGGGTCACATACTCCGGCCGCTGCAGCTGCCAGGAGGACATACGCCAGCGAAAAGGTTGTCGTTTAGAGGGGAGGGTCACGGTAGCTAGGACAGGGGAATGATCCGAGAGGCCTCTGGGGAGTATCACGGCATCCCTGACGCGACTCAGGCAGGCACCTGGCACAAACAAATAATCCAGTCTCGAAAAGGACCCATGCACCGCCGACACATACGTGAATGCACGCACCGCAGGGTGAAAATGCCGCCAAACATCAATCCAGCCCAGACCATTCACAGTCGCACACAATCTGGTGGGAGCGGCCGCGGGGGGGGGGTCGGACATAACAGGAGCTCGTCTCAGGCGATCCAGGCCCACATCCATAACCTCGTTCCAATCGCCCCCCACCATGGTCAGAACCTCCGGAATCTCGTCCCACAGCGCGAACAGCCGCTCGGACAAGGCCCACTGCAGGGGGGGAGGGGCGTACACACTACCAAAAACCACTGGCTCGGAACCCAGCAGGCCCTTGATAAAGACATACCGGCCCTGAGGATCAATCCATTGTTTCTCATGAACATATGCCACCCTACGGTGTACCAGTATGGCCACCCCCCGCGACCCCCTCGTGAAGCCCGCATGATAAACCTGTTGATATCCAAACCTCTGGAGGCTAAGGGCCTTAGAACCCAGCATGTGAGTCTCCTGGAGCAGAAGCACATCCACCATCTCCCTCTTCCCCCATCGCAGCACAGCCCCACGCTTGATTTTATCCAGGATACCCCTCACATTCCATGTCACCACCCGCAGAGTCTTTTGAGGAGACATAGTCACAGTATCAGCCATTATCATCACAACGTCTAGAATCCGGCCCTCCGTCCCACCCTGGCGCCACCCGCAAATCAACAAAAATCAAAGCCTCAGACACGTGTGGTCCCACCCCCCCAGCCCATGCACTCAGCAACCCCCCCCCAACCCCGAACTCCCCCAACATTAGTAACACAAGAGCCACCCCCCACACCCCACACCCACCACCCCAATACCTCAGAGAACTTTGAAGTATCTGTCGCGGCATGGAGAGACCCGGGTCCAAAACAGAGGACCCAGGGCCCGCCATACCAATGGATCCCAACAACCCAACCATGGCACACACACACCACCCCCCCCAAACAACACTCACATCTGTGAGGGTCTGAGGCCCACAAACGGTAACCCCCGAGCCCCACAGTGTCCCCATGAAAAACAACTGGAGTCCTCACATGGGAACCGACCGGCATACAAAAGACAGAATAGAACAGTCTCACCAGCCAAAGTAGGGCAACTCAACGTTCAGCAAAAAGAATCTAGTCCCAGCAATGTTCAGCTGCCCGCATCGGAGTGCTCCGAGTCCCTGGCACCGCCCGACTGTGATGCACTGGCGGAGGCCGACCTCTTCTTAGAGCGAGACCTCCGATGGCGGCCCTTCCTGTTCGGACGATCTGTCCGCTCTGGCGACGATCCCTGAGACCTGTCCAGTCCCGGCTGGGGGTGCGGCCGGAGTCGCACCGCTTCGTCGGTCCAGCGGAACACCTCCTCCGGTGAATCAAAGAAATGGGTCCGGGACTGATACACCACCCGCAGGCGGGCCGGATACAGGAGAGAGTATTGGAGCTTGAGTCCCCTCAGCTTAGCCTTAGCGTCCGTGAAGGATTGTCTCTGCTGCTGCACCATCTTCGTGTAGTCCGGGAAAATCATGATGGTATGATTCTCGAAGGCGAGCGAGCCCTTGTTCCTCGCCTCCCGCAGGATAACATCCCGGTCATGGTAATTGAGCAGCCGGGCGATGACCGGCCTTGGGCGCTCACCCTCCGGCGGCCGCTGGGTCAGAGCTCTGTGGGCCCTCTCGATCACGAAGCACGTAGACAGTGCCCCTTCGGGGAGCAAGCTCTCTAGCCACTGGGTCAAGAACCTCTCCATGTTGTCCTTCTCGCACCGCTCCGGAAAGCAGATGAAGCGGAGGTTGTTTCTCCGCGCGCGCCCTTCGGCATCTTCCACGCGGGCCGCCAGTGTCTTTTGAACCCCCTCCACCTCCGCCAACCGTTTCTTCAGGGCCCCAATGTCACTCTCGGTCGCTGTGATGCGGGTCTCAGCCCCGGTGATCCGCTCCACTGCGTTGCGGAGGTCCTGGCGCAGGAGCGTGACATCTGCCCCGACCGCCCCAATTTTGGCATCAAGCATGTCCCGGGACTGGGTGATGGCCGCCAGTATAGCTGCATTGTCCGGTCCAGGGCCACCGCTGCCACCGGCCGCCCCAGAACCGCCACTCGGCCCGGTGAATTTGCCGATGGGGCCATGTTTAGGCGGACCACCTCCTCTATCCCTGGTCATGGCACACGCCGGGCAGGGCGAACAACACCCCGGGACCGTTGGGCACTGTCGCAAGTCTTGGATGGAACGGCAGCAATGAAGTCACAAAGGAGACGGCGGGCCGGTCGGCACAGATCAGGTGTCGCGAAAATCGAGGTCCCGGCTTCACCCAAGCGGGACAGGCCTCGCCCACACTCGTCACCACAAGCGGCCGTCCAAAGCTCAGAAATAAGCTGCGGCTCCGTGATCCGTGGGCAGCCGCAGCCAGCGGGCCGAGCCAAGAGCGGTGCAGCGGATGCCACCACCGTCCGCCAGTCCGTCACCGGCCGCCTCGGAGCTCAATGACCCCAGTCTCCAGCCGGCCACGAGGCCTCGCAGTGTCGTCGCCCCTCTCTGGTCACACAGGGGAAGAGTCGTCCTCACGTAGAGCAGGAGCCAGCGGCGCCGTCCTGATCTCCAGGCGATCGTAGCTGTAAAGTTGAGCCAAGGGCGGCGCAGCGGATGTCACCTACACCCGCCAGATCGCAACCGCCACCAGGCGTCGCGAAACTCGAGGACCCCGGTCTCCGGCCGGTCACCAGGCCGCACGTCGCCGTCGCCTCCCTCCGAGCACAGGAAGGGAAGAAATGCAGGATCGACACACCAAAGTAGACAGGAGACTTCGCCAGATCGATGTCAACCACTGGGTATCAACAGTGGGCTCGGGGGCCAGGATAAATGATCGAATTAGGTCCGGGCCGGCGGGAGCTCTACAAGGCTGCGACCTCCATCTTCGCCCGCCAAGCCACGCCGTGTTTGGGTATTTTAAGGGTTCAGATATAGTTTTGGGTTATGGGGTACAGGGGTAGTTTTAGGGTTTAGGGATGGGTATGAGTTTTGGGATACAGGGGTATTTTTAGGGTTCAGGGCTAGGTTTGGGGTTTGGGGTATAGGGGTATTTTTAGGGTTCAGGGGTAGGTTTGGGTTTTGGGGTACAGGGGTATTTTTAGGGTTCAGGGGTAGGTTTGGGTTTTGGGGTACAGGGGGGTTTTAGGGTTTAGGGCTAGGTTTGGGTTTTGGGGTACAGGGTTGTTTTTATGGTTCAGGTCGAGGTTTGGGTTTTGGGGTACAGGGGTATTTTTAGGGTTCAGGGGTAGGTTTGGGTTTTGGGGTACAGGGGTATTTTAAGGGTTCAGGGCTAGGTTTGGGTTTTGGGGTACAGGGGTATTTTAGTGTTCAGGGGTAGGTTTGGGTTTTGGGGTACAGGGGTATTTTTAGGGTTCAGGGCTAGGTTTGGGTTTTGGGGTACAGGGGTATTTTTAGGGTTCAGGGCTAGGTTTGGGTTTTGGGGTTCAGGGAAATGATTAGGGTTTAGGGAAAGTTTTGGGTTTTGGGGTATAGAATATATTTATAGGGTTAGGATGGGTTAGTGTTTAAGGGTGTTGAAGTATTTTAAGGAGTAAGGGTGGGTTATGATTGTGGGGTGCAGGGGTATTTAAAGGGAGCAGGATGGACACCCAGAGCTGGAATGTACAGAACCTGGGAAGAAAAAACAATGAAATATTAGGCACAACGCTCGCTTTTTTTCCCATAATCCCGCGCCCCGCACACGCCCACGCCCCCAGCACACCCCCACAGCACACGATATGAGACATGGCATGAAGGGCGGAACGTACCACACGCCCCCAGCGTTTGTCACGCCACTAGCACCCACCCACAGCACAACGCAGACACGCCCACAAGGGACTACTTTTCTGGCACGGTTCTTTTACCTTTTAAATGTATATGGTGGCTGTCTGCATAGCCTATGTCCTTCTGCTGCAACTGCCTTTTCCAACGCTGTATTGGGTGTTGTGATTGGTGCTGTGGTTCCTGAGATTACCCACCTCAACAGTTTGGGCTCTCTCTTTATTATATTAGTATAGATATAGATATTTCCAGTGATTTATTAATGTTACAGTTGAATCTCAATTGTACTTTAGAATGTTTGGAATCCTTGTTATTGTGTGTCTGGGGAGACCTAGCTATGGTGCGTGAGTGCCAGGGGTCAATCCTTCTATGTCTCTTCAAACAGGGCAAAGTACTCTCTTTCTGCACTTGACTCTCACAGTAGCGGGGGTAAGCAGTCAATTATCTTTTGAATTAAAAGGAAGTGATCACACAGCATAATATATAACTCAACTGCTCAGTTAGAGGGATCAGACTCTGTAACCTTGTTTGCAATCTTCCCTAAGGCACTGCACGCTTCAGTATCTTCCCCCTGTTGATCGAGATATCCACTGTCTTAAGACCCTCTTGTATAATGCGGGACAAGGCACTGATTGAGCAAAGGGGCACAATTTTCAAATCAAAGACAAAAATGTGCCCAACAGTTCAGGTAGAATTCACTTATTGGTGATTATTCACTCAAAGTTTTTAGCTGGCTCTGCAAATCTCCTTCTTTTGTAGTTTCCTGTTCTTTCACAGTTCTCAAGCCCTATAATTACCTGTATGCTGTTCTTGCAGTCCAGGGCAGTATGAGTGCATGCAGGGGTCTTGCTCCTTCCACAGGTCTTGAGCTGTCAAGGCTGTGGTTGCAGCCTATTTTGGAACTTGCAAAAAGAGCAAGTGATGGACAGAATGCAGAACAATGTCATACATTCACCCCAGTACAGACATCTGGGCCTAAACCATCGTTGTTTTGCTTAACCATGCCATTTCAGTTTGGACCCAGCTATGTGCAAATCAGTCTTGACCCTTCGCCCAATGGAAACAGTCCAGCCCGAACTGCAAAGCCAGGTACTCCCTGGACTGGAAACAAGCACCCTAGGACCGGTTTCTGGATTTCAGCCCTCATCAGCCAGGATAGCTTGACTCCAGTGGCATGGAGACCATGGGACCCACGTCTGGGCATACCCGTCCCACTCGGGGTGACAAATGCAAAAAGAACAAGTGATGTTCCCATGAGACACAGTGTCAAGGCTGGTTTGCATATGGCCAGCTCTAAACTGGGGTGGCATGGTGAGCAAAAGAATGATGGATTTAACCCAGATCTATTGACTGGCGGTGAATGCTTTAATTTGTTCAGCATTTTGTCTATCAATTGTGTGTCTTTTGCTTTCTCGCTTTAAGTGCGCCGGGTATGCCCAGACGTGGGTCCCGGGCTCACTCTGCCACTGGAATGAAGCTATCCTGGCTGATGAGGGCTGAAAGCCTGAAACTGGTCCTATGATGCTTGTTTACGGTCCAGGGAGGACCTGGCTAGGCAGTTCAGGCTGGAATGTTTCCATGAGGCACAGGGTCAAGGCTGATTTGCATATGGCCAGATCTAAACTGGGATGCCATGGTGAAAAAAAGAATGATGGATTTAACCTAGATCTCTTGACTGGAGGTGAATGCTTTGATTTGTTCAGCATTCCGTCTATCAATTGAGTATATTTTGCTTTCTCGCCCTAAGTGCTCTGGGTATGCCCAGACGTGGGTCCCGGGCTCATTGTGCCCCTGGAATCAAGCTATCCTGGCTGATGAGTGCTGAAAGCCTGAAACCATCCGCTCTAGTGAGGACCTGGCTTGGCAGTTCAGGATGGACTGTTCCCATGAGGCACAGGGTCAAGGCTGATTTGCATATAGCCAGGTCTAAACTGGGGTGGCATGGTCAGAATTAGAATGATGGATTTAACCCAGATCTCTTGACTGGGGGTGAATGCTTTGATTTGTTCAGCATTCCGTCTATCAATTGTGTGTCTTTTTATTTCGGCACTTGAGCGCTGTTGTTTCTCAACGCAGCAGATTTTACGTTAGCACTTTGTCTTTAGCAATTGTAGCATCCATGGGCCAGTTGCAGATACTGGTATGGCAGGTGTGGCCTCCGTGCCGATCTTGATCTTGTGGAGGTCTCTGGCAGATGCATCCTCCAGGCCTATCAGGATCTTGTGGAGTCTTTGACAGTTGCGCACTCCTGCATTATTGGGGCTCCCAACTCGACATAGTCAGAAGTTTCCGACTCCAACATCAGCAGCATCAACACCACTCTGTCAGTCACAGTCTGCTGCTGATCTCACACATTGCTTCATCTTTGCATAGGTCTTCATGCGGTTCATGACCAGTACCATTTATGGAGATTGGAGGAGACCCATTCCACACATAGGTCACTCCTTGCTTTGCTCTCTAGTAGTCTCTCACTCCAGTCTGGCTGTTCCCCATGCCAGCAACACACTCGGCTTCTCCTCCTGCATACGCTCTCCTCCTGCAAGGCCAGACAAACTCCCCCCCTCTCTCAGCAGGCAGGAAGACTTCTAGGCAAACACTCAGCTCCTCCAGTAGAAAGTGCAGGCATTACATGATGTAGTGTAGTTCCTAGTTTCCCACTAGGCCCTGCGCATTGGAATAACATAAACAGTAGTATCGACGTGGAACTGCTTATATTCCAGGCCTCCACTGACTATGCTAAACTTAATTGGGTTGTGTTACCAACTAGCTCAGAGGTCACTGGAAACTTTCTTCTCTGCATAGGAAGTGATCAGCTTCCTTGGCACAGACAAGAAGGGATTCAGCTTTCCAACAACCGTGCAACATGACAACTTTGCTCCTCAGATCAAGAGTCGATCTCTAGGGTCGTGTGAAACAATAGACATAGATTTCACTCAGTCAGTCTAGTGCAGTTTACTTTCACAGTATGTAGAGAATAGAGAGACGGGCGTGTATCAATAAAGGTTAACATTTATTGAACAGTCTTTCTTCTCATACAAGAGAAATGTATTGCCACAATTGCAATAACTGTTATTATGAAAAGTACGTACAGTAAGATAAGAATAGCGAAATAGAACTGTAAAAGCATTGATATGGTTTCTTAGCCATACAATGGTTTAAAAGTAATAAAACATTTATACAGTCATATATACATTAGGCTAACATACTCAACTGGTGCTTCTAACTAAGCCTACCCCAGTGTGCCTGACCTAGGCCTAACACGTGAGAAGGGGAGTAAGTAAGTAGCTTAAGTTAAGTTGGTTTTGCCAAGGTTTGTTTCAAGAATTCTCTTCTAAGGGTTTAGTCAACACCATACCTCTGAATAGAATGATGGAGGATTGGTATCTCCTTCAGGGGTCTCTCTCGATATCCCAGTCACCTGCGAGGGTAAACTGGAAGCGCCGGGACTGGATTTCTCTGCACGAGAAAGGCAGCGGCTTCTCTCAGCGCGTCTGGAGGAAGGAGGGGTGACAGCGTCCGCGGGCAGCTGGGCTGGATGTCTTCGCAGAGGACGGCTGCACGGCTCCTCAAGCGTACTGCACCATAGGTCGCGCTGTAGCGGCGATAATGGTAATCAGTAGCTTCACCACCACAGGATAGCAGGCTGCAGCGACAGAGTGCTAGTTGTTACCAACACGGGGTCATGCAGGCAGCTGGCATCAGCAACATGTTCGCTCATTGCTTAAGGCAACGTTGGTAATATTTATACCTGACAGGTGCCGGGTTTGACGCAAGTTTGCTGGACATAAGACGTCAATTAAAGATGTCACTAGGAAGTGGCAGCTATCAGTTGCTCATTAGAGTTCTATTACTAATCAAAACATAGCAAGCGGGGATTTCCAGGTTTGCTAAGTTTTTATCTTGTTGAAGAACTCGGAGTGTTATCTAGGAATATCAGATAGTGACTGCTGCTCTGTCATTGCACTAATTGGTCGCAAAGGAAGTAGCAGAGAGTCATGCTGGAATGTGGCTCTGTGGCTCTGCTCGTGTGAGGCCAGAGATGACTTTACAGAAAATCGTACTTGAACGGTTATGCCAATATAGGGAAAAAGGGGCTTTATAGCCGAATAGGGGCATAAGGTCACAGTATCGATCAGGAACCTAGATAAGCACATGACACCCACTCCACGAATTCATGTCCATCAAAATTACTAAAACTAAGCAATTAGATGCATGTGTAACATTGTGTAACATAGCCCACCCCAAAATACATAAATGCATTCGAAATAGGCGTACTTGTAATACATGGAATTTAGGTACTGTACGTTTTTTAAAGCATAGTAATCATTCAAAAGGTATTGCATATGAAATCAATGAACGATTATGCAAAAAGAATTACACATGAAGTATCTCTGACAGAAGAAAGGCGAGATAAATCATCACATAAAAATGCATTGTAATAATATGTGTGCTAGAGGCTGGTGTTATGTTGTTATGTCTCTAGAAGTGTTTAGAAATAGAAGTGTGAAGCTTCTGTTCTCTAAGAATAGTTTTTACGTTAAGCAAAGAATTGTTCGTGCCAAAAAAAGAGAGGGTCAATATTTTTTAAAAAATTGTCCAATTCAAAGAAAAATCAGTTTACCAAAGCTCCTGGCAGTTTTATGTTGATCAAAACTGAAGGCCGAATTCAGAGTTCATGGGAACGCTGTGTGTCGGAAAGCTTCTCAAAAGTTATTGTTTCTCTGTGGGTGAGAACATCGTATCAGACAGGCTCGCAAAGAATTGGTCTACAAAATCAGGTGATAGTTCAACCAAATTAGATAGCGCTGAAACTTGGCAGGTGTGAGAATGATTGCTGTCATCGAAGGCAGGATCAGCAATGCTCACAGAACGTTGTACCTGGATGATGTTGCTTTTGTCACTCGCTCCACTGTTACCACTTGGCTGTAGTACAGGAGTCTCCACGAATGCCGTCATCAGGATTGGTAGCCGCTGGGGACAACACAATGCGTGAGCCGTTATTGGACTTAGCAAAGTATCGACGTCCATTGGTACTGCTGATGGAAGTGAAAGACAGATGTCCAACACGCATTCCTCGCCGCAAAGCATACACCGTAGCACAGGTAAAATGCAATTTTGCCATATCGGTCTGAATGAAAGGAACCAGGTCATGTTTAGATCTCTCAGCCTGGCCAATCCGAGGACGTTAGTTATCCTGTCCCTGTAGCGCATTGCTAGGATTGTTTCTTCCATTCCCATGGGAGCTATGTCTGAGCCGAGGTTTGCCATAACGTAGCAGAAGGGTCAAAAATAGAATCCCTGCGATGAGTCCAAAAAATAGTGGAATACCACCAAAAATGGAGTGCA
This sequence comes from Lissotriton vulgaris, assembly GCF_964263255.1. Lineage (NCBI taxonomy): Eukaryota > Metazoa > Chordata > Amphibia > Caudata > Salamandridae > Lissotriton > Lissotriton vulgaris. The sequence continues at coordinate 980,927,331 of NC_141697.1, forward strand.
CAAAATTAGGAAAGATTCCCAAAATTGCCTGGAAGGGTGCTAGCAGTCCCGTAAAGACTGTCTTAAATATGCCTGGGATGCTTGTAGCACTAGACATGTTAAGGAGTTGGTCTAGTATTTGTACGAAATGCACGGGGCAATTTGTTGATAAAAGGTCATGGACCTCAGTAGCCGTCCTTGCGACTAGAAGATCATACGTCTCTTTAGATGACGTTATAGGCACTGTTGTCTGTAAAAGCACAGATTTCATTTTGCTTAATGTATCAATTCGTATAGAATAGAGATTCAGACGAGGCCAGAGGGGAGTCACTGTGTCTGGAGGCCCGCTCGGGAACAATGCTTGCATACAGCATTTGACCATGGACGTAACTTCTACTAGATAACTTAGTCCGGGCGCGAGGCCACAGCACCTGTGATCCGTTCTTAGAATGTAACTCCCGTTTGCGAGTTGCATAAAGAAGGGCTCTATCTGAGTTGCAGGTGTGACCAGCTGGTGGCATGAAAGGTTGTTTGAATTGCCATCACATGCTCCGTGTAAATTAATACCCTGACACAAAAGTATACCGCTTAGTGAGTGTTTACAGTCGTCACCACTAAGAAATACATTTTTGTCGCTGTCACTATAGCAAGAATGAGTGTATGGTAATTTCCATTCGGATTTAACATATCCCTTACCCAATTGTTCATACTGGCCAGCAGGTATGTATTCAAGGCATTTATGAAATCGGAAAGTTGTTATCGGAATTGTGATAATTCCGTGTATTATCCATTCAATGACAGGGCTCTCTGACATTGTCAATGGTAATCTCTCGAGTTTCTCGATGCTCAAAATTGTATAGTCTGCTCCTTTCTGTGCCAAACTGATCTGTTTATCAGTAAGGTTAAAAATGGAAAATAATGACGTTGTGTTTATCAGACGCCAAGGCACATAGCCTGAACGAAGATTTTGCAGCGTCCAGCCTAGTTCTATAATAGAGCGTAATTGAGACTGGCCATGTTGTAACATTAGCAAATCTCTGTCTATCACATCAAAGGCAGATGATACAATATTGTCCAAAGAATATATTCTGGAAGACAGAGTCATTAACCCATTGTCTACTACAGAAAGTGATTTTTCCAAATTAATACGATCAATTTCTCGTATCTTTTCAGCAGTTTCAATTTGCTTTACTTTCCAAGCCTCGTTGTAAGCAGCATAGATGCTGGTCGCTATGAAACGCTTTTGACGCTGTTTGCGTGGTCCAAGAATGAAATCGCGCAAATCAGCACCATCTTTTAACAAAGACAAGTGTTGCTTAATTTCAGCCAGTGTGGATGTAGTTAGCCATTCTAGGCATAGTTTGCCTACACTGTATGTGGTTATAATTCCTGGATGTTGTCTCTGGGAATATCTTGAGTCTAATCTGGTCATTTTTAAACCCTGTGTTTTGTTCAGGAATCTATCTTGACAGCTATTTGTGTCTGTAGGCCAGATTAACCACTTTTTCCAATCAGGATCTGTTCTGTTGAAATGTAAAATGTGTGACACGTCTAACTCATTATCTGCAGTTGTATTCTCAGGTATTGGCTTCGGTATAGACGGTGTTTTAAGGTCTTTGTTCTTAGCTAGGCCAAGACAAGATGTTTGGTGTACAGTGTCATTTAAAAATAACATTTGTTCTGGTATCATGCAGGTTCTAAACAGTGCTTCTATGCCTTGCACCTGCCAATCTTTTGTACCCCAAATTGATTTCGTTTCAATATTATTTTTCCAATAATCAAAACCAAATGTCATCATTTTGTCATAAAATGCTTCTGAATATATCAATTTAGAATTTGTCAGCATTGTTTTCATTCCTGTTTTATCTAACAGTTTATAATAAAACGTTTCTGCATCACTGGTGTTAAACCCTGAAAAATATTTGAATTTCTCAAAAAATGCTTTAGAACTGCTTTTAGGTGGTGTAGAACAATGTTCCCATTGGTTATACATAAAAACATTTCTAGGCTGTGCAGATTTATGCAAGTAATGATCCCCATAGTGGGTGTAACAGAATAACTGCTCATAACTAGATGAACCTTGTAAATAATCATGATCTGTGAATCTAGCTGACATAACTAAATCAGACATCATGTCATTAATACTGTTAAAGTCCCAATCATCAGAGAATGTACTTGGTGTCACAAAGTCACTTAAGGAAACCTTTAGTTGATGAGGATACTTCAGGATTTCGACCGGACCATAGATCTCATAGTCTGTTTTCTCCCATACTACCCCACCAGGTATTGGAATTGCTGTGACATTTACTGTTGACAGTTCTCTTTTCTTCACGTGGGATGATCTGTGTGGTTTCAGGACTAGGTTGATGTTCTGACTTGCTGTGTCCATTGTAATATATTTTCCTTCAATGAATTTTCCCAAACACAGTACCATGATGAGCCAAAGCAGGAGGAAAAATACACCTAGACCGAACCAGAACTCTAGCCAAGGGGAAATGAGGTAGATTTCCTTCAGTTGATGAAAGAGTTCCGTTGCTTTTTCTTTAAAAGTCTTTTTTGTTTCTGGCATCACTTCGGGGTCGTTTAAATCTTCAGAGAAGTTGTCGAAGTTGATGAAATAACCAGAGGCAGTTCTGTCAATTGATGGGATTGTTCTTTCAATCTGTCTTTCGGTAGCACTTTCTGATGCCACATCATTGTAGACTGGTGTTGTTTCTTGACGAACTGTTTCAATCTGTGTTTCAAGAGGCACGAGTTCCATGGCATTATTGCATAGTCCTTCATTGTGCACTGCAGGCTGATCGAATGTGATGAGTCTTTCAGTTTGAACCTCTTGGATTGTTGCAAGTTTGGGTATTCTGTTGTTTCTTGGGAGTCCACTGGGCCTACTGTTGATTATAGGCCACATGCTTGTGGTTTTACCAGATCGATGGACACGACTCTGTTCTCCTTTTTACCAGCAAGGGGCGGTAGCACAACTGATCTTGTTCCGGTGACTGCTAAGACAGGTACTGCTTTTCTGTAAGAAGGCCCAAATTCCTTCTTAACCGCGATCTTTTCTCTGACTAGATCCCCAATCTTTGGAATCCAGACAGGCCTTGCTGGGGCTGTTGCGGGTGGTGCCTCGTCAGTGGTACTTGGCTGTTGCTTTAACTTTATGTTGCTTAATGATTTTCTTGTTTCATTCAGTTCCTGTAAAACAGCCAAACGGTCTTTTACTTCAAACTGCTTTGTTTCTTCTTGTACCACTGACATCTGACTATCGAGGTCCTGAACGCGCATTCTTATTCCGAACAATAGTTCGTATGGGCTGAAACCTTTTAGAGAATTTCTTGGCATGTTGTTAAGACTAGTCTGGACACTTATTAAATGTTTGACCCACCCAGCGCCTGAACCTAATACCTTCGCTGTTATAGATTGCTTTATGTCCCGGTTTTTTCTTTCTACCACACTTGTGCGACGGACAAGAATACCGCAACCCAATTCCCATGCTAGCCATGGCCCTCCCATAAGCTCGAGAGCTGAAAGCAGGACCCTGGTCAGAATGGAACGTGGTAATTGCGTATGTGCCGATATGGACTCGCTAATCTTTTATAACCGTTCTAGCGTCAGCCGAGCGCTGGTGGCCTCATTTTTTTAAGTGCATTTCGTCTTAAACGTTGTACACTGGGACGCGCTTCTCTTCTTTGATTGCGCAGATAGACCGCCTTATGCTGTCTAGAAGGGATCCTGAAACTACACTGGCCTGTTCATTACTGCGATCTCTGTTGCAGTCTTCACAATTTTGAGCAAAACATTGAATATCTATACTCATTCCTGGCCACCAATACTCTGATTGCAATTCTTTCAGAGAGGCTTTGATTGTTTGGTGTTTCAGACCCAACCCCATGTGTGCTTCCAGTAGGAGGAAGCCCCTCCTGCTCCTGTTTGGAATTACTCTATCCCCCACTCCAGGGATTCGAGCAAAAGGAACGGAGTTTGCATCGATGATGTATGCATAATTGAGTGGATAGTTTACGGGTAGTGCTGCACAGTCGCCTTTTACGGTCGTTTTTACTGCTAGCATAGTTTCCCCGTCTATATACTTATCTGTACGCTTTTTTGTGGCTACGGAAGCCGGTTTAGTTGCTTCCGTGGTGGCTGTATTAGCCAATGAATTCCCTGCAACGTGAACGCCATCACGTTGAAGACTCTGTGCGTGAATCACGTGAGTCTTTTGTAGTTCTTTGTGTAAAAGAGCTACTTGTTCCCAAAGCAATTTATGCTTTATTGTGGCACCTGTGTCATCTTTGTAGTCGTTTTCGATCCAACTCTGCAGTTTATTGTTGTAAGAGTTGACTCAAAAATGAGAATCGCACACGATAAGTGTGGGGAATTCGCGTTCTGCATTTTCGAGCGCCATCTTTAAAGATCTGATTTCAGTTCTTTGAACCGAACAGTTTCTTACAGATTCAGTTTTTGTTACTTTCGGTCTGAATTTACCGCACAGCCAACGACCTTTAATGATCGCACATGCTGCATCGTAGGATTTTCTCTCTACGTTGAAATGCTGTACAAAGCTATCTGTATAGATTATACATGCGTATTGTGGGAGAGGCAGGATTTCGATTGGCAGAGGATATTCTTCTTCATATTCTAAATCATTCAGTTCTTTGTATTGCGGGGCGAAATAGTATTTCACGTCTTCCGCTGCTAGAGAATCTATGCACTGTATCCATTTTGGATCCAGTGACACTGTAGGCAGGTTTACTGGGCTGAATAGCGCCTCAAAGGCGGATTCCGCTGTAAGGATATTAATCCGTTTGCCGTGTGCTAGTTCTCTTTCATTTGCTAATGCGATTTGCACTGCGTTCACAGTTTTTTCTGTGTGACTGAATGGTTTTTCTGCTTGTGTGTACAAGTGAGATTTAATTGAAATTGGTACCTTTTCTCCCTCATTAGAGGTCAGGTACGTGAATCCGCATCTTCCTGGGATGACTCGGATTACAAGATCACGTGTGTTGTCACGTGTATCTAATTTTGTTTTTGCTAACATGTCTGTTTGCAGTGATCTCAAAATTTCTGTGTGTTTTTGAGTCCAATTGATTTGTTTTAAATCAGATTTTATTAGTTCGTAGAGAGTTTTAACCCTCTCTGCGTAATTTAGAATGTAAGTTCTTCCGAAATTCAGAAAACCTAGTATGGATTGTAAATTCTTCAGCGTTTTTGGAGCTTGGAGTACAGCGCACTTCTCTAAGAAGTTGTCCGCTAGGCTTTTCCCTTCACTTGATAATTCGTACCCTAAAAACAGTACTGTCAGATGGGCAATTCGGGACTTTTTAAAGTTGAATTTGTAACCCTCTGCTGCGAACCCAAGTATAATGGTGTTCACTCTTTTCAAGTGAGTATCCAAGTCGTCGTCTGTGAGATAAATATCATCTACGTAAGATAATGCTTCATCATCATAGATTTGTAGTAACTCTGTTACCCTAGCTGAGAATAGTCCTGGGCTGTTCTTGAACCCCTGTGGGAGTCGACAGAATTTTTTCTGCGACCCAAATGCGGAGAAAGCGGTCAAGTATCTGCTTTCTGGGGCAATGTTTTGACAAAAGAAACCATTAGAAATGTCTAATGTCGTTTTGTATTTTTTCCTAACTATGTTATTCATTAGGGCTGCACTATGCGAGTTTTGTACTGCAAAAGTTTTGCAACATTTATTAAGGTGTCTGTAGTCCAAAACTAGACGATATGAATTGTCTGGCTTGGAGACAGGAAACAAAGGATTGTTCATTTGAGAGGTGCATGTTTCAATCACCCCCTGGTACTCAAGTTGATCTAAGATCTCCCTGACCTGTTTTTTAGCTTCTTGCTTTATGGGATACTGCCGTTGGGCAGTTGGTTCACTTTTTAGTTGGATTTTGTGAGGCGTTGAATCCTCATCCCATCCTACATGATTTTTATACAATGCAGGTGCCTGGGCTACTGCCCATTTCCTTGCATATGTGTATTTTTTGTGAATCGGTATGTGATTCGAGAAGGCAGGCATAATTACCTCTTCGCCACGAGGGCACTCCCTGACAAACTCCGGGGGCCAATCTTTTTCAGCTAACAGAATATCATAGCCTTTTGAGAGCTTATCCCAAAATAGACCCTTAATTTTCCTAGTCTTATCACCCTCTATACGCAATGTTATTTCGTATATTTTATGGGGCTCGCTAAGCCTGGCGTCGGCAGTTTCAACCTGAATGTATTCATTCGTGTCCACTGTCTCCAGATGACTCATCAAGGTCTTGCGCGCTATACTGATTTCTGCTGCACTGTCCAACATTGTCAATGCCCACTCCCCGTTTTTCAACTGTGTCCTCAGTATTCTCGGCATGGTTGATTACTCTAATACTGGCTACCTTCTTTTTAGGAAATTGAGATTTCTTATTTTGAGCAGGTTCCTTGTCTTTGGACTTGGTGTGCTCTCCTGGGTCTGACCGTCCTCTTCTTTCCGAATTCTGTGGAAAAGATCGAGAGGGACGTGTATCAATACTTTGATATCTATCAGGTCTTTTTATATTATCCCTATTTCTAAGGTTATATCTTTTCTCAGAGGGCTCCCGTTGGGGAGACTGGCGTTCTCGAGTCGGAGTTCTTTCCCTCCGTCGAGGAGACCTTCCTCTGGACTGGAAAACTTTTTCCTTGGGAGTGGATTGTTTATTTCCATCCCAGCTCTTTTTAGGAGTGTTTAAATTATTTTTAATAAATAATTTTTCAGGATTTTCGAGCAGTTGGGGCTTAACTGGTTTTCCACCCAAGCTGTCTCTACCTAATTCTTCATAGCATTTTTCTATGATTTTTGCTAGCTCAACAGGATCTTTTATATCTGTTTCCCTCAACTTCTGGCGAATCGCCACAGATGCTGCTTCTCCCTTTACATTGGCTAATAATATAGCCGTGACCTGCTTGAAATCTTTCAGTAATTTCATACCTAGATTTAAAGCTGGTTCTGGACCGAATTCATTTTGAATCTGTTTTAGCACGTCTGGTATTACCGCCATAGACGGAACACCGTGTGTTTTTGTGTAAATGGAAGCAAAGACTGTACCCCAAGTGTCGCAGTCCTCCACGTGTGGTGCGATTCCCATAGGAAGGCAGATGGTCAAGATTCTGTGTTTCTCAATAGGGGTAGTATCAGGAAATACTGCCTCTATTTGAGTGATTTTCTGGGCTAACCAGAAAGGAATTTGTTCCCGTTTTACGGGTGTTTTACCAAGACATGACTGTATGTTCTGTGGTGTAATTTTATTTGTGTTCCCCTGATGAGGGGTCAGCTGGTGTGAATTAACAGCTGGCTGGACTGTTGCAGTCCGTATTACATATTGGACTAATTGCCTATGTATTTTTATTAATGTGTTTAGCTGTACTAACAGCTCTTCTCTAGACATTTTTACAATGTCTGGATGTGGTGTGTAGCTGGCTAGAACCGGCCACGTGGCTCCTGGTCTACCTAGTGGACCGAGCCTGGTAATGTGATCATTGTGTTTTAGGGCGCCATTAAACCAGAGCAGGTGCTCTTGAAATTTAAGTGGAATTTCAACCTCCTCGAAAGGGGCGTACTCATCCGGAGGTTCCTCTATTTTGTAATAGTGAAATTCTTGTGTTATAGCGTTTACCGCTGGAAAGTTTATCCATGAATAGAATACCTCTGTCTGCCGATACTCGTGAGCCTCTATCACGAAAATTACTGTACCACCTTGAGGTGTCAGTCCGTGTTCTATAAGTTTTAAAGTTATAGATCTTCTTAACTGGACCGGGATGATAATAGCACCCGGGTCTGTGTATTCGGGACCTTGCTGAGTCGCATCTACTGCGTCCCCAGTGGTGCCGTTGTTTTCTACTGACATTGTATAAATGCAGTTTTTGCAGAGTAGGTCTCCAAGGAGACAAAGATTAGATGCACAATATTTTGGAACACTGTATCCTTCAACGTTGAATAAACCAGAGCTTTACATAGGAATCTCTTCCTACTAAGGTCGGGCGGATTTTAACCTTTCACCCACTCCAGACGTCTATTGGAGTATTTACGGGAGAAAGGGGTGTGAAATATGCACGACTGAGTTACTCTATAAGTCTTGCGTTAGTTTATCGCCTTACCAAACGTTAGGGCGCCATGTAGTGTAGTTCCTAGTTTCCCACTAGGCCCTGCGCATTGGAATAACATAAACAGTAGTATCGACGTGGAACTGCTTATATTCCAGGCCTCCACTGACTATGCTAAACTTAATTGGGTTGTGTTACCAACTAGCTCAGAGGTCACTGGAAACTTTCTTCTCTGCATAGGAAGTGATCAGCTTCCTTGGCACAGACAAGAAGGGATTCAGCTTTCCAACAACCGTGCAACATGACAACTTTGCTCCTCAGATCAAGAGTCGATCTCTAGGGTCGTGTGAAACAATAGACATAGATTTCACTCAGTCAGTCTAGTGCAGTTTACTTTCACAGTATGTAGAGAATAGAGAGACGGGCGTGTATCAATAAAGGTTAACATTTATTGAACAGTCTTTCTTCTCATACAAGAGAAATGTATTGCCACAATTGCAATAACTGTTATTATGAAAAGTACGTACAGTAAGATAAGAATAGCGAAATAGAACTGTAAAAGCATTGATATGGTTTCTTAGCCATACAATGGTTTAAAAGTAATAAAACATTTATACAGTCATATATACATTAGGCTAACATACTCAACTGGTGCTTCTAACTAAGCCTACCCCAGTGTGCCTGACCTAGGCCTAACACGTGAGAAGGGGAGTAAGTAAGTAGCTTAAGTTAAGTTGGTTTTGCCAAGGTTTGTTTCAAGAATTCTCTTCTAAGGGTTTAGTCAACACCATACCTCTGAATAGAATGATGGAGGATTGGTATCTCCTTCAGGGGTCTCTCTCGATATCCCAGTCACCTGCGAGGGTAAACTGGAAGCGCCGGGACTGGATTTCTCTGCACGAGAAAGGCAGCGGCTTCTCTCAGCGCGTCTGGAGGAAGGAGGGGTGACAGCGTCCGCGGGCAGCTGGGCTGGATGTCTTCGCAGAGGACGGCTGCACGGCTCCTCAAGCGTACTGCACCATAGGTCGCGCTGTAGCGGCGATAATGGTAATCAGTAGCTTCACCACCACAGGATAGCAGGCTGCAGCGACAGAGTGCTAGTTGTTACCAACACGGGGTCATGCAGGCAGCTGGCATCAGCAACATGTTCGCTCATTGCTTAAGGCAACGTTGGTAATATTTATACCTGACAGGTGCCGGGTTTGACGCAAGTTTGCTGGACATAAGACGTCAATTAAAGATGTCACTAGGAAGTGGCAGCTATCAGTTGCTCATTAGAGTTCTATTACTAATCAAAACATAGCAAGCGGGGATTTCCAGGTTTGCTAAGTTTTTATCTTGTTGAAGAACTCGGAGTGTTATCTAGGAATATCAGATAGTGACTGCTGCTCTGTCATTGCACTAATTGGTCGCAAAGGAAGTAGCAGAGAGTCATGCTGGAATGTGGCTCTGTGGCTCTGCTCGTGTGAGGCCAGAGATGACTTTACAGAAAATCGTACTTGAACGGTTATGCCAATATAGGGAAAAAGGGGCTTTATAGCCGAATAGGGGCATAAGGTCACAGTATCGATCAGGAACCTAGATAAGCACATGACAATGATAGCCCCAGAGATAATTGTGATGCAGAACCACCACATCGCACTGCAGTCTTTGAAATACGCAGTGGAGCTCTCCCTTCCTTGATCATGAAAAGCTTGGAACTGGAAGACAGGGGGCTGGTTTGCATCCCACATTTATAGACATTTTCTAGATCAGGGATGTGGATTCACTGTTTACGATTTCAGAACCAGTTTGAGTTTGTGTTAATATGGATATCAATGAGTTTATCGATAAAAATGAACTGTCATCCCTATAATAAAATCACCCATTTGGAACTCCACATCTACCTCGACACCCAAGTATGTTGTCAGGCAGGCTCTACGGCTTAGGCCGAGATCCCTGATTGATAGGTCACAGGTGGGAGGGTGCATGACTGGCAGGCAAACACATGGACAGGAAATTCTTGAGCAGTTAGGCGCAGCAGCATCCAATGCCAAAGCAGACATGGACCGAGGGGGTACGTGCGCTTCGGAAAACACCATAAAGTCAGATACCACATGAGTTAGTAACACATAGCCAATTAGCACCTAGCACATCTAGTGACTACGCACTCCCCATGCTGGGCGTCTGGACACATTCACCACTGGTCAAACTGTGTCCACACGAGGTTGAGACCCTTCTATAGTAATCATTTGACCATTTATTTATGACTCTAAGACAGCAGCCTACATTCCTCACCATATATGGTACGTCGGATACGTTTATTGCTTGATAGAAACATTTATAAAAGACTAATGTGAGCCCAATATAAATTGTGACAGTCCTCAGACCTCGTGCCTGTAACTGTTCTTCCAGCCACATTCTTTTAATTGAAGAAAACTGTTCCTGTTTTGCTAAACGCCTCTTGTCTTCTGTTTTTTTTAAGGAATTCGAACCCAAGCAACATGTGTTCTCTTTCAAATTACATTTTCTAGCTGGCTCACATACACAGCTTTTGGGCAAGGGGATAGTTCTCACAGAATGTAGTATCATGCAGGCTTGAAGCAAGAGCATCCAGAACACAAGTGCAATCAAGTGCAAGGTTTCTATCCATGTCTGTCATCTGCCTTCCTGATGACAAATGAGAAACTGCCTCGAAGTAAACAATATAAAACAGCAGTTCCACCCCTCACCATCTACAAAAAGGCAGTGACCACGAATAAGTAATCACTAGCCCTTTTCTATCATGGTCCTCACTGAATTTCTGAGGGGAGCCCTGTCTGGATCCTTCCTCACTTTATTGGCTCGGTCTCCACCCTCCAGACCATAAATGCGTCAATACATTTCCACTGTCTGGGAAAATGTATTCATCCTTTATCTTCTGCTGTGCCGAACCAGGGGTAATTCAGACTCTCACCCTACCATGCATGTGCTGCACGTTTACCAAACATATATGCACCTGACAAGCACTCTAAACGTTAATACAAGGATTCGAGGTCCACGTAACTGTGGAGTTTTACTTGAGAGGGGTCTGTAAACAGCAGTCTCCCTGACATAGGTAAAAAAGTCTGAATACACTATTTGTTCACAAGAGCAGGGTAGACTTCCACTTCCACTGTACATGATTCACCCACGGCATGGACAGCTATGAAGCTGTGTTTGGTGTAACCCTCCAGTTTCATAGAATAGGTTCTAGACCTTGCATTGACTCCATAGCAATTTCTCAGTCTGTCCCTCCACAGTTTAAAGTAGGCCATGTACTGTGCAAGGCATATAAACATTCTGTGAGACTTGTGTTATTTTTAGATGTTGTATACCCGACCCCAATTTCCACACTCCAATAAGGTCGGGGAGCTCCCGCGGGGAGCACAGTTTCCCGGCTTCAAGCAGGATCAAAAATCAACTTAACTGTTAAAGACATTAGTGACTCAATTATAGTGCTGGTCTTGATAATGACATCTAGCTCAGGAAGGCTACCAGTGCAGTTTAATCACACCTAAAAGGATCAACTTGCCCTCCAAAAGCTTAAATTGTGTGTTCACATGTCCAAGCTAACATTCGCCATGAGGAGTACCATTGTGTTACGTGTGCCAAACTACAAAGCTGTGCTGCTAATTGATTGTTGAAGTTGCTATATATGGAGTTGATTTCGTTACAGAAGAATTCAGAGTGCTTGTTGCACAGGTCTTGCAAGGGGCTGATGTTGCTGGAAGAGGCAGGAGGACCTGTAAAATCTTTGATGGGGAAGATTTCCTTGCTGCTGTTTGAGCCTGCGTCAGTGCGGTCGGCAAGAACTGTGTGCTTTGTCTTCCATATCTACTGGTGGCAGAGTCTTTGGGTGGATTAGAAGATGTCTTTATCTACGGTGTCATGGCTTATTCTTCACTTGTGCCTCAGTTGGTTGCAGTAGCGTTTTGTCAGCCTGAGTTCCTCTGTGTGCCAGCTGGCCTGTGGTCGGGCTCTTGCCATTGCGGTATGCTTGAGGGGAGCCAGGAGGCTAGCGCATTCAGTGATCCAGATGTGGAGATTCTTGATGGCTTTCGGAAAGTTGCTGGAGTACTCTTACAGGTTCACAAATAAGGTGGAAGCCCATTCCCCTTCAGTGATGCTTTTCCAACTGTGGTAGGCGGGTCTGATGTTGGTAGGTCTGTGGTGGTCCAGAATGGGTAAGCTGAAACTGACAAGAGCATGGTCTGTCCAGGCCACAGATGCTGTCTTGTCAACCTCAGAGGGTTGTACCTGTGTGTTGCCGCTTTCATCTCGTACTTCACCGCCACCTGATCGTAATGGTGAAGTCTCAACAAATGCCGTCATCAGAATCGGTAGCCGCTGGGGACAACACGTTGCGTGAGTCGTTACCGGGCAGAGCAAAGCGTCGACATCCATTGGTACTGTTGATGGTAGTGTAAGACAGACGTCCAACACGCATTCTTCTCCACATAACAGACATCGAAGCACAGGTAAGATGCAATTTTGCCAGATCGGTCTGAATGAAAGAAACCAGGTAGTATTCAGATCTCAGGTCTCGGTATCGTATTGCTAGGATAGTTTCTTCCATCGTAGCCTGAGTTTTGTCTGTGACTTGGCTTGCCATTTCGGAGCAGAAGGAACAAAAATAAAATTCCTGCTACGAGTCCCAAAATAAGAGGCAGGCCACCGAAAAGAGTGTGCACAAAATTCTGGAAGTTGCCCAGAACCTTTTCAAAAGGTGTTAACAATCCTGAAAATATTGTCTTAAATACATGTGCGATGCCACTGGTATCTGACATGTTTAAAATTTGGCTTAACATTTCTACGAAATGCACGGGCAGTTTGTCGATAATAGGGTATGTATCTCTGCTGCTGTCCTTGCAGCCTGCAGGTCATACGTCTCTTTGGACGAGGTTAAAGGCACAGTTGTCTGTAAAAGAATAGACTTCATTCTGCTTAAAGTATCAATTCGAATAGAAGAGATATTCACAGAAGGCCACAATGCCGCCTCCATGTCTGGATTGCTGTTTGGATACAATACTTGCATACAACAAATGACCCTGGAAGTAATGCTCACGAGATAGGGTTTTCCTGGCATCATGCCACAACAGCTGTGGTCACTTAATATAACGTAGCTACCGTTGGAAAGATGTCTGAAAAATGGCTGATGAACCTTTGCATGATCCATGCAAGTTTATACCTTCGCATAGGAGTGTACCTCTCAGTGATGTTTTACAATTAGTACCACTACGAAATACCTCTTTCTTGTCCATACTCCAACATCTATGTGTAAAAGATAAATTCCAGGTTGATTTGATGTATCCTTTACCCAACCTTTCATACAGGCCTGCTGGTATATATATTTTTTGGCAGTATTGAAACTGAAAAGTCATTATTGGGATTGTAATGGTGCCATGTATTATCCATTCAATGACAGGTCTTTCTGACATTGTCAATGGTAATCTCTCACGTTTTTCAATGCTCAGCACCATGTAGTCTGCTTCTTTCTGTGCCAACAAGATTTGTCTATCAGTAAGGTAAAAGATAGAAAATAATGACGTTATGTTGATGAGACGCCAAGGCACGTGACCTGAACAGAGGCTTTGTAACGTCCAGCCTAGCTGTACAATAGAACGCAATTGGGAAGGACCATATTGTAACATTATCATATCCTGTTCTATTACATCAATAGCAGATGATACAATGCTGTCCAGTGAATAGATTCTTGAGGACAGAGTCGTTAACCCATTGTCCACTACAGAAAGTGTTTTTTTCCAAATTAATACAATCAATTTCTCGTATTTTTTCAGCAGTTTCAATTTGATTTAATTTCCAACCTTCATTGTATGCTGCGTATATACCGGCGTATATGAAACGTTTTTGACGCTGTTTGCGAGGTCCCAGTATGAAATCTCGCAAGTCAGCACCTTCTTTAAGTAAAGTTAAGTGTTGCTTAATTTCGGGAAGTGTGGATCTCTGTAGCCAGTCGAGGCATAGTTTTCCTACTCTGTATGTTGTAACTATCCCTGGATGTTGTCTCTGGGAATATCTTGGGTCTGGCCTGTTCTGTTTGAACCCCTGTATTTTGTTCAGGAATCTATCATGACAGTTATTAGTGTCTGTGGGCCAGATCAACCATTTGTTCCAGTCAGGAAGTGTTCTGCTTTGTTTTAAAATATAGGCCACGTCTAACCCCTCATCTGTAGCGGTGTTTCTATCAGGCATTGGCTTTGGTATAAACGGGTTGTTTAAATCTTTTATCTTGGATAAACCAAGACAGGTTGTTTGCTGAATTGTGTCATTCAGGAACATTATTTGTTCTGGGATCATGCAGGCTCTGAGCAATGCTTCTACACCTTGTACCTGCCATTCTTTTGTACCCCTGATGGTTTTTGTCTCAATGTTGTTTTTCCAAAATTCAAAACCAAATGTAGACATTTTTTCATAAAACTTTTCAGAATAAATCAGTTTAGTGTTTGTCAACATGTTTTTCACTCCTGTCTTATTTAACATTTTAAAATAGAATGTTTCAGGATCAGTGATATTAAACCCCGAGAAGTATGGGAATTTCTCATAAAAAAAATTTGAGCTACCTTTTGGAGGGGTTGGACAATGTTCCCATTGATTGTAACTGAAAATATTTCTAGGATTTGCAGATTTATGCAGATAATGATGCCCAAAGTGGTTGAAACAGTACATTTCTTCATAATTCGACGAACCCTGTAAATAATCATGTGCTGTAAATTTTGCTGACATTTCTAAATCTGACATCATATTATTAATATTTTCAAAGTCCCAATCATCAGAGAAACTACTAGGTGATACAAAGTCACTTAAAGAAATCTTAAATTGGTGTGGATATTTCAAGAGCTCAACCGGGCAATAGATTTCATAGTCCGTTTTGTCCCATGCTATACCACCAGGTATAGGGATGGCTGTGATGTTCACTGATGACAGTTCTCTTTTTTCAATGTGTGATGATCTGTGTGGTTTCAGGACCAAGTTGATGTTCTGGCTTGCTATGTCCATTGTACTATATTTTCCATCAATAAATCTACCCAAACTTAAAACCAAGATGAGCCATTGAAGGAGGAAAAGTACGCCTAACACAATCCATAATTTAATCCATTGTGAGTTTAGATATGTTTCTCTGAGTTGATGAAAGAGTTCTGTGATTTTTCTTTGAATGTTTTTGTTGCTGGCTTATCTACATGTTCACGTGAATCATCGGAAAAATCATCAAAGTTGATAAAGTAGCCAGATGCAGTTCTGTCAATTGGTGGGATTGCCTCCGGATTTCCATCGATCTTTGCATTTTCTTTTGTTACATTTGTATAGTCCGAGGCTATATTCTTGTTGAACTGTTGCAATTTGGGTTTCAAGAGGCCCAAGTTCCATGGCTTTGTTGCATAGTCCTTTTTGAATAACTGCAGGTTTGTCAAATGTGATTAGTCTCTCAGTTTGAACCTCTTGGATTGTAGCAAGATTTGGTCTTCTGCTATTTCTTGGGAGTCCACTGGGCCTACTACTCATTATTGGCCACATGATTGTGGTTTCACCAGGTCGATTGATGCAACTCGGTTCTCCTTTTTTCCAGCAAGGGGCGGTAGTACAACTGATCTTGTTCCGCTGACAGCTAAGACAGGTACTGCTTTTCTGTAAGAAGGCCCAAATTCCTTCTTCACCGCGATCTTCTCTCTGACCAGATCCACACTCTTTCGAATCCAGACAGGTCTTGCTGGGACAGGTGGTTTTTCTTCAGTGGTAGTTAGCTTTAGCTTTTCGTTACTCAGACTTTTCCTTGTTTCATTTAAGTCCTGTAAAACAGCCAAACGATCTTTGATATCAAAGGCTTTTTGTGGCACCACTAAAGTCTGACAATCCAAGTCCTGAATGATCATTCTGGTACCAAATAAAAGTTCATACGGACTGATACCTCCTAGAGAATTTCTTGGCATATTATTAAGACTACGTTGGACACTTATTAGATGTTTGACCCACCCATCACCTGAACCTAATACCCTCGCTGTTATAGATTGCTTTATGTCCCGGTTTTTTCTCTCCACTACCCCATTTCCCTCGGGATGGAATGGACTAGAATACCGCAATGCAATGCCCATGCTGGCCATGGCCTCCTTGTAAGCCCGAGAGCTAAACGCAGGACCCTGGTCAGAATGTAGCATGCCAATTGCGTATGTGCAGATAAAGACTCGCAAATCTTTTATAACAGTTCTGGCATCAGACGAGCGTTGGAGCCACATCCAAATGAATCTCGTCTTAATATTTATGGGACCGCATTTGTCCGGTCGGACGTCTGCGCATAGATAGCCTGATGCTGTCTAATAGTGGTGTCTGGGCTGGTGTCTGGTCTGGTTCACAACTGCGAACTCTGTTGCAGTCCTCACAATTCATTGCAAATTTATAAATTTCTTGCTCATCCCCGGCCACCAGTATTGTGATTGTAATTCTATTAGAGATTTCAGGATCTCTTGGTGCCTCAGACCCAATCCCATGTGTGCTTCTTGTATCAAGAAGATTCTCCGGTTCGTGTTTGGAATTACTCTATCCCCCACTCCAGGGAATTGAGCAAACGGAATGGAGTTCGCAGCAATTATGTATGTATTGCCGAGTGGATAAAGACTCTGCGTATGTATCACGTGAGTCTTTTGTAGTTCTTTCTGCAAAAGAACTACCTGTTCCCATAGTTTTTTATGCTTTATTGTGGCACCTGTCTCATCTTTGTAACCATTTTTTATCCAGGTCTGCATGGAATTATTGTAAGATCGGACGCAGTAATGCGAATCGCACACTATTAGTGTCAGGAATTCACAATCAGCATTTTCAAGCTCCATCTTTAGAGATCTTATTTCAGCTCGCTGAGCTGTACAGTTTCTGAGAGATTCAGTTTAGTGACCATCGGTCTGAATTTACCTAAGCACCAGCGACCTTTAACAATCGCGCATGCTGCATTGTAAATCTGTTTTTCCCCAATGCAGTGCTGTGCAAATCTGTCTGTGTAGATTACACAGGTGTACTGTTCGAGGGGCAGAATTTCGATCGGCAGAGGACATTCATTTTCGTATTCCAGATATTCTAGTTTTTTCATTTTTGGATCAAATGTGTGTGTCACGTCTCTGTTGCAAGAGAAGTTTCCCATTTTATCCATTTTGGATCTAGAGCTTTAGCATTAGGATTTCCTGGTATTGTTACTGCCTCAAGGGCTGATACAGCTGTTAAAACAGATATCCCTTTTCCCTGGGCTAGGGCTCTTTCTTTTGCTACAGAAGTTTGAACCGCAGTTAGAATTTTTTCAGTTGAACTGAATTTCATTTCAGCTTGTGTGTACAAATGTGATTTGTAAGCTATTGGTACCGTTTCTCCCTCATTAGAGGTCAGGTATGTGAATCCGCATCTTCCTGGGATGACTCGGATTACAAGATTGCGTTCATTTGCGCGTGTTTGCAGTTTTGTTTTAGTTAATATATCTGTCTGTAATGATCTTAAAATTTCTGTGTGTTTTTGAGTCCAATTAATTGGTTTAAAATCAGGTTTTATTAGTTCGTAAAGAGGTTTAACACTCTCTGCATAATTTAGAATGTATGTTCTTCCGAAATTCAGGAAACCTAGTATTGATTATAAGTTTTTCAGCGTTTTTGGAGCTTGGAGTACTGCACACTTCTCTAAGAAGTTGTCTGCCTGGCTTTTGCCTTCACTTGATAATTCATATCCTAAAAATAGGACAGTTAGATGGGCAATTTGTGATTTTTTAAAGTTAAATTTGTACCCTTCAGCTGAGAACCCAAGTATTATGGTGTTCACTCTTTTCAAGTGAGTCTCCAGGTCATCGTCTGTAAGATAGATGTCATCGACATAGGATAATGCCTCATCATCATACATTTGTAGTAACTCCGTTACCCTGGCTGAAAATAATCCTGGGCTGTTCTTGAAT
Organism: Lissotriton vulgaris; assembly: GCF_964263255.1. Lineage (NCBI taxonomy): Eukaryota > Metazoa > Chordata > Amphibia > Caudata > Salamandridae > Lissotriton > Lissotriton vulgaris. The sequence goes on from NC_141697.1 coordinate 980,945,314, forward strand.
CCCTGTGAGAGATGACAACATTGTTTTTGGGTCCCCATGCTGGAGAAAGCGGTCAAATATCTGTTTTCAGGTGCTATGATTTGACAGAAGAAACCATTTGAAATGTCTAATGTCGTTTGATATTTTTTGCGCACAATGTTATCCATCAGTGCTGCACTGTGTGAGTTTTGCACTGCAAATGTTTTACAGCAGGAGTTTAGATGTCTGTAGTCCAAAACTAGACAATATGAATCATCTGGCTTGGAGACAGGATACAAAGGTTTGTTCATTTGTGAGGTGCATGTTTCAATCACCCCCTGATATTCAAGTTGATCTAAAATTTATTTTACTTGTTTTTTAGCTTCTTGCTTAACAGGATACTGCCTCTGTGCAGTAGGTTCCTTGTCTTTGGACTTGACATGCTCTTCTTTATGTTCTGACTGTCCTCTTCTTTCCGATTTCTTTGATGAAGTCTGAAAAGATCAAGAGGGACGTGTATCAATATCTTGATATCTGTCAGGTTTTCTCAAATTATACCCCCCCTTCTATTTCTCCGTTCTCTGGACTGAAATTGTTTTTCTCTGGGAGTGGTTTGTTTGTTACCCTCCCACTTCTTCTTTTGAGAATTGAGATTGTTTTTAATAAAAGTTTTTTCAGGATTTTCAATTAGTTGGGGTTTTACTGGTTTACCACCCAAACTATCTCTGCCTAATTCTTCATAGAATTTTTCAATTATTTTAGCAAGCTCAAAAGGTTAGTCTGTTATATCTGTCTCCTTCAATTTTTGTCAGATTGCCACACATGCTGCTTCTCCTTTTATGTTGGCTAATAATATAGCCGAGACCTGCTTAAAGTCCTTCAGTAATTTCATACCCAGAGTTAAAGCAGGTTCTAGACCATATTCATTTTGAATCTGTCTTAGTACACCTGGTATAACCGCCATAGACGGAACACCATGTGTTTTTTGTGTAGATAGAAGCAAAGACTGTGCCCAAGTGTCACAGTCCTCCACATGTGGTGCAATCCCCATTGGGAGTTAGAATTCTGTGTTTTTCATGAGGGGTAGTATCAGGAAATACTGCCTCTATCTGAGTGATTTTTTGAGCTAACCAGAATGGAATTTGTTCCCGTTTTGCGGGTGTTTTACCAAGACATGATTGTATATTCTGTGGTGTAATCTTGTTTGTGTTCCCCTGTTGAGGGGTGTTTTGTGGAATTTTAATTGCAGGTTGGACTGTTGAAGTCCTCATGACATATTGGACCAATTGTCTATGAATTTTAATTAGTTGTTTTAGCTGAACTAAAAGTTCTCTGTCTGGCATTATTCAATGTCCGGATGTGGTGTGTAGCTGGCTAGAACCGGCCATGTGGCCCCTGGTCTACCTAGTGGACCGAGCCTGGTAATGTGATTTTGATGTTTTAGGGTACCATTAAACAAGAGCAGGTGCTCTTGGTATGTTAGGGGAATTCCAACTTCCTTGAAAGGAGAGTATTCCTCTGGAGATTCCGCTATTTTGTAGTAGTGGAACTCATGTGTTATAGCATTTGCTGCTGGAAAATGTATCCAGGAATAGAATCCCTCTGTCTGCCGAAATTCATGTGCCTCTACCACAAATATGACTGTACCACCTCTTGATGATACTCCATTTTCTATAAGTTTTATAGTTATGGTTTTTCTTATATTGACCGGGATGATTATTGCATCATGGTCGTCTTCATTAAACCCTGTAAGGTCTGCACCCGGTTGATTCGCATTTACTGCGGCTTCACCGGTTTCGTTGTTGTCGCCGTGATTTGACATTGTTTAATGAAAGTTTCTTGCAGAGCAAGTTTTTAGGAAACAAAGATTAGGTGCACAATATTTTGGAACCCTGTATCCTTCAACGTTGACTATATCCTAAACTAATACATAGGATTCTCATCTTACTAAGTTTCGGCGGATATTAACCTTTCACCCACTCCAGACGTCTATTGGAGTTTTTACGGGAAAAGGGATCTGTGTGAAAAAGCACGACTGAGTTACTCTAGTATCTTGCATTAGATTATCGCCTTACCAAACGTTGGGCACCATGTAGTGTAGTTCCTATTTTCCCAATAGGCTCTGCGCATTGGAATAACATAAACGATAGTTTAGACGTAGGACTGAGTTCTACTAGGTCTCTATTGAATATGTTAGATTTAATTAAGGTGTGCCAGCTAGCTCAGAGGTCACTAGAAACTTTCTCTAATGAACAGGGAGGAGTGAACGTCCCTGATTAGACAAGAGGGGATTCAGCTTCTGACAACCGCATAAACATGACAACTTTGCTCCCCCAGAATAAGGAGTATATCTCCAGAGTCGTGTAAAAACAATAGATCTAACCTGACCTGACCTTGGTCAGTGCCGGTCGCCCCATACACCACGCGGCTCCCCCTGAGTGGGCCCGGTCTCCTTCACTCCGCCTCGCCTCTGCCCTGTGGCAAGGTCTTTTCAGCCTTTTGACCCCTGTGTTCTTCTGCTGTTGGTGCCCTTAGTTCATTTTTGACCCCTGTGTCCTTCTGCTGTTGGTGCCTTTTGTGCCTGTGTGTCCCATGTGTCCTTCCGCTGTTGGTGCCCTCTGTGTCTCCGTTCGCCCCTGCCCCTTGGGATCGCCTCTGTCCCCTCCCCGCTCCCCGCCGCTGCTCCCCTGCGGCCCGTCCCTTCTCTGCTCAGTGTCCTACTCTGTGCCACCCCGCTCCCGCCTCCCAGCTGCCCCTCCCTCCCGCCGGCTATTTAGGGACTGGCCGCACAACGGTGAGTGGTGACCTGACCCGACCTTGGTCGGTGCCGGTCGCCCCACACGCCGTGTGGCTCCCCCTGAGTGCGCCCGGTCCCCTTCACTCCGCCTCGCCGCTGCCCTGTGGCAAGGTCTTTTCAGCCTTTTGACCCCTGTGTCCTTCTGCTGTTGGTGCCCTTAGTGCCTTTTTGACCCCTGTGTCCTTCTGCTGTTGGTGCCCTTTGTGCCTGTGTGTCCCCTGTATCCTTCCGCATTTGGTGCCCTCTGTGTTTCCTTTCGCCCCTGCCCCTTGGGATCGCCTCTGTCCCCTCCCCGCTCCCTGCCGCTGCTCCCCTGCGGCCCGCCCCTTCTCTGCTCTGTGTCCCACCTTGCGCCACCCCGCTCCCGCCTCCCAGCTGCCCCTCCCTCCCGCCGCACTATGTATGGCGGAGTCCACACGTACAGGCAGCGGTCACGTGAAACGGGCGCGCCAAAGGCAAGCCCGTCTACGCCCGGACTCCGCCCAGTGCCAGGAACCCTGGATCTCGCCGATGCCAACCTACCCAACGAATATACGACGCCGCCAGCCTCCACGCACTCAACACCGGCCGGAACCCCGCCTGAAACCTGGCCACCCCGAAACGTACCCATGGATCCTTCACCTGCCAAGAGTGCAAATTCACCTGACTCCGACCCGGGCCAGCACCCACCAAGCCTACCACCAGCAAGAACCACCTCAAGTGCATCCTGCTCAACACCCGCTCCATCCACAGGCACGCAGTCGAACTCTGGAACCTCCTAGACACAACAGCACCGGACGTCGCCTTCCTCACGAAAACCTGGATGAACGCCACCTCAGCCCCCGAAATCGCCATAGCCATCCCCGGAAGGTTACAAGATCACCCGGAGGGACCGCATCAACCAAACCGGAGGAGGCATCGCCATCGTCCACAGAAACACCATCCGCGTCACGACCAGCTCGGAAGACACCCTCACAGCCACCGAACACCTGCACTTCCAGATACACACCGACCCCAGAACCACCCTCAGAGGCACCCTAATCTACAGACCCCCGGGACCACGCACTCAATTCAGCGAAGCCATCGCAGACTTTGTATGCCCGCACGAGCTCACCTCCCCAGACTACATCCTCCTAGGAGACCTCAACTTCCACCTGGAAAACAACAATGACAGTAACACTACCACCCTACTGGACAACCTCGCCAACCTCGGACTCAAGCAACTAGTGAACACCCCCACCCACTACGCCGGCCACACGCTTGACCCCATCTTCTCCTCCAGCAAGCACATCTCCTTCAGCCACTCCACCGGACTCCACTGGACAGACCACAGCTGCATCCACTTCACCTTCAAAAAAACCACGACCCACCACCATCCGCAACAGGCCCCCCGCAGAAGCTGGAGCAAGATCACCGCCGACCAGCTCACCACCTCCCTCAGCCAGAACCCTCCCACCATCACGACGGTCCCCAACGAAGCGCCCCGCAACCTCGCACAATGGCTCACCGACTGCGCCGACGAACTCGCACCACTGAAGAAACCACCCAGCAGGCCCCACAGCAAGAAAGCCACGTGGTTCACGGACGACCTCAGAAACTCAAAGAAAACCTGCCGCTCCCTGGAGAAAACCTGGCGTCAGGGACAAACAACAGAGAACATGACAGCCCTCAAGAACGCCACCCGCAAGCACCACCAACTGATCCGTACCACCAAGAGAACTACCTACAGACAGCGCCTGGACAACAACACACACAACAGCAAGGAACTCTTCAGCATCGTTAAAGAGCTCTCCAACCCCAGCGCCTGTAGCAACGACATCACACCCTCGCAAGACCTCTGCGCAACGCACTCGCCTCCTTCTTCCACCACAAGATCGCCGACATACACGACAGCTTCGGCACACAGACCAACCACCCAACCAGCGCAACCAACAGCCATCCTCTGCACCTGGAACCCGGTCAACACCAAAGACACCGCCCGCACGATGAGAACCATACACCCCGGCTCCCCCACCGACCCATGCCCACACCACATCTTTAACAAAGCCGACGCCATCATCGCACCCCAACTACGCAACATCATCAACAGCTGCTTTGCAACTGCCACCTTCCCGGAGAGCTGGAAGAATGCCAAACTCAGCGCCCTCCTGAAAAAACCCACCGCGGACCCCACGGACCTCAAGAACTTCCGACCCATCTCACTCCTCCTGTTGCATGCCAAAGTCTTCGAGAAGACGGTCAACAAGCAACTCTCCGCCTTCCTCGAGACTAACGGATCCCTCGAGCCGTCACAGTCCGGCTTCCGAGCAAACCACAGCACCGAGACCGCCCTCATCGCAGCCACCGACGACATCAGGTCTATGCTCAACAATGGGAAACCCCCCGCACTCATCCTCCAGGATCTCTCAGCGGCCTCTGACACGGTATGCCACCTCACCCTAATACAACATCTCAGCGACACCGGAATCCAAGGCGCGGCCTTAGAATGGCACCTCTCGTTCCTCGCCGGTAGAACCCAGAGAGTCCGCCTCCCCCCGTTCCGGTCCGAGGCTACTGAAGTCATCTGTGGCGTCCCACAAGGATCCTCGCTCGGCTCCACCCTCTTCAACGTCTACATGAGCCCCCTCGCGGCCATCGCACGCAAACACAACCTCAACATCATCTCCTACGCCGACGACTCACAGCTGAACCTCTCCCTCACCAACGACCCGGACACCGCCAGAGCCAGCCTCCAGGAAGGAATGAAGGACGTTGCGGAATGGATGAAGCTCAGTCGTCTCAAACTGAACTCAGACAAGACGGAAGTCCTCATCCTGGGACCGTCCCCCTCTGCCTGAAACAACTCCTGGTGGCCACCTGCCCTGGGCACCGCCCCCAAACCCACCGACCACGCACGCAACCTGGGCTTCATCCTGGACTCCTCCCTCACGATGACCAAGCAAGTTAATGCTGTATCATCGTCCTGTTTCAACACCCTGCGCATGCTCAGAAAAATCTTCAGATGGATCCCCACCACTACCAGGAAGACGGTCACCCAGGGCTTCGTCACCAGCCGCCTAGACTACGGAAACACCCTCGACGCCGGAACCACAGTCAAGCTCCAGAAAAGACTACAGCGCATACAGAACGCCTCGGCAAGACTCATCCTGGACATCCCCCGCCACAGCCACATCTCCACCCATCTGAAGACTCTGCACTGGCTCCCCCTCAGCAAGAGAATCACATTCCGACTCCTCACCCACGCACACAAGGCCCTCCACGACGCGGGCCCAAGTACCTCAACAACTGCCTCGCATTCTACACACCAACCCGCCAACTCCGCTCCGCCAGCCTCGCCCTGGCCACCGTCCCACGCATTCGCAAAGCCACCGCCGGAGGAAGATCCTTCTCCTACCTGGCAGCCAAGACATGGAACTCCCTCCCCACACACCTATGGCTAACACAGGACCCCCTCGCCTTCAGCAAGCAACTCAAGACCTGGCTGTTCGAGCAGTAGCAACCCCCCATCCCCCAGCGCCTTGAGACCCTAACGGGTGAGTAGCGCGCTCTACAAATTCCTTGATTGATAGAAAGCTATTTCACTCAGTCAATCGTGCATACTTAGTTTCACCAGAGTGCAGAGAAATAGAGAGACGGGTGATTTCAATAAAAGGTGTTATTTATTGCGCAGTCTTCTTTCTCATGCAAGAGAAATGAATTGCCACAATTGCAATACTTGTTATGAAGTAAAGTGCGTACAGTAAAAGGAGTATTATGTATATACTGTAAAAGCATTGATATGGTTTCTAAGGCATATGATACTTAAAAGGTATAAAATATATACAGTTACATACAATGATAAAAGTTTGACTAAACGTACTCAACTGGTGCTTCTAAATACGCCTACCCCGATGTACCTAACCTAAGCCTAGTACGTGGGAAGGAGTAAGTGAGCTGCAGTTTAAGTTAAGTTAGTTTTTGCCAAGAATCTGACTCAAGAATTCTCTAAGGATCTAATCAGCTCTGTACCTTGGTTTTAGAATGAAGGAGGTCTTGTATCTCGCTCTCAGGACTCGATCTCCCAGTAACCCGCAAGGGTGACTGGAAACACTGGAGCTGGATTTTCTCGGCAGGAGAAAAAGACAGCGTCTTTCTCAGTGCGTCAAATGGGAGGGACGGCTTCCTTCGGCACTCGCATCAGCTGGGCTTCGGATAAGTAGATAGCCGCTCTGCTCCACACCACCGTGTGTTGCTTAAGGCAAACGCTGGTATATTTATACCTGGAAGGTGCCGTGTTTGACGTAAGGTTGGACATAAGACGTCAATAAAAGATGTCACTAAGAACTGGCCATTCTTTCAGTGCTCGCAGGAGTTCTAGGACAAATCAAAACAAAAGCATGGGGAATTCCCAGGTTGCTGGAGGTTTGGTTTGTTGAAAGAACTCGTACTTTCTAGGAGTCTAAGGAAGTTGCCTTGCCGTATTTGGTTTGCATTGGCTATTACTAAATATGGATTTGATTCTTATGCCTTTATAAGGGTATAATTTGTTATAACCACATAAGGGCATAAATCGGGATTATTTAATTAGGGTCCTAGATATGATCACAAGGTGCTGTCTTTCTTCATAACGGGTGCAACAAATGTTGTGATGTTGTTAGCCAAATAAGTGTGTGGTTCTGGTGGTCTTTATACAGGGAGAAGTTAGCTGTGATATGTATCTTGAATGGGACATATTCCCTGCAGCTAGTGGTGGTATCCTTGTAGGTGTTGCAGCTGATGGTGTCTTTGAATAGGATGGCAACTAAACCTCTGGGCTTGGGCTGATGGTGCTACCTGGCGATCTAGTAGCCTTCATGGATGCCTGTAGTGATGTCAGTTGCAGAGTTTGGGCTTAACCATGATTCGGTGTGGAAGAGCAGGTTCGAGTATGGTTGTGCAGTAGGCCCCATAACACTGTGGCATGTTTGGTGACCGAGCGGGTGTTGAAGGGCATGCATGTGAGTGTGGTGTGTTGAAAGGGTGTTGTTTTATCTGTGTGAGTGGGTGGCTTGTTTGTGTGAGTGGGAGCGTATGGGGTGCTGTTGGTGCAGGAGTGGTCGGTGTAGAGGTGTGGAGGAGTGTATGAGAACCTGCAGGAGGTGCAAGGCAATTCTCCCTTTATGTTCTGTGGTGCTAGTAACTCTACTCTCACCTTTAGCAATAGGCCTTTGAACTAAAACAATAGTAGTTAATGTGTATCATTTCTGTACTAGACAACTCATAATTTAGCCTTCTGAATGCCGGCTCTGGACAACACCGTGTGTTGATTGAGTCTGCTGGATACTGCAGCTTAGGTTTGCCCTTTGAGAGCAGAGTTTTTGCTTGCCTTGTTCACCCGGAACCTTTGGTCTTATACTTTGCAGGCATTACTATAAGCCTGGTTGCTAAGTCTCTGGCTAGCCTTAATGATTCCTGAGCACTTGGCCACATCCTGTTGACCCGTGGCATTGTAAAGATATGACTACCAATCTGCCTTTATTGGCATTAAAAGATGGTAGTACACCGAGCCCTGCCAGTTAGGAATAAATTAAACTTTTCCTGAATTGGATCTTTCATATATTCACAAGATTAAATAATTTCCTGTCATCAGTCTGGGAATCCCCATTATTCTTAAATAGGAGTAGATAATGTTCAAATGACCATAGCCCTCAAAAACTGTCTTAGTTTAGTAGCACTTCTACCTTGTTTGAAACAATCCGAACTTCAGCGAATGAGATGGAAGGGCTAGCTCTACTACTCCTCCAAGAGATCACCATAGCTCAGATTTCTCCCCTACGTCATGAGTGAGAAAGTCCTCAAGGAGAGTTCTGCTCTGACCTTTCAGTGACCTTATCCTTATACCGTCTGGTCTACCCTAGAATTGAACCAGCCCTAACTTCAGGTTTCACAGTAGAGTTAATTGTTTTCAGGGTACATTTTCTAGTTTATCTCCACTTTGTGGGCGGCCAGAGAGCTCTCCCTTTTGTCACCTGCTGTCATCATGACTGACTGAGAGAAGACATTTCTTTTCAAATACTTTCTACTAGTGGATAGAATAGGATCTATACTGATGATCAACATGAGCAATGTTTTTTTTAAATCAAACTTATTTTTTATTGGCATTTGTTTCACATAGGGCAATAACACAAACATGCAGTTTAACATCTTGTAGTATACCCTGCATTGCAGAGGCTGATCATACAGTAAGTAGAAAATAAGGCCCCTTCCTTTATGCATTACGTAATTTAGAACAAAGTTCCAAAGATATCCATGGCCTAAAGAGTATCACATTCAATCAGAGCATGACGAACTCGTCTATTTTTTTGTGACAAGTTGTGTAGATTAACTCCTTCTAACCGAGAAGGTCCCCCCAACTTCTAAGCCCTCCCCCTCCCCAACCCTAAAAGAAAAAATAGGTGGTGGTGTCGATCAAACAGTGTGTCTTTGACCCCTATACAGACGGGGCACATCCAGTGGCTAATTCTGGAAGTGCTGGAGGTCCTTCGGGCTGTATGTTCTAATTGGCTCGGTAACTGTGCTTGACCTAGAACTGGAAAAGTTGCATGTCTCTAATGGAGGGCAGGCAGATTGCCAGAGGGAGTCCCTTTGTGAGGTAAGTGACCAATGGACCCCATTTGTATTCAAAGTTTTTGTAGTCGTCCTTGAAAATATCGGTCATTTCCTCAAGGCACAGGAGTTTCCAGAGGCGCGAGTGCCACTGGGAGATGACAGGCACCGCTTTCTTCTTTCATGCTGCCGCTATCGCTACCTTAGCCTTTCCCAGGCAGGCCCACATGATAGTTTTGTTCGCCTTGGTTTGATGTTCTAGGGCCGGGTTTCTAATGCCCAGGAGGACTTCCTCTATGGAGGATGGCATTCGGTACCCCAACATGTCTTTAATGTTTGCTAGAATCTTCTTCCAGAAGGGTTTTATTGTGGGGCAGTCCCACCATATATGCTGAAAGTCACCTAAAAAACCACCACCCCTACAAAGATCTGAGGTGTTCGGGAATATCGTTTTAGGTTTGTTGGTGTACAAGTACCAATCCGTCAGAGTTTTCATGTGCGCTTCTCGCAACTCCAGTGAATGATTAAATTTAGTGATGTCAGACCAGAGTACCGCCCATTCTTTATCAGTTATCCCTGTTTGCGCCAACTCTTCCCACATGGACATGTACCTGGGCCTCAGGGATAGGGAAGCAGAGAGCAGGGAGCTATATAGGAAAGAGATCATGCCCCTCATGGAACCCACCCGCTGTACAAACCGTTTGAACGGTGTCCGCTCTCGAGTGGCACCCTCTCTATTCTGCGGGGCGAGGGCCCAGTGTTTGAGCTGGAGATGGTGGAAGTGTTCCCCCGGGTCGAGGTGGAATTCTCGTCTGCAATTTTCAAATGTCAATATGTCATTATTATGGAAGAGGTCTGACATCATAAGACAACCTCCCTCCTTCCATGGGGTTCCCTCATGAAGTGCAGGAGGGAAAGCCCGGTTGAAATGTATCTGGGTATCTGGTGACGGGAATGTGGTCCATCCCTCTCCCCCAGAAATTGTGTCCCATATCTTCAAAGTAGTGCGGGTGGGCGTTGTGAGAAGTTGGCCTGGTATGTGATGTCCACTATTCTAGTGGGCACCCTGTATCAGTCCAAAGAACCCTTATGGCGATGGTTGTAAAGTCAACGTTATAGACCAGCTGTCCAAGTGGTAAAATGGACAAAGCAGTCTTAGGCTACTACTTCAGAGAGCATGTGAAGCCAATTGTTTTACCACTAATAACCCCTTGAATACCAAATGAAAGGACACCACACAAGGTATATATCAAATATATATCTATTTATTACTGACACAACCCCTGTGCACTCTTTATGAGGTCACAAGTTACTCAATAAGCATACTATAAGTTGCACAAATAAAATTCTGCCTTAGGGGCCTCACGAACCATATACTAAGTAAGTGGTATAAGAACCACTTCTGGACAGGTGAATAGGCCTAGGGGCTAGGGAATCGCTGGGACTACACTGAACAACCATAGCTTAGGAAGTAGGAGTCTCACAGGATGCGCGTGCAGTGTCTAAACACACATGCGGGTTCTCATAGACTTTCAATGGGAACGTAAAGTTTGTAAAGTAGTTTATTTCGGGCACCTCCGGATGGTCTACGGGGAAACCCAGTTAAACTAGGACACTTGGATAGTTATTACCCACGGGAGCACCGGAGTACTCGAGTTACCTCACCCAGGGAAGCCGGGTGCATAGGTGTTCTTTCGTGTTGGGTTTCGTCGTCGAATCCTATGGAGAGCTGCACAAAGATGCTGCAGGCGACCAGGAGGAAGATGTCTGGTTGGATCCAAGGGTGGATCGAAGCAGTGAAGAACCTGAAAGCAGAGGGGACATAGTCTGGGACACTAGACAGTGACCAAGACGGAACCAGGAAGGAACCAGGCGATGTCGAGTGGCAAACAGGTGAAGAAGTGAAGCTTGGCTCTGTAGCCACGTGGACCAGGAGGTGTCGACGACGACCAGGAGCAGGATACGGACTATCCCACAAAGGATCTCGTATTGGCGGTGTCGGCTTCCGGATTGGAGTCAACAAGCCTAGGGAAAGGCAACCCTTGCAGGAAGGGAAGATCAGCTTCTGTTCAGACCAGCAAGGTCTGGGGAGCTTCCCCTTTACAGGAAAGCAGGAGCAAGCCCGGAGCAACCAGGCAAGTGGTGTTGATTCACAAATATGTCTTCAGGAGGGCCACTAGCCAACAGGCTAGCAACCGCGAAGACGGGTCGAGGAGAAATGCAGGCGCAGGCCCCACGCGGCACTCGTGGAGTGTGGAGGGCTGAGCTTCGGTGCACTATACGAATTAAAGGGGCTGGATTACCTTCTAGGTCCCTCCTATGGGTGGGACCAGGGAAGGGGTGGTTACACCCCTTTCCCTTTGTCCAGTTTCGCGCCAGAGCTGGAGCTGGAGTGCCCCAGCAACTGGTTTGAACTGGGCTATGCATGGAGCACCTTGTGTGCCCAGGCAGTGTCTCATTTCATTCAACCCACCCTGACCCAATACACTATAGCCTGTCTGGGGAGGTGCTAGCACCTCCCAAGGCAGGAAATCTATTGTCCAGGCGTTCTTCACTGGAAGGGCTCCCAGCTGCAGGAGGTCAGACTTGTGGCAGCAGCATCCATTTTGTGATGTTTAGGCTCTGTTTACCATTAACCGGGTAAAGCTACAACTACATGTCTTCTCCCCTCTAGAAGGGTGGAATGTTACCCCTGTCGCCAGAACTGGCGAGAGGGTAGTATTTCAAAGCGTATGACACCTTACGCAACATGTTTTGATAAAGCCAAACCAAAGGTAGCATTAACCACGAGGATTATAATGCACTTAAGAGTATATGGTACGGCTATATCATAGGACAGCTATAAGGACATGGTTCTGAAAGCTGCAGACAGGCCCAGCTCATGCTAGAGCCCCATCTCACATAAAACCAAGCACTCTGCCTTCAGGATTGCCAAGGCCTGCCCTAGGAGTGACTTATAGGTGCATATGTGTCTATATATAAGGTTAGATATAGGAATACTATATCTAAGCAAGGGGTGATTACACAACCTTGCACCAGCTGAGTGATTAGCCAGTTGTGTCAGTTTGGATGGCCAGCCAGGGGTGGCATAATACATGCTGCGGCCCCTGGTAGGCCTTGGATGCTCCTATGCCCTGGGTATCTATGGTACACTATACAGGGGCTCATAAGGTGACCCAATATCCAATGGAGATGTACCTAAAGAACATGGAGTCCATTTTACAGTGAGATCAGATAGCCTGGGGCCCTGATTAGCAGGATGCCAGGCCAACTAACCCGAAAACCAGCTAAACACTAGGCAGAAAATTGGGGTAACCATATAGTCAGATATTCACCTTCCTACAGGTGTGCTAATGTAAGTGTAAGCTGGCCTGTCACCTGTGGATTTCGATATGAGATCCCATATTGTCCTTCCCACTATTGCCCTATCCATGTGCAGCCAGTACTTTTCGGATTCCCGTTTAGACCACTCAGCCAGTATTCTCAGTTGGGCTCCTTTGTAATAATGGACAAAATCTGGCAACCCAACTCCCCCTGCTCCCCTGGTTCCCGCAGTGTAAAATGGAAGGCGGGCCCTCCCCTTCTGCCAGATGTAGCGTATGATTAGTGAATGAATCTTGATGAGGAGATCCCTATCTAAGTCTATGGGGAGTGCCTGAAAGAGATATAAAAATGTAGGCAGTGCCGTCATTATAATCGCATGGACGCATCCCAGCCAGGAGATAAAAGAGGCTTCCACCATTTAAGGTCTTGTTGGAGCTGAAGGAGAAGCAGCGGGAAATTGGCCTTATATAGCCCTTCCAGCTGTGGTGTTAACTGTATGCCTAAATATTGTATTGAGCGTTTTGCCCATTGAAAGGGGGTGCCTTCTCGCAGGGCATTAGCCTCTGCCGCCGGAACCGTAAGATTAAGTATATTGGATTTGTCAAGATTAACTTTTAATCCCAACACTTTCGCAAACAGGGTCAGTTCTTTCTGCCTTGCAGTGAGCGAAGTGGATGGTTTGGTGAGAGACAGCAGTACATCGTCTGCGAACAGAGAGCTTTTGTGTGTATCTCCCCCGAAGGGAATTCCTTTTATCTCTTTAGACTCCCGTATTCTGATCGCCAGTCCTCTGGTGAGGGGAAACGTGGAGGAGGTTGTACATAATTGGCCCTGATCATATTTATAAATTTGATTTAGAAGCCAAAGTGTTGTAGTGTGGTAAAAAGAAACTCCCAGTCCACCCTGTCAAATACCTACTCGGCATCCAGGACCACCAACAACGCCGGTATCTGACGTCTATTCGCTTTTTCAATTAAGTGTATAGTCCTCCGTTATGTTGTTGTGGGTCTGCCTGCCTTTTATCAAGCCTGACTGATCCGGATGGACTAGTTTGGGCATCAGTGCAATGTTTTTTGTCTTTATCCAGCACATAAGGTGCAGCAATGTGACATTTGTCAAACTTTTCAATTTAAGACCCTGAAGTACAGGGAGAGAAGGTTTCCAAAGTATATTTTAGAAACGAAGAAAATATACCTTCCTCACAAGGGGGATGCCCCTTTCTGTTGGGAGAACTCCATGAAAAGTGCTCCACAAATCACTTCCACAAAGGCAGCACGAAAAGGGTAACATGTAAAATTTCCAGAGTTGGAATTAGAATTTAAGGCACTGCAGCCACAGACTCACAGGAAAAAACTGCAGTTTCCTCAGTAAAACACTCCAGAAAGGATGCACTCCAAATAGTACAAACAAACAGCAAGAAAAGCAAGTTCCTATGAAGTCCTAGCTCAACTGCTGTGCTCAGGGTGTGAAAAAAACATTGTCGTGGACGGCATTCCTATTGACATCCGTGGGACATGCCTTGTTGACAACCATGAAAATATCACCCGTAGCGAACCCATCATCCACGACGACACCTACTACTATAACTCCAAGGATGTCCTACCTTCTGCTATTAGCAATGTGGACACTGTCGACAAATACACTATCGAAGATGCCAACTCCACCAACAACAAGTAGAGGAATAATGTCAACAACACCATCGACAATGGATCTTTCTGTGCAAGCTACCTTTTCGAACATAAAGGTGACTGAAAGCCTACCTACCCAGATTTTAGACTCCGAAGTGGAGGCAGACCTCTTGGAAAATCATCAGTACTAAGAATACCAATCCTAGACCTCTCAGTTAACAGTCCTCCTCACTCTTATGGCCCTCATCATTATGATAGGCAACCAGAGATCTTGTAGCTGTCTGTCGCATTTATGTCAGCTTCTCAACAAATGATAGACATTTTTCTAAGGCTACTTCCTTTGCAAACTACAATGCAACCTGTGCTTGCCCCTTCCTCAGTATCTACTGTACCTACTCTACCCTCTACCTACACTACCTGTGCCTCCTCTGCCACTCCCACCTCCAATGAGCATGCCTTCCAGAGTTGTCAAACAATCTCTGGTCCCCAAAGACCTGGGATATGAAGACTCATCGGATTCTGTGTATTCAGATACGGGAGAGGAAAGGTAACTCTCACAGGCAGATGATCGAGGTGATCTGGAATAGGATGACTACATCTTACCTAAGGAAGGCGCTAAATCACCCAACCAACCAGATTTCCATCTTGGATACATCTCCCGGTTTCATGCTCTAATGTATGGGAGCAACTAAAATGTTCAGTCTCCAATGGCTTCAGGGAAGCAGCAATACATCTTTATTATTTTAAAGAGCAGCCACGCAAATGCACATGATCCATGCTGATACTGGACTACATCTTCTTTGAAAGCCTAAACTGAATGATGATGCTAGCTACAGTTCAAGCGGTGGTTCTATATCTGGAGAAAAGGTACTGGTCTGCCTTTCTGCCCTACAGTTCAGCCGAAGCCAGACTCTGTTATAACATCAGCAGCCAAAAGCAGATCGAATAACCAGATCATGCCACCATCAGCCCCTATGGACAGAAATGGCCGCCAAATTGATAATTTGGGCTGGAGATTTAGTTCAGTGGTGGTAACCTCAAGCAAAGCTTCCCATGCTTTAGCAATATTGGGAAGTTCTGATCACCACTTGTGGCATTACAGCTTGCCACTAGTAGACTTCATTCCAGAGGACAAGAGAGAAGCTGCTAGGGTGATGGTCAAGGACCATGCAGTAATCTCTTCAGCAATCCTTACTGCCCAATGGAAGTTTACAATGCAGGCTTCCAGCAGCTGGCAGGAGCAGCAGTGTTAAAACAGCAGGGAAGGGTGAGGTCTACAGGTTTCCGTCTAGATGTCCAAGCAAAAACGCATCAATGTGCCCTTCGATGGTCTAACCCTGTTTAGAAAAGATCTGGATGATGCCGAAAAGAACACTGGACAGATATGGATATCTCCTAATCGCCTGGAGCTCTACAGTATTGACATCTGGCACAGCCACTTCTTGTGGATCACTTAGGTCCCAGGTCCACCGGTGAGCTAGCAATCAGTATGTGGGTTATTGACAACCATAATACCCCCACATCTGAAAACTGTTTATGACCAGGAGTACATGAACAATCAGAACCAAAATCAAGGGTATGGCAGATTGTCTAGACGGAAGAGGAAGGCCCCACAAACACGCTCCAGCAACAACCAGAAGTGAGATTGATTGGTGGAGATTCCCCATCAACCTCAAGAAAAATGCCCCTCTTTTTATCCAAACAGATTGGTTCTTACAATGGACGGCAAGGAGCTCACATGCAAGAGCTGCCAACCAGAGGTCCCTGGTCAAATGCAGAGAATATTTCAACAACTTGCAGCTTCAGGCCATGTGTCTGGGCCTACAAGCACTTCCCAAGACTGGCAGGTGAAGCGGTTCTCATCAAGACGAACAATACAACTTCAATGTTTTGCATTGCCAAGCAAGGGGGAACATGGTCCAGATCTCTCTCGGAGGAGGCGCCATGGCACTGGGCCATTTCTAACCAGGTTGTTATTGCTATAGAATATCTGCCAAGGTACCACAACAATCAAGCGGACGTGCTTAGTTAACACTATCAGACTGCACAAATGGGCCCTGCACCAAAGAGCAGGTCAACAACATATTCCAAATTGTGTTCACCCTCCCCCCCGCCACACACACTGGATTTCTTCACTATCCAGAACAAGAAATGCTGGTCCTACTGCAGCAGATTATGGCAACTGGGAACAGTCGGCAATGTATTTTGATCAAGTGGTCCAACATCTTCACAAACGCCTTTCCACCATTCCAGCTGATCCCTGTGGTTCTGAGGAAGGCAAAGGCAGATCATTGCATCCTGATTTCCATTGCTCTGGGGTGACCCTGCCAGTATTGCTATAGTGTACTCCACCAACTGTCCACATGCCCGGCGATACCACTGGAACTGCACACCAGGTTTCTCTCCTGACACAATGGGAAGATACTCCAGCACACCCTCAAGTCGCTGCACCTGAAAGCATGATACCTGACTACTTATGATTTGGTCTCTTGGATCTGCCGAATGAATGTAGAAAGATCCTGGCATGGGTACCAGCCGCCGTGAAGACTTATAACGCCACGTGAAAGCATTTTTGTGTATGGTGCAAAAGCAAAGAATGTCACTCACGCGATATGCAACTATACAAAATATATCAATATTTGTTGGAACTAGCCAAGAGCAATCACAAAACTAATCAGTATGAGTTTAATTAGTGGCCTTATCTAGATTTAGAGGAACAGGAGACAGCTCAGCCACTCTGTTCTCTCAAAGAATCAAATTAAACAGTTTATGAAAGGATATTTTCAAGCCCCTCTGCCTGTTCAGCATCCACTAGTCTCACTGGAACTCAACACTGGCATGGAATGCTTGAATTAATTTCAGCCACTAGTAAATACTCAGGGCTGGGCTCTACCTGTTTTGGCATTTCCTGTGGGTATAACTTTATGCACAGAATTTGTCCCAAGCACGTCTGCTAACTAATCCCCACTTTTTAGACACCCCAAAAAAAAGGTAGCCATTTATTATTCACTGAACGCTTATTGTAATCAAGGTGCATTCCTTCCAAAGGGGTGAGGGGAGTGCTTAACTCCTTTCAGATACGTGTTTTTACTGCCCAAGATCAGTGGTACTAGCAATACTGAAACTCGGTTGATGTGTTCTAATAAAAGCAACATTGATTAATTAGCACCTCAGTTTGAGGTGGTTGGTGGTAGTCAAATTGAGCAGAAATGGACGTTTGTACCTGATTTAACATTCTAAATTTCCCACATGAGTAGCACTTGGGGTCAAGATGTTTCCCTGCACAAATTCTGGCACACAATAGCTAGAAAAATTCTTAATTGGTGGAGGGAAATGGCCCGATCCAAGGCTTTATAGCTTAAGATAAGCTCAACTGTTATTTTAAAGCCAAAAGCATGTGTTATCCCTTGTTCCCAACTCTGGATCTTGGAAACAGGTGATAAAACCGCCTAAGGAAATCCACTGGGTTAGGTTTTTCTGTGATTAGTTTTAACTCTCAGTGTCCTATGAGTGAAGTAGAGGCATTGAAACAATTGGCCACTTTTAACAGATATTTTAGAATAATTATTATAGAAACTTCTTTTATAGGCAGGCGTTTGCTGTCACAATATGACAATGAACTGCATTCCTTCTTATCAGATAACAGTCACAAGATCTGGGTGACAAAGCCATGGTTCAGCTCTGCACAGCATTTGTCACCATCTACGCCAACCTCTGCTTCAGGCAGACCCTGAAGCAGAGGTCAGACCCGGGACCAGGGTTCAATTCCCGACGCGGCAGGGTCTTGAGCTCAAATGTTCATGGACTCGATAATTCTCGCTTCGGTGCCTGCTCTAATCATGGGTTCACACTATGCAACTCTGGGCATTAAGCTTGCTTAATCTCCACAACGCCCCCCCCCGCGGCGGGATGACTGGCTTTCACCTTGGGGATGCCGGGTAGGTGCTATCTCACAGGGAAAAAACAGGACGGGTTCCCAAGGCAAGCGCGGAGATACCCCTTCGGGGGTTGATTCCTGCGCTATATAAGAAATATAATCATAATAATAATAATAATTGGTGGTGAAGGACTATGCTTATCCGCGGTCAAAATCACCATCATAGACCGTGGTATTTCTAACTTCTGCCCTCTTGTTTGTTTAAACTCTTCAATAGCTACATAACCCTTCTGGGAAATATCCTTTTTTCCCATAACATTGATCACCTTTTTAAAGTAGACGGCACCTAGTTCTTCACCAAGTTAATGAGCGATTTGTGGTTATAACTCTATGGCTTATTTGGAGAAGAATCCTAAGATCGGGATGTAGAGGTACTAAGTTAACATCAACTACATCACATCAGACATGTGGTCTTTGACTTAATTCCCAAAGCTACACTGTCTGGGATGCCCTTCAAGAACATCTTCGGCTAGTAGATGTACAACTAAAATTTGCAGAAATCCAATGAGAAGTGTCTCTGGTTAGCGCAGTGACTGGTTTTCATCCTGAACACCCTGTGGCTACAGGTCATCTTGGACGTGCTCCATCATCACGCTTTTCGAATGTCAGAGTTCAGCTCACCTTCAGTGGGTGCTGATGGATACCAGTGGACCTGGCATTACATCTTCCCAATAAGCCAAAGAGGTTGCAGTAAAACGCTCCTGTCCTTGTGTGAGCTATTTCATTTAAAACATTCAAGTCCTTGTTTCCATCCATGTTATAGTACCTGAAAGCAGTAGTTTCCTAAGAATGCATGTCATGGCAGAGTCACTTATTTTCTGTAAATGTTTACTGAGCCTGCTCCATTTGGACAGGGAATTCTGGGTTTCCAAAGGCAAGGAGCTTCTCACTTTTCAAGCGAATAGCTGTTTAAAAAAAAATAAAAATGTATTGTACATGCTTCTATTAAGATATATATGCTCCTCCTCAGCTAGTTTGAAGCATTGACAGATTATGAATGTGAGGAAAGTGCCCAGCATGAATACCTGCTGTTACAATTAAGTAACTTTCATCATATGCTTCCAAGGAAACTCAACCCTCAATGACAACTTGGGTTGAAATGCATATTGTGCTGCTTTTTATCTAATTTATAGCTGCCCTGACTTTTAGTTGGGGCTAGAGTGTTCGTAATGGGGCAGGACCAAGTTTCATTTGCACATAGCTGGTATCTGCCTGGAGTTAAATAGTTGTCAAAAAGATAATAGACTGTGGAATGTGGCTGAAGTCTTTCCCAGCGGCTGAGAGGGTAGGGGGTGTTACAGAACTGATGTGATAGCAAAGAAACGAATTTACACATATTTTGGTCATATTCCAACATGAAAAAAATTCCACAACAAGATCAAAATGCTAAGGAACCCCACTGTTCCCACTCCTTTTTGCATCACATATGTAAGTCAAACTCAACGATGCTGAGAAGTATCCACTGTAAGTATTGGTGGCAGTAGTATGTACCAGTGAAACAACTATCAATGAAAATATAAAACTGTGATGAATTAAAGTTTCAAAAATTAGAGAGCTTGCAGGGAAACTTACACGGTTAACCTAAGCAAACAGTATTTATTTAAAAAGGGTTACCCTACGATTCCTATCCAGGAGAGAGATAAAGGAAGTGTTACCCAGGAGGCCTGAGTGTGACTTTCCCTTACTTGTACAACACCACTCATTCTTTGTCCACCTCCCTGTCTATGCTATAGTCTAAGACTCATTAATAGCTGGCTCCCAAGACTTCAGTGAAGAGGCAGCCTATTGGACCTGGTGGAAGAAAGAGAAGGGGATATTGCAAAAACTTAAGAGAGCTCAGGAATCATGTGGTTCCCATTATACCTGGTCCATGCACTGCACGATGCTTTTGCAGCAGTCTACGTATAGAAAATACTGACTTTATCCATGAGATTGTTGAATCCCATAAATTTTTTACTTAATGGTGCTCTTCTCTTTCCTCTCTTTTCCTTCGTTATCCTTTCTGCATTTACCTTTTACATGCTAAATTATCCCTACTCTAAGCACAAACCTTGGACAATTTTCATAAAATGTTTGACCCAAGTGTAACATGTAACTGTGAGGGGCCATATGGTCTAACTCAAATTGTTGTGTATGTGTGTGTATTCCATGCTTGTCTAATGTCTTAGTTCATTTTAAAAATCTTACAAAATTTCAAGAGAAAAACAGAAAGTATTTTTGAATAAATTATTTCTTCTTTCCAACCCTCCTATCAGATTTGGTTCGTGGTTGGTTCTAACTGATTGTGCTATTTGGAGGAATGCATGCAGGAGAACAGAAAACTGCTTACCTGTATCAGTAGTTCTCCAGTATGGTGTTCCTCTTCGGGTCTCCGAGTGATCATCTTCATCTTGGAACAAGTAGTCATGCCTATCTATTCCTTCTACTGAAAGAAAGCTGAGGTTGAAGCTAAATGCTTATGTTCTGGATGAAGGCACAGGATCTAGTTTTAAACCAATAATTATCAAGGTTGGGGTAGTTCCTCATAGGCCAGGTGGTCACAAAGGGTGGAACCACATCCACATAGCTGGTGATGCTGTTGCAGGGTGACCTAAAGGTCAGATCTAGCTTAAAACCAATCATTGACATTATTGTCTTAAAAAAACAGAAATGAATCAGAGTCTCCACTGAAGACTGGCTGTTTCAACAGTATGTACCTTTTCAAGATACCCACACAAGAGGGCCACTATTGAAAGAATATGACATTTTCAGTTTTGCCTCTGTACTTCTTATAGTTGTTATTCCTTTCATCCTCAGCTTACCTCTCAGTGGGCTCACCCGGCTGTTGAACACTCACAATGTGCCATGCTTGCTGGTGCAATTGGTGGAGTATTGTCCATGGAGTCGCCTGGAGAAAGGTAGGGTGCTTTATTGCAGAATTCTCTATCAAAATAGTGGGTGCTTTACGCATAATATCCAAACAACATAAGTGAATCAAGTGAATGAAATCGGATAATGTTTTTAGTATATTAGCCAAAAATATTGCTGGATGAAATTTGTGAGATGCTCTTTACAAGCACAAGTCCTGTATTTGTACATTGAGGGCCTCAGCTATAGTCGGGATCACCACCCTTAAAGCCTTCTGAACCCCAAACAAATTTCTGCTGGTATCTGAAGGCTGGCATCCGGCTCCTTTGCCTTGAGGCTTCTGCCTCGCTCCCTCTGCTCTCTCCTCCATCACCCTTCTCTCTTCAGATCCCTTTCTCCTTTCTCTCTCACTTGCTCTTTTTCTGCCAAGCTCTCATCCTCTTGCCTTCTGCTCCTTCTATCGTATCAGTGACTGTTTTCATTTATAGCCTCTTACACTCTTCAGCATTTGACCCGACCCCTGCTCCACAGCACTCCTCAGAAGCCTGGGCAACATCCAGCTCACCGAGCTCAACCCAGGACTTACACATACCGCAGGACACACACTGGATCCCATCTTCACCACCAGTGACAGCATCAAATATAACTCCACCGTGGCGCTCACTTGGACCAACCACACCATCATCCATGTCTAAATCAACACACTGCTTTCAATGCACCCACTAGTATCAGCCTACCAAGCCGCAGCTGGGAGAAAATCTCAGAAGCAAACTGGCTCAATGTTGTCAGCATTGATTAACCTAACCCCACAGATGACCTTAACGATGATATGACCAATTTTAACAACTGGATTGAGACCTGCGCGGAGTCCCATGCACCCACCAAACCCAAAAAGTAAAGAAGACTCAAGAAGCAGGCCAGTTGGTACACAGAGTATCTTGGGGAAGCAAAACAGCACTGTAAATAGCTAGAAAGAAAATAGAGTACCAGCCGCAAAACCACTGATTGAACCACCTACAAGGTTGCATTCAGACGCCACCACCAGCAACTAAGAGACATCAAGAAAAGAGAACTAGCTGAACGCATTGAAGGAAGCTCCAACAGATGAAAGAAGATCTTCTCAATCGTCAAATACTTCACCACACCTTCAGCCTCCATCAACAACACCACCCCCCTACCAAGAACGCTGCGACGACCTATCAAACTTCTTCCCCAGCTAATTCACAAACATCTACAGCAACCTCGAACATCAACCTGACCCTAATGATTTCATAGCCAACCTACCTATCACCAACCAAGTCAGCCACCTGACCGAATAGACACCCCCCATCAGAGACAAAACAGCAATAATCATGCTATCCATCCACTCAGGGGCACCTACGGATCCATGCCCCCACCACATCTATAACCTGGGAACATCACCAATTCACACCGCCCTCACCCACATCATCAAAACCTCCATCACGTCTGCCACATCCCTGGAGGTCTGGAAACATGCAGAAGTCAACACCCTTCTCAAAAAACACCAGCCGACCCAAACCAACTGTGCAACTTGCGTCCCATCTCCCTGATTCCTTACTCAGCCAAAGTGATTGAGAATGCCATCAATAAGCAACTCTCAACCCACCTTGACAGCTCCCAACTGCTGGACAACAACCAATCTGGATTCAGAAAGAATCCCAGCACCGAAATAACAGTACTCATTGCAGCCACCACCAACATCAGGACCATCCTGGACCAAGGAGTAATAGCGGTCCTCATCCTTCTTTGCCTGTCTGCTGCCTTCAACACTGTTCCACAACACTCTCATCTGAAGGATCCACGACATAGACATCCAAGGATCTGCACTCAACTGGATCTGCTCTTTTCTTACGCAAAGAACCCAAAGGGTCAGAGTGCCACTGTTCACATCGGCGACCAAGAACCTGATCTGCGAAGGCTGCCATGGATCATCCCTCAGCTCCACCCTGTACTGCCTGTTTGACTCCACTATCCAACAATCCAAGGTATCACCATCATCTCATATGCCAAGAGCACCCAACTTATCCTCTTGCTGAGGAACAAAACAACCACCACCAGAACCAGCTACACTAACTGCTTGACCATTGTAGCAGACTGGATGAGAACAAACTGCTTGAAGCTTAATTCAGACAAGACAGAAGTACTGGTTTTCAATAACAAGACCTCCCCAAGCGACTCCAACTGGTGACCATCAGAGCTCGGACCAACATCAACACTCACCGATCACGCAAGAAATCTGGGGATCATACCAGATGACAAGCTCTCCATGACAGCACAATTCAATGCAGTAAGCATCCACATTGCACGCATGCTATGAAATATCTTAAAGTAGCTGCTACAGAACACCAGACAGACCGCCATGCAAGTACTCATCACAAGCATCCTTGCTACGCCAACACAGTTTATGACGGAATCTCCAAGCAACTCCTACAACGACTTCAGACTATCCAGAACACTAACTCAAGACTCATAGTGGACTTGACGTTCTGCACCCACATGGCACTGCACCTCAGGGAGCTCCACCTAGTCCCCATTCACAAGCGCAGCCAATTCATACTCCTCACACACACATATAAAGCCTTACACAGCATTGGACCAGCATACCTGAAAAGCTAGATTGCACTTTCACCAGCCTGCCAGACTCCTATGGTTGGTCTCACTCGCACACCCCCCACACATTCACAAAAGCAGAGCAGGAGGCAGCACATTCTCCTACATCGCACCCAAAACATGGAACGACCTCCCTTAACACATCAGGACCTCCTCCTCTCATTTTGAGCAAGAGACGGAATACTTGGCTCTAAGAATAATTCTGCTGGGACCACACACCTGCTCAAGTGCCTGGATAACCTCACTGGTGTGTTCTACATAACATAACATAACCAGGGAATGAGGCTGCAAAATAAAAAGGACCTTATTAATATTACTTACAGCTCAAGGAATATGTCCGTTTTGATGTGGTGGAATGACAGGAGGTATATATTTTCCCCTTCTTCTGACATTAAGACAAGGTTTGGGTCTTAGCAATGCAAACATCTTCAACGGTTGTAGAACTCTCAGAACGAAATGGCACTCATGTCATCAAGGAGGGGCATGCCTTGAACCTTCATAAGCCCAAGATGCTAACATATTTTTAATAAACACTGAAAAAATGTATTTTTGTTTATGACAAGGATGGCTTATTTAAAGAAATGTTTTAAAACTCTTATATAATAAATATGCGAGTCTCTGGCTACCTGTAAGTCATGGTTTGTTTGCTATTGTTGATTCATACTCATTCCTTTTTGTTATCTTCAGACTTTTCTATGGATCATTATTTTCTTTCCTGTCCTCTCAGGTCAACTCCAGAAGTATGAGGGTGGCAGGTGGTACCCAGTTCCTGCAGAGGATCACCTTAAAATGACCAAACTGGATGGGCAAGTTTGGATTGCACTCTACAATCTCCTCCTGAGACCGGAGTGCCAGCAGAAATACAACTTCAACAACTTCAACAAAGGCCAACTGTTAAAGGTATAGTGGTCTCTTGTAATAAAATTGCAAGAATTGTCCTCCCCTCCGTGGTGAAAAAAGCAACACATCCTATTCATGCTCATCAGAGCATTGTCACCAGTTACCTTATTTTCTGCTGAATGATGTGGATTGTAATTTTATTTTTGAATGAGTTGCCTGGCTTGAATACTCTTGGACGCTTTTGTTATTTTCTGCTGTTGTTCCTTCCACCCGTCCTTAAGCTCAGCGAAACAGGTTCACTTTAGGTTATCTCTGTTACTGTCCCTACAGAAGCATGCATAATAAGGGTGCACTGATCACTAAAGGGACACTGGAATTCATCACTGTAAAAGAGAGTCACAGGCCAGTACAGAGCCTCAGACACCGCACTTGATAATTATTATGTTTTCTCCCAGTTGGAGGTCATCCTCACTGGATGTCAGCTATTGCTGTCAGTAATCCTTTAGAATCTGGTTGCAAGGCTGTCTAACACTGGTACCAGATGTTCCCCAACCATACCCACCTTTCTTTAATAAGGAAAGGATGTAAAACCATCTTGTGAAATTTGGAAAGCTCACCTGTGGTTGGATGACAATGCACAATCGTAGTTCAGGCAGCCTTTATATTAATCTAAGCTAGCATAAACCTTCTGTTCTGATGACATTTTCACATTACTTTTGCCATTAGCTTGCTTTCATTCTGCACTGAGAGGCTTTAATCATAAATGGCACATTTCTTTGCATCACATTATATTTGAATATTGTCAAGCATAGGACATGGAAAAAGGGTCACTTGTCATTGTACAATTTGAGCACCATTTTCTGCATATATATTTTTTTATTTTACTGTCTTTCAACTTAGCAAATCAATTTTCGTTGACTGAGACTTCAGTCTTCAGACTCTCTATTTCCACCAGACCTCTAGTAACGTGGGACAAAGCGAGAACCATTTTATCATATACTAGATTGTACTGTGCTGTTGCTGTCTCCCTCGCGGTATGTCATGTTTGAGAATGGTTCTAGAAGTATGACTGAAGGGGTCTATCACCCTTTTTCTTACTTTCCCCACACTTCAGTTATTTTCTTTTGATTCACCACTATTTATCCCCTTCTTGTCTTAACGATTTCTCTCCCATTTCCTTTTTCTTTTTTTAGGTATCGCGCCTAGTGTTGCAGTGCACAACATTGCAAGACCTCTTGTAAGGGAGTTCTGAAAGCTGCTTACATTCTCATGTGTGTGATCAGGCTTTCGCCGCCCGGCATTGGCTTTAGCGTTTTTTTTTTTAAACTTACGCTATTGAGCAAAGGCGGGCGTATGCCTCGCCTTTGCAACGCCCATTCCAGTCCGTGTTTAGTAAGCATGGGCGAATTTTGTGAATTTGCGATCCGCGAATTTGCGAATTCGCGATCCGCAAAATTCGCGAGTTTGTGCGAATTTTTTAATTTTTGCGTGTTTGCGGGTGTTCGCGGGGTGCTTTGCGTGTTCGCAGGTTTTTTTTTGCCTGGTTAATCACTGCCACCCTCTCGATTTTTATGCCCTTCTGCCCTCTGTACCACTCGTTTCTGTGCCCTTCTGCCCTCTGCCCCACTCATTTTTTGTCCCCTTCTGCCCTCTGTCCCACTTTTGTGCCCTTCTGCCCTCAGCCCCACTTAGAATGGCACTGGCAAGCTGCCAGGCCATTCTAAAATAGCTACAAAGAGCTTCAACAGGAAGCACTCATAGATAAAGTAAAGCAGGTGCTCGAGTTGAAGGTCAAATTAAGTTACACAATCATTAATCACCCCAAGTTTGGGGTGATTAATGATTGTGTAACTGAATTTGAGCTTCAACTCGAGCACCTGCTTTACTTTATCTATTAGAGCTTCCTGTTGAAGCTGACTTTTGTAACTATTTTAGAATGGCTCTGGCAGCTTGCCGGCGCCATTCTAAAAGAGTTACAAAAGTCAGCTTGAACTTTTGACCCAATCCGTTCCGCTCGCGGATTTTGCGGGAAATTCGCGAATCTCGCAGATTGCAAATTTAACAAAAATCCGCAAAATCCACGAGCGGAACGGATTTTACGCCCATGCTTAGTGTTTAGCATGCGCAGTAGCGTGCATTCGGCTCGCTGCCGTGCTCCCTCCCCCCGCTCCTCTGTGGTGCGCGCGCACCACTGGTTTACAGAATGCAAGCTCCCTTAAAGCTAGCACTTTTCTGACGAGCATGACACCCATACCCATCACACGCTCCCTGGGTGTGCCCGTCCAGAGGAGAGGCATGAACAATTGTTGGTCGTTTTGGCGTCATGGGAGAAAAGAAAAGCAGGCTACAGCAGTATAGAATGACATGTCAGAGTAGAAAAAAAAGAATATATGCAACCTCCTTTATAAATTCTTCAAACTACAAAGAGAAATCAGTGTCTAACACCATCAGCTCAACCGTTCGTGACCACAGACCGGGTCCCAGAGGTTCTGGCTGGCAGCTCACTGCGCTCGAGACCAGAGACCGTCTCGCACAAGACTGATAATGAATACTGTACGGTTAGTCCTCACTCACTTAGTGTGCAGGGTTCCCGCCACCTCTGCTCAAACCTTGGGCGCCTTTCCTTCATCACACGAGCAGAGTAGTCTGGGAAAGGAAATCCTAAACCTCCCAGAGCAGGCAGAGTATACTGACCTGTACGTCAAAACATGCACGTCATGCGTGAAGGTGGGGCCACGATGAGCTTGTGGCTATTGTAGTGTTGGCAAGGGGTAGGGACAGCCTATGCCATAGAGTGGGGCCTAACTTAACTTGAGCGCAATAACGGACACAGACACTAGCTGGTAGTTAGGGCCGAAGACCCCGAGGCGGTCTCGTGCCCGTTTATTTATACCTGGGGCGTGACCCGCCCTCAGGCTGTGTGCGTGCGTGCGTGTGTGGACGGGCTGGGTGGCTCCGTCAGTACATCCCTCCAAACTCACAGTTCTTTAGTCCCGGTTACTTTACTGTCCCAGAGACACGGAGACCCCATGCATAGTCCTTGAGTCTCTGACTGGGGGTTGGGTTGGGTCGAAGATTATATCTCCGGCTCCTCGGCTCTGCGACTGACTCTTCGTTTTCCGGTTCCACTCTGCTACTTGCTGAGCTTGCCGGACTAATACTAAACTCCAAGGCAGGTCTGGGCACCGATGTTTCCCGAACTGGCTGATCCGTCGGCGTCCCAGGGGGCGTTAGATCTTCGTCGCCTCCCTCCATGTCCTCGGACCCTTGTTCGCTCGAGGTTCCTTCTCCGGAGATTCGTTTGAACCACGACACATTCCTCGTCACGGCTCTCCTGCCACGTGTGGCTGACACCATCGTGCCATGGATGTTTACGACCTCCCATACCTCGGGTTCAAATGTGGTCTGATATTTCCAGTTGTGTTGACGAGTCTTTAACACCATGCGGTCGCCAACCACGAGTGGTCTGACCTGGGCATGTCGTGCTCTGCTGGCTCTTTCATTGGTATTTCTCCTGCGGTTCTGAGTTGCCTCGTGGTCTAACTCGGGGGCTCTCCATGCGGGGCTCGTCGGTATGCTCTCGCGGTGTTCTCCGAAACATGACGTGCGCCGGCGCACACTTGGTGGTACAGTGTGGGGTTTGTCGATATGCGCTTAGGAACTGGGCCAGGCACTCCTCCGGCGCTTCTCCCTGCTCCACACCAATCTTGAGGGCTCGGTTCATGGTTCTCATGAACCTCTCGGCCTCGCCGTTTGCCTGTGGCCACTGAGGCGTGATCTTCCTGTGGTTGATTCCTCTCCTGCTTAGGTATGTCTTGAAATCGTTGCCTTGAAAAGGCGGCCCATTGTCTGATTTTATCTCGTCTGGGAAACCTAGCATGGCAAAAGTACGGTCTTCACGTGGCTGAATGCAGTGGAGGGTATCACCTCGACTACTGGGAACTTGGAGCATGAGTCGATGAGCACCAGGGCTTGTCGTCCATCAGGGAATGATCCGAAGTCCATACTGATCTTTGACCACGGGGTCTCGCACGGGTCCTCCGTGATGACCGGGTGTGGAGCTGGTTCTTGGCTGGTGATGACACACGAGTGACAGTTCTGGATTTCTGTTTCCACCGCACTGTCGAGTCCCGGGAACCATACCCGGCTACGCAGGCGGGCCTTTGTCTTTGTCACACCTTGATGTCCCTGGTGAGCGAGGCAAACTACTTCTTTCTGCAGGCTCTCTGGTATAACAATGGTGGTGCCTCTCAACACCACACCATGGGGTCCCATGCTTAGTTCACTCTGAGCTCGCCACATCTGTTGCCGAAAGGTCTGTTCTTCCTGCGTGAGTCCACTGCAACCATCCAGGAAACGCTTCCAGGAATGACTTTCAAGTGTGGCTTTTACCCTGCGGAGGCATTCATCTCCGTCCGTGGCAGCACCTATCTCCTCCAGCGTGAGTGCTTTGGGACATGCATCCTGTGACAGTGCCCTGACGAACTCCTCCACTTCCTCTCCGTCTTCTAGCTCTGATGCGGGAGAGGGTTGCCCTGGATGTCTTGACAGGAAATCCGCCG
This sequence comes from Lissotriton vulgaris, assembly GCF_964263255.1. Lineage (NCBI taxonomy): Eukaryota > Metazoa > Chordata > Amphibia > Caudata > Salamandridae > Lissotriton > Lissotriton vulgaris. The sequence continues at coordinate 980,974,381 of NC_141697.1, forward strand.
GGTTGTCCGCTCCGGGGCGGAAGATGACTTCGAAGCGGTAGGGTTGAAGCTGGACGGCCCATCTTTCGATCCTGGGTGGCGCAAGCCTGGCAGAGCCTCCGAACAGCGGCACGAGCGGCTTGTGGTCCGTGATGACTTTGAACTCGTGGCCAAATAGGTACAAGTGAAAATGCTGACACGCCCACTTGATGGCGAGCGCCTCCCTTTCTATTTGCGCGTACCTCATCTCTGTCTGTGTCAGTGCTCGGCTCGCATACGCGGTGGGAACCCACTCCTGGCTTTCCGTCTTTTGCATCAGGACTGCACCTAGCCCCAGCGGGCTAGCAACTACGACAACCTATGTTAGTCTATGCGGTCTGAAGTACGCCATGACCTTTTCGTCTATGAGGGCGTCCTTAACTGCTCAGAATGCCTCGTCCTCCTTCCCTGACCATGACCACGGCTGCCCAGACTTGGTGAGTGTGCGTAGGGGTTCCGACAGGGACGCCAAGTTGGAGATGAAGCGACCACAATAAGTGGCCATCCCTAAGAAGCTGCGGACTTCGGTCGCAGATGTCGGCTTCGGTGCTGCCCGGATGGCGTCCACTTTCTTTGGGTCTACTTTCAGGCCGTCTCGGGAGAATGCGTATCCAAAGAACTCCACTGATTCGTTGTAGAAGGAACACTTCTCCCTGTGTAGGGTGAGGCCATGCTCAGCAAGCCTCCGGAGGGTGGCCCGAAGGTGTCCGTGGTGCTCTTCTAGCGTCTTGGAGAAGACAAGGATGTCATCACTCAGGTTGATGACTCCTGGAAGTCCCGATAGTGTCTCCCTGATTGCATTTTGAAATACTTCGGCGGCCAAGGAGACACCGAAGCTCAGACGCTTGTACCTGCGGAGGCCTACATGGGTCGAGAAGGTTGTGATATTCCGGCTGTCGGGGTGTAGCTCGAGCTGGTGATATCCAGCATTGAGGTCCAATTTAGAGAACCAGCGGGCTCCATTTAGATCTGCCACTATATCGTCCATCGTTGGCGTGAGGTGCCTCTCCCTCTTGATGGCCTTGTTAGGGAGGCGCATATCCACGCAGAGTCTTTTGGCACCTGGTTGCTTTGGCTTGGGGGCCACCACAAGGGGCGATACCCAGGGAGTGGGCCCTGATACCTTCTCTATCACCCCGAGTTCCTCTAGTTTCTTCAGCTCAGCTTCCACCTGCGGCCGCAGGTGAAAAGGAACCCTTCGGTGCCGCAGTGCCGTTGGTTTCACCGTGTGGTCGATGTGCAACTTGAACATCTTCCCCTTCAGGCGGCCTAACCCTTGGAAGGGCGCTGGGAACTCGTCCAGCATGGCATCCGCATGTCGTTCGTGTATCTGGTTAGCGAAGAACACCAGTTGCAGGTCCTCCGCTGTGTGGCAGCTGAGGAGCGTGCCCCGCTTGCCACCTGTCACATGGAACTTGGTGTTTACTTCCTGGCCGTTGCAAGCAACTGTCACATCAATTACTCCTCGCAGGGGTAGTGGATCATCACTGTCATACGTGTATATTCTCGCTTTTGAGGGTGATAGTGGCGGTCGAGGGGACAATTGTTCATACTGTACGTTGTCCATCACATTCACCGATGCGCCGTTATCGATTAGTGCTTGCACCGGGGATCCTTCAATCTGAACTTCGCACATGGGCGGGGGCCGTCTTCTCGAACCTTCCCGTCCCACAAACGAGACAAAGAACACCTCGTCATCGTCGTCGTCTATTCTGCATGCCGACTGGGCGGCGTCACCACCGGGGCCAGGGTCTTCAAGCGAGAGTTGGCGCACCCCTTGGGCGATGTTTCTCCCACCTTGGCCAGTCCGTCGATTGCCACTGCTGCGGCACACCTTTGCGAAGTGGTTCAGTTTTCCGCAGTTGGAACAAGTCTTCCCTCTCGCGAAGCACCGACCATTCGATGGGTGGTCCATCCCGCAATTCCCACAGGCAGATCGCGATGATGTTGGCTGTTGGTTCTTCTGCGTGTTTGGGAATGGCCTCCTGCGGAGGACGTCAACGTGTTCCTCTTTCACCGACACGTGTTTGGCTGGTGCAGCAGGCCTGTCGAGCGCAGCTTGCATCGCTTCTGCCCGGGCATTGGAGAGTTCGTGTGACCTGGCCAAAACGAGGATTTCATCCAAACTTATCCGGGGCTGTGGTAGGATGAGGCGTCTCAGTTGAACCGATCTGCAGCCTTGTATGAGTTGTGCTCTGATTTCCAGCGTCCGGTCCGGCAGTTCACAGGAGGTAGCCAGCTTGCGAAGCCTCGCATAGTATACGTCGATCGACTCGCCTTCCGCTTGACGGGCCTGGCGCATCTTGAACCATTCGTAAACAGGGTTGGCGCGTGGGTCGAAATGGCGATTGAGCGCCGCGACTGCAGCTGTGTAGTCATCTTCTTCACCTCTGTCCGGCAGGGTCTCGAACAGCTCGTACAGTTCGTCACCTCCGTAGCACATGAGCAGCGAGCGCTTCACTTTTGCGTCCGTTTCACGCACACCCACGAAGTAATGTTCCAGCCGCCCTAACCATAGGCGCCACCGCGCAGCCGCCGTGGGCGCGTCCGCCAGCTCGCTGAAGGGCGGGAGTGGTGCGGCCATGGCATGTCCGGGCAGGGCGGGTGGGGCGTTGGCGACGGGGGCCAGAGCCTGCGCATTAGGTGGTACCGCTTGTTGTTGGGCCGGAGCCTGTGGGGCTGGGGCTGGAGGAACCGTGTTGCCATCCGCCTGCACATTCATTCTTGGCACGTGGTAGAGCGCGGGCTACGTGCAGACGCAAACCCTGCACGGCGAAGTTCGGCCGTCTGAAGCAGTGGAGGTGTGGGTGGGCTTCCGCAGCCGCCAAGGGGTGTTGGGTGTGCACAAACTGCGTAGTCGTTGGCCACAGGGGGCTGTAGAGCCTTGGGGATGCGGAGTCCGGTCACAGGAGCAGCACCAATCGCTTCCCCCAGCAGGAAAACGGACCTCCGCGAGATGCGTGAGGATTAGCAGGGCGGGAAACACACGCCCGCGAGATGCGTGAGAGAGCGCCGGGGCGGGTTGTGCACGTCCGCGAATTTCGAGCGCAGAGGCGGGGTGCGCGTCTGGGGCCGATGCCTCCCCCGGCTGACGCTCTGCAGGCACCCGCGTGGTTCCGCGCCCACAGGCCTCGCTCTGCGGCGCGAATCCGTTGGGGATGGGGGCGTGTGGCGGGGCCCCTCCCAGGACACGCAGCGGGCGGCAGCCGACAGCAAGGTAATGCCCCGAAGAGGGGGGGGGGCTCACCTGAGCGCCAAGGCAGGCGCGACGACCTCGTTGGTGGTCCGAAGGGGCCGGACAGGCCCAGGCAGCAGGGCCACCCACGTGTTTGACGAAGTGGACCACAGCCGCATGCTCAAGCGCAGGCAGCGTGAGCGCGGCGCCCAGGACACCGCGGGACACAACAGGCGTCTCCGCGGGGCGAGGCGTGGGCAGAGTACCCGCCTCGTCGCCAGTGTAGTGTTGGCAAGGGGTAGGGACAACCTATGCCACAGAGTGGGGCCTAACTTAACTTGAGCGCAATAACGGACACAGACACTGCGTGCGTTCTTGTGTGCGTGTGTGGACGGGCCGGGTGGCTCCGTCAGTACAGCTATGATTGGGGAAAATAAATATCACGCGGCACGGCATCAGTAACGTAAGTCGGTTCGACTAGAGTGTGCAGGTTGTAACTCTTTGCGCAGTAATTAATGAAAAGTGTTTCAAAAAGAAAGAAGCAGGAAGGTAATTATACGTCTAGTTGAACAAGGGGTACGGGTGGTGGTGTAGGATGCGTGCTGTAGAGACGAGGGAACAGGTGTCAGAACTGCACTCGCGTTTTGCTGGTGTAACCTGCCTCCCTACAGCTGTAAAAGCGTAGTTCACCAAGCATTGTTTCATGTACCTTTATTCAAAGGACACTTCAATGAACAAGAATTTCATGTTGCAAGTAACGTGCTACTGTTATATAATTTAGTAATACACGTCATCTCCCCGTTAGCAACACCAAAGGCTAAGTCTGCCCTCTTTTTCCTCTGTACCATAACTCTCAAAATACCACTTTGTGAAGAAGCACATACTGTCCAGTGTCATACATACACTCACGGAGCATGAAAAAGTTTGCCCTCTCTCTTTCTGGGGGGTTGTGGGACTAACCGCCACACATAGAATGTTGAACGGGATTCCTCTGCTGACATCCTACCTTGGCACTCATATTCAGGGCACAAGTCCTAAAACAAGCATTTGCAATGCTATGGGAACAGGATGTGGTCTGTCGGCTAGTCCTAGCAAGTTGGCTTGAATGCTGCAGTTCCAGTAGGGTATATTTGTATATTTAAGAAATGAAAGAAGAGGCCTCTGTGGCCCCTGCCTTCTTGACAGACCACCCAGCCCTGCTCCCATGGGAAAATAACTCTGTGACCCCTGTGACTCCGGGTGCATTTCCTTTTACAAAGCAGTCCTTGTCCACACATAGCATGAGTAGCAGGGAAAAAAGCACATGCTTCAAAATAGCCAGCCTATCTCGCATGTTAGTTTCCAGATGCGTTCATTTTATGTCATGCTCCCAAGTATGATTATGTAGCTAAGATGCTTGTTCATTATTTTCATTAGTAACATTGTTTTTCTTACACTTTTGAGTGTTAATAAAATACATATTCTGACTTCTGAAGGACTGGCATTGTTGCCCCCTCTCTGAATATTCTTCCACTTCTTCTCATGATTCATGGCTGCATCTTCATAAGCGTCGTATCATGAAGAGATATCGCCAGAAGTCATCCAATCAGAGGGCGTACAAGATAACGTCGTGGGGCGAAGGCTCCAGGGTGCCTGCTCAGCTTACTTAAATGTATTTTTAAGGGTACTTCTGTGAGAAAGAGCATAGCAACAGACACTGAAAACAACATTTATTAAGTCAAACTGCTTACATTATACAGAAAGCGTTCAGAAATGAGACAATGAAATAAAAAGTCTTCGCTATGCTTTATATTTTAGTTGCAGATGTGGAGCTGCATCTCCCTGTGTCTTTCCATCACCAGAGGCAAATCACAGTCCATTGCAAATATAAAAGCAAAAGTAAAAAGCATTGTTATTTTCAACACAAACAGCTCTAACTTTAACAAATGCGAGACCTATTGCATTGCAAATGCTTGTTTTAATCCACATCTGCCTACCAAACACTATATTACTGTCCCCATATGTCTTTCTGTTAGCATTTATTTTTTTATAAACATCAATTGTCTTCCTCCCTTTACCATGCAGATCGCTTTCTTATTTTTCTGGCATTTTCTTTTTAAACCACTCTACTCATTACTTTAACTTTCCTACATGTATTTTGTTGATATCAATCTTCCTTTCTCTTCTTTCTTTACTCTTCATTCACCCTGCCTTCTCAATCTTGGTTCCCTTTCTCATCGTTTTGCTTTGTCTCGTTTATTCTTCCCTTCCTTTTCTTTTATAGTATTTGCTCTCACTCCCTTTGGCCATCCTTCGTTTTATTAGCGTCCTCTTAATGTTCTCTATTCTGCTGTTTTGTTTCCATAAATCACTTACTGATTTTGCTCATCTCTTTACTTAGCTACGTGGCTTCCTAACAGATGTGCTCATTGACCAGTTGCCAAATCTGGTGGAGCTGCAGCGATTCCTGGGACATATCTCTGTGAGTGAACCAGCACCTCCCAAAAAAGATCTGGTGCTTGAACAGGTACTCAAGCTCAAATTACACTTTGTTCTCAATTTGATCCTCCAAAGCTTCTCCAGGATATTTTTTAAGAGCGGCTTTGTTTTGCACGGATACCTACGAAAATAAATGTGGTATTTATTCAAGCTGATGGGCAGCATAATACTCCAATTGAGGCGTAAGTGCTTTGAAAGACACTAAAGGTATTGAATATGTTTGTTTTGCGCCTGCCAACTCCATCTCCACCACCCACTTTTATTTCCAGAGTTTGAGCCAAGTTAAGTTTGTATTTTCTTTCTGAGCACACAGTGTAACTGTGTCATTTTGTTAAAGAACTGTTCTTTGCCATCATCACAGGTTAGTTTCTGCTTACAACCTGCTCGTCCCATCTTCATAGCCAGTAAGATGACAGACTCACTTAAGTGCTGGTTTCTGATATGATCTGCATATCACAAGTCTGAAACCAGCAACTATCACCCATTCATTTACCCTTTAGAGATGAATACATTCATTACCACTATATTGGATAATAGAAAAATCTTTTATTTACAGTGCCCCAACAATTACATACATGTGGCAACACATTGTTGTTGTTCTCCTCATTATTATTATTTTTATTATTATCATGTAGTGTTGGCTGTCTATTCAGCCTTACTAAGTAGAGGTTTTGCCAATACCCTCATCACATAGTGGATGTGCTTTTATCCGTAGCTGCTTTGCTTATATCCGTATCATGAAGTGGCTTTGTATTGCACTATTACTTGTGACTCCACTTATCCTCTTCATGTATATATTAACCGTGGCCTTACTCTAGTGCCTAAGGGTGCATCACCCCCTAGCGGATAGTGGATGGTATACTCATCATGTAAATATTCTTTAAATAGTGATGCAGAGAAATCCTGCATAAAGCCTGTCCTGTTCCTTCCATATACCTCTATAAACAGTTGTACGTGTAACAGCAGCTTCCAGTTTGAAGCAACATGGCCACACCAAAAGTGCGTAAAACAGCTTAGATGAAATTGGAACGTATAGGTGCAAGTTGCTGAAAGTTCTATGCAGGAAGTTGAGCTAAGTTTAGGCTGTCCTCTTTTCAGTGTTTTTTTTTGTGGATTTCAGTTGTATTTTCAGTGTTTCCCTTTTGAAATGAGTCCTTACCAGTGGTTATTCAGCTGCCTAAGCCCCAAAATAGACAAAAATATGTTTTTTCCAGTCATCCCAAGACATGTTTGTTGCAGCAATTGATATAAAGCATATTTAATATTAAAAAAAGTCATGCAATTTATGTAGTGTCTTTCCGTTTGCAGTGTGTCCAATGAACTTATGTTAGACTGTTTTAAGCGTCTCATATCTTATTATATCTTACACTTACTCTTTTACTACTCTGCCTGGTGTACAGAACTATTAATAGATCGAAAAATGAAAAGTGCTGTATTCACTTTTTTAATTAAAAAATCCTGGACTCAGTTGGGGACATTCAACCACTCCTTATTGAATGTTATGACATTGTAGAAGTGGTCAACCCTTCCAACAGCAAAGTACCTTGTGAAAACTTTAACATTTTCAATTACAACAAGTTATGAATGTTATGACATTGTAGGAGTGGTCAACCCTTCCAACAGCAAAGTACCTTGTGAAACCTTTGAAACTTTCAATTACAACACATTAATTTGTAGCTCTGCATTCTGAGGCGCCCTAAACTATTTGCCACTACTTTTCTTTACTTTTTACCCGACTACATTAAGGTGGTGCTGCTGTTTACGTGGCCTTTCATAGCCGCCAATTGTCCCCATGGCAAATGTCTCTCTTTAAGTCAGTCCTAACCTTTTATCCGATAACACATTGTATTCTGGGACTTGAAATGTTGCTGTTAACATTGTACCCATGGTGGACCCATGGTGAACCCAAAGTAATAAAGTGCAGTTGTGTAAAAAGCCAGGATTATCTGAAGGTATCATACATGACAATGGGACAACTTGGAGCTATGAATTTTATTGATATTTGGAAAGGCCCTGTGTTGTGTTTTCACCACTGTTCCTTTTGCAAGGTGACAGCACTCTTTCCATAGGTACCCATCACTATAACTTATTTAGAATGTTTAAAGCCTGGGACATTAGGCAATCAAACTGCTATCATTAGTGACTTGTTATAAAAGGGAGCTGATGTATCCAAGATTTTTACCCAATCTGTGTCTCCTGGTTAATGTAATTGGAGATATTGGCCAAGAGTTTTATGAACCAACCATTACACCAATCAGTAAAATAATAAAACACTGCCCAAAAAATAAATAGGATCATAATATCCCCGGTATTTACAATGAATTCAATAATTAGATCAGACCTATATATTCTTCTAAGCCCTACACATTTAGTTGAAGCACACCAAACTGGAGGAAACAAAAGGAAGAATAAAACAATATTTTAGTGACATGCCTAGACAGCAAAACTCAAGCAGAATAATCCTAGACCAGTCTTTTTTGCTGCTCCTTGTAAAACAAAGCAACATTGTGTTTGCCCCTTCAGGAATAAATAAAAATGACCCATTCTCTCACACTTTCCTCTCCATAAATGGCATTTTAGTTTGTGGTTGTGCAGATGTTTAAAAGTATTTATATGTGTAAATTGCTAAAGGCTGTTTCCCTGTCAGTGCGGTTTGTCAATTATTTTACATTTAAACCTAAATTAGGACAGCCTAGCTATGTTATTTTGATGTGTCCACATAAAGTATAACTCTTTTTCCATGATTTTACAAACCTTTCCATCTAGCAGAGGTGGTAATCTTGTGTACCCTTCATACTACCACTGACCACCAAATAATTCCAGGTTTCATATCACTGATCTGGAACTAAGCTCAGTTTGCTTGCCATCATGTCTTTGTCATTCACATCAAGCTTTTTCTGTTATATACAAAAAAGCAAATGCAAAATTTTATTTCAACAAGGTCTAGCCCTCTTAACATGTAGACTGGCATGCTCCTACAGATTTGGGCCTTAGATCATCACATCATCTTTAATCCTACAGTGAATAACCTTCTCCAGGCAGATTTATTTCAAATGAGGGAACTGTGAGCTAGAATTTAAACAGTATGCCATATAAGAGAAATGTGGCAACTGCTATCATTAGCGACTTGTTATAAAAGGGAGCTGATGTATCCAAGATTTTTACCCAATCTGTGTTGACGTGGCAGAACCCTGATTGTAGGTGGCCTGCTAGGTGTGTATGTCTTAAACTACTTTGCGCGTTTTAAAAACCTTCTGCTTTTAACATTTATTCAGAATTTGCACTGATCAGATATTCTTATGCTCATTTTTATGCTTAAATTGCACATTGCACAGTTTATAATTCACCGTACCTTGACACCGCACCCATGCCCTGGTCCGACTCGGCAAGTGCCGCTGAGCGGAGGGCATTCCTGCGATGTGACATCAAGGGAGGGACACTTCCGGCAGCAGTTAGCGGACTAGCTTTTCCTGCTATACCGCTATTTAAACTGATGCCCGAGCGCACCCGCAGCGGGCGAGCTGGCGGCGCGCAAAAGGTGCTCAAAAAGCTAGCCCATCTGCAAAAAACCTTCTGCTTTTAACATTTAATCAGAATTTGCACTAATCAGATATTCTTATGCTCATTTTTATGCTTAAATAGCACTTTGCACAGTTTATAATTCACCGTACCGTGATACTGCACCCATGCCCTGGTCCGACTCGGCAAGTGCCGCTGAGCGGAGGGCATTCCTGCGATGTGACATCAAGGGAGGGACACTTCCGGCAGCAGTTAGCGGACTAGCTTTTCCTGCTATACCGCTTTTTAAACTGATGCCCGAGCGCACCCGCAGCGGGCGAGCTGGCGGCGCGCAAAAGGTGCTCAAAAAGCTAGCCCATCTGCATCCGTCCGCGCCCTGACCAGCAAGAGAATATTCTACTCAAGTACTCTATTGAAAAACTACCGCCCGGTATGCAATGCACACGCTTGCCCTCGCATTGAGATAGATTTGCTAACGAAGTGTTCCCCCCATTTGTCCCAATTGTACATTTACATTTAAATTACATGCCCATTCCAATTCTGCCCCTCTCCAGACTCCTCTCATGCACTTCAATCTGGAAAATTTTCATGCAGCGCTCATAAACGCACAACCCCTAGCTAAGCATAAATATGAGATATCCGATCTCCTAAAAAACCACAATCTTGATATACTCTTCATTACGGAAACCTTGACCGACCCCTCATCTGGGTCTGACTTTAGCTCTGCCACCCCCAATGGTTATCTACCCTACAGACAAGATAGACCCATCAAATGAGGAGGCGGATTAGCGATTATTTATCGCAATAAATACACAGCCAGGATGGAGACCTTTCCCTCTATTACCTGTGAAGCCTTCAACTTCTCTATCATGCTTACCCCTTCCCAACCCTTTAAGGGCGTTCTGCTATACCACCCACCTGGCCCCCGGGTAGACGTTCTCTCTACCTTGGGCAACATGCTAGAGCCTTTAGCAGGCGAACCTACTTTCACAATTGTAGGTGATTTTAATTTCCAACTTGAAAACAGCTCAGATAATGATACCATCTCACTGCTTACAGAATTAGAGGCAGTAGGACTCATGCAATTGGTGACTAGCCCCGCGCACTCTGCTGGTCACCACCTAGATGGCCTGTTCTCTAATAATCAATCTATCTCCTTGAAGAATATCTTACCTTTGGTCTAGACCGACACCTGTGCTGTACTATTTAACATCAAACTTAATAAAAAATCTATTGCAAATTCCACCTCGCACACACATACTTTCTTTACGGCTTGGAACAGTATAGACCCCCAGCTCCTTAAGTCGATCTTGCTATCCACACAAGCAGCCCCTTCACCAGACCCTGATCTTGCCTCATCAAACTACTCTGAATGGCTTCATCATGCACTGAATTCCCTGGTCCCACTTAAAAAACCCTCCAAAAATTGACACTCCCCTTCTGCCCCTTGGTTTTCAGAGGCCCTCAGATTACAGAAGCAACTATGTAGAAACCTTGAAAGACACTGGCGGAAAGACTACAGTAATAATGACAAAATCCGCTACAAACAGGCACTTGTCAAATATAAATTGCTCATTGTGCATGAGAAAAATAAATAATACACTGAACAGATAGAATCTGCACAAGACGCTAACAAACCATTATATCAGGTAGTAGACAAACTATCAGGGCATTCATCGAACCTCGCCACAGCCCCTTCACAAACCCTATGTGACTCACTTGCCAGCTACTTCTTTGAAAAGTTCAATGACATCTATACTAACTTCGCCTCTCAATCCAAGATTGATGATCAGCTCTCGAATCATGGCATTCTTGAACCATCCCCTTCCCTCCTAGAATTTTATAGCATTTCACCAGACCACATTATAAATCTAGTCTCTATCGTCAAATCAGGCTCTGCCACTGACCCCTTCCCACCTGCCATTTTAAAACCCATCGCTGATCTCATAGCTCCCAGCCTCTCTAACATCTGTAACGCGATTTTTAAGACCGGCATCAATCCCCAGATTTGGAAAAGAGCCATCATCAAACCTTTGCTAAAAAAAACACAATCTCGACCCAGCTGACACTAAGAATTATAGACCCATAGCCAGCCTACCATTCCCAGCTAAAATCTTCGAGAAGGTCATGCATTCCAAGCTATCTAAATACATCGAAGATCACAATCTCCTGGATGACACGCAATTCGGTTTCCGCAAGGGCCATGGAACCGAGACAGTGCTTATTAAGGCATCAGAGGAGATTAGGATGATACTGGATCAGGGGTCGCCGCTGTTCTTATTCTTTTGGATCTCTCTTCTGCATTTGACACGGTCGACCATGCTATCCTGATCGACTGTGTCACAAACATCGGTATAGACATACAAAGCCCGAGCCCTCCTGTCCTCCTTCCTTACCAATCGTATCCAATCAGTGAGTCTCGGCACTTTCAACTCTTCACAATTCGCCCTCGCGTGTGGCGTCCCACAAGGATCCTCACAGAGTCAGACACTATTTAATATCTACATGTCGGACTTGGCCAGAGTCATTAAAGCACACTGGATGGTTCTTATGTCTTACTCTGATGACACACAATTGGTGCTTGCGGTACATAATGATGGAGGGGCAGTAGCAGCCAATTAACAGGAATGCATGTTGGCCATCAGCCCATGGAAGGTCAATAACTGCCTAAAACTTAACTCTGAGACAACAAAGGTAATGATTTTTGGCACACTGCCCCCATGCTGGTCCCCTTCTTGGTGGCCGTCCTCATTAGGACCCCCTCCACTTCTGGTATCTAAGGTCAGAAACGTAGGCGTCATATTTGACGACAAGTTGTCCTTCGCACCTCATGTCAATGCTGTGGTCTCATCCTCATTCTATAAATTTAGAATGATAAAGAAGCTCTTACCTTTTTACCACTCAATGCTGGAAAAACCCTAGTAAGCACCTTAGTCATGTCACCCATTGACTACTGTAATGGTCTGTTCATAAATGCACAGAGTAAAATACTCAATAAATTACAGCTGGTCCAGAATTCAGCGGGCAGAATCTTATCAGGAACCCCCAAATACAAATCCATCTCTCATATACTTCGACATTATCACTGGCTCCAATAAAAAACTGCATCAAGTTCAAGGCCCTTTGCATTGCTTACAAAGCCTTGCGTAACTCCGGACCTGTGTTCCTGAAGAAGGCTCTGGGTGCCTACATCCCTAATAGGGCATTACGGTCATCCACAGCTAATCTGCTAAGGGTTCCTGCACAAAGACAGCCTTGTGGGGCGACGAGTAATTTATTTTGGCCACGGCCAAGCTATGGAATTCTCTTCCTATCCACATCAAAGGTAGCCCGACCCTACTTCCCTTCAGAAAAATGACAAAAACATGGCTATTCAGCCAATAGTCTATAGTCTCTGTTTCCTGCTCGTTGTCCTCAGCGCTGAAACAACAACGGGTATTTTTCGCGCTTTACAAATTGTATAAAATAAAATAAATGTCTTTGTCAGTTGTTTCAGAAAAGGGGGTGGTGATGAACAGAGTGTCTGAATTAAGCAGACCACTCTTACCCAGTCCAAAGATCAGGGCTTGATCCATCACCATTATTTAGCTCACTGCACCATCCCAGCTCAGAACCTGGCTATATGCAAATCAGTCTGTCCCTGGCCCAGTGCATCATGGGAACAGGGCAGACTAAACTACCAAGCCAATTCTTCACCAGAAAGGAGACAAGCTACCGGGGAGCGGTTTCTGGCATTTCAGCCGTCGTCGGCCCGGCTTGCTTGAATCCTGATGGAGCAGTGAGAAAGGGACTCATGTCTGAGTATACCCTGCCACACCTATAGTGGCCAAAAACGATTCAGAAAAGGGGGTGGTGATGAACAGAGTGTCTGAATTAAGCAGACCACTCTTACCCAGTCCAAAGATCAGGGCTTGATCCATCACCGTTATTTATCTCACTGCCCCATCCCAGCTCAGAACCTGGCTATATGCAAATCAGTCTGTCCCTGGCCCAGTGCATCATGGGAACAGGGCAGACTAAACTACCAAGCCAATTCTTCACCAGAAAGGAGACAAGCTACCGGGGACCGGTTTCTGGCATTTCAGCCGTCGTCGGCCCGGCTTGCTTGAATCCTGATGGTGCAGTGAGCAAGGGACTCATGTCTGAGTATACCCTGCCACACCTATAGTGGCCAAAAATGATTCAGAAAAGGGGGTGGTGATGAACAGAGTGTCTGAATTAAGCAGACCACTCTTACCCAGTCCAAAGATCAGGGCTTGATCCATCACCGTTATTTAGCTCACTGCACCATCCCAGCTCAGAACCTGGCTATATGCAATATAGCCAGGTTCTGAGGTCTGGTGAAGAATTGGCTTGGTAGTTTGGTCTGCCCTGTTCCCATGATGCACTGGGCCAGGGACAGACTAATTTGCATGTAGCCAGGTTCTGAGCTGGGATGGTGCAGTGAGCTAAAAAACGGTGATGGATCAAGCCCTGATCTTTAGACTGGGTAGGAGTGTTCTGCTTAATTCAGATACTCTGTCCATCACCACCCCCTTTTCTGAATCATTTTGTTCACCATAAGCGTTGAAGGGTATACTCAGATGTGAGTCCCTTGCTCACTGCACCATCAGGATTCAAGTAAGCCGGGCCGAAGACGGCTGAAATGACAGAAACCGGTCCCGGGAAGCTTGTTTCCTTCCCAGTATAAGAATTGGCTTGGTAGTTTGGTCTGCCCTGTTCCCATGATGCACTGGGCCAGGGACAGACTAATTTGCATGTAGCCAGGTTCTGAGCTGAGATGGTGCAGTGAGCTAAAAAACGGTGATGGATCAAGCCCTGATCTTTAGACTGGGTAGGAGTGTTCTGCTTAATTCAGATACTCTGTCCATCACCACCCCCTTTTCTGAATCATTTTGTCCACCATAAGCGTGGAAGGGTATACTCAGATGTGAGTCCCTTGCTCACTGCACCATCAGGATTTGAGCAAGCCTGGCCGAAGACGGCTGAAATGCCAGAAACCGGTCCCCGGAAGCTTGTTTCCTTCCCAGTATAAGAATTGGCTTGGTAGTTTGGTCTGCCCTGTTCCCGTGATGCACTGGGCCAGGGACAGACTAATTTGCATGTAGCCAGGTTCTGAGCTGGGATGGTGCAGTGAGCTAAAAAACGGTGATGGATCAAGCCTGATCTTTAGACTGGGTAGGAGTGTTCTGCTTAATTCAGATACTCTGTCCATCACCACCCCCTTTTCTGAATCATTTTGTCAGTTGTTGGCATACTTGGTTGCCAAACGCTCTCATGAGTGGGTAAGCCATTTGCTTGGAGGGTCTTGCAGTTTATTTACAAGCAGAATGTTGTTACTTATCTGCATGTATATTTGTGCTGTTTTATTGAAGGAGATTTATCCATATGTTTTGTTTGACTCATGTTAAAAGGACAGATGTATTATATCAAAGCTGCTGTTTTCCAACAAAGAGAATGGTGCTGCATCACTTGCTTTTTATACTGTTTTCTATGTTCATTCAATGGAATGATAACAGAATACCAAGAGTTTCTAAACCCTTATCATTCTGCTTCTTAAGATTCCTGAGATTTGGGATCGCATAATTCAAGATAACAAGGGAAAGTGGAAGGCCATTGCTAAACACCAGGTGAAGCATGCCTTCAATCCTTCAGAACAGGACCTGCGGCATCAGGCACGCAAGTAAGTCCATGCATTTGGTGATATAATGTATAAAGTTCAGTCGGTAGTGTACAAGATTCATAAATTCTAATTAGATAAAACACATTGACTAGCCTGACAATGCAGGTATCTTTTGTCTGGAATCCAGACTCTACAGTGTGTCAGTTTCTGGAGAGTCTTTGTTCCTTTCGGTGACCGAGTAAAGCATAGGGTAGAGAACTTTAGAAGTTAGTCATGCTGTATATATGGCCATTTGTAGGCATAGCAAATTCTCTATTTAATGAATTTTTATTGAATTAACAAACATTTAATATTTCACTTTTTCAAAAAAGAAATATCCCTTTTAAGGTCTCGCCTGAAATAGTGTGCTTTCAAGACATACAAAAAAGGGCTAGAAAACACATTGACTACCATTTCTTTATGGTCAACTTGTCTAAATTCACTTTTTCTTTGTTCATTTCTTCTTTCCGTGGAGCAAGAATCAAGTACTGGTTGTCTCTTTTTGATTAGTGTCTTTCCGCTGCTCACATTATGATTTGTGTATGTTTTTCTCTTCTTCTTTTCCTGTCATCTTTATTGCTTGTTCTACCGTCTCCTCCTGTGTCAGTATGTGTATCATCACCCTACTATCATCACCCTGCCCCACCCAACCACCATCTACCCCTCCACTCTACAACCACCACCCTACCACCACCACCCTATCCACATCACCCTGTCGCCATCCCTATACCACAGCACCACCACCACCACCTCACCACCACCTTAACCACCACCACCACCACCACCCCCACCAACCACAATTACCTCCCTAACAACCACCAACACCACTCTACATTAATCACCGCCACCAGCAGCCAACCCTAATTAACACCAACCTAACCACCACCACCCTAGCCACCATCATCACCATGACCCTAGCCACTACCACCAGCTTCACCACTGCCACCACCACCCTAACCACCACCCTAACTATCACCCCCACTCTAACCACCAACACCACCACCGTAAATAACCCCATCTGAACATCTGTCACCACCCTAAGTGTCACCAGCCTAACTACTACTACCACCACCACTTTGCCACCGCAACCAACCTGTCATCACCACCCCCTAACCATCACCACCCTAGCACCACCACTACTCAAACCCCAATCACTCTACCATTAGCACCACTACCCTAAACTAAACGCCGCCACCCTACCCTAGCCACCACCCTTTCCACTATCACCACTATCACCACCATACCATACCATAACCAACACCATCTGAACCACCACTGCCTTCAACACCATCACCATATCACCACCACCATCACCACCCTATCCTATCCACAACCACACTACCCTAACTACCACTATTCTAACCACCACCACCACCACCCTAACCAACCTATCACCACCCTGCTACCATTGCTGCTTCCACCCGATCACCAGCTTCATAACTACCACCAACCTAACCACAACTTCTATCACCCTACTACCACCACCCTAGCAAAACCCCAAACACTCTACTATAATCCCCACCACCAACCACCCACATGTGTGCCCCAGCTGGAGTGAACAATTTGAAAACACGTCCAATCTGGATGGAATACTCCTAAAACTTTGTAGCAATGATGCTGATCCAGCAGAGCGTTAAACTAACATGCCGGTCATCTTAAACTGGGTCAGTAATCCTTGATACACCATTAGTCGTGAGTACAAAAGCACATCTCATAACTAGGGCTTCCTGTTTTCTATTTATACTGACAGAAAAACATAATTTTATATTTGCATTTATTTTTAAATATGGATAAAACGGAAATTGGATTGTTTTATGCTGTCACCCACAATTGCCAGGCCAGTAGCAATTGGGAACCTGGTGGGAATTAAAATGAGTGCTCATTTATCGGTTACATGAGGAAATACACTACTTTCAGCTTAACTTTTTCACAAAACCCAAAATAAATATGGATAAATACAGATACAATTAGCAAAACATATATATGGATAAATACAGACGGGAATGTAAAAAAAAATTAATACCATAAAACCTGGAGCAGTACTACTAAATAATAGAGGGTGTGTCAATATAGCCAAGCAAATCTGGGTCATCTTTGAAGTGATGTTATCAATGAGATACCAAAATACTAACTACTACAGAAATCAATATGAAGAGACTACAACAATATATTGGGTAATCATAAGTGAGTATGTTTTCTCATCATATTGTCTTTTGTACTCGTATATGTATTAGTTAGCAACATTATTATGAGCTCTTATGTTTATTTCGTGGGATACACTGACACACAGGCAACTTGATTTTAGTATCTCATTGCTAACATCACATTGAAAGGTCTTTGCATCTTCATATGCAAGATCCCACCAGTGACACTGCACTGGAGACAACTGTGACTGCATGGTAGTTGTCTTGCTAAGCCCTAAAGGTCCCTGTTACTTGCTCCCTGCCAGAGTTGCTTGCCCAGAGCATGCCGGAGTAACTGAACACAACTTTACAAAAGTTTATCAAATGTTTCAAAGTAACCACTAACTGTTGTAGTTACCAATGCTTGTTTGCGATTAGAGTGAAAAAGCAGTGATTTATTCATTTTGTTTGTTTTGGTGTCTAAACATTCATAAGATCCATTTTTATAAACTGGTGTCGGATTTCCTTCATGTCGTGTTTCTTTTTGTTCATTTTCTTTGGTGCTTCTAAATGCTTTGCACTTGTTCCTTTGTTAAAGCCTGACTGCTTGCAGTCACAGCTACACAGGGTTTAGCTAAGGTTTTTACAAACAAGCCGAACTGCAGCCAGGACAGGTTTGTGAGTTTATTACACAGTGAGGTTTCACAACCACACCATATAATCAACCACCATCATCAAACCCTAACAACCAGCACCTTCAACACCATTCTAACCATCACCACGACTGTAGCCACCTCCGCGTTAACCACCACACAAAACTACCACAATCACCCTAACCACAGATACCACCATTTATCTTAACCACTACTACCACCCTACTCTTAGCACCACCATCCTATCCCAACCACCACTGCTACTCTTTCCTAACCAACAACATACCCTACCCACCACTCTCACCACCATTACCCTAAACACCACTCTAACCATAACCATTACCACCACCACCACCCCCTAACTACCATTACCCCAAGTACTGACACTTTAATCAGCCTACTATCCCCCTACCCATATGACCACCACCCTAATCACCAACCCCCTCCCACCACCCTGACACAATTACCACTACCACCCTATGTAAGAGAATGCCTCTATTTGCTTGATAACCCCTAGTTTTTTAGGTCTCGCTGAAGCAATGCGTAAGCACTGTTTTCCGCGAGATTCGAGTAAGCTGCTTTCAAAAGTCTACCCACTGCGGATCGCATACAGTTCATGTGAGGTAGGCGCGTGCACAGGAATTCGCTCCCCCTACCCTTCCCACAAAGCAAGACAAACACTTCAAAGGAATCTGCTCGGGCTACAGCTGCTGGCTACAGCTTACAGTACATGGGCTTGTGCGCTCGCTTGAGCAGAGGTGGTATAAGGCATTCCTCTTGCTCATTAAGGCTCCTGTGCTCCTTGCATTCCCACCTCTCTTTTAGCCCATCCCTTTAAAGTCTGCTCCCATTTCCCTCCTTCCCCTTCTGGGTTCTTGGCTCCTCGCTAAGCATGAGCGGAAAATCGGTTCCGCTTGCGGATTTCGCGGATTTTCGGTAAATTTGCAATCCGCGAGATTCGCGAATTTCCCGCAAAATCCGCGAACGAAAATCCGCGAACGGAAGGGATTGGGTCAAAAGTTCAAGCTGACTTTTGTAACTCTTTTAGAATGGCGCCGGCAAGCTGCCAGAGCCATTCTAAAATAGTTACAAAAGTCAGCTTCAACAGGAAGCTCTAATAGATAAAGTAAAGCAGGTGCTGCTCAAATTCTGTTACACAATCATTAATCACCCCAAACTTGGGGTGATTAATGATTGTGTAACTTAATTTGACCTTCAACTGGAGCACCTGCTTTACTTTATCTATTAGTGCTTCCTGTTGAAGCTATTTCTAGCTATTTTAGAATGGCGCTGGCAGCTTGCCATTCTAAGTGGGGCTGAGGGCAGAAGGGCACAAAAGTGGGACAGAGGGCAGAAGGGGACAAAAAATGAGTGGGGCAGAGGGCAGAAGGGCACAGAAACAAGTGGTACAGAGGGCAGATGGGCATAAAAAACGAGAGGGTGACAATTAAGCAGGCAAAACCCCCCCCCGCGAAATTGCAAAGCGCCTCGTGAACACCCGCGAACATGCAAAGCGCCTCGCGAACACCCGCGAACACGCAAAAATGAAAAATCCACAAATTCGCGAATTTTGCGGATTGCCAATTCGCAAATTCGCGAATTGACAATTTGCAAAATTCGCCCATGCCTACTCCTCGCATTACCCCCTCCCATTAATACGCGTTTGCAGACACCACAATAACGTGGGACATCCAGTGTAACACACCATGAAACGTTCCAAATAAATATGCACCGAACAAGTGACTGAAATGGTGTTTTTAAGTTATTTAATTAAGTTGAATCAAGAGAACACGTGCTGGTCAGTGCTTTTTTGAGTGAATTATGCAGTGTCCCTGACCTAGATTCATTGATTAGTTAAGTTTTGATTGAAACCATATGTTAATATTTAAATACTCTTTTCTAAAACATTAATGACCTACTTCTGCAGTAATTGTGTACTATGCCCTTCCATCTCTGGGTTTGTAAGGCACTCTCAATTCTCATTTTATGTTTGCTGTGAAAGCATCATAATGCACCAAGATGTAGGCCTCTATATATTGATTTAGGGGCATCACCTTTCCCTAGGATATCAACTGGTTATCACTCTCTATACATGTATGTATCATTCTAAGTGGGCTGATATGCTTGCCTAATAAATGTGCACACTTCTGCAGGGTGCAATTTACCATTTTTGGTTTGTAAGGATCGGCATTTCTTTGACCTTGGGTGATTTTTTTCTGTTTAGTTTTTTTGGTTTCATTGGCCTAGGACCCCACACTTGCACAATCGGTTGCAAAATGTGTAATGCTCAATTTCTAGGTGCATCTGCTTTTAAGGGTCCAAGCTACCTGGGGTGGCTCACCCCTGGTACCCTGTAATTTTTGCGTATATTTCCCACCTCTGATTTCCTGGGCGACACACAACGTGCTTCCTCCACTACTCCTCTCTCTCTCTCTCTCTCCTTCCTCTCTCTCCCCCCTCTCTACCTCTCTCGCTATACTCTCTCTATACCTCTCTCTCTATACCTCTCTCTCTATACCTCCCCACTCCACACCTCTCCTCTCTACACTCCTCTCTACACGCTCTCTCCTCTCTAGCACTCCTCTCTAACCACTCCTCCTACACCCCTCTCTACCCACCCTCCCCCTACCCACCTCTCCCTACCCTCCTCTCTCTACCCGCCTCTCTCTCTATACCTCACTCTCTCTACCTCTCTCTCTCTCTACCTCTCTCTCTCTCTACCTCTCTCTCTCGCTCTCTCTCTCTACCTCTCCCTACCTCTCCTTACATCTCTCTACCTCTCTCTCTCTCTCTCTCTCTCTCTCTCTCTACCTCTCTCTCTCGCTCCCTCTCTCTACCTCTCCCTACCTCTCCCTACCTCTCTCTCTCTACCTCTCTCTCTGTCTAACTCTCTACCTCCCTCTTTACCCCTCTCTCCTCTCTCTCTCTCTCTCTCTCTCTCTTTCTCTCTCTCTCTCTCTCTCTCTCTCTCTCTCTCTCTCTCTATACCTCTCTCTCTATACCTCTCTCTATACCTCTCTACACCTCTCTCCTCTCTTCACCTCTCTCCACACCTCTCTACACTCCTCTCTACACCTCTCTCCTCTCTACACTCCTCTCTACACCTCTCTCCTCTCTACACACCTCTCTACACACCTCTCTACACCTCTCTCTATACCCCTCTCACTACCCACCTCTCTCTACCCACCTCTCTCTACCCGCCTCTCTCTCTCTCTACTCGCCTCTCTCTCTCTCCCTCTATACACACACATCTCTCTCTGCCTCTCTACACACACACATCTCTCTCTCTCTCTCTACACACACACATCTCTCTCTCTCTACACACACATCTCTCTCCCTCTACACACACATCTCTCTCTCTCCACACACATCTCTCTCTCTAAACACACACATCTCTCTCTCTCTCTCTCTCTACACACATCTCTCTCTCTCTCTACACACATCGCTCTCTCTTGCTCTCTCTCTACACACACATCTCTCTCTCTACACACATCTCTCTCTCTCTCGACACACATCTCTCTCTCTCTACATACACCTCTCTCTCTCTACACACACCTCTCTCTCTCTCTACACACACCTCTCTCTCTCTCTACACACATCTCTCTCTCTCTTTCTCTCTCTCTCTCTCTCTAGACACACATCTCTCTCTCTACACACCTCTCTCTCACGCTCTCTTTCTACAACTCTCTCTGTCTCTCTCTCTCTCTCTCTCTCTCTCTCTCTACACATCTGTTGGACCCCGGAGACTCTTCAATGCGATACAACTTTAGCCAACTTTTTAATAACATTGACAGGCCGTATAGCGAACAACAACAAAAAGTGAACTTCTGACTGGTAATTGCATAGTGTGTGCGTTACTCAGAACATACCTCTGTTGCATTCATTTTATAAGCCTTGAGAGGCTGTGTGGGTCCCTGCAAACTGCAAAACTGTGACTGGCATGGTGCACAAAGCTCTTTGCGGCTGTTGTGATACTTCATCAACTTCTCCATTCCTCACCCTGCATGCCTTAGAAAATTGGTGCCACTGTGTGTTTTTTAATTCCCTAGACCATAATAATCCAAACATTCTGGCCAAAATGCATGTAAATGAGACCCAGGCGAAATGTTGTTTACCCTGGCGAATCTCGTGTCATTGCTGGCATGTTGCGTTATGCTTGTTAGGCAAACTACCTGAGATTCCTCAACGTTGCACAACTGAAATGTACGGGTAAAAATACCAATGCAGGAGTGTGGCCCAACACAAATTAACAGAGCACAAGTTGATACACGATTGTGCAGCATTATTCTAGCGTAAAATGCAACCTAATGCCCAAATGGATGGAAAAACTGATTTCACACCTATCATAGGGACAAATTCCCACTAAAAAATATTGCAAAATGCCGACTGGCATTCCATATAATTTTGTGTAATTCGTTGGTCATTTTGGGTAATTTCTGCAAAGCAAATTACGCAACTCTCACCCAGGCCTAATGTGAATCTAGGTAACAGCAATGAGAATATGGGATATTTAAGGTGTTTTTATTTCCCTTGCCATTTAGAGAAAAGCTTTTCATTAGCCGAGACCTTTTAATTGTACAAAAATTATTTCTATAGTATGCTCACTTGAAGGGGCTTTCAGCAAGCCCTCTTCATCCATTGGTCTGTTACTGTGTCTGTCACATTTTCTTCCACCCACTACAGCATGAGGCCATCGGTCAGCCCACTTCTGACTTCGGCTAACTTCATTATGTGTGGCTGCAGTCAGCCCTTTCACAAGGAGCACACACAATGTAGTTCCTTTCAGTGTCTAGGACTACTGCGGCAATGAGTGCCTTTTGAGTCCCAAAAATAGTTAGCCAATGTTTTCTTTTAAATTCACGAGGGCCCAGTAGTTTTCTCAACAGAACCAAACAAGCATTGACAAAGTCAGAAGTCTTGCAGCCAACGCCAGACTTTGCCACTGCTTGTTTTTCTACTGGTAGGGTGCTTTGTCTCTGTTTTCCTTTTAATTGAGTTGTTTTTGTGACTCTTTGCTCCCGTTGGTCAAACTACTTCTGCATCTGCGTGATGTGTTTGCGAATCTGTGGCACCACTGAACGCCACAGCATCACTCGGCACCACTCAACGCCACAGCATCACTCAACGCCACAGCACCACTCAGCACCACTGAATGACACAGCACCACTCAATGCCACAGCACCACTCAATGCCACAGCACCACTCAACACCACAGCACCACTCAACGCCACAGCACCACTCACCGCCACAGCACCACTCACCGCCACAGCACCACTCACCGCCACAGCACCACTCAACGCTACAGCACCACTCAACGCCACAGCACCACTCAACACAACAGCACCACTCAACGCCATAGCATCACTCAATGCCACAGCATCACTCAGCACCACTCAACGCCACTGCATCACTCAGCACCACTGAACGCCACTGCATCACTCAGTACCACTGAACACCACAGCATCACTCTGTGCAACCATTCAACAACTGGTTCAAATATGTTCTCTCAATGTTTCAAGCTTTATTACAAATGTCACAAAAAGATGGTAATATTTCACTTCTGTTCTTGGATTTTCGTCACAATAAAATACAATGAACATAATCTTCACAAAAGTTATTTACAAAGGTTTAAGCTATTGCCATTATAAATTACAATAACTTTTATTTAAGTATTCATTATTTAAAAAAAGTAAGCCATTGTTATTTGTAATATCAATATATCTAAGTCACATAAATACAACACATATTGCAATAAAAATGCTATGGGTGTCACGTTTGTGAAAGTTAAAACTATTGGCATTGTAAATGACAAAGCTATTAATTTCGCTATTTTCAAAACCAACACATAAATAAAAAATGTGTCATTTACAATACCAATAGCTCAAAATTTCCTGATGCGAGATCTATTGCATTGCAAATGCTTCTTTTAGATTGATACAGCTGGTTTTTCGACTCTGAAGGTGCACTGATGTCTGCTAAACAGACCTCCGTGCCAGTGCACTGACCCTTAAAAGGTATATGTCTGATTGGTTCATCCTCAATTGGCATAAGTAAACTTACTTATGAGACCCTACTATATGACAACCGAGGGGACCCAGGACATGTAAGTTAAAGTGTCTCTCATGGACTGCAGCACTTACTGTTCCACCATGAGTGTGACAAATCAAAGTATGACTCTCAGGCTTGCTGTCTGTCAGAGCAGTTTCATACTGCTAACTCAACTTGCCATTTGAAGTAATGACAAAGCCCAAACTTTCCTTTTTAATATTTATACGTTACCTCTAAGGCAAGCCTAACAAGCCCGAAAGGCAGAGTGCATTATATTAAAAAGTTGGACATGTAGCCTATGACATTACACGGCCTGCCAGTAAAACCCCTGCACTGTCGTTTTTTTACTGTGCAAAGGCTAGCAGTCCCATTGGCAAGTAAAGGGTTACATCCTGACAACTCACGAGTGCCTACTTCTGAATGAGACCGCGAAATATGATACTTTAAGATATTAAAGAATCATTGCATTAAACACAACTTGATGCTCAATTTGAGTAAGTACCACTTTATTGCCCAAAGCTTTCCAGTGATCTTTTAAGGTTGCTGGCCGCATTCTGCCCTCTAGGGGTGAGGTGTGAACGACTCTCAGAAGGAGCACAAACATCTTGCTGATGGAAGAGGTGTGTGAACTCTCCATGGCAGTAAAGCCAAACAGAGTGTGAGCCAAAAGGCGAGCTTCAAAGGGGAATCTGGCTTTGAAGGGCGAATAGTGAACACACGCACACAAGAGTGGCTGCTCTTTTGTTCTTGCAGAGAGATTGGCATCAAGGAAAGAGAAGGGTAAGCCATTGTCAAACCGTTTTTCATTGGGTGTGTATCCCTTAGGTAGCTACACTTCTGGGGTGGGCTAGGGAGCCCCACACATCAAGATAAGGGTTCTGCCATGTTGGGAGTTGGAAGTGGTCAAAATACGGCATTCTGGGATAGCTACACTTCACAGAAAGTCGTCACAAGGCTTTTATCGGGGAACTGGTAGCCCATTGGTTCATAGTCGACGCTTTCCCCGAGTCTCTAACTGGACATACAAGTGGCACCCCTGGTATCCAGACCTCAGATCACATCTGTATTGAAGAGTGGACTAAATGGCTGCCTTGCTGTTCTTTCAACTCAGCAAACAGAGGCAGCACCAAGACTGGACTGCACCTCTTGCTCCTTGGGTTTGCAAAGAGAAAACTGTGCCTATGGTGCCCTGCTTGAGGAAAAAGTACCCCTAAGCTTTAGACAAAAGACGTGACTCTAAGACTCAGTTGGCTGACTTCCTGTTACAGCTACAGGACCACAAAAGCTGAAGAAGCCTCCCTTGGCGAGTTGGTAGCCAAGAACACCTCACTGCCAATGTGCAGTCTGAGAGATCAAGATCCAACCTTCAAAGTTACACCAGTAACCGCTGGATTGGGGAGAGTTATCTTAGTGCAGTTTGGTCGTCCAAGACAGAGGTTACCTCCAGTTAAAGGGAATAACTGGTTTCACTTTAACTGGAGACCAGTAAACCATTAGCGACTGTTTTTTGGCTGGACTTCACCCGACTTTGAAGAAAATAAACACCTGTTGCCAAATTCACTTCACCGTGACTGTGAACCAAGTAGTAGCTCCAGGGAGACCTGATCACTGGATCATTACCCTCAGCATATGTCACCATCTTCTCTATCCTGCATCCCTTTCATCTGGACCACTTTGTTAAAGTCCATGGCAGTTTGCCCTTAGAGCCTGAAACTAGACTGGAGACTGTTTTGCTTGTGAGGTAACTGTTCAACCATGCCTCCTTGACTCCTGTGACTTGTGGGTCAGAGTAGCAGATTACAACTATATAAAGGTTTTCCAAACTTTGGTCGCGAACGTGGTCTATTGCAATGATTTATCACGTTGAATGAAAAAGCAGTGATTTATTGTTCCTTTAGAAATTCATATCTCCAGAACCCTTGGGTGGATTTTTGGCATTGAGGTGTCATCTTAAAGATACAAATACTCCCTATTTTTATAAATTGGTATCAGATTTTTATTAAGTCTTGTTTCTTTCTTATTCTGCTATTTTGGTACCTTTTGATGCTTTACACTTGTTCCTTTGATAAAGCCTGATTCCTCAGACTCACAGCTACACAGGGTTGGGCTTAGGTTTTTCAGGTGAATCTGACTGAACCTCTCCCAGTAGTAATTTATACCACAGTGAGATCTCACAACCACACCATATGATAAACTGCTTTCCTCACACCCTACAACCACCCTAGCCATCAGTACCATAACCATCACCACTCTGTCACTACCCTAACACCACTACCTCCACCACCCTGCCACCAACCCCTAACCACAACAACCACCATCACCGTACCCTACTACTAACAACACCCTACCCACCATCAACCACCACCCTACCCTACCCAACACCCTACCCTAACCACCACCACCCCTTCACCACCTTCACTCTACCACCACCACCACCACCCCTTCACCTACTTAACACCACCACCACCACCACTACTCTAACCACCAACCTACCCTAACCATCACCCATGTCCTACCATACCCACCACCCTAACCATCACCACTATCTTATCGACCAACACTGTTGTACAGCTTCAACTTCCTCAGTAGGACCTCTGCGTTTGTCGGACAACATAAACATTGGGATGGTGCCAGACTGATTCCATGCACCCCCTCGAGATATGTTGTCCTATAGTTCTGCTAGCTCACAGTGCAACCATAAGTACCCCTGAACCTAGGAAGGTAACAAATGGCTTTAGCAACCTCATAAAATAACAACCCTGACTCTTTAAGGAATCGTAGTAACAGATCTAGAACCCTTTCACCCAGTCACTCGTGCATACACTAAGGAGATATACAAGAAATACACAACAAGGCATTTCAATATTTATTGAAGCATTATGATTCTTGTATAAAATATATGTGCTGCAATGACTAATAGGCAGAAACAAATTAAAGTTATTAACATCACAATAACAGTGAAAAGGATAAACAATTCCATCACTTTTCTAAGGTAGTGTATATATGCTGGCATATAAATACTGTGTATAGTGTACTCCTACTAAAGCTTCCTAAACTAGTTGCCTAGGGCAGGTGATCTACTAAAATCCCCTACTGGATGATCTGACTTCCCATTACCTGCCGGTATGTCTCTTCAGGGAGCCCGTCTTGTTCACAATTTGGAAATCCCTCCTCGAAAAAGGGAAACAGGAGCAACTGGGCTGGAATTACGGCACACAACAACTTTATAGTGACAGCAGAGTGCTCCCCTGATCTGTGCTCATGTATATATAATAAACAGATCCATGCTGCTGTGCCGAAACCGCAGCCAGGCTGTCGTTGTCTATCCTCTTATGATCGCTATGTCGCCAACCAGATGATCAACAAACAACATTTGCACAATGAACTTTATCCCCTGAACTAGATGTTCAAGGTATTGTGATAATGTGCTAATGAAGTTGAAATGTAAGCAAATGTGGTTTCTAAGCACTATATCCTGCACAGTCATGCAAGCAAATGTGTGGAAATGTGCGCATGTAAAATGGCAGTGTTTCTCCCTGGACCAAAACCAGCCACTTGACAACAACACCCCTTTAACCTCCACCATCCTAACTACCATCACTCTAACCACCACTTCACCACCCTTACCCTACCATCAACCCCACCCTCCTACCACAACCCAAACCACCACCCAGCACTGTAACTACCACCATCTTTGCCATCACCACCCTCTTCCCAACCACCATCACAAACACCACCCTTCCAGCACCCTAACCACCACCCCACAACCCTAACCTCAACACCATCTGACCCTAACCACCAGCACCCTCACCAATATCAACCTCACCACCACCCTCACCCTACCCACTACCACCTCCCACCCTACGACCACATTCATTGCCTCAGCACCACCACACTACCCTAACCCCCACCATCAGACTTTAACCACCACCATAACCACTACCAACTTCACCAACCTCACTTTAACCCCCCTCCCACTACCACCTCCACCCTACCACCACCCTAAGTGCCACCATTGTAGCTATCACTATCCTAACCAATTCCATCCTAACCTCCACCACCCTAACCAGCCTACCACTACCTTACCATCACCCTACCAGTATTACATCCTCCCACCTACCACCACCACCCTAACCACCAACCTAACCACCACCACTCTACCCTCCACCCAAATCACCACCTAAACCACCACCACCTTACCCTACCCACAGTCAACATTCTATCCTGAGCACCTCCCTAACCACCTCCACCATCCTACCCTAACCATACTCTACCCTAACCACCACCATCCTGACCACCACCACTTCAACACCCTCACCCTACCACCACCAACACGCTAACTCCCACCAACTTCACCATCACAAATCCAGCACCACCCTGACTATCACCACCCTACATAACC
Source organism: Lissotriton vulgaris (assembly GCF_964263255.1). Taxonomy (NCBI): domain Eukaryota; kingdom Metazoa; phylum Chordata; class Amphibia; order Caudata; family Salamandridae; genus Lissotriton; species Lissotriton vulgaris. The sequence continues at coordinate 981,002,459 of NC_141697.1, forward strand.
ACCACCATCCGATCCTAACCACTACCCTCACTCTAACCTCCCTCACTCTAGCACCACCTACCTAACCATCACCACCACCCTAACCATCAATTCCCTCTCAATAACTACTAGCACTCAAGCCAGTCTACCATCCCCCACAGTACCACCACCATCACCCTAGCACCACACACACCACTTACCTCACCACCACCAGGACCCTAACCACCAATACCCTCCCACTACCTGACATCCTGCCACCCTAACCAGCACCACCCTACCCATCACCCTAACTACAACCCTAATCACAACTACCACCGATCCTAACCACTACTACACCCTTGCCAGTACTAAGATCCTACCCCCAAAACCCCACCACCCTACCCTGGCCAACACCCTACCCACCACCATCACCTTATCCACTCCCACATTCACCACCCTCACCCTACCACCACCACCACCACACCAGCCCCACACCGGCCCCAACATCGCTAAGGATGCCTGGCTTCACCCTGGGGGTGCCCAGGAGTGGACACTTCACAGGGAAAGCCAGGAGGGGTTCCACAGCGGTATGAGTATCAGCGCCAGGAAGCCGAATAGGCGACACCGCAAGGTGACCGTCTGGTGACAGTGCGTTCTATAAGTACCATGTCATTTTACATTTACCACAACCACCCTCCTTCAACTGTCTACCCTTAACCTTCACCGCCTTAACTACTACCACCATCCATCCTTAACCACCAATACCATGCTGAGCACCACTACCTCCCTACCCACCCCATAACCACCACCACCCTAACAAGCCAACACTAAGCTACCTCCACCACACAACCACAACCTAAACCACCACCACCTTACCCTGACCACAACCACCACCACCTTATCCTAAGTACCACCACCTTAACCTACCTACAGCCAGCATCCTACCCTAAGCACCACCCTTACCCCCACCACTATCCCACCCTAACCAACACTCTAGCCTAACCACCACCACCCTGACCACCACCCCTTCACACCCTCACCCTACCCTCACAACGACCACCCTAACCACCACCACCCTCACCACCATAACCAACACCACTCTACCCTCAACGCCACCACCCTACCATAGCCCTCTGCTACATGTATGAATCAAGGTCTAATGCTGGTCCACTGTACTTGCAACAGCGAGTGGAACCATGCCACCCAAATCGATCCCTTCAGTTGAGTAACCGCTACCTCTGTAAGGTCCCCAGAGTCAAAAAGGCACAAATTGGTGGTCGTTCCTTCTCATACTTGGGCCCACACTTTGGAATTAATAGCCTAACTCACTGAGAAGCTGCCAATTGCTGACCATGTTCTGTAAAACTCTTAAAACCTGGTTCTTCTGATCTGTTTTCTATCTCTGGCTAGTTCCTATCTTTGTCTAAGCGCTGAGAAGTGCTTTTTGGGTAGCTAGATGTAAATACGACCCTATAATAATAATAATGATAACAATATTACCTTATCATGACCACTCTACACAAACTACCACCACCATCCAACCCTAACCATCACCAGCTCCACCACCACTATGCATCTCCCTACCCCTAACACAAACACTCCACTCTAACTACCACTACCCTAACCACCACCACCACCCTAACCACAACCACCACCACCCTGATCACCACTACGCTACCCACCACCCCCTGGCCCTACACACCATCAACATCCTACACTCAGAACCACCCTTCTACCACCCTAACCACCGCCACCATTTTTAACCACCACCAAACCATCACCACAATACGACCCAAATACCCACCCTAACCACAACCACCCTAGCCACCCCTCTATCCTTACCACAACCACCTTCACCACTACCACTCTACCCTTACCACAAACACCAGCCTTAGCACCTCCACCATCCAAACCACCACCATAACCACTACCACCACCCTAGCCACTACCACCATCCTCACCATCACCCTACCATGACCATCATAGCAACCTAACCATCAGCACCACTAACCTAGCTATCAACAACTTAACCAGTTTACCACACCCCTAGCTCCACCACCCTCACCACCGCCACCCTCACCACAACCGACCACCCCAGTCTTACCTCCACCAACTCACCACCTCCCTCACAGTCTCACCACCCTCCCTACCCTCATCATCATCTCCCTTCCCACCACCAGCACCCTAACCTCCCTTCCCTAACCACCACCACCACCATTTCACTAAACAGGTCCCTCAATTTCTATAGAACCTCTTGCTTTAGCAACCGTTTTCAGCCTAGTACTTGTTAGTTTTCAAGGAAAGTTACGTCCTACGTTTGCATTTGTTTACTCTCAAGTAACTTGTTCTTGCGTGAAACTATGCATGTAGTTATCCAGTAAGGCTACGTTGTACCCAAGATCAAGAAATACTTTCATGTTGTTTATAGCTATCCATTGACCCAACCTATGGAAATCAATATGTCAACATTTAGAAGGAACTCTATGGTGACATGTTGCTGTGAACCTTAGGGTGAGTAATTGCTGGGCAGATTCACATTTGAAAAAATGTCAAATTTAAACGCCTCTGTGAGGAAAGTGGTTTATTATATGGTGTGGTTGTGCAATCTCACTGTATGATAAACTCACTACATGTACTGGGTTCAGTCATATTTGTCCGAAAACCTTAACTCAACCCTGGTTAGCTGTGGCTCTGAGCAGTCAGGCTTTATCAATGCAACAAGTGTAAATCATATCATGAAGTAATGAATAAGAAAGAAATAAGACTCAATAGAAATCCAACACCAATTTATAAAAAAAGAAAGTGTTTTTACCTTCAAATAGACACCTCAACAACAAAAATCAACTGAAGGGTTCCAGAGATATATATTTTAAAGGAACAATAAACCCCTGCTTTTTTATTCAGTGCAATAAACAATTTTAATGGACTTTGCCTACTGTCAACTTTGCAAACTTTGGAAAAGTTTTATAAAGTTGTGAACGGTTTCTCTTGCCCACTTTTGGGTGACCAGCTCTGGCAGGGAGCGAGGCACAGGGGCCAAAGCGGCTTGATTGAACATTTACCTCACAGTCAAAGCAATATCCAGTCCAATTCCATGCTGTATGAATGAACCAACATAGGCTTTAATGGAGTGGTTCTGATGCAAGGGTGACAAGATGTTGTCTGATGCTGAGGATGCTGATCAAGCCACAGAGGTCTTGCTGGGGCTACTCCTTGGTCCATAAACACTGTGGGGCAACTTTGCTCACAGGGGTTGATGTCTCTCAAAGTCTTGTTAAGTCCAGCCAAAACCCAGTTACCATTTGTCTACTGGTCTCTGCTTAAAGTAAAACCAGCAGTTCCCTTTAATTGGTGATACATTTCTTGCTGGACAGCCAAACTGCACCCCGATAACTCTCCAGGGTCCAGCAGATTAAGGTGCAACTTTTGAGGGTTGGGCCTCAGTCTTCCAGACTGCACATTGACCTTTAGCAGAAGTCAGCCATTCTTGGCAACCAACTCGTCAAGGCAGGCTTCTTCAGTGTTTGTGGCCCTGTAGTTTTAAAAGAAGTCAGCCTACTGATTTGTGGAGTCACCTCTTCGGTCTGAGGCTCGGGTATGACTTTTCCACAAGAATGGCAGTACCACTAGGGGAGGAGCCAAGATGGCGACCGGAGCAGACGCTTGAGCTCCCGGCTCCGTCGGCCCTTGGCTCCGCAACAACATCCTGCTTGCTATCCTTCTCGTTCCTGGCGGCGAAACGTGTGCGACGGCGAGCTGAACACGCCGGTACTTTCCCGAGGTCCCAGCTTGCCCGGATGCCGGAGATGTCCGTGATGGTGCTCCCCGCCCTGGACCCTCGCTTCATTGCCGCTCGTCGCCGGCCCCTGGAGGCTCCGCAGTGACTGGACCCGCTAGTGCCATTTCCGACCGCGCGGTCCTGGCCGCACTGCATACAGAGGACTGCCGTCAGCCGTGCCTGGGATGTGAGGGCTGAACAACCGATGCACCCTGCGCCTGAAATGTGAGGGCTGCGAGGTAAGCCCCGGAGGAACGGGTCTCCTGCCCCGATCTGTGGAGCGCGCTGTGGGAAGTTCAGCGATCCGGCTCGCCGTAGGCTGCCGGCCCCTTTTTCTGCCACTTAACCGGCTGCACGGTGAACTTGTGGGACGGGTGGCGGCTTTCCGTGTTCCTTGTGGCGGCGCAGACCTGAGGGGAGCTTGTTTTTTGCTACGACCTCCCCCCCCCGGCCATTATACCGTCCTGTGGTAAATATGACCTCATCTGCCTGCCCGCGGCTGGGGGGAGATAGCCCGGCCCTGCCCGCTGACTGCTTCGCCCTTCCTACATCAGGCACCAGCTTCACAGTGCCATCCCGGATCGTTGTTAATGCGGGGATGCAGCCTCCACTATCATGTGGCTCCGTTCTGGCCGCCCTACGGGACTTTCACTTGCAAATGCGTGACGGTCTCCAGGCGCTGAGTGAGAAGTTCGACTCCATAATATCTGCTGCGGGTCGTGAGCGCAACGTTTGTTACCAGCAAGGTGTGGGTCTGCCTTTGCCTTCATGCGGGGATACAGTGATTACATGTGGACGTGCTACATTGGGGCCTGCACCTGACTTTCCCGGCGCCTATGATCAGTTACTCTCCTACTCTGCTGCTGATACTTTGTTTCCCCGTCCATCGAAGCTTGTCTCATTGTTGCCTGCACCACCGCGTTTGCAGATGTATCCGGCTGCGCAGCTACTGGCACCCTCGAGGGCTCATTTACTGTGGCCTTCGCCTTCTTTCCTGCGGAACTCCTGTGCCCCAGATGCCCTGTTGGGACTATGTGCAGTGGACAAAGGGACCTCCACAGATGGTCGGCGGCCATTTTATGCTCCTGAATCACTTTCTTCTTCTGAGCGGCCATATTGTCTTTGTGTGCACGGGATGCGGGGCCTTCATATAGGGGCTGGCTTTGTCTTACACCCGCGCTCAGGCCAGGGTTAGGCTGATTCATAACGCTATGGCTTCTCGGGTGGGCTGGACTGGGATTGGAACTGCTTTGTATATGCTGTGAGCACACATCGTGAAATGACTTCTTCCATCTATGTTACTGTTGCAATTTATTATAGCACTGCTGCTTTCGGAGTAGGAGGTTCTCAGTGTGTGGAAGCTGTAGATGGCCGAGGGTCCCGGGCGCTCTGATGTTACGTAGGCTCCTCCCCACCTTATTCTTTTTGGGAGTTTAGATTAGAATAACTTATTCTTCTCTCACCCCCTATATCATAGGTGTTAACGTTTTTCTATCTTCCTCTTCATTCTTCTCTTGCTCTCCTTTCTTGTCTATATTTCGGGTTTTACGGGGCGACAGGCACTATGCTGGGGGGGGGGGGGGTAGGCCGTAGCCTCCGCATTGGTGTAGGGTGGGGGGTAATTTAGTTCTTCTTATTAGTTCTATGGGCCTTTATTTCCTTCTTATGTCTTCTGTGCTTTTACTTTGGGTCGATTCTGGGTCCGGGCTTGGGGCTGGCTGAGTGGGGGCGGCGCTGAAGGGGTGCGTAATTGCTGGTGTGAATATTCTGCTGTTGATTTGCACCGCCTCACTACCTGGGATTTTAATTTCCACTGCTGTTTTCAGAAATGCTGCCGCTCTCCCGTGCTGTGAAGATATTGTGCGGACTCAAATCTCCTTGGTTCTTATTCTTCACTATCTTTTTCCCTGACAAAATCACATAAAAAACTTTAAAATTAACCTTCATTTCTCCTTTCCCCTGGTGTCATGGCCCTCCCCAGTGTAACATTCGTAAACTGTTGCTATTTCGTCCGTTGATGCTAGGGGACCGCAATGTTTGTATCAGTGCTTAAAAGTATCGTGGCCGGCCTGATGGTTGTAGGCCCGTATTTGTTCTTTTTTACATGCACTAATAAAGGTTTTCAAAAAATTAAAAAAAAAAAAAAAGAATGGCACTACAGGCACATTCCTCTCTTTGCTTGTCCAAGGAGCAGCAGATGTAGCCCAGTCTTGGTGCAGGTTGAGGATGTCGGAATGTGTCTTCATGGCACGTGCCTGTATAGTCCCTGATGGACCAGATGTAGTTTTCATTTCTGCTGTAATTTGTATGCTAGGAGTGTTTGGTCCTTATCCCCCTTCTCATAATATTTCTGTGTGATATATAGGAGTTTCCACATGGCATCAGTCATTTAGAGCTGCTCCAGATTGCCCCAAATGTGTTGCAACTCCCTGCATAACCGATTTGAGCCTGTAGCTTGGTATTGGTTTTCGAGCCGAGAACGGTGGATCTCAAAATCCTCTTTTTTGGCTCCAGCTAATTTGACAAAAGTGGATGTCTGATTTATGAGTTTGTCTAGCAGTACTGCCTTGATTGCGTCCCACACGATAGCATAAGAAACTCTCCTGTGTTGTTCTCCTTAAAATAATTCTCTAAAGACTTCTGCACTGAATCCCACACCACTGAATCATGAAATGCGATTTTGTTAATGTACGATGGCAGAGCCAAACACACAAAAAACACCTGGCTCGTGGTCCGACAGGGCCAGGGTACCTATACTGGCTTTTAAGATATATAGTTGAAGAGGAGCGGCAATAATTAAGCCACCCTTGGTAAAGGTTGCAACAAATAGGAGTAGGGAGCTAACTCGTCCTTATTGTCATTGGGCCCATAGACGGCGAAGAGCATAACCGCCATGGCACCCAGCCCAGCTCCCAAACCCACCTCTCTGTCCCCCTATCAGCATGTGATGAATCAATAGTTATGGACAAGCCTTGTTTAAATAAGAGGGCCACCCCCTTGGTCTTAGTGGGGCCAGGCACGTGAAACTAGAGTGGAAACTAGTATGAATAGAGCCTCTTAGTGTCAGGTGCAAGGAGATGTGTCTCCTGAAGCATGGCCATGCCCACCTCATTGGTGTGGAGCCACTTCAGGAATGCCTTCCGGTTCATGGAAGAGTTAAGCCCTTGAACATTCAGGGAATTTATACTAAGAGGATCTGTCATTTAAACACAATGGGCATTATTGCATTTCTAGTAAGGGCCAGAAATGTAAGACCGGCCCTGAAGATTATAGTGCAACTCCCGTTTTCCTTGAGGGCACCCAGTGTCCAAGCTAAATATAATCCAAGAAGTAGTGCCCTCCCTGGAATGGTGTATAAGGGCAAAACAACAAATGAACAGCATTTAAGAAAATAAAGCCATGTTCAATTAAATAATCATAGCATGGCGACCGAATGGTGTGCATCAGCCGCACTGGAAAGGGAAGCTTGCAAGGGTGCTCCAGGCTCCCACCCACCAACCAAATCAAAAGAGTATGAGGTACAACAACAAGGCCATGGGAGTCCAGGATCGGCTACAACCAAAGGTGCCAACAAGGCAGCCTGTTCAGTTCATCAGCGGAGCTACACAGTTAGGCAATCCATGGACCAACCTGCTAGGCTTAATGTTCAAAGATGGAAAATGTCTTATGGGTAGTCATTATCCGGTACAGGCAAGTCCAGCCACTGGTCTTGCCTGCGCACAGTGTTCTTGTAGGCCTTACAAGTTGACTTCGTAAGTGATCGTCGCCATCCATCTATCTGCGGAGAGCTGGGGGCTGCCGACTTGTCACCAACTCTTTCAGGAGGAGGTGTAGTGTAGTTCCTAGTTTCCCACTAGGCCCTGCGCATTGGAATAACATAAACAGTAGTATCGACGTGGAACTGCGGATATTCCAGGCCTCCACTGACTATGCTAAACTTAATTGGGTGTGTTACCAACTAGCTCAGAGGTCACTGGAACTTTCTTCTCTGCATGGGAAGTGATCAGCTTCCCTGGCACAGACAAGAAGGGATTCAGCTTTCCAACAACCGTGCAACATGACAACTTTGCTCCTCAGATCAAGAGTCAATCTCTAGGGTCGTGTGAAACAATAGACAGGTATTTCACTCAGTCAGTCTAGTGCAGTTTACTTTCACGAGATGTAGAGAATAGAGAGACGGGCGTTTGTCAATAAAAGGTTAACATTTATTGAACAGTCTTTCTTCTCGTACAAGAGAAATGTATTGCCACAATTGCAAGACTTGTTATGATAAAAAGTACGTACAGTAAGATAAGAATTGCAAAATAGAACTGTAAAAGCATTGATATGGTTTCTTAGCCATACAATGGTTAAAAGTAAATAAAACATATATATACAGTCATATATACATTAGGCTAAAATACTCAACTGGTGCTTCTAACTATGCCTACCCCAGTGTGCCTGACCTAAGCCTAACACGTGGAAGGGGAGTAAGTAAGTAGCTTTAAGTTAAGTTGGTTTTGCCAAGGTTTGCTTCAAGAATTCTCATCTAAGGGTTTAGTCAACACCATACCTCTGAATAGAATGATGGAGGTTTGGTATCTCCTTCAGGGGAAGCTCGATATCCCTGTCACCCGCAAGGGTAGACCGGAAACGCCGGAGCTGGATTTCTCTGCACGAGAAAGGCAGCGGCTCTTCTTCAGCGCGTCGAGAGGAGGAGGCGGGGGACAGCGTCCGCGGGCAGCTGGAATCTGCTGGGCTCTTCGGAGAGGGACGGCTGTTCAGCTCCTAAGCATACCACACCATCGTTCGCGCTTTAGCAGCGATAATGGTATCAGCAGCTTCACCACCACAGGGACAGCAGGCTGCAGCGACAGGGTGCTAGCTTCACCAACACGGGGTCTTGCAGACAGCTAGCAACAGTACAACAGCTCTCTTTGCTTAAGGCAACGTTGGTAATATTTATACCTGACAGGTGCCGGGTTTGACGCAAGTTTGCTGGACATAAGACGTCAATTAAAGATGTCACTAGGAAGTGATAGCTATCAGTTGCTCATTAGAGTTCTATTACTAATCAAAACAAAGCAAGGGGGATTTCCCAGTTTGCTGAGTTTTTATCTTGTTGAAGAACTCGGAGTGTTAATCTAGGAATATCAGATAGTGACTTCTGCTCTGTCATTGCACTAATTGGTTGCAAAGGAAGTGGCAGAGAGAGATATCCTTGAACGTGGCTCTGTTCGTGTGAAGTCAGAGATGACTTTCTGAATATCGCACTTGAACGGTTATGCCAATATAGGGAATAAATGGATTTATAGCCGAATAGGGGCATAAGGTCACAGTATCGATCAGGAACCTAGATAAACATGCAACACCCACTCCACGTTTTCATGTCCATCAAATTACTAAAACTAGAGCAATTAGATGCATGTGTAACATTGCCCACCCCAAAATACATAAATGCATTCGAAATAGGCGTATATTGTAATACGTGAAATTTAGGTACTGTACGTTTTTTGAAGCATAGAATCATTCAAAAACTATTGCATATGAAATCAATGAACGATTATGCATAAGAATTACACATGAAGTATCTCTGACAGAAGAAGGGCGAGATAAATCATCACATATAAATGCATTGCAAAAATGTGTGCTAGAGGCTAATGTAAGTTGTTATGTCTCTAGGTGTGTGTAAAAAATAGAAGTACGAACTTCTGTTCTTTAAGAATAGATTTTACCTCAAGCAAAGAATTGTTCGTGCCAAAAAGGGTCAATATTTGAAAAATATCCAATTCAAAAGAATTAATGCTTGAACGGGGAAATAGAGTTCCAACGCTGTTAGCAGTTTTTGTTGATTAAAACTGAAGGCCGAATTCAGAGTTCATGGGAACGCTGTGTGTCGGAAAGCTTCTCAAAGCTATTGTTTCTGTATGGGTGGGAACATCATATCAGACAGGCTCTCAAAGAATTGGTCTACAAATTCAGGTGACAGTTCAACCAAATTAGATAGCGCTGTAACTTGGCAGGTGTGAGAATGATTGCTGTCATCATAGTCAGGAGCAGCAATGCTCACTGAACGTTGTACCTGGATGATGTTGCTTTTGTCACTCGCTCCACTGTTACCACTTGGCTGTAGTACAGGAGTCTCCACGAATGCCGTCATCAGGATTGGTAGCCGCTGGGGACAACACAATGCGTGAGCCATTATTGGACTGAGCAAAGTATCGACGTCCATTGGTACTGCTGATGGAAGTGAAAGACAGATGTCCAACACGCATTCATCGCCGCAAAGCATACATCGTAGCACAGGTAAAATGCAATTTTGCCATACAGGTCTGAATGAAAGGAACCAGGTCATGTTTAGATCTCTCAGCCTGGCCAATCCAAGGACGTTAGTTATCCTGTCCCGGTAGCGCATTGCTAGGATTGTCTCTTCCATTCCCATGGGAGCTATGTCTGAGCTGAGGCTTGCCATAACGAAGTAAGAGGGTCAAAAATAAAATCCCTGCTACAAGTCCCAAAAATAATGGTATTCCGCCAAAAACAGAGTGTACAAAATTAGGAACGATTCCCAAAATTGCCTGGAAGGGTGTTAGCAGTCCCATAAAGACTGTCTTAAATATGCCTGGGATGCTTGTTGCACTAGACATGTTAAGGAGTTGGCTAAGCATTTGTACGAAATGCACGGGGCAATTTGTTGATAAAAGGTCATGAACTTCAGTAGCTGTCCTTGCAACTAGAAGATCATACGTCTCTTTTGATGACGTTATAGGCACTGTTGTCTGTAAAAGTACAGATTTCATTTTGCTTAAAGTATCAATTCGTATAGAATTGAGATTCAGACGAGGCCAGATGGGAGTCACTGTGTCTGCAGGCCCACTCGGGAACAATGCTTGCATACAGCATTTGACCATGGATGTTACTTTCACTAGATAACTTTTCCCTGGCACAAGGCCACAACATCTGTGATCCGTTCTAAGAATGTAACTCCCGTTTGAAAGTTGCATAAAGAAGGGCTCTATCTGAGTTGCAGGTGTGACTAGCTGGTGGCATGAAAGGTTGTTTGAATTTCCATCACATGCTCCGTGTAAATTAATACCCTTACACAAAAGTATACCGCTTAGTGAATGTTTACAGTTGTCACCACTAAGAAATACATTTCTGTCGCTGTCACTGTAGCAAGAATGTGTGTATGGTAATTTCCATTCAGATTTTACATATCCTTTACCCAATTGTTCATACTGGCCAGCAGGTATGTACTCAAGGCACTTTTTAAATCGGAAAGTTGTTATCGGAATTGTGATAATTCCGTGTATTATCCATTCAATGACAGGACTCTCTGACATTGTCAATGGTAATCTCTCGAGTTTTTCGATGCTCAGGATTGTATAGTCTGCTCCTTTCTGTGCCAAACTGATCTGTTTATCAGTAAGGTTAAAACTGGAAAATAATGACGTTGTGTTGATTAAACGCCAAGGCACATAGCCTGAACGAAGATTTTGCAGCGTCCAGCCTAGTTCTATAATAGAGCGTAATTGAGACTGGCCATGTTGTAACATTAGCAAGTCTCTGTCTATCACATCAAAGGCAGAGGATACAATATTGTCCAACGAATATATTCTGGAAGACAGAGTCATTAACCCATTGTCTACTACAGAAAGTGATTTCTCCAAATTAATATGATCAATTTCTCGTATTTTCTCAGCAGTTTCAATTTGTTTGACTTTCCAAGCCTCGTTGTAAGCAGCATAGATACTGGTCGCTATGAAACGCTTGTGACGCTGTTTGCGTGGTCCAAGAATGAAATCGCGCAAATCAGCACCATCTTTTAGTAAAGACAAGTGTTGCTTAATTTCAGCCAGTGTGGATGATGTTAGCCATTCAAGGCAGAGTTTCCCTACACTGTCTGTTGTTATAATCCCTGGATGTTGTCTCTGGGAGTATCTCGAGTCTAATCTGGTCATTTTTAACCCCTGTGTTTTATTCAGGAATCTATCTTGACAGCTGTTTGTGTCAGTAGGCCAGATTAACCACTTTTTCCAATCAGGATGTGTTCTGTTAAAATGTCAAATTTGTGTTACGTCTAACTCAATATCTGTTGTTGTATTTTCAAGTATTGGCTTTGGTATAGACAGTGTTTTAAGGTCTTTGATCTTAGCTAGGCCAAGACAAGATGTTTGGTGTATTGTGTCATTTAAAAATAACATTTGTTCTGGTATTATGCAGGTTCTAAATAGTGCTTCAATGCCTTGCACCTGCCAATCTTTTGTACCCCAAATTGTTTTCGTTTCAATATTATTTTTCCAATAATCAAAACCAAATGTCATCATTTTGTCATAAAATGCTTCTGAATATATCAATTTAGAATTTGTCAGCATTGTTTTCATTCCTGTTTTATCTAACAGTTTGTAATAAAGTGTTTCTGCATCACTGGTGTTAAACCCTGAGAAGTATTTGAATTTCTCAAAAAATGCTTTAGAACTGCTTTTAGGTGGTGTAGAACAATGTTCCCATTGATTATACATAAAAACATTTCTAGGCTGTGCAGATTTATGCAAGTAATGATCCCCATAGTGGGTGTAACAGAATACCTGCTCATAACTAGATGAACCTTGTAAATAATCATGATCTGTGAATCTAGCTGACATTACTAAATCAGACATCAAGTCATTAATACTGTTAAAGTCCCAATCATCAGAGAATGTACTAGGTGTCACAAAGTCACTTAAGGAAACCTTTAGTTGATGAGGATACTTCAGGATTTCGACCGGACCATAGATCTCATAGTCTGTTTTCTCCCATACTACCCCACCAGGTATTGGAGTTGCTGTGACATTTACTGTTGACAGTTCTCTTTTCTTCACGTGGGATGATCTGTGTGGTTTCAGGACTAGGTTGATGTTCTGACTTGCTGTGTCCATTGTAATATATTTTCCTTCAATGAATTTTCCCAAACACAGTACCATGATGAGCCAAAGCAGGATGAAAAATACACCTAGACCGAACCAGAACTCTAGCCAAGGGGAAATAAGGTAGATTTCCTTCAGTTGATGAAAGAGTTCTGTTGCTTTTTCTTTAAAAGTCTTTTTTGATTCTGGCATCACTTCGGGGTCGTTAAAATCTTCAGAGAAGTTGTCGAAGTTGGTGAAATAACCAGAGGCAGTTCTGTCAATTGATGGGATTGTTCTTTCAATCTGTCTCTCGGTAGCACTTTCTGATGCCACATTTGTGTAGACTGGTGTTGTTTCTTGACGAACTGTTTCAATCTGTGTTTCAAGAGTCACGAGTTCCATGGCTTTATTGCATAGTCCTTCATTGTGCACTGCAGGCTGATCGAATGTGATTAGTTTTTTTAGTTTGAACCTCTTGGATTGTTGCAAGTTTGGGTATTCTGTTGTTTCTTGGGAGTCCACTGGGCCTACTGTTGATTATAGGCCACATGCTTGTGGTTTTACCAGATCGATAGACACAACTCTGTTCTCCTTTTTACCAGCAAGGGGCGGTAGTACAACTGATCTTGTTCCGGTGACTGCTAAGACAGGTACTGCTTTTCTGTAAGAAGGCCCAAATTCCTTCTTAACCGCGATCTTTTCTCTGACTAGATCCCCAATCTTTGGAATCCAGACAGGCCTTGCTGGGGCTGTTGCTGGTGGTGCCTCGTCAGTGGTAGTTGGCTGTTGCTTTAACTTTATGTTGCTTAAGGATTTTCTTGTTTCATTCAGTTCCTGTAAAACAGCCAAACGATCCTTTACATCAGAGGTCTTCAATCTATGGGGCGCGACCCCCAGGGGGGCCACAGAGTCATCAGAAGGGGGTCGCGCATTCACCAGCCTCACGTCTGCCTCTAATCCAAAACGTTTCCTCTTCGTTTTGGATTAGAAATAATTGCATCTCAGGAGGCTCTCTGATTGGAGGACTAGGTAAAATAAGCCAATCATAATGTGGCTACGTCATCAAAACCTGTCCTCCAATCAGAGACTGCAGCAGGCATACCAGGAAATGGCCGCAAACTTTGTCCACAAAGATGGACCAGAACCTTTGCAATGCAGCCTGTACTTCGAGGGAGTTCTGCAATATTCCACGCAGTCACTGCTGCCTTCCTTGGCCATCCCTGCTTTCCCCTCGTGCTTTGTGGCTCTTGCTGCCTCTTCCTCGTTACTTCTGCTGATTTCCATGGCAACCCAAAGCTTCCCAGTTCAATCCTGCCTCTTCTCCGCTGCAGACATACACTTAAACTATCTCGCGCACACACACACACACACACACACACACACACACACACCCACACACACACACACACACACACACACACACACACACACACAGATCCTTATTTGTTTCCCTGATTGAGCCATGAGGGGATTTGGGCAAAGGCTCCGGTTAATTTTTATTTTCTGTGTTCTGTCCGTTTACTTATTCTTTCCTGCATGTGTGTCTATTTATTTATGCTGCCTGAACTCCGTGGTCGATGTCATTTATTGCTCCAGAGAAACACCATGGAAGAGAGAATGTTTGTATTTAAACACGGCACGTCCGTGTGGGGCTTGATGCTGCTGACAATGGACATTCACTGTGAAATGCTCGAAAAGTTGTTAACTAAGTAAAATGATGCTATACATATATATGTTTTACTTTTCAACTAAGCTTATAGAGACTAACGTGTTTGTAAGTTAAGTGCAGTGAATGGACTACTGAAGATGACAAAGTTGATGTCTGAAACATCATTGCTTTTACGTTAGCTTAAATAGCACTGCAGCGAAAAATTCAGGCAGCATGGTTAAATGAAAGTGTCAATGCTCATGTTATTTGTCTGAATGGAGAATGTATTTTTTTCAATAATTGACAAAGCCAAATATTTTCACAACATCAAAATATTACATGGTAAAGCCTATACAATTCCAATATTATTAAACACATTTGGTTGTGCAGTCTTTGCTCAAATAAGCAGCACCACAATGGAGCGGTGTGGGTTTTGATGGTACTATTATGTTGCCCATTTAATTGTCTTAATTTGGAGCAGATTAGGATAAACCACATTTGCTTACTGAATCTCCCTACTAGCCTCCTCACAGTACATTTTTACAAGCACTCAAATTTATAACTTTTTAAATTGATTTATGCAGGTCAAACATCTAGGTCTCAAATGTGGCCTTGAGGCTGAAATATACTTCAATATAAACTCCAGGGTCGGGGCAAAGGCTCCAGTTCATTTTTATGACTTTCAAATGTTTATTTTCAGTGTGCTTTCCGTTTTCATTCTTGTTGCAGCAGTTTAATCTGATACTAGTTGCCACCATTTCCAAAGAAAAGTGCTGGCCATTTGTTCATGTGTAGAACTCTGCAAAGGCTTGGGCATGGTTTTTCAAATTGAGCTATTTTAACATTGTTTGTATTTATTTTGAATATGGTGAATTAATGCATGGAATTGTGAACCATTTCATATCGGCTTTACCAAACAGGGATGAGCAGTCATGCTGGAAAGAATAAAGGGTGAAGATTGTGTACACCTTCCATTCTGTGTGGCTGTAAGACAGTTTCCAACAAGATATCGTTGACACACTGCAGCAATGAATGCTTTGTGAGTCTTCAGCTCATTTAGAACACATGCTACCATTAATCAACAAGGTACCGGGGAGAAGGAGAAGACAATGGTGTGCAGTAAACATCTGTCTGTCTCATGTCAAGGCCCACAGAGAATCACTGTGTGTGCTCATTTGGATGCTATCCAGCTCTTTGCTGACGGCCTGTGTGATCTTAAATAATATAGTTTACCTCTCTCTGTTAGATATCCTGTGGTTGGTAGCTGCCTCTGGGTACAATGAACGTCACCCACAAAAATTAAACAGGCGTCTTTTGACTTCCATCTCTAGCTAGACGAGTGTATTTTGATACCTTTCACGGCCTCTCTTCTGACCCTCACCCTGCGAAGGCCTTTCCAAGACGAAGGCTCAGTTGAGCCAGTCTGACCATGCAACATGTTGTCCTGCACCAAGTGCATGGGCACACGTGTTCACAATTCCAGACACTAAGCCTCCCACTGTACTGAATGTGTGGCCTGAAAAGAAGGGCACTTCTAGGGGCACTGACGTGAAAGAGGTCATAGGTCACCTGCTAGGGACAATAGATGCACCGTGAGCATAGGTAGTCTGCTTCAAGATGACCTTTGAGTATAGCTCAAGCTCACAAATCACAAGGGCATACCCCATGGCCGTACTTGTACCACGTGAATATAATTATAGCCTAGGTGACTGGACCCTCCGGCAGCCAGCCTCTTAGCATTTTCTCATGGCCTTCAGAATTTATTGTTCACTTGGCCAAGATGGTTACCAAAAACTGAAACAAATAACAAAACCCAAAAGACCACGGCCCACAGTCACCCACTAACCTTTGGTTTTGCTAAACACTGTTTAATTCTATTTCACCACCGTAAAATGATTTGCCGTGGGAATTGGGGCGCTTTTGGTTGTCGATGATGGTGAGTACCAAGTTCTTGATATTTTGGTCAGAAGGGGGTCCTTAAGCCTAAAGTTTTTTGACAGGGGGGTCTCGGCATCAAAAAGTTTGAAGACCTCTGCTTTACATCAAAGTGCGTTGTTTCTTCTTGTACCACTGACATCTGACTATCGAGGTCCTGAATACGCATTCTAATTCCGAACAATAGTTCGTATGGGCTGAAACCTTTCAGAGAATTTCTTGGCATGTTGTTAAGACTAGTCTGGACACGTATTAAATGTTTGACCCACCCAGCGCCTGAACCTAATACCTTCGCTGTTATAGATTGCTTTATGTCCCGGTGTTTTCTTTCTACCACACTATTCCCTTCGGGGTGCGACGGACAAGAATACCGCAACCCAATTCCCAAGCTAGCCATGGCCTCCTTATAAGCTCGAGAGCTAAAAGCAGGACCCTGATCAGAATGGAACGTGGTAATTGCGTATGTGCCGATAAAGACTCGCAAATCTTTTATAACCGTTCTAGCGACAGCCGAGCGCTGGGGCCACATCTTTTAAGTGTGTTTAGCCTTAACTATTAATAGGACGCAAGATGGGGTGTAGGCAGCGTTACGCTCTTTCTGACTGGTAGCCGGTAGCATGGTTCACTACTGTGATCCCTATTGCAGTTTTCACAGTTATTTGCATATATTTGGTGTTCTACACTCATTCCAGGCCACCAGTATACTGATTGTAATTCAGTCAGGGATTCCTTGATCTTCCTGTGCCTAGGACCCAAACCCATGGGTGCGTCTGCTATTAAAAATATTCTCCTGTTCGTGTTTGGAATTACTCTGTCCCCCACTCCAGGGATTCGAGCAAAAGGAACGGAGTTTGCATCGATTATGTATGCATAATTGAGTGGATAGTTTACGGGTAGCGCTGCACAGTCGCCTTTTACGGTCGTTTTTACTGCCAGCATGGTTTCCCCGTCTATGTATTTATCTGTACGCTTTTTTGTGGCTACGGAAGCCGGGTTAATTGCTTCCGCTGTGGCTGTATTAGCCAATGAATTCCCTGCAACGTGAACGCCATCACGTCGAAGACTCTGTGCGTGAATCACGTGAGTCTTTTGTAGTTCTTTGTGTAAAAGAGCTACCTGTTTCCAGAGCAATTTATGCTTTATTGTGGCACCTGTGTCATCTTTGTAGTCGTTTTCAATCCAGCTCTGCAGTTTATTGTTGTAAGAGTTGACGCAAAAATGAGAATCGCACACGATAAGTGTCGGGAATTCACGTTCTGCATTTTCGAGCGCCATCTTTAAAGATCTGATTTCAGTTCTCTGAACCGAACAGTTTCTTACAGATTCAGTTTTTGTTACTTTCAGTCTGAATTAACCGCACAGCCAACGACCTTTAATGATCGCACACGCTGCATTGTAGGATTTGCTCTCTACGTTAAAATGCTGTACAAAGCTATCTGTATAGATTATACAGGCATATTGTGGGAGAGGCAGAATTTCGATTGGCAGAGGATATTCTTTTTCATATTCTAAATCATTCAGTTTTTCGAATTGCGGGGCAAAATAGTATTTCACGTCTTCCGCTCCTAGAGAATCTATACACTGTATCCATTTCGGATCCAGTGACACTGTAGGCAGGTTTACCGGGCTGAATAGCGCCTCGAAGGCGGATTCCGCTGTAAGGATATTAATCCGTTTGCCGTGTGCTAGTTCGCGTTCATTTGCTAATGCGATTTGCACTGCTTTCACAGTTCTTTCTGTGGGACTGAATGCTTTTTCTGCTTGTGTGTACAAGTGAGATGTAATTGAAATTGGTACCTTTTCTCCCTCATTAGAGGTTAGGTATGTGAATCCGCATCTTCCTGGGATGACTCGGATTACAAGATCACGTGTGTTGTCACGTGTATCTAATTTTGTTTTTGCTAACATGTCTGTTTGCAGTGATCTCAAAATTTCTGTGTGTTTTTGAGTCCAATTGATTTGTTTAAAATCAGGTTTAATTAGTTCGTAGAGAGGTTTAACCCTCTCTGCGTAATTTAGAATGTAAGTTCTCCCGAAATTCAGAAAACCTAGTATGGATTGTAAATTCTTCAGTGTTTTTGGAGCTTGGAGTACAGCGCACTTCTCTAAGAAGTTGTCCGCTAGGCTTTTCCCTTCACTTGATAATTCGTACCCTAAAAATAGTACTGTCAGATGGGCAATTCGGGACTTTTTAAAGTTGAATTTGTAACCCTCTGCTGGGAACCCAAGTATAATGGTGTTCACTCTTTTTAAGTGAGTATCCAAGTCGTCGTCTGTGAGATAATTATCATCTACGTAAGATAATGCTTCATCATCATAGATTTGTAGTAACTCTGTTACCCTAGCTGAGAATAGTCCTGGGCTGTTCTTGAACCCCTGTGGGAGTCAACAGAATTTTTTCTGTGACCCAAATGCAGAGAAAGCGGTCAAATATCTGCTTTCTGGTGCAATGTTTTGACACAAGAAACCATTAGAAATGTCTAATGTCGTTTTATATTTTTTCCTAACTATGTTATTCATTAGGGCTGCACTATGCGAGTTTTGTACTGCAAAAGTTTTGCAACATGTATTAAGGTGTCTGTAGTCCAAAACTAGACGATATGAATTGTCTGGCTTGGAGACAGGAAACAAAGGATTGTTCATTTGAGAGGTGCATGTTTCATTCACCCCCTGGTATTCAAGTTGATCTAAGATCTCCCTGACTCGTTTTTTAGCTTCTTGCTTTATGGGATACTGCCGTTGGGCAGTTGGTTCACTTTTTAATCGGATTTTGTGAGGAGGTGAGTCCTCATCCCATCCTACATGATTTTTATATAATGCAGGTGCCTGGGCCACTGCCCATTTCCTTGCATATGTATATTTTTTGTGAATCGGAATGTGATTCGAGAAGGCAGGCATAATCACTTCTTCGCCACGAGGGCACTCCCTGACAAACTCTGGGGGCCAATCTTTTTCAGCTAACAGAATATCATAGCCTTTTGAGAGCTTGTCCCAAAATAGACCCTTAATTTTCCTCGTCTTATCACCCTCTATACGCAATGTTATTTCGTATATTTTATGGGGCTCACTAAGTCTGGCGTCGGCAGTTTCAACTTGAATGTATTCATTCGTGTCCACTGTCTCCAGATGACTCATCAAGATCTTGCGCGCTATACTGATTTCTGCTGCACTGTCCAACATTGTCAATGCCCACTCCCCGTTTTTCAACTGTGTCCTCAGTATTCTCGGCATTGTTGATTACCCTAATACTGGCTACCTTCTTTTTCTGAAATTGAGATTTTTTACTCTGAGCAGGTTCCTTGTCTTTGGACTTGGTGTGCTCTCCTGGGTCTGACCGTCCTCTTCTTTCCGAATTCTGTGGAAAAGATCGAGAGGGACGTGTATCAATACTTTGATATCTATCAGGTTTTTTCAGATTATCCCTATTTCTAAGGTTATATCTTTTCTCAGAGGGCTCCCTCTGGGGAGACTGGCGTTCTCGAGTCGGAGTTCTTTCCCTCCGTCGAGGAGACCTTCCTCTGGACTGTTAAACTTTTTCCTTGGGAGTGGATTGTTTATTTCCATCCCAGCTCTTTTTAGGAGTGTTTAAATTATTTTTAATAAATAATTTTTCAGGATTTTCGAGCAGTTGGGGCTTTACCGGTTTCCCACCCAAGCTGTCTCTACCTAATTCTTCATAGCACTTTTCTATGATTTTTGCAAGCTCAACAGGATCTTTTATATCTGTTTCCTTCAACTTCTGGTGGATCGCCACAGATGCTGCTTCTCCTTTAATGTTGGCTAATAATATAGCCGAGACCTGCTTGAAGTCTTTCAGTAATTTCATACCTAGATTTAAAGCGGGCTCTGGACCGAATTCATTTTGAATCTGTTTTAGCACTTCTGGTATTACCGCCATGTGTTTTTGTGTAAATGGAAGCAAAGACTGTACCCCAAGTGTCACAGTCCTCCACGTGTGGTGCGATTCCCATAGGAAGGCAGATGGTCAAGATTCTGTGTTTCTCAATAGGGGTAGTATCAGGAAATACTGCCTCTATTTGAGTGATTTTCTGTGCTAACCAGAAAGGAATTTGTTCCCGTTTTACGGGTGTTTTACCAAGACATGACTGTATGTTCTGTGGTGTGATTTTATTAGTGTTCCCCTGATGAGGGGTCAGCTGTGGTACATTAACAGCTGGTTGGACTGTTGCAGTCCGCATTACATATTGGACTAATTGCCTATGTATTTTTATTAGTGTTTTTAGCTGTACTAACAGCTCTTCTTTAGACATTTTTACATTGTCAGGATGTGTGTGTAGCTGGCTAGAACCGGCCACGTGGCTCCTGGTCTACCTAGTGGACCGAGCTTGGTAATGTGATCATTATGTTTTAGGGCGCCATTAAACCAGAGCAGGTGCTCTTGAAATTTAAGTGGAATTTCAATCTCCTCGAAAGGAGCGTACTCTTCCGGAGGTTTCTCTATTTTGTAATAGTGAAACTCTTTTGTTCTAGCGTTTACCGCTGGAATGTTTATCCATGAATAGAATACCTCTGTCTGCCGATACTCGTGAGCCTCTATCACGAAAATGACTGTACCACCTTGAGGTGTCAGTCCGTTTTCTATAAGTTTTAAAGTTATCGATCTTCTTAAGTGGACCGGGATGATAATAGCATCCGGGTCTGTGTGTTCGGGACCTTGCTGAGTCGCATCTGCTGCGGCCCCAGTGGTTCCGTTTTCTCCTGGCATTGTAAAAATGCAAGGTTTGCAGAGTAGGTCTCCAAGGAGACAAAGATTAGGTGCACAATATTTTGGAACACTGTATCCTTCAACGTTGAATAAACCAGAGCTTTACATAGGAATCTCTTCCTACTAAGGTCGGGCGGATTTTAACCTTTCACCCACTCCAGACGTCTATTGGAGTATTTACGGGAGAAAGGGGTCTGTGTGAAATATGCACGACTGAGTTACTCTAACGTCTTGCGTTAGTTTATCGCCTTACCAAACGTTGGGCGCCATGTAGTGTAGTTCCTAGTTTCCCACTAGGCCCTGCGCATTGGAATAACATAAACAGTAGTATCGACGTGGAACTGCGGATATTCCAGGCCTCCACTGACTATGCTAAACTTAATTGGGTGTGTTACCAACTAGCTCAGAGGTCACTGGAAACTTTCTTCTCTGCATGGGAAGTGATCAGCTTCCCTGGCACAGACAAGAAGGGATTCAGCTTTCCAACAACCGTGCAACATGACAACTTTGCTCCTCAGATCAAGAGTCAATCTCTAGGGTCGTGTGAAACAATAGACAGGTATTTCACTCAGTCAGTCTAGTGCAGTTTACTTTCACGAGATGTAGAGAATAGAGAGACGGGCGTTTGTCAATAAAAGGTTAACATTTATTGAACAGTCTTTCTTCTCGTACAAGAGAAATGTATTGCCACAATTGCAAGACTTGTTATGATAAAAAGTACGTACAGTAAGATAAGAATTGCAAAATAGAACTGTAAAAGCATTGATATGGTTTCTTAGCCATACAATGGTTAAAAGTAAATAAAACATATATATACAGTCATATATACATTAGGCTAAAATACTCAACTGGTGCTTCTAACTATGCCTACCCCAGTGTGCCTGACCTAAGCCTAACACGTGGAAGGGGAGTAAGTAAGTAGCTTTAAGTTAAGTTGGTTTTGCCAAGGTTTGCTTCAAGAATTCTCATCTAAGGGTTTAGTCAACACCATACCTCTGAATAGAAGGATGGAGGTTTGGTATCTCCTTCAGGGGAAGCTCGATATCCCTGTCACCCGCAAGGGTAGACCGGAAACGCCGGAGCTGGATTTCTCTGCACGACAAAGGCAGCGGCTCTTCTTCAGCGCGTCGAGAGGAGGAGGCGGGGGACAGCGTCCGCGGGCAGCTGGAATCTGCTGGGCTCTTCGGAGAGGGACGGCTGTTCAGCTCCTAAGCATACCACACCATCGTTCGCGCTTTAGCAGCGATAATGGTATCAGTAGCTTCACCACCACAGGGACAGCAGGCTGCAGCGACAGGGTGCTAGCTTCACCAACACGGGGTCTTGCAGACAGCTAGCAACAGTACAACAGCTCTCTTTGCTTAAGGCAACGTTGGTAATATTTATACCTGACAGGTGCCGGGTTTGACGCAAGTTTGCTGGACATAAGACGTCAATTAAAGATGTCACTAGGAAGTGATAGCTATCAGTTGCTCATTAGAGTTCTATTACTAATCAAAACAAAGCAAGGGGGATTTCCCAGTTTGCTGAGTTTTTATCTTGTTGAAGAACTCGGAGTGTTAATCTAGGAATATCAGATAGTGACTTCTGCTCTGTCATTGCACTAATTGGTTGCAAAGGAAGTGGCAGAGAGAGATATCCTTGAACGTGGCTCTGTTCGTGTGAAGTCAGAGATGACTTTCTGAATATCGCACTTGAACGGTTATGCCAATATAGGGAATAAATGGATTTATAGCCGAATAGGGGCATAAGGTCACAGTATCGATCAGGAACCTAGATAAACACGCAACAAAGGAACCATATGCAAACAATGAAGGCTTCATCTGGTGTGCCCATGGCAACCTGCTTGATATTAACTGTGAAGATCATGCACAGTGGGAATCCCCAACGATATAGGATTTTCTTTTCACATAGATAGGATAGCACCTCCCTAAAATCACTGCGGTTGGCCAACGTCTAAAATGATATGTCTTGAAAAAGGATGGGATGTCCCATCTAAAGATGGTGGAGTCCAATTTCCGAGCTGCTCTCAGGATACCTTCCCTGACCTGATACAAGTTGACTCTGATGAGTATGTCGTGTGCAAGTTGGTCCTATTGCTGATATCAAGAGACCGTGAAATGGTGCGTTTGAGGGTGAAATCCCTCCCCTCAGGATGTGGCGGAACAGCACCTTTTCCAGCTCGGCATTTGAAATGGTGGTTCTCACGCCTCTATCTGTATGTTGTTGCCATGGTAGCGGTTCACGTGGAAGGCATTCTTTTTGGGTCTCTTGCGCTGACACTCTCGGCCAGGTCATCCTGTGCATGGTCTTGTTGTACCTCTACCAGATCTATAAGGGACTCAACACCATTCACAGATTGATCTAGTTTCGTGAGCTCTTTGGTAAAGTTTGTATTCACTGCTGCAATATCCTTCTTCATTTTCAGCAGGAATGTCTCCCTTTGTTGCAGGTAGGTGTAAGTCTGAGGGGATGCACCGTCTCCCCATGGAGTCTCCTCTCTGGCTTATGGGCCACTTGTGCTCTTAGGTGTTTTTGTTGCAGAGGCCCCCCTCTCTTGGGCTCCGCTGCTGACAATTGATACTGGCAGATAAAGACAGGCAAAGGAAGTGCACTAAATGCTCCAAAAATTGTCCCTAAATTACATGCACGCTTCCCATAGAGATGTGATGCTCATCTTTCCCCCATCAGTTCATGCCACTGCAGGGAGAGGACACTACAAGCTAAAATTACCAGTGGTCCTCACATGGAAAGATAAGAGCAGGGAGGCCCCACAGCCATGGCTGTAATTTTACATAGAGGCCAAGTTTGAGCTCTCAGCATTAGTCACGTGCGGCGGGGGTCCTCCCTCTGATGTGGTAGACCATCTTTGTTGTGGAGCACCAACAAACTCACCAGCATGATCGCAGTCACGCAAGTTGCCCACTCAGCCGCTCTGGTGCCTAAAAGTGTCTGCCAAGCAAGCGGACGGTCACGGACCTCCACGGCGTCACCTTTGAGGCCGTAGGAGGCATTGTCTGTAGCCCCGGCTCAGGAGCTCAGGCATGGCATGCCATATTGGGTCCTCATCCAGTCCACGCCCCAGGGTACAGTATCTTAAATGTATCTTTGTCTCTGCTCCCTGACTTAGCATCTATCACCTCCCTACGCATGTGTGTATACTTGGCCATCTTTGGCAGCCACAAAGCCTTTCTCTAATGCAGTTGCCATTGCTTTACAATACACTATTTTCTTTTCTCCACAGGTGGGCAGAGACCTATAATCTTGATGTAATGGAGACACTCATCCCAGAGAAACCCAAATGTGGATCATGTGGCTCAGAGGCTGCAAAACGATGCTCCCGTTGCCAGGGTGAATGGTACTGCACAAGGTGAGTTCAGACATCTCAAATTCTTAACTCTGTGAGATTGTAACTCATGCATTCATCCAGAGGAGCTCCTGTTATGAGCCCAGAGCAATTTTTGAAGAATCAGTCAGTACCAGATATAGGTGTATTGTTTCCAATCATAACAAATAAAAGCATCAAGAATTACAGCTTGTGAAAAACTCTCTGAAGCAGGTTCTCATGAATATCATTCAATGGCATATACTTTCATGGTTTATTTAAAATAGTTTTTATTATCGTACAATAGGGCCTTTCCTCGTACCAAATAACACCGTAAAAATCTAGGAGTCAAAGTGGATGGATGGACTCCCACATCTCATTCACATTATGTTCAGTTTTGTAGAGCTCTCTTTCACCCAAAGGTCTCTTATCAGTAATACAGTTAAAGAATGGATTTATTTAGAAAATGGAAAGGTCTTTAACAAAAAACGTAGATCATAATGAGAAGAAATTATTTTGAGGTTAAATAAGGAACCCTTAAGAAGATGGAGATGAGTGGAGTGAAAAAGTGGGCACTTATCTGCAAATCCTGAAGGCAAGAAACTATGGTGCTGATCCTTAAAGGCCTTTATGTACAAATCATATTAAACTTACTCTGGCATGGATGGGTAGCCAGAAAGATGTACCAGTAAAGGTTTAGGTCTTGCAAGCTGTGGCCATAAAATGGCTAATTTGCTGTCTAATTTTGTAGGGATTTTAGTCGATATGCCCAGATGTAGAGCATTGCAATAGTCTAAGAGTAAGCCAAGTAGTTCAGATGTAGAAGTTCTTTTCTCTTTAAGCATAGTGTTAATATTGATGCTGATATATGAAATATATATCCAAAAACGAGATCGAATCACTGTTTTCGAAATCTCTTGGGATGACCTCTCCATCAACCCAGAGTAAGAAATATATGGTCAGGCAGGCCCTGCCATCTAGTCCTGAGGCTACTGATTGACAGATCACAGGGGGTGGCACGGATCCAGCTGGACAAACGTGCGAACAGGAAAAACCCAGAGTAGTCCCACAGATGGGCAGAAACATCACAATGGTCCCAGGAGATTGGCTCCAATAAAGCACAGATGGTCAGAGAGGCGCGCACGTCCCTAAAACACTGTAAAGTTAGATGCCACTCAACCAAGCAGAACAGAGCACACACAGTACACTTCGTCATTACGCACTCCTCATGCTGGGCATCTGGACACTTCACAGACTCGCCCTCATTGTGTCCAAGCAAGGTCGAGACCCACCTACATTCGCTATCAGGTGGCCTGATTTACAGCTCAATGACGAGGCCCGCATTCCTTTTTCTAAAATAAGATTTACATTTTTTGATTGTGCTCCAAAGACTGTATAATTATGGCACTTAGAACGAATGTATGTTGAGACAGTCCTCAGACCTGTTTCTGTAACTGTTTCCCAGCCGCAATTAATTAAACCAACTGTTCCTGTTTTGCTAGACCCCTCTTGCCTTTTGTATTTTCAAGGTAAATTCACATTCCAGCAAGAAAAGTAGAAGGGAGAAAAAGTCTGAGCTTGAGCACATGCAAAGACCAGGATGAGGCAACAGCAGCTGTGTGACTCGCCACCTCTTTCTTAGCTTGTTTGCTGTGTTAGTGCTTCTGACTAGGGTCTGCAATTAGAAAAGAGCTTTATGCATCTGGCCACGAAACTACAGAGTAGATGCCTAAGCCCATCATGACACATACAAAAAAGTTATGGATGGAATGCTTGAATTAATATCAGCCATTGGTAATTACTTGGGCAGCATCCCAGCTCAACATTTTTTGTAAACCATGATACCTCATATCAGACCTAAGCTTCTCTGAAACACTTGTGGTGGTTGGATAGCAGGTATTTGTTGGCTGTCCACCTCCTTTCATTCTCAGAGTATGATGTTTTTTGTTATTGATAGAAAACCCACCTGCCCCTTCAGAAACCTGATCGCACCCACTCAGATGGACAAGCCCCTATTATAATCCTAACGCAATAATAGAGCGTCAAACGTTAGCCCTGTTATACTGTCTGTACCTCTGGGATTGCAGAGACAGTGTGACACTGTGAAGTACCACCATTGTTCCACTCAAGGTGTACTACCTTCATGTCCAGTTAGTTTCCTTTTTCTGAATTTAGGAAGATGCTTTAGTAAAGTTTGGAGTTGTTGCCTCTGCATAGTCATTTAACATTTTTAGTTGGCTATATTGAACAAAATGTCAAAAGAAGATGTGCCTTTAGGTAGGGTACATGTAGAAAAGAGATTCAATTGTCAAGTGCGTTGGAGTTATTAAGTGTAGTTACCCTAGACGAATAACTCGTATTACAAATAAGTAACTTTTTCTAGTGCAGACTTGAGCAAGAGATGCCTCTCGCATACTTAAAACCAGATCCGGCAGTTAAGCCTTTTCCTACATTGCTCATAAAGTGTACAATGCACCTGCCGCTACAAATAAGAGCCTCGTCCTCATTCCTTGAATTACATAAGAAGCTGAGTACCTGGCTTTTTGAGTACTACCACTAGGCCCTAGGTCTGCCTAAACTCAAACGTTCTCAGCCTCAGGATACCCTCCGCGGTGATTGTCTGCTCTACATGTCTGCATTACATAATATGTCTTTTGTTTTTGTAAAAATCTGCAAATTTGATTCTCTTACCTCATTGGAAAAATATTTTGGTATTTTCATAACTCAATCAATGTTTTAAAATATTCCTGAGGGAGTGTTTTTTTTCTCCTGGGGAGGTTATTGTTTATTATTTCTCCCTTAGCTTTCTTGTCCTTGATCTAAGGATCTAAGGAGCCAGTGAGGTAATGTAATGCATGTACACACTCTATTTCACCCGAAGGTTTTCTTGAAAGGTGCCCTTATTGCAGGCTTGAATTTTCCCCTCACACCACTGCCCCTTCCTTGTCTAGTAAATTTTACAAACTATTCCTGCTGAATTGCAGATCTCTACCAAAACACACGGCAAAGATCTCAATGCATCTAAAAGATTCTTACCCAGAAGTCCTGATTCTTACTGAAACGTGGCTTAACCCCAGTTCGGAGCCAGACATCATCCAAGCACTCCCCCACGGGTACTTGATGCAGAGGGTGGACAGAAAGACAGGCAAGGGCGGAGGTATCGCCATTATCTACAAAGACCATCTAACCTGTCGCCTGCTTGGTAGCCCACTATCAGACTGCGAGAATACCCACTTCTCTATAGAATTTACACCTTCCCTTTCTTTCGCGGGCATTCTAATCTACCGCCCCCCTGGGGTAACAGGCAAATTATGTAAATCTCTGCTGGAAGCAGTTGTTAATCAGGCCAATACTGCTGGTAACTTTTCTCTCCTTACAGATTTTAATCTGCACTTCGACGATCCCTTAGCGCTTACGGCACTCGAATTAGCGCGGGACCTTACTGCCTTCCAATTACCACAGAAGATCATGCGAGCGACTCATGTCAAAGGGCACCTCCTTGATCCCGTTTTTTCTAATCTAGATAATTTAAAAGGGAAAAAGCCAATCCCCTTCCTGTGGTCTGATCATTTCCTTATTCCCCTTCTTTGGTCCCCTCTTATTACCACACCTCAAACCCAGTCTATGCGCACCTTAATTCGTCCCTTTTCCAAGCTTCCCTTGGACAAGTGGGCCCAAGAACTGGAGAGGACCAGACTGAAGCCTGATCCTAGCCCAATCAAAGCCAATGATAACTTTTGTAACTGGATAGAGGAGTCATTGAATGTGGTACTTCCAAAAATTATTGATTAAAAAGACGGGTTGACCTAATAAGTCCCCATGGTTATCCGCTGGAAAGAAGTTGGAGGAAATATTTATCACTCAACAAGAAGATGGAATATAGGGCGGCTTTTGGCATTTATAAGGCAGAAATAAAAAAAAGCCCAGACCTCCTATTACGAAGATAAGATCTTGTCCGCCGACAATCCCCCCAGAGAAACCTTTCTTATTATAAAAAAGCAACTCCAAGCCCCCGCCCCTCCTGCTGCACCAGACACCTCGAGTCAGCGTTGGAATGAACAGGCAGAGTCCTTCTCCACTAAATTACAGAACATCCTCAAATGCCTACCCCAGAGTGACTGTGAGTGCGACATTACAAGCGACCTCACAGATCTGGGTCCACATGTAACTGAATATTCGCTGGAGACCTCTTCACCTTTACCCCAGGAATCACTTTTAAGCCTTCCGTCCTCGGTCAAAAGTAGGTCACCTAGGCACCCACCCAATATCCTGAAATTGGTAGCACCAATAGTTGCCCCCACTATCACTGACCTGATTAATGCCTCACTTTCTACAGGTATGGTCCCCACCAACTGGAAAAGGGCTATGGTGAAAACACTATTAAAAAGAAACAATCTGGATCCTGCTGACTTGGGCAATTATCGCCCCATTTCTCTCCTACAGTGAATCAGCAAGATTGTGGAGAAATATGTAAATCACACTCTCTCCAGTTTTCTTGAATCTCATGATCTGCTCCATACCTCCCAAACGGGATTCTGCCCGCTGCAAAGCACTGAAACTGCCCTGTTGGCCATGGTGGAAGAAGCTAGAAAGGTTCTAGATTCAGGAGGATCTTCAGCCATAATACTCTTCAACCTTAGCGCCTCCTTCGACATGGTGAACCATTGTATCTTAGCTCACCATCTCAGGAGCGCAGGACTAACTGGCACTGTGCTTCAATGGCTGCACTCATTTCGGGAGGGAACATTCTTTTAGGTATTTGAGAATGACATCACCTCAAAACCAATTCCCTTCCAGTGTGGAGTCCCTCAGGGCTCATCGTTGAGCCCGGCTCTTTTGAATGTTTACCTGGCCCTGTTGGCACATATTGTAGCCCCCTTCGGGATCCACATGATAACTTATGCCGAAGATACTCAACTGGTCGTAGCGCTGACCCATGCAGATCAGCGATCCAATGGCCTCCACTCATGTCTCAAAGAAGTTTCTAAGTGGATGGGTTTGTCACATCTAAAACTCAACGGTGAGAAAACTGAGCTCATGATCCTCAGCAATCCTTTAAGCTTACAGTCAAAAGCCGAGATAAAGAGCCTGGGCACCTGACTAGATCAGAACCTGACCTTCAAGGCGCAAGCCAGGAAGACTGCGGCTACATGCTATGGCCTGCTCAGAATGGCCCGCAAAGTGCTTCCCCTTCTTCCCTTCCTAGCAAAAAAAAGTGCTAGCCCAATTGCTTATACTCTCCAGGATAGACCATAGCAATGCTTTATATCTAGGCACCCCAAATTCAGTAGTCGCAAACCTTCAGACTGTACAAAACTATGCAGCCAGACTGCTGATGTGAGTTTCCAATCGCTGTTCAGCAAAACCTGCACTACAACCTCTTTATTGGCTCCGGTGCAGGAAAGAATCAGCTTTAAGGCCCTCTGCGTTGTCCATAAATCCCTGCATGGGAACGGGCCACCGATAAATTCAGCCATGATTCGCCCCTATAGGGCTAATAGGAAGCTGCGCTCGTATGAGCGCCATTTAGTAGGGGTCCCTAGGATCAAGAAAGCCAGAAGTGGAGGTCTGCTTTTTTCATATATGGCCGCCAAGCTGTGGAACACTCTACCGCTGTACCTTTGCAGGAAATCTAACCATCTCGCCTTTCGAAAATAGATAAAGACCTTGCTCTTCCCTTAAGGTTCTGTTTCCTCTAGTACTGCCCAGCGCTGGGATGCTCCTGGGTAGCCATGCGCTAAACAAATGTTTTTTCAAATCAATTCAATTTCATACCTGTTGGGTCTTTTAAACAAAACAAATTCATAGGGCAGTCCTATATATCTAATCCGCTACATTACCTGACCTTTTCATTGGATATCCGTTCTGATTGTTTTGGAAAATGAATTAAAAAGAATATTATGCAAACATTTGTTTTAAAAATCATTCACTAATTGTATGCTAGTTCTAGTGCATTGAGATGGCATTTCATGGTTTTTCAGTTTCATCCTTGTGTTTGTAACAAAGCGTTTATGCCTGTGTTTCTAAGTGTGGCTCTGAGATCAGAATCCATCTTAGCTGCAAACAGTCAGCTCACAGTGGCGTTAACCCCCACTCCGCGAATTTCACTGCAGTGTGAGGGGGGGTTTGCGTGGCGCCGCGGTGCTCATGACAGCTCCCGGCCGTCATAAATCATGGTAGGCGTGTGCTTTTGACGGCTGGGAGTCGTCAGAACTCCGCCCACTGATTAATTCGCCCACACAGGCGGGGAATTAATAGCGCGTGGGAGGAGCGGCAACGTTCTGACGGCTCCCGGCCGTCATGAGCACACGCCTACCCTGACTCATGAGGGCATGAGCACCGAAGATGTTAAGATAACTGATCTCCTTGTCTCAAAGATGATTCCACTGCCCCTCTTTGATGCTTTGTTGACACCACTCCTGTACTTTTTCCCCGCAGAGAGTGCCAGGTGAAGCACTGGCAGAAGCACAAGAAGGCTTGCGATCTGATGGCTGACGCAATAAAAGCACTGAAGGAGGTCCATATGCAGTCATGATGGTGGGCCAATGCTCTGTCTAACACCCTTGTCTTCCCGCGAACACGATAAAGACAGTTCTATGTCCCTCATCAGCAGAGTTCGTTCCAGCAGAAATTGAACCGCCCCTACTCACACATCAAATTCACCCATCGTAAACCTCATTTAGCTTTACTCATTGACAACAGCAGCTTTTTTGTTTCTCACTCTTTCATCTTCTTCATTCATCCCTTTATCCCACTTCCTACTCACTGCCATACTGGAAATGAATACGTTTCTCTTTTCTTCTGACGTCCTCTCTGATCTCTTTCTTTGATATTTTCTCCATGTCCCTCCTTTCACTTTTACTTAATCTTCCAGTTGTCTTCTGCAACCTATGTCCGACCGCCTCTCCTCTTCATGTTCTTTGCATTGTGCATCTTTTCTGTTTTTATTTACTGCTCCTGACCATGTATTCATCTGTTGCACTTTCTAATTCTCAGGCTTGTATTCCCTTCCTCTTGGTTTAAGTGAGGCATGCCAAGCTGTCCTCTGATGGTTTTGTTTATCTGAAGTACACCTGGTTCTGGTGGTGTCATGTACCTTCTTAACTTGGTTGCTTTTTCTGGTACAATGTTTGCAGTGGGGGTCGTTCAGAAGAAGGGAAATCAACAGGCGCTAGTTGCAGCCCAGATTACTCCTAAGTAATGCGAAACCAGAGTGAGGGAGGGCCGGGGACAGTGTAAACGCTCGAATTAAAGCCATGCTACTTTACAGTTTCAGTATTTATTGGGCCGCGTAACCCTCATTGCGCTGAGTTGTTGGAAAGTTTTATCGTACTCCTTGCTGAATTTCAACTTGAAAAGAAGTGCCTCTCAACACACCTAAAAGTTGTTTTGACATCAACAGAAACATATATGTATGAATCTATATAATTTAATAAAGCACAACTGTTTTGGAGTACGTATCTATTTTCATTACATTTTTTGCTGCAACGCCGAAATTACAAGTTTGTTAAAAAATCCTGCAGTCACTGAACAGCTATCATGAATGCAGGAGTAAATGCTGCTGCTTGACAGTAATGCTCACGCAGACTGATGTAGGTGGTTGTCGCCTGGATTTGCCAGGGTTTGGGTATATTATCCATGAAAGCCCAACTTCCGTTGGCTGTGGCCACCCTCAGTGGCTAACTGCCTAATGTGTCACTTCCAGAGTGGGACTGTCGCCACTATTTAATCTGTAGGCCTATTGCATCGTGAGGAGAGACTATAGGCCACATGTATCAACATTTATAATAGCGGTTACCTAATTGCGATTTTCGGCGAATCACAATTAGGTAATCGCCAATACAAATGTATGAAACTCCAAGAGTTTTATATAGGGATTCGTAGGGGTCGCATTAATATTAATGAGGTAGGTCGCAATTTGCGACCGCCTAGGAATCGCTAAATTCAGGGGGATGGTGGCCTGCTGGAGTCAGCAGACCACCATGTCTTTGATTGCTTTTAAATAAACCAATTTTTTTTAAATGCATCCCGTTTTCCTTAAAGAAAAACGGGGTGTATTTAGAATTTTTTTTTAAAGTTTTCTTTTCATTTTTTATGAGTAGGCAGTGGTCTGTGGGACCACTGCCTGCTCTTAAAAGAAGTTTTTGCATACATTCACAAAGGGGAATGGGTCCCTTGGGGACCCCTTCCTATTTGCGGATGGGCTACCACCTACTTGAAGTAGGTGGTAAAATGCAAATGTTTCGCGACCGTAATTTGGTCACAAAACATTTCTATATACCAATGTGATTTGGTATTAGGAAGGGACGCCCTAAACAGCACCTTCCTACTAGCGAATTGCTAACCCGTTTAGCGATTTGGCAATAGGTTACCTAATCACAAAATAGGGTTTGGTACCTTTGGGTAGCCCTATGAGATCGACATGTCTGTCACCTCCAGCAGCCTATTTGTAGGGTTAATGTAAAAGTACTGCATTAATTCAGGTACATAAACTAACAAAGTATGGTTCAAAATGTCATTATGCAGCACATGGACCAATATCATCCGTATGTAAACGTTACTAAACAACATTGCAGCATCTTAACCCTAGACTAGAAGTTGTGTTGAAGGAGGGTAAACGGTGGTCTGAAAAGCATAACGTTAACACAGCGCAAACAACGGTCACCTCTGATTTTAAGAAGAGTTAATGTTTGAATCCCAGAATGCACTGTACTCGTAGTCGCTTTCAGAGCTAGATGTTTTTTCTGGCTTGTGACAGTGGGACTTGGGAATAGTGTGGGTGTAGTTTTTAACTGTTTTGTGTAGGGTTTTTTTCACGTTTATTCAACATTTTTCATCTCTATGAGACATTTATAAGCTTTCCTCCGCTTTTCCCAGTGTCATTTTTGAGCCAAAGTGCCTATACATTTTGTGAAGTGCCCTTTATGTGACAGAAAAAACTCTTCTAATCCCCATCACGCCTGCCTTCCGAGTTTACGTTCCGTTGCTGATAGTGAATTTTGTATGAAGATGTCCAAGAGGACACTAAAAGTTTGTGAAGGAATCTGACTTCATGGCAAGCTGCAGAACATGAAGGCCAATTAGGAAGAAAAGAAGGTACTCCATAGACGGTTACACCTCTACTGTCTAAGCCCTCTGCACTCAAGGACGTCCAAAGAGGTATATCCAGGTAGAAAAGGTGCCGGTGGAAAGAAAAAGTTGAGCATCGTCATTACCACCACTCCTGACAATGTTGATACCACCCAACTAAGTGACGTCAGCCACAGGTATAACCGCCACAGGTATGACATTGATGTTTTTCACCATCACTCGCTGCATTTTTATCAACGTAAAAGCCCTAGCATTGGAGATTAGGAGAATCTTCTACGTCTCCCACTAGATGATGTCCGCCTCATGCTCGACGTCACTTCACTCAACGATGAGAAAAACCTTGACGTGGACACAGTTATTCACACTGAGACACTTAATATTGGAGCATTGCACTTCTTCACTCAGATCGATGTCAAGAGCATATTTGTCTTCTACATTTTCAGTAGCTGAAGTATCATTACCAAGGAAAAGACCTCCGTTATCACTAGCCTCTTTTGGGCCTTTACCTTTCGGGGTACCAGCAGAGCATTCAGTCTTTACTACATTGAGGCTGTTGAAGCTACTTCCACCTCTGACACCAAAGGTGAGGGTCCCAAGGCAAACATCAATGTCTCTGATCAGAACGAGACCTTTTCTCCTAGAAAATCACCTTGTTATTTATGTTCCCCACTTCCTCAGCACAATTACCAGCTACACCGAAAATACAAAAATTTCGTCCTCAAGTCATCTGGTTTAGTTAAAGACACCTCAGCATGACATACACCAACATCTTTCACTGGATCGCCTGCTGGAGTTTCACTCATGAACAATATTATCTGCTCTAAGATGTCCTAGAGGTATTGAAATTTTCCTCTTGAAGCTTCTCAATTATGGAGAACTTACAACTTTGATCAGTGCCTAGGCCTTTACTTCTCCTATTACCCAGTCTTTTGGAGGTAGCAGAAGATTTTCTTTCCTATTACTACAACAAAGGCGGCATCCCCTCACCTCTTAAATAAGTACAGACCTTTAGAAGATGGCCCAGATTTTTTTACACCTTGACATGGGACTGATGGTCTCCTGCATTCTACTGGTCACATATGCCAGATGGCATATACGGGCTCTGTAGTGGGATCTGAAATATCAGTGGACCAATCATCAAGGACACCTGTTGAACTATGTTCAGATTTCAGAGGTGACTGTGAACGATTTGCAGTGGTGATTACTGGACTGCAAATGGTTCAGCGCATACCTCTTTCCCTTCCCTACTGGAGCTCACAGTGGTGACTAATGCATCGATTCTGGGTTGGGTCAGCCTTCTGGGAGAGGTGGAGATCAGAGGCTTCTGGTCTCCCGTGGAGTCCTGACTCTATATCAACCTTTGGAGCTGAGCGCCATCTGCTTGGCATTTAAAGCCTTTCTCCCAACCATCGAGGGGAGGCTGGCGCAGGTGCTCATCGAAAAAAACACTGCCATGTAGTAGTGCCACAAATGGGGTGGGGTGGGTTCATGGACCTTGCACCAGGGAGCCTGGCTCCTCTGGAATTGGCTGGATCATGAAGGAATCTTCCTGATGGTGACCCACCAGCTGTCAGTCGGTGCCCAGCGGACCACGAGTGCCGTTACACCCAGAGGCGGGAAGTGGTCTCTTCCATGGATAGGGAGAACCTTGGCTTGATCTTTTCTCTACCACTGACAATGCGCAATGTCAGCAGTTCTGCGTGCTGGTTTTTCCAACCCTTTCCTTGCTCTGAGAGTAAACGAAATGAAACTGGGGTGTCCATTATGTCTTTTGCCTTTTTGCCTATACCACTGAAGCCCCTAGTTCTCTAGAAGATTGGGACCGAAGTGGCCCCCGAATGGGCATGGAGAGTATGGTATCCATAACTCCTGGGCATGAGCATCTGTCCTCTGATGTGGCTGCCACTTAGGGAGGATCTGCTGTTGCAGCAACAGGGAAGGGTTCTACACTGGGGCCTTCTGAATTTTCATGTTCAAGCTTGAAGATTGAGGTGAATGCCTACAACATTCCGCCGGAGGTGGATGATATCATCTTGGCAGCCAGGGTCCCTCAACAAAAACTATATACACCTGTTGTTGGGACACACTTGTGGCTTGGTGCAGTATTTGGCAGATAAACCCCCTTGAAGCAGTAGTATTCAAAATGGTGTTGCTTGTTTTGGCCCAAGCAAAGTAAAGTCCTCCTCCAGGCACGGTTAAAGGGAACCTTTTGGCTAGTTTAGTCTTTTTGCAGGTGCTGGATCAGCCTTCATAGTTTATGTCTGCAGTTGCTATGAGTTTTATAAAAGGTTTTGGACATTTGTTTCCTTCCTTTCCCTTCATCATGCCACAGTGGGATCTTAACTTTAGTCCTTACATTCCTGATGTACATCCCTTTGATTCGCTTCACTTCTGCTTCTTGGGGCTTCTCATTCTCCACACAGTGTTCCTCATCACCATTACATCAGGTTGGTGATTTGAGTGAGCTTCAAGCTCTCTATGTCACTCTGCCATACACCACCTTTTTCCCAGGCAAGCTGGTATTGCAGATGCAGTAATATGTCTTGCTTAAAGTTGGGAAGCCATTCCCCGTCAGTCAGAACATCACATTGTGGGTATTCAATGCTCTGCCTCACCCCTTCAAGGAGAAGGAGAGACTCCATCATTTTGACCCGTAGAGAATGGGGACCTTTTACATATATCGTACCAATTAACACCGGGTGAATGATCAGCTCTTTGTGGGGTTCTCTGGAGCTGAAAAAGGCAAGGCTGTGTAGCAGAGAACTATCTCCTGCTAGTTTGAGCTCTGCGTTAAGATCTAATAAGCAAGGGCCAAAAAGCAGCCTCTGGAGGGACTGAGTGCTCATTCTGCCAGAGCAAAAGCTTCTACCCCTGTGTTTGCACGTGGTGACCCTATCCTGGACATTTGCCAGGGCGTCCCTCCGTTCATGAACCACTGCTGTCTGGACAGTCAGGTTCGCTAAGAAGGGCACTTTGCCCACTCGGTCCTGCAGGACTTCTTCGTTTGAGACCCTTCACTGACCCACCTCTAAATATGTACTGCTTTGGTATCTATTCAAAAGTTGAGGAATCTGTGGGCATACATCTCTATCAGAAGAACAAGTACTTACTTTTGGTAATTCTCTTTCTTCTTTTTTAATTCAAATCATTTTTATTGAAAATTCTACGAAAAAAGAAAGAAAAGACAATACAATAAATCTTCCATTACATAGATTGATACAACCATGGTAGTAAGCGACGTCTACACAAAATCAAAGAAAAACAAGGACAAGTGTATCCGATGCATCAAAGCTAAGCAGTCAGCGGGAACATTAACCACATTGCCTACAAAGGTAGAATATATATTCATTGGAGCATACGGGGGGTAGAATATAGATCCAGTGAAACATACATATATAGCCGACATTTATAAGTTTACATCATGGGGGATCAAAGTGGGAGGACGATGCGTCTAGGGAGGACCACAATTTTTTGTTGGAAGGTTTCCATGTAGCTGATTGCAGCGCTGGGTTATCCGCCCCTCTCAAGAAAGAGAGCCACTCCAACCAGATTTAAAAATTTACCTCAGTAAAGTTTTTCCACTTACAGAGGATGACCTTGCATTCCTGTATTAACATTACATCTAAAAGTTGCCGGTCATGTATATCTGGCAACTGTGTGTCTAGTGTACCCAGTATGACATAGATAAATTCCTTTACAGGTTCAATTCCAAATATCTGGTGGATATAAGCAAAGATTTTTCCCCAAAATGTTTGTAATAAGGGACAGTCAAAGAGCATATGTGCTAGGTCCCCAGTTGCTGTCTGGCAGTTCCAGCAATTGGGCGTATCTTTCAGGTGGCATTTATACAACCTCTGAGGAGTCCAGAATGTTCTGTTCAACAGCATGTATTTCGTCTGGCAGAGGATCGGGGAAACCTTGTTGGACAATGCAGCGGCGTCACTAGGGTTGGTGTCACCCGGTGCGGGTAACTCATGGTGTCACCCCTCACGACTTACCGCATGGACCTCCTCCGCTCCAAGTCCGCCAGTGGACACAGATGGCAAATATATATATGTTCATACAGTTTCTCTTTACTGCGGCATGTGATAAAATCACAGAACCATATTTTCATCTTGTGATTGACTGTCTCTTTCACTTTAAAATATGGTTCCTCTCTTCTTTGTGGGCACTTAAAAGGCACAGCATGAATGCTCTATTTTCTAACCGGTAACCCCATAACACCGATTTTTCCTCCAACAGACCAGAAACCCAAAAGAGAAATGGCAGCCAGTGTACCCAGAGAAGCAGGGCCCCAACCGAGGGAATGACCAAAATAACAAATCACAAGTCAGCTGAAACACAAATCCACAGCCAAAAGCACAGAGACATAAAAGCTGCCTGTGCCAGGATGGACAATAAGGCAGCAGGATGAAGACCGTCCAGCAAAGCAGGCATATTTCAGCCAAAGCAGTTCACTTCATAGTATCCGTATGAAGTGAACTAACTGTGAAGTGAACCACCTGCAAGTGAAGTGACGAGTTCAAGGAAAGGCCTGCTCCCTGCCTTGAGCAATGAATCATGCTGTCCAGCCGTGTGCAACTGCAAGCACAATGCACCGCCCGAGTCAGGACTAGCTTAGGAGGCTGGAAGGGCGGGGCCGGACACAGTCTATTTATTTATGCGTTTTTATATAGCGCAGACTTTACCCAAAGGCGTCAGAGCGCTTCACAATAGGAACAGTAATGAAACATGAGGAGAAAATTACAAGTGAACAAATTTCAAAAGCAAACGTTAAGTTACAAGAGGCAAAAGTGACAATTGTGAGCAAACAAAATACATGAGGTTGCAAACGGCGCATTAAAGGAGGAAAAAGTGACATGTGTGCAGGTTACAAGTGCTTAAAAGATAAACTATGACTGATGGCAGGTTTTGAATTTTCCAATCCCTGAATGTAAGAGCTTCACATCCACTGTCTGAATGTCAGATGCATTATCTACACGAGTAATTAAACTAATAACAGTGTATAAAAGCAATTACTAATGCGTCTTTACTACTAAAGGAACACTATTGTGAAAAATTTGAATAATGAAATACTGAGCAAAAAAAGCACTGTTTCTAAACTTATACCTTGCAGTTAGCATGCAATTCCTTAAAGATGGTTCATAATTCATTAAGCAGGTATATTACAAGGATGGTAACCTGAGACCTATCTCACTCAAGAATGTCTGCAATGAGAGCAGTAACTCGCTGAAAGATACAAATCTGTGACCTGCATGGTGCATGCTTCACTTTGCAGCTGGGACATCACATTAACTCTTTATACTTTGTATGAGTCAGGCTGGCCTGTAACTAGACTGCACACAGACCTCGCCAGCAAGTGTATTCACCACCAAAGTTATCTTACAGCTACAAATATGCTTTGGAATTTGTTGAGTTAACAAAGATTATGCACCAGGTGTCTACAGTAGTGTAATCCCAATAAACTATTTTAAAGTGAACTTAAGTCTGCTCGGGAGAAAACAAAGTAGGTATAATACTGCAATATATATATGGTAGACAGTGACACTCAAGCACAACAACAAACGTTACATAGGCAATGGTGGCACACTTGTGCAAGTATCTAAAGCAAACAAAATGTAGGAGGTAGCAAACAGTGTGTTACAACAAGAGAAAAGTGACGTGTGCATCGTCATGTTACAAAGGAGTACCACACGCAGGTAGAAGGATAATACTGCAATGGCAGACACTCAAACACGAGAACAAACGTTACGTTCGTAGGCAATACTGGCACTTGTGCAATCAGATGTGCAAGTATCAAAGCAAACAAAATAACCATTACGGCGCAGTCTCCAGGCCTATCGTGACTGCCCAAGCCTAGGAAGGAAGAGAAAGCTTAGCATGGTGCACCCGCCCGAAGAGGGCCGTGTTTTCGTTTGTGGCAGTAAATAATGCACTGAATCTGAGTTCATTTGTGTGCCGCTGCACTGCACTGCCACATTAACTTACTTAGTTCATAAATATTCTATTATAAATAAAATATGTAAATTATATTATTTCTCAGTCACTCTCACCGTCCCAAATTTGAGGAGAGACTACCGACCACGACGGCGCTCCGCTCGGCTCGGCTCGAATCGGCATATCGGACAGAAGATGGTGGTGCAGATGATATCGTATTAATTCACCGCCGCGCACCACGCACGCACTCTCCCTCGTCTCTCCGACCTCCAGGGCGGGCGCGTGACCGCGCCGTGATGCGTCAGCAGGTCAGTGCGCACAGCGCGCGGGGGCTGTCCCTGGCCGTCATTGGTAGAGCTAAGATT
The DNA here is from genome assembly GCF_964263255.1 of Lissotriton vulgaris. Classification (NCBI taxonomy): domain Eukaryota; kingdom Metazoa; phylum Chordata; class Amphibia; order Caudata; family Salamandridae; genus Lissotriton; species Lissotriton vulgaris. The sequence continues at coordinate 981,042,088 of NC_141697.1, forward strand.
GACGGCCCTGGGACCAAAGTGCTGACCTGGTTAGTGGTACGCCGCGCGCATCTCCGCATCGCACCACCAGTGACGAACATCCCTGGTGGGTGCGTGGCGTGTGCGCTTGCACTAACAGTGAGTCAGTCAGTGCACTACTACGCTACACTAGTGGCCAGGCACTCAGAGCGCAAACTAACTAGATTTGTATCACCCCAGATGGGGTGACACCCGGTGCGGTCCGCACCCCCCGCACTCCCCTAGTGACGCCGCTGGGACAATGCAGTACTATGTATTACATCCCAATCTATCGCTATTCCTGTCAAGTTAGGTTCTGATTCCCATTTACCTTCCGTTAGCGTATGGGATTTCTTGGGCATGGGATGGAGTAGCTTATAGACTCTAGACACGAAATGGTTAGCATGGGACAGAATTGGCAAGTGCGTCATAAGCCAAGGTGGATCAGTAGTGAGGGCACGTTTAGAGATGATGGATTTCAGTTTAATAAATTGATAAAATTCTATGGGTGGCAAGTTAAAAGTCGTTTGCAGTTTCGAGAAAGGGATGGTAGTGTACCGTCGTAGAGGTCTTTTACCATGTTGATACCTTTTTTAGCCCACAGATCCCAATTAAGGGTTTTGCCATCTATCCTAAACATGGGATTCTTCCACAATGACACCAAGGTAGATTTTTTGAGTACGAAGTTAGTTTTATGGGATTGGTCAAGCCTTAGCAAGGCTCGTCTAGTATTTAGCAGTATATATTTGGAGTGAGGTAAGTGTGATAAATCCATGCTAAGGAGGGCTGGAAGGGGTGCATGTGCAATGATAGATTTTTCAATAGATAACCATACTGGGACATAGGATGGAGAGTCTACTAGCCAAAGAGCACCCTGCTTGCAGAGGAAAGCCGTCTGGTAGTTCCTGAACGAGGGGAGGCCCAGGCCGCCTTTCTCTTTTGCTAATTGCAACTTTTTTTATGATATCCTGGCTCTTTTCCCTCGCCACAGAAACTCCCCAAACAGCTTATCCACTTTCTTGATAAATTCATCTGTAAAAGTCATTGGGAGCATGCTAGCTAGATAATTAACCAGTGGTGCACATCATTTTAAGAGTCTCAGCCCTACCCCACCAGGAAAGAAACTTGGATGACCAGCCGTCCAATAATGTGGATATCTTTTTTAAGGTCAGCTCCTCATTCACTTTTAAGGTTGATATTAAGTCTTTCCCGAAGTCCAGACCCAGGTATTTAAAGGATTGTGGTTGTCAGGTGAGGCCAGACGTTCAGAGTATGTCTTTATTTCCAACATTATTCAGGAGTTTGACCTTCGTTTTGTCTTTATTCAGTTTATATCCTGAGACCTTAGAGTACTCATCGATAGTAGACATTAGCGCCGGAATAGCCTCATCAGCCCTTTTCGACATAATGAGCACATCATCTGCGTACCCAGTTAGTTTTACAGTACACCCGTTGAACGGCACACCGGCAATGGCTTCGTTATTCCTTATATGATATAGGAAAGGTTCAATTGCTAGTAAAAACAGGAACGGGGAAAGAGGGCAACCTTGTCTCGTTCCTTGTTTTAGACAAAAGGATGAGGAAAAGGAGCCACCTGCTCTAACCTTAGCAGTAGGGCAGGCGTACAAAGACATTACTAGTTTCGTAAATGTTGTGCCTAAGTTGAATTTGTGTAAGACTGCCTCCAGGAAAGCCCAGTCTACCTCGTCAAAGGCATCCAATGTGATTGCCGCTGTGGGGGTATTTAGAAGTTTTGCTCTCTCCAGCACATGAGCTAGTACTCTGGCGTTATCGCTGGACAGCCTATGTTTTAAAAATCCAGCTTGAGATGGGTGTATCAGGTTAGGGAGGACTCGCTGGAGTCGGGCTGAGAGAATCATAGCTAGTAACTTACAATCGAGATTAATCAAGAAAATTGGTCTGTAATTTTTTGGCAGGGATGGGTCTTTGCCCTCGTTGGGGAGTACCGCAATAATTGCCTCCGCTAAAGTACCCTTTACCTCGCCTGTGGCAGTAATTTCTTTGAATAGGTGAAGAAGAGGATCTATCAGGTCTGATGCAAAACTTTTGTAAAATTTAGCCGTGAATCCATCAGGGCCAGGTGCTTTTCCACACTTTAGGCCTTTAATCGCTTTCTCTACCTCACTCGCTGTGATTGGGTCATTTAGACTCCGTTGTTCCTCTGATGTCAGTTTTGGTAAGTCGCATTCATTCAGATAATCCTGAATCTTACCCTCATCTACAGACTCGTTCTTAGCATATAGGGTTTCATAAAAGTCTTTAAAGACTTCCGTTTTTTCGTGAGGATCAGAGTGACCTACTCCTGCAGAGTCCCTAATAACATTAATTGAGTTCTTCTGGACCTTGAATTTTAGATAGGCGGCCAGGCTTTTGCCCGCCTTATTAGATTCGCAAAGTTTAAATTTCCGCCTTCTGTCCAGCCATACTCCCGCCCTTTCACTCACCAATTTGTTGTACTCATATTTCTTATTAGTCATAGTGTTAAGTGTCTCTCTGTCCCTATTCATCTGGTGGCTGTTCTCTAAGTCTGATATCTCACTTTCCAGTGTTTCAAATTTAGCGTTGTAATCTTTATTCATTGCAGAGCGAATCTTGATACATATCCCCCTAAGCGTGCTTTTCAAGGCCTCCCAACGTACCAGGTCTGAGGTGTCCCCTCTCATATTCAATTCTAGATACGAACGGATGGCTGTTTGGATAGCAATCCGATGTTGGTCTTTATTTTAAATCTCCTCATTTAGTCTCCATGATGTTTGTCTTGGGGAGGGCTTAATGTTACTGATGGAAAGGGAGATACATGAGTGATCTGATAGAACTCTCGGCTCAATGGATGTATCCTCTATCCTCGGAACCCCATTCTGTGTAATGAAGATGTAGTCAATACGTGAGTAGGAATCATGTGGGGAGGAGTAGAATGTGTAGTCCCTATCCGTGGAATTCTGTATTCTCCATGTGTCAACTAATTTAAAGCGACGGCATAAATTAAGAAATGCGTTATGTGATTTGTTTGGCTTGAAAGTACACCGTGAGTCTCTATCTAGGGCAGGGTCAAATGGGAGATTGAAATCTCCGGCCAGTATGTGTACGGCCGAGTCAGGGATAGTCTCGATCTGTTTCACTAGTCCCTCCCAAAAGTTTAGGTCGCTAGTATTAGGTGCATAGATATTGGTGACGTAGAATTCTGTGTTGTCTCTGGCAAGTTTGGCTGTGACCCATCTACCTTTTTCGTCAGCTGATGAAGACAATAGTTCTATCTTGGATTTTCTCGCTAATAGTATCAATACTCTGTTCTTTTTGCCTATAGCCTCTGAACCCACCACCTCAGAATAGTACTTATTCCACAGCGTGTAAAATTGTTTTGTGCCTAGTTTGGTCTCTTGTAATAGCACAATATCGCCTTTTTGTCTGTGTACATAGTCCAATATCTTCTGTCTTTTTATGGGTTGATTTAAACCTTTTACATTCAGGGACAAGATTTTTAATTTGTCCAAGGAAGCCGCCCGAGCGGCCTGTTAAGTGTAGGATGCACCATTTCTAGTTATTGCGGACATTAAAAGGGCATTATAGACCTCAAGGAGTTGTGCTCCATGCAGCACAACGGGGAGGGTGTCTCCCTTCTTGGAATGCGTGGCACGTGGCTGACTAAAACCTTGAGCAGATGTGGAAGCACATAGGGATGGCATACAAATGACACATCTTGTCCAAACAAAGAATAAATATGAAAACAAAAGTGAAAATAAGAACCAGAGCATACAACACATACCCCCCCTATCCCCCCATTCCCCCCACCCCACCCACCCCTACCGCAATTAGTAAGCATGGTGACGTGAGGAAAACCGCAGTAGTCCCTCCCGTCAATGTTATTATTGCGTAAGCATTGGAACAACCTTCTGAAGCATTTGAACTGTATGCTGAACTTTTTAAAACCATGAGCAGCATGACTAAACTATGGAACCATAGTTCCGGTTATTCAATCAATCTCTATAATTAGAACATCAAACGAGATGATCTTGAAATCGAAAGGAAGCCATTATGGAGTAATGTAACATCAGATTCTCTGTTCTGGTGTTTCCTAAAAAACCAAAGAGAGGTGGTGTATAAACAAGAATGGCTTACTTAACAACAGTTGAGCCCTTCGCCAACAATCTTAATAAAACTGAGGGAAGGCGGCAGTACCACACATTTTAGACAACCTAATAACAAGTCACATCATTAAATCAGGACAGTGACTAAAATCAGTGAAAGGAGGCCAATAAGGCGCATACACAGATGAGTATTACAAACAGATGCGACATCAAGGAATCAGGAACATATCGATTTGCTGAAAGTTTTGACCCAGAGAAATGCGCTAGGGCATAACTCACAATAGCAGGAGAGGCCCTCGAATGTAAGACCGTAGCTGAGTAGCTACCAGAACCACGAATCTGGTGAATCAGTGCGAGTAATAGGGTCAAATCATAGGCAGCATGTATCAAAAGTGTTCATTTGTATCCAGAGGCCGCCATATTATCGGGGTTATTGGTGTCCATGTCGCGCTCCTCCAAATCGTCGAGCATACGTTTAAGTTTCACGGGATCCGTAAAGATGTGAGGAGACCCACGAACAATTACTCTGTATTTTGCCGGACCCACAAAGCCAAATTGGTAACCCCTCGATTTTAATAGTGGGCGCAGGGCCAGAAATGCCTTCCTCACTTCTACTGTTTCTTTGCTATAGTCCAGTGAGATGTAGATCTTCGTGTCCTTCCAGAGGCTATGGTTGTGTTTCCAGACAAAGGCTAGGATTTGTTCCACGTGTTGATATCGTAGTGGCTTACAGACGACGGGTCTGGAGCCTTTTTGCGTCTTGGTGATTCTTCCCGGTACTCTGTGTGCTCTGTCAAACTCCAGAGGATTGACGAAGGTCAAATTTGTGGCCTGAGCAAACCATGACTCTTCCCTCTTCTATTTCTGTACTCCAATTCGGCCAGCCTTCTTGTGGTTTGGTCTGAGGATATGTGTAGGTGTTTCAGAGCCGCACATGTTTTGACTTCAATGTCCTCAAGTCGGCTAATTCTGGATTCTGTTTCTGCAAGACGCGTGTTAGTGTCCCTAATGTCCTGTCGTATTGCCACCACTTCCTCCTTGGTTGCTTTGGCCAAGTCTTTCACCTCATCTAATCTGTTTAGGATCATGTCTATTGCTTCAGTGGTAATTTTCTTGGCTTTGATAGGTGATCCCGGATTCAAGTGGTCGGATTTGACCCTTTTCAGGGAAGTTTGTTCTTTGGTGTCCATTATATCTGCCCTGGAACCTGTACGGTGCCTCGTGGGAGTCGTCGCTACCAGCATACAGATCCAACTCGTTCAATGTCTGTGTTTGGTCCGTGCAGTCGTCACACACAACTTCCTATTGCGATATCATCAAGGACTTGGAGAGTCTCTCACCTGCAGTTGGAAGTGCCCTGTCATAGCTCTTGAAACAAGACTCACAGCATAGCAGAGCATAGAGGTGCACCATCTGTTGATTTGAATTGAGGGCTAGACAGGTTGATTAGAGCTGGGACGTCATTCTTTTCGACAAAGAAAGTGTGAGCCGGTATATTGACAAAGAAAGTGTGTGCCGGCGTATTGAAGCGCTGTGTGGGACTTAGCATCTGACAATAATCAAAAAGACTTGTTCCCCAGGTGACATTCGTTTCGTTACTGCATCACCCTTGGAGAGCAGTTACACGTGAGGAGCTACATATAACCTCTGTGGGCACAGATGGTCAGGTCATAGGATGCGAAGCCTCAAAGAAACACCCTCGGCGTTGGTTTTAGACGCGCCACGTGGTGTTGCAGGTCATTTATGGCCGTTAGGACATGTGGCATCATGAGGGCAAGCACTGCATATCAGAAGCACGTGTGCGTTACTCGGTCGCTGCTTAGTCGCCAGACCCTCGTTGCTGGTTGAAATCTGCCGTTGAGTAGAGTCACAAGCGTCAGATCATTATAAAATGGTATTAGCACTGCCCATTAACAGATTAGCCGGTGTTAGAGGCGTCAGATGGTCGCGTTAAGCATTTGTAGAGATGGCGGCCACCATCTTGGTAAAGGTGCTGATAGCCAGGAGCGCTAGCATGGCGGACTGGTCGAAATTTTCAGGGTACTCACGCGTCCGGGATCCGGCAGCACTGCAGCTCCAGAGCAGGTATGAGCTCCCCAACCTTCAGATCTGCATTGTGTCTCGGGTTTTCATCGTCTCACTGGGTATTTGGTCCGCCTCGTCATCCGCGCGGCACACCGCGCTCGCTTCCCGCCGGCCACACGGCTGGGGCAGTCCAGACCCTCGGTCGAAGTTTTGCCGGTTCTCAGGCAACCCCGGTCTCGAAAAACGGCTCACTGCATTCCGCTTCTTTTCCGATTTGCAAATCGGCACTCACATCACGGATTCAGCTGGGGTAAAGCGTTCCAAACTTTGGTGAAGGATCACTTCACAGGAGGAGAGACGCTCTACACCACCATCTTCCTCGGCGTCCAAACCACGCCCCCGGTAATTCTCTTTCTAATGGAAACTCTATCAAGCTGCAGATTCCTCAGTGACTCTCTCATCCTCCCTGTTCGGTGTTTGGACTCTATCCATTATTAAGATCTCAAGTCTATAATAAGTATTGCTGCACATATTTCTCCTTGGGAAAGGCTTTATATTCTGTTTAGGTATTATGTGCCCAGCAATGAAACTACAAAGTGGAGCATATGTGCACCCAAGTAGACTGCTGTGATGTAACACATTAACAATTGGCCCTCCATTGATAAACTATAAGGTCAGCATGCACTGTGATATCTGTGCAGTGTTGAAATAAAAATAAGTAAAAAAAAAAAAAATCTTATGTCAAGAAATCTGCACACAGGTCACATCAATTTATATTTGGGGCTTTGCGTCTGGGGGCTCAGACAGTCTCCAAAGCATCAGCCTGCTGGAGTGGCGCCTATATAGTCTCAAGATGTCAGTTCTGGAGCAGAACAGGATCGGTATGGAGTTGAATGGTTACACCTACTGGTGTGCAGAGGTACTGCTGAAAAGTTTCTGGATCCAGTCTGGTGCTTGGGGAATAATTAAAAGGCGAGGAATCTGCGGCTAAATAGTCTCTACCAGAATGAGCAACACCGGAAGGTAAGTAACTTGTTCATCATTCCAAATTGGCTGCCATAGATTGATTATAGTGTCATCAAGCACTTTCAAAAGAATTCAGAAGTGACAAAATATCAAAATCGTCTCAAATAAGAGAAGAAAATGAATCTGCTGAAATAAATGGGAAAAGTTTAGTGATGAAAGTTCTGTTATATCCTTTAAACTCATGGATCTCATTGACTGCAGTTTGCTAATCTAAAACATTTCATATTGCACAAACCTTTTGACTAGTACTCTCTACTTTTAATTTGGGGAAATATCTCTACAACTTGGGATCTCAATTGTGTGATGTTATAGCCTTTGTTCATAAAATGTGTAGGCGCCCCAGACTTCATATTTTTGTTTCTTATTGAACTTTTTTGTTCTGTTATTCTTGTTTTGATTTTTCTCTCCGTTTTCCCAACACACACCATGTAAGTGGGACATTTCTGAAGATGTGTTTGTTGGATGTTATGCGTATAGGTACTTTTGATTGTTCTATTGCAATTATTGCAGTACACACATGATCCTGGTATTATACCAGTGTCGGTTGTTGAATGTTTTGGGGTTATTAATTCCTTGATATTCCTATTCCTGACTGTTTGCTTAAATTCAGTTTTTCATGTACAACATCTTCTTGATTTTTGGTAACACCTTTATGCAGTGCTTGATTTGTAAAAAAAAGAAGTGCATGTGCTGAAAATTTGCCAACGAGGCCACAGCTCACTTCTTCCTACGGTGAACCCCACTTTCAACATTCTTATTGCCTCAGTCTCTATCTTCTAACCTAGATCTGTTGTCTATCCCCTACGTCTTTGCTCTAAGAGTCTATCTTCTCACCTCTCTAATTGTTTTCTATCATCATTGTCACACCTGGTGTGTTAACATATTCCCTGCATTTCTGATTTGCCCTCTATTCATTCTACCACTACCCTTTTCCCTCTTCACTTTTATCCATGCTCTGCTCTCTCTCCCCTCGATCTTGGCTCTTTACGATCACTCTTCTAACAGTGATTAGCTGTGTCTCCGTTTTATCATTTGTGTGCTTTGTTTCCTCTGTCCTGTCCTCTACATCCTTTCCTTCTATCTTCTCTCTTTTTAATGCTCTCTTCTTCACATCATGGCTGCTTTTTCTTTGTATATGATTTGCTCTCCTTTTCTTCTACTTTGCTCCGTCTTATCTCTCTCCTCTCCTGTTGTTTCTTTCTCCTCTTTACTCCTGCTCTCTCTCTCATCTATAACACTGCTGCTGCCTGTGACCCCTGTCGTCAGCCTGTACATGTCCATGCTATTTTGAACTCTGTGTTTTCCTGTTGTCTTTCCTAAAGAAGAGGAATATGACATGTGTTTTACTTTCTTACCTACACCGAGTGCAAAAATAAAATGTACACCAAATGAAAATTCTTTTTTTGCATATCCACGTCGACACTCATGACCAGCTCAGCTCGTCATGAGTTACGCCTGTCGTACGCTCATGACGAGCTGAGCTCGTCATGAACCGTGGGTTTTCGCAAAAGTCAGCGCACAGCGGGAAAACGCGTAGCGCGCATGGTGTTAAATTAATCAGTGCAGTATAACTGGGTTATTTGTAGAACAGGTAGCTGCTCGAGCACAGCAGGTGATGTCACTATTAGTGCTGCCTGTAAGTAGTAGGTCCAGGGATGGCGACAGCATTGGCATCCACTGCTCAGCTTGCTGTGATCCTGCCTGCTACAGCACAGGCATTATCCCCAGCCGTAATGCTGCCAATGCCTGTAAGTATGGCTGTGGTGCCTACTGGACTCACGCACGCTCAGCAATTACCATGCTAGGGTGCAGTGCACAGATTCTACAGGTGACGCCATGGTGCACAAAAGTTGTGTTGGGCCACAGCCGCATCGAGCACGTTGAGGATAGCAGCAATGCAGGGCTGCAGGATATGATACTCTGGCTACACAGCAAATGGAAAGCCTCACTTACTTTCGTTTATTCTTCCTCAAGAGCCCTCACGCCCAACTTCCAAATGCGCTCTTGCAGCTTCCTTGCTTCAACTCCGTCATGAGCCAGCCCCCAGCTACAATTATCCAATGGGAGGCTTAGGCTTAAGCAGTGGCAGGGTGCAGCAGACTCTGGGAATAGAATGCAAGACATAGTTTGTCGATGACTTCGATTTGTGATCGGCGAGATGACATCATCACTAACTTTGTGATACACAATCATGCCTGCCTGGACTGGCGTATGCTGGCTTGTCTATGAACATTTACCAGCCAGAAACCATGCAATGTATGTTATTCTTTTTATTTTGAATTTGAACACTTAATATTGAGACCACCACCTGCAGGGTCAGAAATTGTAGCCCCGGCCCTGTGAAAGAAGTGCAGGTGCTGAGCACCTGAAAGCTCCTGCTCAAATTAAGCACTGCCTTTATGTCTTATAAGTTGTGAATATGGAAGATTTTCTTTTTGTTGCCAAGAATATAATGTGACGTGTTGTTACATTCATTGGCCTTTGTGAATAAATTGGTTGTCTAAGTGTCTTCTCTTTGGCTGATTCCCTACATCCAAAAAAGTCAGTTGTTGTACGATCAGTTTTGTACACAAATATAAAATTAGGATTTATTCTTTTCAATTCCGCAGTATATACAACCAATTCCTTTTTAGACTTCCTTCACAATAGATATATAAATAAATATATATATATATATATATATATATATATATATATACATATATATATATATATATATATATATATATATATATATATATATATATATATATATATATATATATATTTGTGTGTGTGTTATCAATATTTATATGTGTGTTATCATTATTTATTAAATCTACTGTTAATCTTGAGATCCAAATGTCTTTGGATAGAATATGTTCACACTCATTTAAAAAAAGAGGTTAGAATGAATGGATGTGCCACCATGCCCATAGATTTGCCCAGGAGCTGCAAGAAGTCATCATTCGTAAACAATTATAGTAGAGTCTGAATGCATATATATATATACAATCTACGAAATGTATGATAAAATGCATTAGTGAATTAAAGAGGCCCATGTGAATCAAGGGATTCGCTTTTAAAAATAATTCTGGTATACTCCTTTATCCAGTGCATATCTTGAGCCTTGACCACGATTTTTTGTTAACATTCTTTAGAGGGATCATGATCTAATATGAAATATATCACTGCTACTCTCAGAATTAATCTACGGTTTTGCAGATCTCCAACGTCAATCAGGAGGGGTTCAACGCTAGTATTGCACCTACACCTGTCATAGTACCCTCTTAACTCTTGCAACCTCAGTGGACACTGGGGAAACCCTCTCAAATATGTCCTCAACTAGATAATATTGAATGACATCCTTAAAATTCTATCGTTTAGTAATCACTGGCACACCCAATAAATGCAAGTTAAAGGGCCTCTCAACATTCTCTAAGTGCTCAATTTTTAATTTAGTAATTGAATTGAGAGGGAGATAGTGCCACAATTCTCAGAATTATGGCATGGCTATGACGCCATCTCGGCATCCTCAACTGTGTCCCCCTACTAGAATATTTAACCCCACATTAGCAATTCTTACCATGCGCCTTTTAAAACCCTCCAAAGAATCTTCCATAGCAATTACCCTTGCTTTATTTGTTCCATTTGTTTCTTGCGCAGCCTTGGCTTGCTTGTGTTCAGTTTCAGGGTGGACATAGCCTGGTAGTTCAGGCTGGGCTGTCCCTACTGGAGCAGAGTCAAAACTGATTTTCATAAAGCTGGGTCCAAACTGAAGTGGCATAGTGTGCAAAATAAAGATGGACTGGGTGGAAGTCCCTGAGTAATTACCAGTGGCTGAGATTAATTCAAACATTCTCCCCATCACGTTTTTGTACACTTTTCTTCTTAATTCATTCTCCCTTCTTAAAGGATGGCCTTCTTAAAGGATGGCCATCCTAAAATATTCAAGTCAAGAACTCCATCTTTTTAATAAAACACCCTTCTGTGCCAGAATAGCATTCCCATCCAATCACCTCTAAAGATCCATGCCACGCATGGCAACTGCTCACCTAACAGAGCCACTAAAGCACTAAACAACAATAACGTAAGCTTGCGTACTAATTCCCTAACCAGGCCCCCACACCTGACCAGCCTATATTGTAATGCATGCTCTCTACCTAAGCATGCATTAGAAATCTGGTTCCTACTGGACTCGGAGAAACCCAATTTATTTTTCATAACAGAGACTTGGCTACAGGATTCTACCCTACCTGACGTAACAATAGCACTTCCTCCTGGCTATCAACTGATAAGGCAAGATAGAAGAGGAGGCGAAATAGCGATCACCTTCAACACCAATGCTCAAAATCACATTGTTTAATCCCACCATTTAGACTGGGGCGAACTGTGCGTCTTTAACATAGAGCTCACAGATAAAGAATTCCGGAAAGGTTCTCTCCTCTACCGTCCACCTGGCAATAAAACCCATTTAATCAATAAACTGCCCTAAATAATCGCGCCACACATCTTAGCCACTAATAATTTCTTACTTCTTGGAGATTTCAACTACCACGCTGAACTCCCGTTGGATCCCCACGCTAAAGACCTCACCTCTAGTCTGGGTTCACTAGGTCTGGAGCAATTGGTAAAAGGTCCCACTCATGTTGCAGGACACTCTCTAGACCTCTTATTCTCCAACTCACCCAACATCACTTATGACCAGCTATTCCCAGTCTTATGGTCAGACCACAATGTAATAAAGTTCCTGATCCATGGGACATAGACCAAATTGCCACCTAAGCCAGAATCAAAGCCTTGTCAATCATGGAAAAAGATTCAGATAGAGCCCTTCACTACCCACTTTGACATTTCCTCCTCGTCTGAAACCACTCACATTGACAAAGTAGCCAGAGACCTGGAAAATGCAATCAGCAAGACCTTGGACATCATTGCTCTAGTAAAAGTCACTAAGTGTCCAGCCAAACTCTCCCCTGACCTAAAAATTGATAAACTTATCGTCCGGAAGGCAGAACGTAAATGGCAACACACCAAAAACGAAACTGACAAACAACACTACGAAAAAACGCATAGCAACTACATGGATCAGATAGCCTCAGCAAAAGAAACTTACCTTGCAAGGAGAATAGATCAGGCCTCCAACTCACAGAAAGAACAATACAAAATTATTAAAGAATTCACCAGCCCCGCTACCTGTCAACCTCCTCTCATGGCATCACAAGAATGGGTTGACGACCTGTCGTCTTATTTCGTAGAGAAAATCATTTATAGTCAGTTCCCACCCAATACTACACCCATACAAGAGACCGACAAACTTCCCCCTCCTTCCACTCCCTCTTTCAAACAATTCTGTTCACTATCACAGAGGAAGAGGTAGGTTTTACCTTGAACAAAATCAAATCAGGATCTCCTGATGACCCAGAATCCTCCCAGATCATATCAAAAATTGCCCCAGTCATCGTCCCACTCTTAACGAAAATCTTCAGCCTCTCACTATCCCAATCTACTGTCCCCATACATTGGAAGGAAGCCACAATCCGACCAATTCTGAAAAACCCCACGGCCTACCCAAAACAATTTGCCAATTATCGCGCCATCTTCCTCTTATCCCTGTTTGGAAAAGCTATGGAATCACTGACTAATGGCCAGCTCTAGCAATACCTGGAACACAACAACCTGCTGGACCCATCCCAGTCAGACTTCCCGGCGTGCCACAACACCGAAACCGCCCTCCTCGAAATTGTTGATAACATCAGGCTGTCTATCGACGCAAGACAATCCGCTATCCTGATCCTGCTTGATCTATCAGCGGCCTTCAACACCATCTCCCACAAAACCCTGCTGGAACGTCTGTCAAAGGTTGGTGTCGGAGGCCCGGCATTAAGCTAGATTAAGAGCTACCTGACTGCTAGGTTCTCCAAGGTTCAAATAGGCTCTCTCATTTCTCAAAAACAGAACATCGACAAAGGAGTTCCCCAGGGCTCCATATTGAGCCCTACACTCTTTAATGTGTATGTGTCACCCCTGGCTAAGATTATCCGAGATTATGGGTTCGATACATACAGTGTCATACGCTGATGACACGCAACTACTAATCACACTCTGGGCAGATCCCAATGACACCAAAATCAGATTTAATCAATGCATGGCATCCATTAGTGACTGAATGGTGATCAACCACCTTCTAGTCAATGCCAAAAAATCCGAAATTCTACTCTTCTGTACTGCTCAGAAAATATGGACAGACAATTGGTGGCCATCATCCCTGGGCTCCTGCCCGTCACCCAAAACCGCAGCACGCAACCTGGGCATCATAATCGACAACAAACTTAACATGGCCGATCACATAAAGTTTACGATCTGCATTAGTTTCGTCTTAATGAGAACCCTTAGAAAAATCTTCAAATGCATTCCTTTACCATCCAGGATGCCCCTTGTTCAGGGTCTCATCATTAGTCGCCTAGACTATGGAAATGCCCCACTAGCCGGCATCAATGAGGAACAATTGTCCAAACTCCAGGTATTGCAAAACACGGCGGCCAGATTGGTCCTTAATCTCCCCCCCGCACCCCCTCCGCCCCCAGTCTGAAGACCCTCCACTGGCTCCTCATAAAAAAGAGGATTGTTTTCAAAATATGCTACCTGGTCTATAAATCCTTAAACAGCAATGGGCCCAAATATTTAGGCAATAAACTGATAAGATCCAAACCAGCCAGACTCCTTCGCTCGCCCAGCAAACTCCTCCTAGCCACACCTAAAGTGCGCACAGTCAGAAACGGAGGCAAAGCCTTCTCCAAAATTAGCCCAGAAACCTGGAATGCCCTTCCCCTACGTCTTCGTGCAAAACAAAACCACAAGAGATTTCGCAAACTACTGAAAACCTGGCTCTTCCAGCTCTAATGAGTGACCACTCACAGTTTATCTGAGTATTCCGCTGGCCCTGCGAGACCTACGGGTGATACATGCGCCTAACAAATACCCAAAAATATTTTTTAAAAATACAAAAAGTGAGAAGTCCTAAATGCAACGGGTATGATGAGATGTGGATCCAGACTCATCGGTATGGGATCTGCAACCAAGCTACACCCGACTGAAGAACACTAATAAGTTCCAAACTGGTCTTTGGTTATTTGTGTTCCGGTTATTAGAGGACCTAGGACATAGCCTGGTAGTTCAGGCTGTACTGTTCCTTTTAGAACAGGGTCAAGAATGATTTGCATATGGCTGGGTTCAAACTGAGTTCGCATGGTGTGCAAAATAAAGATGGATTGGGATGCGGGGCGATAAATTGCCAGGGGCTGTGAATAATTCAAGCATTCCACCCATCACTTTTTTTATATTTCATTACTTTCTGCATTTACATTGGCTCACTCCATGTGAAATAACGCTGTTAGGGTAAACTCCTTAATTTCCAATCTCCGCAACCAATCACATTGTGATGGCCTTGGGGCAAATGTTATATTTCTTATGACACTTTTGCTTATTGTTCTTTAGTGGTGATCTCCTAGTTTGTGAAAGGGGACTCACTTCAGCCCAGTGCTCATCACAATCCTCTCTCAAGACGGTCCTGGCTTCATCTGTGGCCTCTGACGTAGTCTTTGTGCTTCTGTGAGTGACAAATCAGAGCCCGAGTTTCACTGATGTCCCATCCCTCCCCTTCCAATTAGGTCTATTAACATATTCTCTGCATCACGGTTGTAATCAGAACGCCTCAATTCGATGTCAGTTGTGTCAGAAAGGCACTGGGTACCACTCCTCTCCTCAAGCCCAAAGAGCCCCTGTGTTGTTATAGTACACTGTAACACCAGCTTTCCAACAGTCAGAAGTGCTCTTTAAATGCACCACAACACTGTCATCTTTTTTGAGGCCTGGCTTTTCAGAGCACCAGTCACATTACCTTAAGGGATCAGAAAAAGAGGTTTATGAAGTACTACTAAAAGAGGAACTTTGGCCTCACTTACATGTTGATAATCATGACTACAACATGTGATTGTGCAGAAGTTGTGTGCTTCCACTGAAATAGAGTGCTTTTATTCCACATTTTGCCCTGTAGGAAAGCATATACAGCAGGACGGAGGTGGTTAAGGTGATAAGTAAAGGATCACCGCTTTAGATCAATTCTGAAAATTTACAACAAAGATAGTAGGCCTCATGTATTTATTGTAAAATACATATGCTAAAGCCCATAGGCATTTAAGGTTGGCTATGTTAAAGCCTGTAGAGGTGTATTTTTTTAAACTGACTCTTATAGCTTACCAAAGTAGACAAGGATTTTAGCTCCCTTGACGAATTCTGAGGGTAGAAGATTTGTACTTTGGTAATGCTTGTTAACCCTTCTTTGGATGAGTTGTGTATCGTTTTGGCAGTTGTAAATATGTATGCATTTGTAACTTTATGATTGCTGCCTTGTGGGAAAGCCTAAACACAAAAGAGTAGGCCTGAGTTGGTTATGATGACAAGCCGGTGACAAAGGCTATACACCAGTTTTGTTCATTGGGTGAAGTTGTGAGAAATGCCAGATGTTAGATTCATTTATTATGGAAACTTATGTTCAATGTAGTTGGCATGAGTTGGTGATGGTGACAAGCCATCAATACAGTTTATAGGCCCTAATAATTCATTGGGAAAAGTTATGTAAGATACCAGATGTCTAATTTGGTTATTATGAAAATTATGGCAGGCGGCAGTAGGTCTGAACTGTGAAAAGCATAAGTTGAATCCAATAGACCATTGAGAGTAACTTTTTCTGAAATTGTGCTAAAGAATGTTGGCAGGTATTTTGTATCATGGAATTCACAAATTACTGTTGCAGGTTAAGGTTTGGGGTTGGTTATCTCCTTTGACAAACTATTGTGTTGCAGACCTTATTTTTCTTTTTTCCTTTCATGGATCTTCTTTTATTTCTTTCCTTCTCCTTTTCAGTTTTGTTTGTGTTTTTTTATACCTTCCTGTGCCTCTCAGACAGTGTTACATGGCTAACTTGAAATGGTATTCTCCATAATGTATCATTGTTTTACTGTTACAAGATGGCCACCACATTTAGAAACATTATATTGACCATCTTGGATTAATACAATAATGATACACTATGCAAAATATCCTTCCAAGCTGGCAGCATCGCACACTGTTAACCGAGGGGCCATATTTGATTGATATTGTGCATATATAAAACTTTATAAATAAATAAATAAACAGCCTATTATATTTTCACCTTGCTAAGATATCCAACACATTGCTTCTATTTGTGGCGACTATGTTTGAATTTTGAACCAATGCTAGATTATGTACAATACCATTGCAAGAAGACCGCTGCTGAGTTTAATTTTCTTTGTTATTGTCAGCATACGCCAACCATGTTTAGGTGATGATATGTTTTCTTCTTTCTACTTTTACTCTTTTACTTTATCTTGTATATATTTGTTGAATTGTGCATGTGCTTTACCGTGGATGTGTAAGAAGACGAATCTAAAAGCTAATCCGATAGAGACTTCTAGCTACAGATTCTTTACCTTTGAATTTCAGACTGAATCCGGAAACTTTTGCTTGAGCAGTACCCCTGCGTGCCGTCAGGTGGATCCATTCGGCTCTGCGTGACTTCTTTGGCGTCCTTGCTGCCGAATATGACGTCGCAGTCGCCTATATAGGAGCTACCCAGGCACGCGGATGGCAGTTCTTTTCTTTCTGCACCATTTAGTGCTGATCTGGAAAAGAGCTTCCCTTTGTCTCTTTTTGACAGATTTTTTTCCCGATGATTAATTGAAGATTTTTTCCTTGTGTCGACGGATAACGTCTAGGAAGGTAAGGTTCAAGCTGTGTGGCGACTGTCACCGCAACATGCTGGTTACGACCCGTACTTTGTGTGTTTATGGAGTCTCTAGCGCAACCATGACTTGAAGTCGTGCTTGGACTGCCGAAGGCTTTGATGGAGCGGTCCCTAAATCTGCTTGTGGTCCAGCAGTCAACGCCATCTAGCGTGACTCCAAGGAGGTCTCGTCCTGATTGAGGAAGAGGAGGCCATGGGACCGCTCCAGGAGCGAAACAAAAAAGTATGCAGTTCCTGGGGGGAAGGGAGATAATTGATGGTGGGATCCTAAGCGAAAAGCGAGGAAGTTAATAAAGAAAGGAGGGAAGGGGAGTCTTCCTTACAGAATGAGGGCCCTCACACACCCAGCCCGCTGGGTGTCATGCTTCATTATCGGGCATGCCCCTCGTCGGGTCGACGCTGCAATACCCGACGGGCACCCTTTGCAGGGGCTCTTTAGCGGAGATCTTTTATTCCTTGCCGTATGGTGAGGTGGGTGTAAGGGGCCTAAGAAGTGTAGATGTGCAAGTATGTGAGTCATGATAGACTTGGTGAGTTAAAACAGGAAGTGGAAGAGTCAGGCAGAACACTTTTAATGACCCTGCCTTCCACCCTGATTAAAAAAGTGGAGTGGCGACTCACTGCAGTGATTTTGTACAACAACCAAGATCTTGACAATCTCTCTGCTTATTAATGCAGGTGTCCCAGAAAATGCCGCTGCAACTCTGATTTATTGACTTCAGCACTGCCTTCGATAATGTTGATGGGACAAGATTGTGGGGGAAGCTAACCCATTGGGGGATTCCACTAGTCCTCCTAAAAATGTTAACACTCCTCCGTACAGACACCTGGGAGCAGGGACCCACCTCTCAAGAAGAGTAACAACAACCAAAGGAATGAAACAGGGCTGTGTGCTGGCTCCTACCTTATTCAATCTATTTATGGCAGATCTACCACAGACACTCACCTTCCGCAACTCCCACACGCCCAAGCTGGGGGGGCACAACTTTGTCCAACCTCCTGTACGCAAACGACGTAATTCTGCTTAGCCATACAGCAGTTGACATGCAACACCTTCTCAACGAAATGCAGGACTATGCCAGAGAAAACAACTTGACAATTAATCTCAAGAAAATAAGGACAATGACCTTTAATGACAAGAGGAAATGAGCGAGATCCTGGCACCTGGGTGGCATACAAATAGAACCAGTAGCGGATTACAAGTAACCTAGGCATTTACATAGCTAAAGTGGAACCTTCGCAAGACAACAAGGAAAGATTAAAAGAAAGCGGCTGGTACTAGCATTTACTTTGAAAAATCTAACATCAAAACTAACTGGTCCAACACTAAGCCCCGCCTGAAAGTAGCACAGGCTAAAATTCTACCCACAATAACCTATTGCTGTGAAATAATGTGAGGCAGAGATGCCAAACTACTGGATAGAACTCTAGGCAAAGCATACAGAACCATGTTCAGCCTCCCAAACTACACCTCCCCGGTGCAACTAAGGTTGGAGTTTGGCCTATTGAAGCAATCATGGGCCAGGTACGGTGCATACAGCATCTGCTGGAATAAGATCAGATTATCAGCCCCAAACACTTTAAACCAGCTCTCATAGCAAGACCTCCAACAGAGGGAGAATTCCCATGTAAGAAGCTACCTTCAGGAGGCTCTGGGGAGTACTTGGCTCTCTGCCCTCTGGAATATACAGATCCATCACTTAGCCTTTAAGAAGCTAGTCTGGAAATCCCTAAAACAACTGTCTTTGGTGGAGGATAAAGCCGCCTTTTCGGACAGATCTCATGCATGGATGACTTTGAATAACTATAAAATATTAGCCCCACAAATAAATTCAACTTGGGATATCCGAAATCACGGAAAATAAAATTCTCAAAGCTTCGCCTCAGCATGTTCCCGTGCATCAACTTCTTGCAGCTTGTGCAAAAATGACCAGGGAGATATCACCCATCTACTATGCACCTGTAAGGAGATGTGGCAGGAAAGGAGACAGCTGCTAAAAATGCCCTTTACTCATAGGGAAATTCGCTGAAGGAGGAAAGCAGTTCTGGCATGCTTTGATCCAGGAGAATCACAACTAAATTACAGACTAGTAAGATTTCGTGCATTAGTCGAGCAAAAAAATGCCATCATAAGATCAAGGAGAAATAGTGTAATCCCTATGCACTCAGTGTTCAAAGTTTAACAAAAAAAGTTCACAAGATAGTGGTGGCGCGTGAACGTCACACGGAGTCTGGCCGTGCCTTGTAACATCCAAAAGATGGTGGGGATAGAATCAACGATCCTCAAGTTTACGCGCTCAATTATACATGAAACAGTAGTGTTTCTTCACAAATATTTCTTTAATTCAAATGTCTTTTGTAATTAAACCAATTCTTCATTCATTGGTACATCCAATTCTCTTGTACTTGTTACTTTGCGAACATAATATGCTCCTTATGTCGCCATAAACAGTTAACTTGCATTTGTAATCACCCAATGCATTTCGGGTCATAAACCTCGACCCTTCGTCAGGGGTCTGTGGACAAGGGATAAGACAGGACCAACATTAGTTGCTACCACAACTGTCTGGATATTAGGTAAAAAATTAACAGACGAAGAAACGGAAACGTGGAGGAAGATAGAAAGGTGGGAGAGTGAAACCGTGCAATGCTGAACTGACCGCGGTGTATTTAAAGTGCCAGTATAACTCCAGATGGACATAACAAGAAAACACGTGCTCTTAACAACTTAACCTTACGAGTGTGTACACCAAAACAGTCCCCAATCTTAACGATGCGAAAAACTTACGAGAAAGCGGCAGACGCCGTCACCTCGATCTGGACGCGATAAGCCTCGGAGTGCAGCAATGTGTACGATGGGCGTTTAAAACAAGGTCATGTGATCGGAAGAGTGGCCAATAAGAAAGCGGAAAAGAGAAGAACCAATGGGAAAGAAGAAATCAAAACACGAATACAAAATGAAAAACCCTGGTCATGTGATGTGAGTGTTTAGGCTTCATTGAGGAAGCGGGTGGCAAACGTGAATAATAACATATAGGTTGATAAACGCAGGTAATATAACGATACACAAATAAAACATATTGACAAATAGAACGGACTGAATAGGTCAAAAACAGCAATGCTGATAGTCATTTAAAGGAAACATGAATGTTCCACACGGTCATTCATCCCAAAGGGATGTGTCGAGTTCAGTTTTTTAATCCAGTGAAATTCAGAACGTAATCTCTGTTTCAATGGGTCCACGTCAGGGCGTTGTGGGAGAATTTCCAGAACCGTGAATTTGAGTTGAGATATCTGGTGTCTAGCTTCATTCCAGTGATTGGCTAAGGATGATTTCATATTGGCCTGACGGATATTGCTTTTGTGTTCAGTGATGCGTATTTTTATTTTGCGTTCGGTCTGGCCAACATAAACTTTCCCACACGGGCATTTAATAGCGTAAATGCAATTAGTGGTGTCGCAGGTGCTTGTGTGTTTGAGTTCAATGGGATAGCCTTTAGATGGATGAGTGAAAGTTTTCCCTATCATTACATTGTTGCAATGAATGCAGTTCATGCACTTCAGCATTCCTTTCCAATTGGCATTGACTTTCTTGCGTGTTTTAAGAAGTTCTTTTAGATTCTTTGATCTCTGGAACGCAAATGTTACCTTGTCACTGTATAGGTCTTTGAGGTCTGGTTCAGATTGGATTAGGTGCCAGTGTTTGTTGACAATTCCCTTGATTTTATTGGATTCCGTGGAGAATTTTAGTACACACACTGTCTTCTTCTCATCAGTTCTTACTTGAGTTTGTAATAATGCATTCCGTTCCAATTTGTTTACTTTTTCCAAAGCCTTAGATATAATGTCTTCCGGATATCCTCTTTCTTGATACCTCATCACTTGGTCATTCAAAGCAATCTGTAAGTCGGTGTCACAAGATGTAATGCGTTTCAACCTGATGAATTGCGACGTGGGCAGGTGTTTCTTTAAAGAATCTGGATGGAAACTCTGAAAGAGCAAGCTGGTGTTTTTATCTGTAGGCTTTTTGAAGACTTTAGTGCTGATGATGTTGTTGTTTATCATTACTTGTACATCCAAAAATGAAATAGATTCTTTCTCAATGTTGTGAGTGAATTGTATACGTGCATTCTTGGTGTTGAGAACGTGAATGTTTAGCTCTAATTGTTCTTTTGAGCCTTGCCATATGACAAAAATGTCATCAATGTAACGTTTAAAAATCGTTAGTCCAACCATCCAGTCAGGATTTTGTAGAATGTGATCGGATTCGAATTTCTGCATAAAGATATTCGCGTATGAGGGGGCCCCCCCAAAACCCATGGATGTGCCGTTACATTGGTTAAAAAATTGTCCTTGCCATTCAAAGTAGCTGTGATATAGAGCGAATTGCATGAGTTCTAAAATGAATACTCTTTGGGATTCTTCCAGATCACTATTCAAAAGGCTCCATTCTAGAGCTTCAATGCCCTCATTATGAGGGATGGATGTATATAGGGCCGTGACGTCAATGGTGCACAACCAGTATGCAAAATCTTTTTGTAATGATACTGAGCTCAGTAGGTTCAGGAAAGTCGTAGTGTCTTTAATGTAGGTGTCACTTTTTTGAACGATAGGTTGAAGAAATTTATCAATGAATTTACCAATTGGTTCTGAGATTGACCCACAGGCGGAGACGATGGGTCTGAAAGGCGGATTCACTGGGTTTTTGTGGATTTTCGGCAACATATATAGTTGCGGTCTCCTTGGGAATTTCATCAAAAAATAAGTATGAGTTTTTTTATTGATCCAATTCATGTTTAAGGCATGATCGATTAAGTTTTGTAGAGTTTGTTGATATTCTCTAGTGGGATCACTCTCAAGTGGAAGATAGATATCTTGATTATTGACGTGTAAATTCACACTGTTAATATAGAAAGACGTGTCCATTACAATTAGCGCTCCTCCCTTGTCTGCTTTCTGGAAGGTTAACTTTTCATCCAAACTTAAGTTCTTTAAAGTATTCCATTCTTTAGGTGTCAAATTGGATTTCTTGGGTTTGTTGAATGGTATCTTTTGAACTTCCATGGTCACGGACCTTTCGAAGGCGTCAATGGTTTTGTGTGAAAACAGTGCGCAGAAAGAACTTTGTGGTTTGAAATCTTTATCCCAAGTGTCAATGGGTTGTTGTTCCTGCATGTCTTTGAAGAAATACCTCAGTTTGAGATTTCTGAAAAATTTAAACAGCGCAATTTCTGTTTCTGCTGCATTTGACCTGTAGGTAGGTACAAAGGTGGTACCTTTGCTCAAAAGATTGGTTTGTGCCTTGGTTAGTTGTTTCGAAGAGATGTTGATAATTAAGTTGTTTTCGACAGTTGGCTCCGAGTCCTTTTGGCTATTTCCTCCTCGGTTTCTTTTGCTCCTTTTTGCTCCTTCCACTTGCTCCTTCCACTAGTAAAACAGGTCCAAACCAACCGGCTTTTTTAGATTTAAGCCCGGCAGCAAACGCCCCACCACAAGAAGGAGCAAAAGAAACCGAGGAGGAAATAGCCAAAAGGACTCGGAGCCAACTGTCGAAAACAACTTAATTATCAACATCTCTTCGAAACAACTAACCAAGGCACAAACCAATCTTTTGAGCAAAGGTACCACCTTTGTACCTACCTACAGGTCAAATGCAGCAGAAACAGAAATTGCGCTGTTTAAATTTTTCAGAAATCTCAAACTGAGGTATTTCTTCAAAGACATGCAGGAACAACAACCCATTGACACTTGGGATAAAGATTTCAAACCACAAAGTTCTTTCTGCGCACCGTTTTCACACAAAACCATCGACGCCTTCGAAAGGTCCGTGACCATGGAAGTTCAAAAGATACCATTCAACAAACCCAAGAAATCCAATTTGACACCTAAAGAATGGAATACTTTAAAGAACTTAAGTTTGGATGAAAAGTTAACCTTCCAGAAAGCAGACAAGGGAGGAGCGCTAATTGTAATGGACACGTCTTTCTATATTAACAGTGTGAATTTACACGTCAATAATCAAGATATCTATCTTCCACTTGAGAGTGATCCCACTAGAGAATATCAACAAACTCTACAAAACTTAATCGATCATGCCTTAAACATGAATTGGATCAATAAAAAAACTCATACTTATTTTTTGATGAAATTCCCAAGGAGACCGCAACTATATATGTTGCCGAAAATCCACAAAAACCCAGTGAATCCGCCTTTCAGACCCATCGTCTCCGCCTGTGGGTCAATCTCAGAACCAATTGGTAAATTCATTGATAAATTTCTTCAACCTATCGTTCAAAAAAGTGACACCTACATTAAAGACACTACGACTTTCCTGAACCTACTGAGCTCAGTATCATTACAAAAAGATTTTGCATACTGGTTGTGCACCATTGACGTCACGGCCCTATATACATCCATCCCTCATAATGAGGGCATTGAAGCTCTAGAATGGAGCCTTTTGAATAGTGATCTGGAAGAATCCCAAAGAGTATTCATTTTAGAACTCATGCAATTCGCTCTATATCACAGCTACTTTGAATGGCAAGGACAATTTTTTAACCAATGTAACGGCACATCCATGGGTTTTGGGGGGGCCCCCTCATACGCGAATATCTTTATGCAGAAATTCGAATCCGATCACATTCTACAAAATCCTGACTGGATGGTTGGACTAACGATTTTTAAACGTTACATTGATGACATTTTTGTCATATGGCAAGGCTCAAAAGAACAATTAGAGCTAAACATTCACGTTCTCAACACCAAGAATGCACGTATACAATTCACTCACAACATTGAGAAAGAATCTATTTCATTTTTGGATGTACAAGTAATGATAAACAACAACATCATCAGCACTAAAGTCTTCAAAAAGCCTACAGATAAAAACACCAGCTTGCTCTTTCAGAGTTTCCATCCAGATTCTTTAAAGAAACACCTGCCCACGTCGCAATTCATCAGGTTGAAACGCATTACATCTTGTGACACCGACTTACAGATTGCTTTGAATGACCAAGTGATGAGGTATCAAGAAAGAGGATATCCGGAAGACATTATATCTAAGGCTTTGGAAAAAGTAAACAAATTGGAACGGAATGCATTATTACAAACTCAAGTAAGAACTGATGAGAAGAAGACAGTGTGTGTACTAAAATTCTCCACGGAATCCAATAAAATCAAGGGAATTGTCAACAAACACTGGCACCTAATCCAATCTGAACCAGACCTCAAAGACCTATACAGTGACAAGGTAACATTTGCGTTCCAGAGATCAAAGAATCTAAAAGAACTTCTTAAAACACGCAAGAAAGTCAATGCCAATTGGAAAGGAATGCTGAAGTGCATGAACTGCATTCATTGCAACAATGTAATGATAGGGAAAACTTTCACTCATCCATCTAAAGGCTATCCCATTGAACTCAAACACACAAGCACCTGCGACACCACTAATTGCATTTACGCTATTAAATGCCCGTGTGGGAAAGTTTATGTTGGCCAGACCGAACGCAAAATAAAAATACGCATCACTGAACACAAAAGCAATATCCGTCAGGCCAATATGAAATCATCCTTAGCCAATCACTGGAATGAAGCTAGACACCAGATATCTCAACTCAAATTCACGGTTCTGGAAATTCTCCCACAGCGCCCTGACGTGGACCCATTGAAACAGAGATTACGTTCTGAATTTCACTGGATTAAAAAACTGAACTCGACACATCTCTTTGGGATGAATGACCGTGTGGAACATTCATGTTTCCTTTAAATGACTATCAGCATTGCTGGTTTTGACCTATTCAGTCCGTTCTATTTGTCAATATGTTTTATTTGTGTATCGTTATATTACCTGCGTTTATCAACCTATATGTTATTATTCACGTTTGCCACCCGCTTCCTCAATGAAGCCTAAACACTCACATCACATGACCAGGGTTTTTCATTTTGTATTCGTGTTTTGATTTCTTCTTTCCCATTGGTTCTTCTCTTTTCCGCTTTCTTATTGGCCACTCTTCCGATCACATGACCTTGTTTTAAACGCCCATCGTACACATTGCTGCACTCCGAGGCTTATCGCGTCCAGATCGAGGTGACGGCGTCTGCCGCTTTCTCGTAAGTTTTTCGCATCGTTAAGGTTGGGGACTGTTTTGGTGTACACACTCGTAAGGTTAAGTTGTTAAGAGCACGTGTTTTCTTGTTATGTCCATCTGGAGTTATACTGGCACTTTAAATACACCGCGGTCAGTTCAGCATTGCACGGTTTCACTCTCCCACCTTTCTATCTTCCTCCACGTTTCCGTTTCTTCGTCTGTTAATTTTTTACCTAATATCCAGACAGTTGTGGTAGCAACTAATGTTGGTCCTGTCTTATCCCTTGTCCACAGACCCCTGACGAAGGGTCGAGGTTTATGACCCGAAATGCATTGGGTGATTACAAATGCAAGTTAACTGTTTATGGCGACATAAGGAGCATATTATGTTCGCAAAGTAACAAGTACAAGAGAATTGGATGTACCAATGAATGAAGAATTGGTTTAATTACAAAAGACATTTGAATTAAAGAAATATTTGTGAAGAAACACTACTGTTTCATGTATAATTGAGCGCGTAAACTTGAGGATCGTTGATTCTATCCCCACCATCTTTTTGATCATAAGATCAAGAACGCAGGTTTAGTCACTAAGAATTGCCGGTAGCTTCATATGCTGGTGATCCTAGCAAAATCCATCTTACTAAAGAACAGAGGCCGTTCCAACTAAGGTAGAGCTGGGAAGCTTTCATTGTGGTTAGCAGCTTAGAAACTCTGTAAAGCATCTTTCTGTACTGATTGCATTGGCTGATTCTGCAACAAACTATGCACTGACTGCATTGCTTACACCGGCAACGAACTGCACTAGCACCAAAGTGTCATTTAACAGTTAGTATTCCAATTTATTTAAAGTTTTTTTTATGCTTATGGAATCTATAAATATGCAACTTCAAATGTTATCATGTTCTTATGGTTTTAATTGAACCTTCTGTACTGCAATGGTTTTTAGTAACTATGCAAATTAAATAAAATTCTGAAAATTAATTCACTTGGAAAAATGTCTTCTTCTGCCGGTCTAGCATTGCAGTCGGTTAACACTGCATGCCTTTTGGGCTGTTTTTTGCATACCCTATGGGCAATGGTTGGGCAAGTGCACTAACAAGTCCCAGAGAAGGCCCAGGCTGTACTTTCCCAGCAGTGAGAGATAGGAGGGATGCAGCAAAGTTCACTATTAGGTGTGGTCTTCTTGTTACGACTGACTTGCAGGGTAAAGCGGTTTCGTCGATGGTGGCCTTGCAGCACCACACCTGGCTGAGAACATCTTGTGTTTGGGGGACGTCCAGGCCAAACTCATGGACATGCCCTTTGATGGGACTTGTCTCTTTGGAGAAAAGGCAGACTCGGCGCAGGAGCACTTCAAGGACTTGCGGGGTACAGCAGGTCCTTGGGCCTCTCAGTGACACCTTGCCCCCAGTCTACCTTTTGCCCCTTTTGTGGCAATGGAAGGGGCTTTCAACCACCTCAGCCATACCCCAGCCACTGTCCTGCACAGTCTTCCCAAGTTGTGCAGGTATGTGGATGCAGTGCATTCCAACCTCGTGGCAATGTTAGCCAGAAGTCATCCCCCACCATTCCCCCGGGAGCTGCAGGCTCTAAATCCTCCTAGTTTGGATCTGCAAGACCATGGGTGTCCAGTTGGAGGGAGAATTAAACAACCTCTCCTCCAATGGCAGTCCATAACATCAGGCAAATGGGTCTTGCAGATCATTTGGAAGGGTTACTCACTCCCTTTCCAAACTTTCCTTCCCCCTTTGCCCAGTGGCAGCTGGCACGGCTCAAGGGTGGCGGGTGGGCGAAGGGGCAGCAAGGGGGGTGCGGGCCACATTGTTAAATGTAAAAAAAATACTCTTACCCTGTCGCCGGGTTCCATGTCTCCACTCACCTCCATCTCGGACTCCAGGAAACAGCCAGGCTCCCCTGACCAATCACAAGGCTGCAATGCAGTGTTGTGATTGGTCTGAGCACTGTGACACGACGCTCAGCCATGGGCTTATAGAAGTGGGCATGTTCTCCATGCAAGCTGTAATGCAGCCTGCATGGAGAACAGGGAAAACGCGCTTGACTATTTCGGGCGGCTCGAGATGGCGGACCAAACAGTCATTGCGCACTTATTTGCCAGATTTGATAATAACCTCCTTATCCCAGCTCACCATATGCTACCTGTTGTGAATGGTGCATCTTCTGTTCAGGTTGTGTGAACATTTGGACCAACAATCCCACCAATGCCTTAGACTAAAGTGTGATTAATGACATGGCTAATATAGCTAATTTGCATTGTCTAAAGCTTCCCCTTTCCAATCAGATTACACCTTCATAAATGGTGGGTAACATTAAAATCTTTTCAAGACTGCACTGGTCACAGTAGTTTCTTGGCGCTACGAAGTCAAGAGTCCAAGTGATGAAAAAGCATTGATAGATATGGTGAATAACAGAGGTTTAGGCTCTTTTTAAATTTTCAACAGGTCGGGCTTTTCCAAAGGGAGATCAGAAGGAGTGTTGTGTAGTGTGACTGTAGCAATAGAAAATGCCTTGGATTTATTTTATAGCAATCATATAAGCAAGATACATTCCCATAGTCTAGGACAGGTCAGTCAAATCAAATGCATTGACTGTAAGGATTTGAGAATTGCTTCTAGAAAAGTGAGAACGCATCTGTGAGGTAAGCGGTTTATTATAAGGTGTATTTGTGAGACCTAACCATGTAAATAAACTAACTAGATGCACTGAGTCCAGTCAGAATTGTTTGTAAAAACTTTGCTCAGATGTGGCTCTGAGCAGTCAGGCTTTATCAAAGGAACAAGTCTAAAACATGAAGAAGTACCAAAACACTTGCATAAGAAAAAAACAAAAACAAAACTCTTTAAAAATGTAACCCCTATTTATACAAATGTGTTGTATTTTTATCTTTCAAATGCCACGTCAACAACAAACATCCACTGGATGGTTCATGAGATATGAATTTTTAAAGGAACAATTAATTACTTATTTTTCATTCAACACAATAAATCAATGTAAAGGACCTCACTCACGGTCACAATGTGCAAACTTTGGGAAAACTTTTATAACGTTGTATATAACGTTGTAAACTATTACTCCGGCTTGCTG
This sequence comes from Lissotriton vulgaris, assembly GCF_964263255.1. Taxonomy (NCBI): domain Eukaryota; kingdom Metazoa; phylum Chordata; class Amphibia; order Caudata; family Salamandridae; genus Lissotriton; species Lissotriton vulgaris. Next base: position 981,070,238 of record NC_141697.1, read on the forward strand.
TGGGTGACCAACTCCAGCAGGTAATGAGTCACAGTTAACTCATAGGTCTCCAGTCTAGTTCCAGGCTCTATGGGTGTACCGCCGTAGTCTTCAATGGAGTGGTCCTAATGCAAGGGATACAGTGTGCTGAAGATGCTGAAGGAAACTCAGGATGCTCATCTTGTGACGGGGTCTTCTAGGGACTACTCGTCGGTCCATGAACACTGTGGGGTGACTGGCAACAGGGATTGGTGCCCTCAAAAGTTGCGATGAAGTTCATCTAAAAACAGTTGCCACTGATCTATTGATATCCTGGTACGGCAAAACCAGTTGTTCCTTTTACTGAGGTTAGGGTTTGTCTTCGTCAACCAAACTGCACTCTGATGTCTCTCCTGGGTCCATCAGACTTGGGTGCAACTTATCAGGGTTTGGTCTTGCCTTCCAGGCTGCACATTGGCAGTCAATGGCTGTCAGGTGGTCTTGGCTACTAACTCACCAAGGTAGGCTTCTTCACCTTTTGTGCCATGAAGCTGTAACAGGAAGTCAGACAACTGATTCTTGGAGCCACTCCTTCTGTCTGAGGATCGGTGATGACTTTTCCTTGAGCATGACGCCACAGACACAGGCCTCTCTATGCTAGCCCAAGGAGCAGCAAGTGCAGTCTTGGTGCAGTTTCTCTTTGCTGGGTCAAGGAAAGAGCAAGGCAGTCCTTCTTCGGTCCACTCTTCAGTACAGATGTGATTTTAGGACTGGGTGGCAGTCATGCCACTTCTATGCCCAGTTATTGCCCTCGGGATGCGGAGACTGCTAGCCAATGAGCTACCAGGTCCCCTCCTGCCTAGTGATGACTTCCCTTGACGTTTGGCATCTAGCAATCCCAGAATGCACTATTCTGCCCACTCCCAATAGAGCAGAACCCTTTTCTTGATGTGTGGAGCTCCCTAGCCCACTATGGAAGTGCACACCCTTGGAAAAAACGGTTTGCCTATGACTTTACCCTTTCTGTTCTTGACACTAATCTGTGTGGAGGAAGAAAAGAGTGGCCCTTCTCGTGTGTGTGTCCACTATTTGCCCTTAAAAGGCTGCTTTCTCTTTGAAGATTGACTTTTTGTCTCACACCTTGTTTGTTCAAGATGAAGTTGTGCCTCTCCCAATGGCAGTCCCTTTGAGTTCCTTTCCTGAGAGTCGTTCACATCTCCCCCAGGAGGGCTGAAAGCTGTATCAATTCCACAAATGTAAATGGTCACTGAAAAGCTTTGGGAAACAAAGTAGCTACTTACTAAAGTTGCCACTTATGCAAAAGTTACATTAAATTCAACTTGAGCATCAAGTTGGATGTGATGCAGTGATTCTTTTGATACATTAAAGTATCATATTTAGTAGTCCCAATCAAAAGTCACCAGTGCTGGGTTGTCAGCGTGTAACTTTGTACTTACCAATGAGGCTACTAGCTCTTCCACAGTAAAGATGACAACACAGTGTTTTTACAGTCAGAACCAGTGGCGGCCAGTAGGTTTTGGGGGGAGGGGGGAGGACGGGTCACGGGATACACACACGCTCATGTACACATAACACTCACAACCAGGCGCACACACAAACACCTTCATTCACAACAATCTTTCCCAGACATTCATACATGCATGCACACACGCACCAAACAATGTAAAAAGAAATTAAATCACAATTACCTTCAGCCAGCTCTGCTCTGCCTCGGAGGTTCCAGGAGGCTTGGGACTGCTGCCTTCCCTCATTGGCTGACCTAAGGTCAGCCAATGAGGGAAGGCAGCAGTCCTATCATCATCACAGAGTTGGATGGGGTCAGGGAGTCTGCTGACCCCACCCCACTCTGTGATGAAGTGTCACTGCTTGACACTCGACCCTGGTCTCTTCAGGGCTTAAAACTGAAGCGCCCAGGTGCGAGGCAATCAGTGACGCTATCCCACGTCACTGAGGGGAGGGCCTCACTAACCTTTGCTGAGCTGACAAATGAATGAATAAATGAATACAGTCTTATAAACGCGCAACTTAACGCCAAAAGGCATCAAGGCGCCCAAAAGATGGTATAGTGTGTTGTGTGAGCCGATGCCAGATTACAGATACGCCTCTGCAAAAAGCCATGTTTTTAAAGATTTCCAGAAGAGCATAGCAGATGGTTGTCCTTATAGTACCGGAGGAAGAGTGTTCCACAGTTTCGGGGTGAGAAAGGAGAAGGTCCTCCCTCCCCACCTGGCTCTAGAGACCCGGGAGACGGATGCAAGATTTTTGTTGGAGGAGCGAAGGACTCTGCTAGGAGAATAGGGAACTAGCAGAGATCTTATGCCTTCAGAGCTTACTCCATACAGGGCCCCATGAACAAGGCAACGGATCTTAAAAGAGATCCTAGCCTGAATCGGAAGCCAGTGCAGGCTCTTTCTGGCTAACGTGGCAGAGGAAAGTCTGGGGCCATCCAAAACAACGCCACGTTCTGTACAATCTGCAGGCGCTAGATGAGCTTTTTGTTCATGCCTGAGTATAACGCGTTACAATAATCAAGTCTCGAAGAGACAAGGGCCACCACGATCTGCTTTCGAGCTTCTAGAGATAGATAATGTGCTATCCTTCTCAGAATCCTGATGACACCACAGCAAGTGGAGACTGTCCTATTGACCTGACGGTCCAAAGAAAGCGTAGTGTCAATCAGCACCCCCAAATTCCGGGCGGATTGAGAGGGCAAGGGGCACACTCCAAGGGATGGAAGCCACCAGTCGCTAGACCAAATATCCTGATCTCCTCCGAAGATCAGGACCTCGGTTTTCTCTCCATTCAACTTTAGTGAATTCAAGATCCTCCACTGTGAAACTGCCTCCATGCAGTTCCTAAAGTTGAGAGCGGAGGAGCTCACCGAGTGGGAGAAGGAAACCATGATTTGGGTGTCGTCAGCATATGACAACACCTCCAACCCGAAAGAGCTTACTAACCTGGCAAGTGGGGCCACATAGATGTTAAAGAGTGTGGGGCTAAAAGCCGACCCCTGAGGGACCCCACATTGCACAGGTTTAGCAGGGGATAGAAACTCGCCCAGCTTGACCCTCTGTTCTCTCTGATTGAGAAAGGAGGTCAGAAGGCCCAGCGTTGGGCCCTCGACCCCCATCTCCCTAAGACGTGTTACCAGGATTTAGGGAGACAGGGTATTGAAGGCAGCTGTCAGGTCGAGGAGGACCAGAAGGGAGGTCTGATCCCTGTCGACCTTCGAGCGGATGTTATTAGTCACTACCGTAAGGGCAGACTCAATACTATGGGCCCTACGGAAACCATGTTGAGATGGGTCCAACAGGCTAAAGGCATCTAAGTATGCAGTCAGGTTTTGGTTAAGATGAGCCTCCAGCATTTTTGCTGGAGCAGGCAGCAATGAAATAGGACTGAAGTTCTTCAGTGTCTCAGGGTCCAAGGTGGGCTTTTTCAACAAAGGTTTAACCACCGCCATTTTCCAGGAGGAAGGAAAAGTGCCTTCCGTGATTGCACAATTCATCACCTTTAAGAGGAGATGCAGCAGGGCCTCCCTGCAGTCTTTGAGGATCTTAAGGGGACATGGGTCCAAAGGGGATCCGGATTTAATTTTGTCCAGAAGCAGATCCAGCTGCTGAGCGGTAAGAAGGGGAAAGTTGAGAAGACTACTATGAGGTTGATCCTTCGCCTGGCGTTTCTACGGGGGCGGAACATGTAGGGAAAGGGGACCCAGTTTGCATTTAAGAGATTCAGGAGAGGTGTGGATGTTCACTATTTTCGTGTGAAAAAAGGTCGAAATCTTGTCACACAGCTCTTGAGAGCCCACTATAGGGTCCGGCGTTTGCAGGGTACAGAGGGAGTCTACGATCTTAAACAGTTCCCTAGGGGAGTTGAGGGAGGACGTCAGATTCGAGAAGTGGGCCTTCTTTTCCTCTATTATCCTCGCTTTATACCCTTTAAGGAGGCATCTATGTTTTTCCTTCGCCTTAGGATCTAGAAAGGATCGCCAAAGCCACTCCTACTTTCTGCATCCCTGCCTTAGAAGCCTAAGCGATTCTGAGAACCAGGGGGCTGAGGGTCTCTTTCTGGCCGAATAGCGCTGTTTAGCAGGGGCCAGCGTGTCTACTGCATTTGCAATACAAATGGAAAACTCGCGAGCAGCGGCATTAGTATCCCTCAGGGGGGCTAGCCTAGCTCTATTCATAAGAGGAGCAAGAGTCTTATTGTTAATCATCTTAAAATTTCTTTTCAGTTCCCATTTCTTGGGATCAGAAAGTGGAGCAGGAGTATGATAGGATTTTAATTTGAAGTGGACGGCCATATGGTCTGACCATGCGAGGGGAATGGGGGAACCTATTGTAAGTCTAGGGTCATTTGTGAAAACCCCATCCAGTAAATGTAAATGTAGATGGAAATTTAGGTCACCCAAAGCGGTCAGGTGCGGTCTGTCAATGTACGGCTCTAACATTTTCAACAGATCATGGCTGAAACTCGGCCTAGGGCCAGGGGGCCTATAGAGCAAGAGACCCGAAAAAGAGGCTGTGGGCGAGGAGTTAAGAGTGAAGTGAATGGCCTGGAAAGGGTCTTGAGGAGTGGAGAGGGGTTTAATACGGCATATGGAGGAGCTCTTATACACTATGCCCAGTCCTCCTCCCCTACGACCAACTTTATCCATCCGGGCTAAGGCGTATCCCTCTGGGATGGCATTGACCAGCTCAGGGCCAGCAGAGTCTGATGCCCACGTTTCCGTAACAAAGACCCACAAGGGCTTCCTAGCGGAGACAAAATCCCTGAACGCAATATTATTCTTAACTAAAGATCTAGCGTTAATAAGAAAGCCGACTTCAGAAATTATTGAGGGTGATTTTTGCCTTTCAGGGGAAAAACGCTTGCTAGGATGGCCAAAATGTTTAGGGCAGGTGCCTTTGGTAGTGCAGCTACAACCAAAGTTCCCAAGGAAAGCTTCTGGGGGAAGTTTGTGATGACAGGGTAATCTACAGGGCCTAAGTGTCAATAAATCATATACGGAAAACAATGGGACTTACTTGAGAGCATTTGAAATTAAAATTAGAACCAGCCTCCCTGGCGCCTGGCACGTCCTCGGCGCGGACGGGTGCAGACGGGCAGGACTTAGGCGCGACTTCAGCGTGCCCGCTGGGCGCGGAAGAAGCCATCTAGCCTAAATAGTAAAGGAGCCTGGGTGTCGATCCCCACGTGACCCTGTGGGAGCCAATCAGGTCAGGGGGAGGAAATGTTTGCCGGCGCCCTCCACAACAATCGGTAAATACCGTGGTGGACCGGGGCGCTGGCAGGGCAAGAATGGAAACAGGTAGGGGGCAGAATACAATGTCAAGCGCACTGATAAGGAAAGTATATTTTAAAAATTAAAAGAACCACAAGGAGTGCGATCTAAAAACACCACATAGTAGTCATTTAGCGCAGGATAACATTAGCAGCAGCAAGTCATTGCAATCATGGCTCGAGAACACACAGCAAAACAGGCTGGATTCTAATTAGGCAGCCTAAATAGTAAAGGAGCCTGGGTGTCGATCCCCACGTGACCCTGTGAGAGCCAATCAGGTCAGGGGGAGGGAATGTTTGCCGGCGCCCTCCACAACAATCGGTAAATACCGTGGTGGACACCCCCAACGGAACTGTGACTTTCTCAGCCCAGCAAAGTTCAGTTCAGGCAGCCAGGAGCCAGCGCTAAATGCGCATGTGTGTTTCCTGGCTGCTTAAACTGAAAGTGAAAAGTGTCTGTCAGGCTGACTTTTGTTCAGCCTGACAGACACTGTTCCTATGGGGGTATTAAAGGGGGCGGGCCCTTCCGCCCAAATGGACCAGCCGTGCCTGGTCAGAACATGTAAAGTTATGAACTGCATGTCCAACTTCCTAATGTAATGCACCCAGCCTTTAGGGCTGGGCAGGCCTGCCTTAGGGGGGACTTATAAATATTAAAAAGAAAGGTTTGGACTTTGGCATTGCTTTGAATTGCAGTCAGCTTAGCAGTTTAAAATTGCTCTGCCGGCCAGCTGTGGTGGATGGGAGTCACACTTAGGTTTGTCACACTTATGGTGGTACAATAAGTGCGTCAAAATATAGAAAAAGTTTTGGTCCCTGTGCACTCTTTTTTATCAAGTCGACTTGTTTTTGTTTTGTTTTTTATGCGCAAGCAATTGTTACACGATGCCTAGTCGTGCCTTAATCATATGAAAAGTAATGTGTGAAGGTGGGATCGCCTTTCACTTAAAAGTGCGCTGAAGTTCAACAAGAAACTAGACAGTTTTTCCTCCGTTTATTTTCGCATTTTCAATGAATTGATATCAACACGTGTTTTCAAAATCATTCCAAATGGAAAATAAACGGAGGAGAAACTGTCTAGTTTCTTGTTGAACTTCAGCGCACTTTTAAGTGAAAGGCGATCACACATTACTTTTCATTTGGTACAATAAGTGCAGCAGTCCATGAGAGACACTTTAACTTACAGGCTTGGGTAGTACCATATACTAGGGACCTATAAGCATTGTAATGCCTAAAAAGGTGCAAGTATATCACCGCAGAAGTAGACTATAATCTGGTTTCCCAGAGTGGAGAATTCACAGTGATCAGAAAAACCTCAGCGATTTGAATTGAGCTTCAAAAGGTTTATTGACCTCAGCTGGTCATGGACTTGCATTCAATCAGCTTGATGATGACCCTTTGCCTGCTCATGATCAAGTAGGCAGTAGTGGCTGGTTGAATTTCAAAGTGGTGGGGTGATCAGGCAACATTGCAACCAACTTTCAGGCACTCTTTGAAACCAGGAATGTCCTTAGGCACAACCCCAAAGCTCTCAATCATGGTCCATTATAAGCAGAGTTTATAATGAGCCATGATTAGGAGCTCTGGAGTTGAGACTGAAGGCAGTGCGAGTTTCTCACACTGCCTGACAGTGGGCAAAATGAAGCAATTTTAAATAAAAGTAAAAATAAAGTACTTACCAACTTCTCTCCGGTCCCACAGGCCATGGCTCCAAGGCAGCGAGGTGTCTCAGAGCCAACTCCCTAAACCAATCCAGACGCTCGTCTCATGTTGTTAACCAACATGAGAGAAGCACCAGGATTAGTTGGTGCGGGTTGGGTCAGCGCTCCTACAGGTACTGGAGCCTGTGCTGGCTCTCCACCCAGCTGTCTAGCACAGCTTGGGTTGGAGAGGTTTAAAGTACGCATGTCAGGCTGGCCGTAGCAAGATTGCCGGTCAAATTGACGTGCGCACTTTCAACTGGCGTGTGCTTCACTCCTCCAGCCCTTCTGCCAGTCAGCAGCAATGGCCCCACCCTGGCCCTGACAGTTTGCTTGGCTGGCCGCACTGGAAAATAAAATGGCAATAAAATCCCTTTATTACCGTATTATTTTTCATGTCTGCTGTGCTGGCATGAGGGTGAGTGACGCTCTATCGCCCAAATTAAGAACCAGCACAATTTCATAATGCAAATGTCTAAATACGTCAGATATTGTCCTGTCTCACGTGCAATTTGCAACTTAAAGCAAACCTCTGTTGGCGCTATTTGTCCCCCAAAACGATCAACATTCTTAAGCGCTCATTTTCAGGAATGGCGGCCTTGTGTAGGTGTCAAAGGACTCTGGAATAGAGATAAACCAAGGCAAATCACTAATACCAGACAAGGTTCAAGGTCAAAATCATGAAAATGTATTTAAAATTTAGAACCATTACCAAAGGCAAAAATAGTCAGTTCAAATCAAAATGCAAATATATCTCAAAATGCATATAAATGGGAATTAGCATGGGGATACTAGAATGTATCCCTATTCTAATTAATAGCGTGAACCAAATGTGGTCTAGCACAAGGCAATTAACGAGTCAACGAGCAAATTGTCATAGGGATGTTCAGTTTAAAGGCAAGAAAAGGTGCTGAAAAATCTCTAAGTATTGAGTCAACAAACAGACATGTGAAGTCTGCTTTCTAAGTAAAAGAGAAAGCTTCTGGGAAAGATTCCAAAAACAGCATGTTATACAGGTTTTCAAGCCGAGAAATCACACTCACAGCATGCTGTGAAATAAACTTATATCACTATATCCAATGGTAAAACACAAAACATGGAAAATTACTTTTGCTTTAATGTGAATGAATAATCCTGTATTATACTAAATAAGAGGAAAATATAGACACATTTGAAATTGCAATACACACACCCTCCACTAGCCGGATGAAGTGGCCTCGTAAAGATACAGTCACACTCTGATCCTGCCTCTATGAACATTATAAGCGAAGGACACATTGTAACTTGAGCTGTACAGAGAAACAAGAAAATGTGCAATGTACAAGTGGCAGTGAATTTGAGGCATGACGCTTCTCAGCTTTAAAATCATTTCTAAATACAGCTCCATTATATTTTTGTGCCACATTCACTTTAACTAATCTCTCTTTATTTGTTAATTGTAAATTCGCTCTGGAGGGGAGAGGATGTGGCCTTATGACCAGAGCAGCAAACTTTGGAACTGGGAAACCAAGTTCGAGTCTTGGCCTTGGCTTGACATTCTGTGATCCTGGGCGATTCACTTCATGAATATGACCATGTGTAATGTAACTGATGCTCACAGGACTGGCTTTTTTGCTTTTGATGCCTGGTGCTACAATCATTTTTGGTGCCCCCTCTCCCCCCAGAACCCCCTCTGATTCCCTCATGACCACGGGGCAAAAGTGTCCCTCATCTCTCCATATCCCCTCTCTCATATACATTTAATTTGTTTTAAAGCACTGGTAAAGGCTGGCTTTACTAATAAGAATGTATATCTACCAAAACAAACCCTTTTCAGTAACATTAGGAATAGATAATGAAAGACTGGGAAAAAACATAACAGTCACTGTTCTATATTAGGGTTACATTTTTTCAGCGGCAGTGAGGAAATGATCTTTGTGGCACAAGCAGTAATCCACTCAGCTATGCACATAAAATACAGATCTGTGATCTGCACGGTAAGAGTCCTTTGCAGCAGGCATATTAACGTTCTGATCTACTTTAATGCAAGTAAAAACTGCCACTAGCCCACACTCTGATCTCTTTCTCCAGCAGGAACATTATCACAAGTGTCATCTTGACATTTTATTGCTGCCTCCCCCTCCCCAGGTCGGCGCCCAGGGCGGCCGCACCAGTCGCACTGCCCTAAAGCCGGCCCTGGCTGCTCATGTAAAGCGCTCCAATACCTTCGGGTCTAGTTCGCGCTATACAAAACTGCCAACATAAACAAAACATGCTTGCAGCTTGTTGCAAGTATTAAAAGGTACATAGTGACGTCTATTGATAGAGAGTGGAATTACACCGTGGACTTCACACCGCGTTGTCGAAAGTGGAAAGGCAGGCATAGTAACAGTTGTAAAACTGTTTCTCTCAATATATTTATATACGCACGTCAATAATGCATTCATGTAATACATTTGATATTATTTATTAATGTATAGCAGCTTCATTTGCAGGCTAATGAAGAAGACACCTAATGAAATGTGTTCGTGAAATGCGCCTTATGGCCCGTCTTGATTATATAATACGTATGAATATTTGAATGTTTGGTAAAAAAAAAATAGGCGTATTTGGAATGGAGAAACATTCTGATTTCTAAGGAGAGTGGAACCAGTATTCATCCTTTGAGTAGAAACACCTAAACCCAAATGGCCGTATTCGAGGTTATTACTATAATTATTTTGTGTGGCGTTTTCCTCAGCGGCCCGTATCTCTCCGTGCGATTCAAACAGACTCCCTTAACCTTCTGGAAAAGACTTTCTTTTATCAGCTTTTCTTGGTAGAATATGGACTAGCTCGGCGTATACTGGTCTATGTTTTCGGTGGTATTTTGATTTTATATCGCCTGTTTTTATATGTATTTATGTACGTGCTTTTGTACAGAAACAAATATTGTACTACAAAAATCAGACCACGTTCCACCTAAGTTTTGATACTTTGGATAAATTACATTTCGGGAAAGAACACCACAAAAATGTAAGCCTTCCTCTATTACCCAGTGTGTCAAACAGACACCAATGGTGTCCACAGCTATTCTGCGATAGGGTGCTTGGCCCTTTCACAATTTACAAATGAGGTATCATTGTTTAATTCACTGTATCACTATTTGCACATCCTGGGCCTCATTTATGAAATTTGACGCATCGTTGTGTGAAAACAGCGATGTGTCACTTTTCACTGCGCCCTACTTGCGACACCAATGATGAGTCACATTTACAGTATGACGCATCATGGCGCAAGGAGTTACAGATACGTCAGTATTTCTGACGAATCTGTATAGCGCAAAAGTGACGCTTTGCTAGAGTGTCACAAAAGTGACGCAACTCCAGCAATGTGTCCTTTTCACATGGAGACCCATGTGAAAGGGCCTGCGTCAGTCTTACGCCTGCTGTGAGGCAGGCGTAAGACATCGACACATTTGTGTCCTAGAAGTGGCGCAGTGAAATCTTATTGATTATACTGCGTTACTTCTATGACCCTTTCTTGCGTCAGAACGCCCCCCCTGCATACATTATTCCTGGCGTAGGTATAATGTAACGCAGGGGTTTACAAAGTGACGCATCTACCTAGATGCGTCACTTTGTAAATATGTTGCACCAAGGCACATTTTTTACGCTCCTGGTGCGTCACAAAAAGTGACGCACCGGCGGCGTAAAAGTGATGCACGGCCTCATAAATGAGGCCCCCTGTATTTAAGTTACCCCTTCTCTTCCAGCTACCCGTGCAGACAAGCTAGCTTATAATTTCCTAAATCCTTCTCTTTGTCACATTTGTTCCCAAATGATGTTCATGACCACTGCCATCACCATCTTCCTAAAGACGCCAGTAGCCCAACTGGATCACCTCTAACCAGCCCTAATTGACTATTACATAGCTGCCACTTGCTTGCCTCTCTTCAAAACTTTTTGCGTTCCTTTGACTTCACACCTCATCGCATTCTTCAGTTCGTCAACCTAAACAGCCAACTTTGATGGGACTTCTAATAAATAAAAACTCCTTGTTCAAAATCATCACAATCTTCACAATTACATCGTATCCATTATCCACTTTCACCATATAAATCTTCTTTCTAATGCACCTTGGCAAATAATCTGTTACTACATTCTCTATTCCTTCCAAGCATCCTATGATACAGTTCTAGTCCTTGAGTTTCAAAACCCCTCATTAAAATCCCTTTGATACTTTACGATAATCCCGCATTTATGACAATATTGATTGTGAAACTGTTATACTAGTCTCCACTGATACTATTGTTTATCTCTCTTTTTATTAAAAACAATCTTTGTTTGAAGGTTTTCAATAATAGACTAAGACAGCAGATCAATATAAATCTACGTTATAACACCAACTGTCGCTCTGTCCCAATTCCTTACAAGAAGTCAATAGCAAAGTACAGATGATGATACAATATTGCTTACCTCTTTACATCAAAATACTGCAACTTTTGCACAGTATATCTTCTTAAAGTTTTTTAAAAATTCTCTTTAGTCCATACATTTTTTCCATCTTTGTAAGCAAATTCCTTAATGGACTAGTGGCGTTTGAAATCATGACAATAAACTTGGCTTAATAGTAAATCAAGCTTAAGAGAGATCAGCATTGCTCCTTGCTTCCTGACAGTGCTGAATTCCTGTTCACTTCACCAATTCTGCCTTTGGAATGTTGCCATTCTTTTTCAATGTGCCTCTTTAATAGGTTTGTTGCTTTTTATTTACATTTTGACTTATCTTAAGCCTGAAATCTCCAGCTCTGCACAATCTCTCATCATGTTCTGATTTATTTTTTCCTCTAGCGCATGCACACAACCTACATTTGTCACACTGCTTGATTTTGCATCCAAATCCACTTGTTGTCATGCCTACAAAGGTTAGGTATAGAAAACCATTCTGCTTTGGGTACTATTGTCAACATATCTCTAATATTAGTCAGTGGGACAAGCAAAGCACAGAGATCTATACATATTCTTGGATTGGCATTTTTTTTGATTCACTTACAAGTGGGCAGAACCACACTAAGGCCTCAGAAGGTTCAATCACATTGGATTGCAATAATATTGCCAATTTGTCTGCGTGGTTATACCTTCCATACCCTGTGCACTCTGGAAATCACAGCTTGCTTTAGAACAATTTAATGTTTGAACCCTCATAGCTTGCCTACTTTGAGTGTAAATATATGGAGCATGGGTCAAGCAAAGATTTAGTATTCTGTAGTTCAACAACTATCTGTGTTCAACTCTGGGGGGGGAGTAGCTGAGGTGTGTCACACCGCCACAATATGTTTTTTTGTTCCTGTGAACCTCTTTATTTAAGGGGATCAGAGAAACAAAGGGAGGCTCAGCCCTCTGAGATGCCCAGTGGCAGCTAGACTCTATGGGCCCGATGTAGGTCGGTCGGTAATGGCCGAAAATCGGTATTTTCGGCCGTTACCGACCGGTATACATGATTTGAGATATAGGGGCACAATTTTACAGAATCGGTAACTTTACCGATTCGGTAAAGTTACCGATTCTGTAAAATATCGAATCGGTATTTTTACCGATTCGGTAAATCTCTGATGTAGGTGGGACTCTTCTGAGTCCCAAAGGCCCTACAAAATCGGTATTTTACCACACAATCCTATTGTGTGGTAAAATACCGATTTCAGGTGTGCATGCACATGTGTGCTTGCACACCTAGCCATGTGACAGACAGACATGCCCTTAGGGCATGTCTGTGTGCCACATGGCGCACATGCCTATTTGTGGGGTGCCAGAGGGTGTCAAAGTGACACCCCCTGCACCCTTGCAAAAATCGGTATTTACCGATTCTGTAAATACAGAATCGGTAAATCCCATTGATTCCTATGGGCTTCAAAGCCCATAGGAATCAATGGTAAATACCGATTCTGTATTTACAGAATCGGTAAATACCGATTCTTACAGAATCGGTATTTGCACATCTGGAAATACCTACATGTCACCCACATTGATTTACCGATTTTCAATTACCGAATCGGTAAAATTCGGTAATTAAAAATCGGTAAATCAACATTACCTACATCGGGCCCTTAGACTCTACTGCCAACTTGGTCCATATAAATGTCTTCCACAATATATCTTCGGAAGTACTGTTTAACTTTAGCTGTATCCAAAAAAGGTAGTACTTGAGTTGTTCCTTGAATTATCTTGAACCAACAATAAATGACATCTTTTACAGACATATGCTTCCGAGGCGACCTTCCTATCTTGGGCAAGGAGCTTTGCTTGCCTAAATCTTGAATGTTTAAAGGGGGCTTATAACCCATTGTCAGACCATGTTTAGGAGGCCACAAGACAGGCAGGGGTTAATGGGCCACAAGCATGGGGGTTGAGGCCCTTTACCACTGCTGTTCTCAGTACAACCATTAGCACACTTGACTCTCAGTAGTATCGAGTGCGAGCAGTCACGGGTTGCCAGGATGATTACTGTGGGGGTGAAAGCAGCTCAAGAATCAATACCACCCCCCTGTATCATAATAGGATCAATGTTCGGTGTAGCGCTTCTCTTTGTGGAAAACGTAAGCTCTTTAATGCATGGAAAATTTAGTTTTCCCTTGAAAAATCACTAAAGCACAAATAGCTGGTTCACAGATACTAGTTATTGTGCAATAGGGGCTCCTGTTGACTAATTCTTTTATCTGCCTGTTGTGGATCTCCCTGTCTCTGGGCTCCCTCCACTTTCACTCAGGTTCAGTGTTTGGGGTTAATCGGTGGGTGAAAATAATTTTCCACCCCCCTCGATCTAGTCTTAACTCTCTGTCTCTCGGGACTAGGCAGTGGCGTAGCAAGGGGGGGGCAGACCACCCTGGATGACACAAGTTTTTGGGACGCGGTCTCCCCAGTACCAGCAGCCGTTGCGAGCTAGTAGCCACGTGGAGCTTGTGCCCGATTCCCCTCTTACATGCCGACGTGGCCGGCAAACTCAGGGCCACACCGGGCGGCCAATGTTCTAGCTACGCCACTAGGTCTAGGCCTAATTAGTATCTCGTTGAGGTCATAGTAGCAGTACAAGGCCATGATTGGCCTTCCCGTAGCAGCAGGATCTCACTAACACCAGGAGCCTCCACTCAGCACACAGAAGTAAGTATTCTCATGAGCCATGCAGCAGCCGGCCATGCAGTGTGTCACTCAGAGGATTGCGGCAGGAGCAGAGGCTTCTGGTTGGTGCCCTTTTTCTTTTCAGTGGGATAAAGATTGTGGCCCACTCTGTTGCTCCTGTTAAAATCAGAGGAGTTTTATCCTGTAAATCTTGTTTTGTAGTTTACATTTTAAAATGCCTGTGCAGGAATGCATATGTAGGCAGTACTACCCTATCAGTTCATAAAATAATTCATTCTACAACATAGGGGAGCTATCCTCAACAAAGATAAGAGTTATCCAATAGCGAGGCACTATGAAAATGTACCCCAAAGTAATCCTACGTCCTTGGTGTACTGCTGCCTAGCACAAATGTCCAAGAAAAAGAGAGGTGGGGACAGAGAGAGAGAATTGAGGGAACTAGAAACCGTTTATATCCTTGAACTAGATGCTATAAAGCCGAATGGTTCTAATCTTGACGAGGAGTTATATACATGCCTATACTGAAATGAAATTTGGAAAGCCCCCACATAGCACCTCATGAACTACAGGAGCTACATATGAGACTTTGGGATTTTTTATAATCTTAACATAAGGAAATTGTTTGCAATCACGGAACTACAAGTAGGATTATGAGCATTAGCACTTTATATTAAAAAATAGTGCTTTAGTGAGTAGGAGTTTTTATAAATCAATTACATTATAGAGAACAGATTGAAATTGTTCCCAATTTTTAAGGGGTATTGAACCCACATATCATTATGGAATTGTTTTATGAGAAAACGACTTGGCACTTTAGTTAGAAAAATTAAACATCCACTTTAGAATATTAGTAGATTGTAGCAGTAGCACTTTGATAGATTCTAGCACTTGCACTTTATAGAAAGATAAAAAAAAGTATGTTCAAAAGAATGGAATACTTGTAGAACAAGAATGTATAAGAATTATGGAATTACGAAACTGAACTATGGCAGTCAAAAAAGTTTTTCATAATTTGCAAAGAACCCACTTCAAATGAAAGGTACAATAAGAAATTACGTACAGAATACAGGAGCGTTGAAATAGGTTGAAGCATGTCAGGAACTGTCCTTTTGTCAACCTGAATTGCATTAGAAAAACTGAGATTAACATGTTTTAAAATGGCCGTTGTATCTGCAATGTAAATATAAATTATGCACTGGAATAGGATGTGATGGTCCTTTGTTATTGTCTATGCCCATGTATTGCTGTTTTTTAAAGTATTTAAAAAAAACTTTATGCGTGGCTCAGGCATTGTGAACAAGGTCGTGATGTAATGGCCGAAACGCGTCAGATGTTTTTAAAAGAATAAAATTGCCAGAAAACTAACCTGCGGAATGCTGATTTCGCTTTCATGTGGAGGGAGAAAGTGTGTTTGTTATATCTCTGAAGAGCTCTAATTAGAGCGAAACACTGTGTCTTGGGTTGCTTTTACTCATTTCAGGTTGGCTTGAGTTGGTATTTTACCAATTCAAAGCTGTAATACTGTGCCTGGAGTGATAAATGGCTTTTGTCATTTTACAGCTCGGCAAAGACAGGACTGTGCTAGTCCTTTGCTTACAAATTTTGATGTAGAAATGGCAAAAGACTTTGTCCTTTTCTATCTCGGCGTGGATGGCACTGTGCTAATCCTATGCTTAAAGACTTTGATAGAAAAACAGACATTTGGGGTGAGCAGATCTAGAGTGTCGCTGGTGTTGAGAGTGCTCTAACAGGAGCTGCTTTCCACCTCAACTTGAGAACTACCCAGAGTTCTCTCCTTCTTTTTTGCATAATTTATGCGTCACTCTATGCCTGAAAGGATTTCGTTTTGACTTATACTGGGTGCTCCCTTGTGTCTGGACAAAGCTATACCTCTCTGAAGAGCTCTAATTAGAGCGAAACACTGTGTCAGGGGTTGCTTTTACTCATTTCGGGTTTGCTTGAGTTGGTATTTTACCAATTCAAAGCTGTAATACTGTGCCTGGAGTGATAAATGGCTTTTGTCATTTCACAGCTCGGCAAAGACAGCACTGTGCTAGTCCTATGCTAAAAGAGTTTGCTGTAGAAATGTTATAGGAAAAATTGCTTACAAGGGAATTTTTTTGTAAATTATTAATATAACAGGAGGTTGATCAATCTTAACTGAGAAAAACTTAGGACCAACTTAAACCAATTAAAGCCTGTTATTCATCTTATTTAACACATAATTATTCATGTAAGCAGTAACAACTCGCAATAGAAAAAGCTACACGGGAAAGTAGATTGTATGAAATATCTTTTTACATCAACTTTTCAATTTATAGGGTACAGTTTCTTAAAAACAGTGAAAATTCATCAAGAGATGTACAAGTGGACAAGACGTAGACTAGTTGTTCTTTAAAATCCACTTGCGTTGTAGTCCACTCTTTAAAGTTAAATCACAACAAATCCTGTTCACTATTTACAAAGATAACGTTGCGTAGAGTTAATCTGAAAACAAAAGATGTGGATTTATATGTCGACGTTTCGTCCTTATCATCGATAAATCCTCAAGGCCATCCTCAGGACCTTCAATCTTTAGTAAAGTGTGACCCCCTGGATCTCCACCTGTTTGTCACCGACTGAATGGTTCACGTGGGACCTTAGATTCAAGCGTTCCTTATATGTTGAAGCTTGTACTCGTATTTGTATATGGTAGTGAGGCGTCTTTTGTCCGCTTCCACAGATTATGCTTCCTGATTCACCAAAACTTCATCCGATGTGGCGTAGTCTCACGTATATATATACATATATACACTATGCCTAACATGTTTATGGGTCACTGTATAGTTTTATATAAGTTACTTGACTAGATGCGAATGGGTCTCTGTTTCATTTACCTATCAAAATATGTAACTATTATAATAACTATTTTATCTACAAGTGCTTCACTAATAAAATATTGAGCAAAAGATCCAATTAAAGTTAAAAAAGTTGAATGATAAAAATACACAAATAAATTAACTTCAAGTTCAGCAACACTTGAAATTCTGAGTTTATACAATACAACTTCCATCTCAATATATTATCTCCCTTACGCATGCATACCCTTTCTATGTAGTTATGTATCTATATATTTATTACATTAATCCTACTGTAGAAGAAGAAAAAAAGTTGACTCTCTCCAATGAACCACTCTGTCTCACCTTATAACTCTCAATATATACTCTACCTCCCTTCTCTGACTCATCCCAATCCTCATTCTACTACTATGATCTCCAAAATAACCCTTTCTAGACTCTTCTCTCCTTGGCTCACCCAAACCTCATTTTACTAGTATGATCTCCCAAACAACCCTTGCTAAATTCTTCCCTCATGTATCCCTCCTTTGACTCATCACAAACCTCATCTTACTACTATGATCTCCCTAATCCCTTTCTAGATACTCTTACTTTCTCCAGCTCTCCTTTTATTCATCTCAAACCTCATCTTACCACTATGATCTCCCAAATATCACTTTTTAGACTCTTCCCTCTATTATCCTATTCAATCCAACTAACAGACTCACATGTCTACCGCTCAAATTAACTGATATTTCCCTATACTAATCCACCACTAATCCTTTTGGGTTACGGAGTAGCGTGCTACTTGTTGAAAAGCACCTCACCACCTTGTCAGGGGTAGTAAGCACTATACACAATAAACACAACTTTAGACTTCCCTCTACCTCAGTCCACCAACAAGCACAATGATAGAAATTACTTCTTTATGAAGAAATCTAAACAAATAACACTCCACATCAACATCACCTAGCACCATGCCTAAATGTACAACCTTAAAATCACTTTAACTCCCTGAAACTACAGACATTCTCAGTATCCACAGAACCAGTGCCAATAAGGATGACATCCTTTCATCTAAGATCATGAAATTCTTTTCTAGAGGAGCACTCATGCCTCCTTACCTCAACATAACCAAAGCTTCAATTGCACAAGGCATTCTTCGTCAGTGTATTTAAAGCTGGACAGATCCTCTAGCCATTGAAGATAGTCTTCAGCCCACACAACTCACCTAATACCCCACCCTTACTCTTAAAAAGAATGGAAAAACATTTCTCGTCCAACAATCAACACTAACAACTCAACTCCAACTCCTTCGCATAGGACCCTAAATCAATCTTCCGACATGCTGCAGTTCAGACACATCAACTATTCCAAGAGCCCCTCTCTTTTAACATGAGACCCAGAATTACCGGTCCATTGCTGGGGTTTGTCTTCCTACAACACATAATTCACTAAGTCCCAGAGTATTGAAACTGACACAATGGGCGATTATTAGCAAGTCTGTCAACAGAGAGTTTGGTTCTGACCAAATATTGAAGAGGACGATAAACAAATGACATCAGGCATTATGTCATCCCAGATGTGGGGTAGGTAGATAAACATGTACATAGGATTAGAGTCTTGATGAATGTACCTGACCTGTATGACATGAAAGTGAGCAGAATCCTGGTGACACTAGCTGGGATTTGAGTCATGACCCTTTTTGTTTTTTAATTTTATGCAGGTTTAATGATACTAAAATACCTATATATTAACTACATGCAGCCATCTTGCCAAATTTGGATGCTGGTTATGTGCACATTAGTTACTGTTGGGCGTGTGTGAAATAGACACTGAGCTCCCCAGCTTCCCCACAGTTGAGGTACTTCTCCTGTATGTAGAATTTGTAGGTAGACAAGTGTTACCGCAGCAAGAAGAGGTTTCCAAAAGGTTGATAGGAACTCCACATATAAACGTCTCCATCCCCATTTAGTCCCATCTCGTTCCATTGATTCTCCAGTCTTCTATATATTGTCTCTTAGTTGTTAGACCAACACCCATGACTCTCCCGATATAAATGCAGTCGATAAGTTAGTATTGAGCGCTATTGACCCAATATTAGTAAAGGACACCACCTGCAAAACTTATCAGAGGTGGGTAAGTATGAAGCAGCCGCCAAATGATTGGACAACCACTGCAGTGTTCCTTTTAATCTTTTCAGGGGGCTAAAGATCCATAAATAACTGACATAGATGTACAGAATTCGACTTATAGGTGATGGTGTGTGAAAATATCCACAGAATTAATTACTTTACATCAAAATCACCCTAGAATAAAAAGCATATTTTGATGCCACATTCCATTTGAGTTATCACCTGTTTTTCATGCTCGAGTTGGAAAAGTGAATTAGGTTGAAGCCAGATAAATCATAATAGGCTAGCGTCACCCATCTTCCCGGGTACACCCAGGAAGTAATGTCACCATTGACCTCAAAACCCCAGTTGACATCATGAGATAAAGAAGCATTCTAAAATACCAATTGTTAACCGCATGCGCGCTAGCGGGTTTTCCCGCTGCGCGCTGAAAATTTAAAAAACCCGCGTTACGTGACAAAGCCAGCTCGTCATGCGCGCAGGTAACGCCCATGACGAGCTGGCTTTGTCACCAGCATTGAAGGGGTTAACAATTGTTGATACAGCCCTTGGCCAAGACAGTGTTTTCTTTAACTGGGTCGTCTCTTTAACAAGGCATGGTTCTAAGGATCTCATCTTTGCTAGTATAATGCTTTCTTTCACTTTACTGTAAATTCTCCTATGTATGAGGTAGGATCTATCCTATGCCAATTCTGCATTTCCCCATGTTTGCCTTAAACTAGGAATTATGCACACTACCGCCTATAAGGTGCTGCAAACGATGTTTATTGAAACCCTGCACAGCCTCAACATCCTATCACAAGACTAACTATGCAGCTCTTTCGTCCTCTTCTCTGAATGTCCTTCTCTTGTGGTTTTTCATCGCTGAGGGGTGGAAAGGATGTGGTTAAGGGGCCGCATTATCAGTTGTATCTACTTTAAACTGTGCTTGTGTTTTGACAGCGTAGCTTTCAGAGACCAATTGCTACAATATGCATAGACTGGGCTTTGGTTCCACCCATTTCAACCACTGACTTTCTCTGATCTGCCTCTTTCAGCCACTGGCTTGAGAGATTGCCACTCACGTCTTGGCTCAGATGTGTATTCATCTCTCACTCAATGCTATTAGCTGTTTGAGTGTATACTTCTCCCACCACTTGAGTGTTTGCATTGAACTGCACGAGGGACTAGTTTACAACTATAGCTCTCTCTGTCTTCTGTTGCTGGCTCCCTCCTGTGTGTTTCGCTCTAATTCCTCTAACTCTGTATGGACTATCACTTAAACACAGGCCTGTTATCTTTGCCATTGCTTGTTAAATTTTTTTATAAGCAAATTTAGTTATTTTCCTAACACAAAACCAACACACACCAGTAGTAATTTACACAAGTGACACCGCAATGCAGTAAGAGACAATATTTAGTCTAGCATATACAGACCATAGTATTCCCACCACCTCTCAAGCCCCACAAGCCTCATGCAAAGTAAATAGGTATTTCCTGTTGGGCGCACCAGTCCACTCCCGGCCGACACTCTGCAAGTGAGGGGGCATGTGGAGATTTCCAACTCCAGAAAATACCTCGCTTAAGCAACCAGACAGGTAATGCCCATTGGGCTTAAAGGGCTTCAGCCCAACCGCCCCCCCTCCCCCGTCGTGTGTGTCAGCCCGGGCTGAGACAGCTTCCCAAGCTGACAGCCGTTTTATTGCAGCTGCATCCGAGTACTTCACAGGTCTTTAAAAGACCATGTACTTGTTAAAAAGGCTTTGTTGTGTTTTCACCCCTTCTTAGAGCCCCTGCATCTCCACTCTGCCTATTGCTGGAAGAATTAGCCCCCCCTGAACTTTGTCTCTAGTTGCGCCTCTTGTAACAACCCCAATGAACGTGCAGTAGGCCCAGCAGCGCCACTCTAAGGTGAGGTCTGGGGGCCTATCAAGCATATGCAAAAGTTCCTGTGCTATCTTCTGCCAGTAACGAGTCATCACGGGACAAGCCCACACCAAGTTGTAAAAATCCAGGGTAGGTGCGAGGCAGTGAATGCAGGTGATTTGGGGGCTTTTACCCGCCCGGTGAAGTTGCTGAAGGTTCATGTAAGTTAATGGGAGGTAGTTAAGCTGAATCAACTTAAGGTGAGTAGAGATGGCTAACTACCAAGGTGCCATCCTAGCTTCCCTCCACTCGGTGTCTTCCAACTCTCTAAGCTACTTCTCCCACATCTGTCTCAGTGAGGCAAACCGGTTTGGGACGTTGACAACCGAGGACCAATAGATCTGGGATACAGCGCTCAAGACCAGCCTTCCAGTCAATAACTTGACCTCAAGGGAGCTGAACTATGGGAGGTTAGTTCCGGGGGATGTTACCTCTCAGGCTGTGATGTAATTGCAAATATTGTGTAACTGGGTACAGGATATTTGATATTGGTCCTATATGTCTTGGAACGTCTGCTGGTGGTCCCCTGCCCACACGTCCCCAAGCATAGTAATGCCCGTCTTGTCCCAATTCTTGAATCGTTCCAACCCCACAGTGTGATGCAACCATGTTCATTGCCATAATGGGGTCAACAGCATCAACCGACGATCCCAGCCTATGAGGTGGAGCGCAGCTCTTCAACACAAGTAGACCACACTGGTGACCTTGGGAAGGAAGAGGGTGATTGGTGTCCCATACAGCATTCCCATAATGTTGTCTATGCCTATTTGGGAGAGCTCCACATGGTAAGTAAATTCCGCTCACCCTCCGCAAAGCCAATTATCAATAACGATCAACTGCAAGGCAATGTGGTAGCATTGAAGTTCTGCCATTCCTAGGCCCTCGTCATATGGGGGCATTCAGCCATTGACGGCGGCAACGCAAGAATGTCCCTTCTACCAAAGAAACAGGAGTATGATGGAATTGAGGTGCCTGAATCACTGATTACAGATCAGGAGGGGGAACTTTTGAAGCACATAGAGGAACCTTGGTAATATCATCATCTTAAATAGGGCCACACGCCCCAGAAATTGTAGCAGAAGGAGCGTCAATTTCTGGAGATTCCTTTTCAAGGGAGTCACTAAGGGTAGTAGGTTAAGTCTCCATACAAGTTCATGCAGCACGGAAATATGGATCTCTAAGTAATTTTAAAGATAACTGATGTATTGGGATGCTAGACTGCCAGGAGCACACATGGCAAATCCCCTGATCGAGACCAACAGGGATTTGGTTTGTTCACTGAAAGTCCAGAGGCCTAGCCGTATAGCTTGAGCAGAGCCAGGCATCGAGGTTCTGAGGTCTTTGGATCAGTGAGAAAGACTAGGACGCTGTCTGCATATAGTGCTATTTTCTCTTCTGGTCCGTTGTTGCAGGCCGGCACGCTAATTTGTGCGTCATAGCCTATGAGTCTCACCAGGGATTCCATCAACAGGGTGAAGAGGAGAGCAGACAGGGACAGCCTTGGTGGGCGCCTTATTGTATGGGGAATGGTGGGGACAGGATTCTATCGATGTCGACTTGTGACGATGCCTGGGAATATAGAAGCTGAGTGAGTTTGAAAAAGTAAGACCCTAGCCCAGCATGTAAAAGGACACTATTTATGAAGGACTAGTCAACTGTGAAGGCCTTCGTAAAATCTATTGACAGGACAGCTGGTGGTTGTTGGAGTTTATTCGCCTGGGAGAGTGTCACCTGGAGCCTACAGATGCAGTGCCGGCTGCTCCAGCATGGATCAGTTGTGGCAAAGTTTGCTTTAGCCAGTTGGCAAAGACCTTGGTGAATGTCTTAATTTCTGAGTTAATTAACAAAATGGGTCTATAAGAGGCACATTCCTCTGAGGGGTGGCTGGGTTTCGAGATGACCACAATCAGGGCCACGTAAAGCTCTAGGGGGGGGAGCTCCTTTGGTAGCTGCCTCATTGTATAGGAGTAAACTGGTGAGGAACCAATATGGAGCAGAATTTCCATTAATATTCAATGCAATGCCCATCTGGATCGAGTGTCTTACACCGACAATGTCCAAGAGTACAGCTTCTATTTTGTCGGTGGAAATTGGTTGGTCCAGGTCGCAGGCCAACGTCTGTGGAAGGGAAGGTAACAGGATCTCGGCTATCAAAGGGTGTACCACTTCCTGTGGGGGCTGTGGTTTCGTGGGTATACAATTCTTGGTAGAAATTGACAAACACTTGCAGTATGTCGGGGGTGCACATTAGTAGATTACTCCCTGCATCTCTAATCTGAGGGACTATAATGGAAGCAACCTCCTTAGTGGCCAACCAATTCAGGAGCTTTCCGGATTTATCTCCGTGTTTATATATCTGTTGCGTTGTTGCCCTCCAGCATTGCCTGGCTTCGTCCAGATAGGTCTGTCGGATGGAAGCCCTCACCACCGTTAGATGTCAGGTGAAGTCAGTCGATGCCAGGGTTTGAGCTTAGCACTCTAGGTACACGGTCGGGTCCAAAAGGCCCTTTAGATCTGCTAATTTCCCCTTTTCTTTACTAGGGATAAACTCATTCGTGAGGGCTCTGAGTGTTGTTTTCCAGCCATACAGAGGGTACCTGCCGACTTGACCATGCCCTCATTTATCTTGATGTAAGGTTGGATTTCCAACCCCAGGTACTCAGAGTAGTGTGGGTCGGTTAGGTGCCAAGCATTAAGGTGCCACCTGGGCATCCTTGCAGGTTCTGTGTTCCCTACTCCTCTGAGAAGGGGAGCTTGATCGGATAAAACTCGTGGCAGGATGTCAATCCCTGACACTTGGTGGATGTCTGTGGCCGAGAGGAAAAGGAGATCTGTTCATGATTAAGTCTTGTAAGTGGTCGAATTATGCATGTAGAACCAATTACTGGATGCCAGGCCCTTCATGCATCACAGAGTCCCATAGATTTAACCCAGGACGTGAGTTGCCGAGCTCAGGCACCACTCCCAGACTGGAGACGCCCGTAGAGTCAGCCTCCGGGTTCAGAACTGCATTGAAATCACCGCCAACTACGGTGGTACCCATTGGGAGGACAGGCAGAACAGTGATCATGTGTTTATGCAGGTGTTTGATTGATGACATAGACTGATACAAAATGATAGTGTTTTACCTCCAGGGAGCCTCCACCTCAATATATTAAGTTTCCTGCAACAGCAAGGGTTGGTGACATCTGGTGTGTCTGAGGACGGTTGAATGCTTAACGCTGATTACCATGTTGTTTACGTCCCAGGACAAGAGCTTAAAAGTTGCCATAGGAAACCTTGGTGTGGTCTCGGGTGGGTTGTGTAGTTGGCTAAGATGGGGAGACGGTGTTTCAAAATTGGTGGTGTCCATTAGGGATTTCGTGTTTGGTGCAAATGTGGGTCTGGATGCAGGCCCTGTGATCTGGGTGTGTTGTGAACGAACATTCCCCTCAACTCCCACCACCCCATTCTACTAACCCTGATGGGGACCTCCTCCTTTACAGGATGTCATGCCTGATGCCTAGCATGTGGCAATGTGTCTCTTTGTGCTTCTCAGTAAGTGCAACTCCTCTGTTGAAGCCAATCCCTCTATTATGTGTCTGACCTGCCCACAGGATTTTGATTCTGGGGGGGGCCAATGAGTCTACTGTGCATGACCTGTGGATGTCTCTCCCCTCTTTCCTGACACCCCCGCTCTGACCTGGAGCACGGAGAACCAGGGCAGCTGAGTGAGCAAGCGCGATGCCTGCGAGATCCAGTGGGTCGACTCCCAAGTGATTTCAGATCCGGACGAGATATATCGCACGGTGGTCGCTCCTCAGTGACTCTAGTCTCAGGCACCCCACAAATATCTTTCCTTTCCGCCTGCCACTCTCAGGCATGCTAGGGCTTTTCAAAGAGTATGTTTTTGAGTTAAAGGTCACTTTCAATATGACTGGGAAAAGAAACATGTTTTGAAGGTTGAGTTGTCACAGCTTTTGTTTGATGTTATTGAAGGAATGCCCAAACTGTTGGATTGCCTTGGGGTAGTCCTGGAAAATCATGATACATGAGTTTTGAAAGTTGAGTTCAGAATGCTTCCATGCCCCTGGAGGATACTGTCTCTATCTAGGAAGTTGAGTATTTGGGCAATCTGTGGGTGTTCCGGCGCCTCATGAGGGGCCATGGGCCTGGGATCTATACGCTTGGTCCACCATGAATCACTGCAAAAGCATGCCATCTGGGACCCAAGATCTTAGCCACTCATCCAGAAACTCCTCAGCATCCGGAACCTCCGAGCCCTCTGGGAACCCCATGAAGCTGAGATAGTTCCAGTGTGATCTATTTTTGAATTCTTCAGCACACTCCTTGAGGGTAGCTGTGGAGGAGCACAACCTAGAGACTTGCCCATGTCATCCTCCAATGAGAATACTCTGTGCTTTGTCTCTGTGACACGGGTGGTCACATTCCGGAGATCCTGACGGAGAAGGGGTATATACGCTTTGACTTTGCCCACTTACATTTCCACCGCTGACCTTGGGTTTTTATTGCCTGTAGTAAAGTGGTGAGGTCAGAGAGTTCACACAACTGCTGCAATGCCAGCAGGGAGGAAGGGGGACTCCTGCCGCTAGAGGCTGCAATTGTGTACTAGTCTATTTTGGTTTGTGCCTGCGCAGGTGGCAGTGGCTTGCATTTACCCATGCCGTCCACTGTAAACCGGACCAGGACCAGCCACTTAAGACCAAGTGGCCCTGGCCCCCTTGCCCAAGGGCAGCAAGAGCAGTCCTGTCCAGTCAAATGGAATGGGTCCTGGACCACACCTCTAATGCCTGTCCCTGGTCACTCTGATGGTGGGTCGCACAATGTCATCCCTCGGAAGGGGTGAAGCCATCTAGTCCTGGGGTCACTCTTCAGGCCGCCCGATGCACCCCGACCAGCTTACCCATGGGCACCATGAGCAGCCAAGGCGGAGTCAATCAGATCAGGGTCACCGAGCACTCCAGTCCCAGTCACTGGCGACAAGGAACAGTGCATCCGCAGGGGGTGAGTTGAGCCGGCCACCATACAGCAGGCAAGTCAGTGCCAGGTCCCCAATAGCAATATGGGCCCAGGGGCATGGTGAACCCACCCAGACAGCGAGTGCAGCAGACACCCAGACTTCTTAGCGCTTCTTCACCCCCTTGAGGGTAACCAACTGCTGCTTGTGAACACTGCCAGCATCATGTCCGGGGGAAGAAGTTGTGGACCATATTCCATCAGCCCCTGCACTGCTACACCACATGCGTTGGCCTCAGGCCATTTGTTCTCCAGCACTTCAGCTCAGAACCTGCTTCAGCCTTGTCTCTCCCCGGTCAGGGTACGTTGCAGATGTGCAGTCGGTGGATCCGCCTCATAGGTACGCTTGATGGGCTCCCAATGTCTCCTGTCAGCAGCCATCAGTCGTGGTGGGCGAAGCCCATCATCTTGTAGTGCTGTGGTGTGCCAGGGCAGATGAGCTCTCTTAACTCGGGCCCCGGAGGTACGGAGCTGCCACAACATTTTCGCAGCTGGGGGGCCCAATGAGGGAGGCTGCGGAGCCATGCTCTTGCAGGCGCTGCGGCAGGATGTCATCAAATACGGGAGGAGGTCGGGAGCGGTCTCAAACTGTGGCCGCCATCTTGGCCACAATGGTTATATATACCCCAACAGTGCTTGTTTCTTATTATTACAACAAACCATCTCAACAGTTGTCTAGTGGCAGTAACACAAAAAGCACAAACAAAACCTGTGAAACTCAAACCAGCTTTCTTCCAAAGAAATATTGGGATTGGAAACAATCTTTTATAAACTCTTTCAAAGTATTTTTTAGCAAAAAACATTTACTCCCCAATGTTATGCACCTCTAAGAACTCATCCACCTCAGTTTTTTTCACAGAAATATTCAAGGCTATTATTATTATGTCTTCCAAGAGTCTGCTTTTTAGGACTATGTTTACCCTGTTAAAAAACATTCTAAGCAAATGATTTCGCTTTAACCAGTGCCTACTTATTTTTCTGTGACTAACCAGTCCCCTAAGCAAAAACTAAATGTTTTTTACAGCTTCTCGCAAATTGAGAAAGACATGATAAAATATGAAGCAAGATGTAGGGAGATTGAAAGAACCGAATAGAAACCTCACTTAAACATTGATTGCCTGATTTTACCTGTTACTAGGATGCCACAAGAAGCTTCCGTGTCCTTCAACAGCATAAGAATAACAAACAACATATAATATTAGAAATAAAAAGTAGGCTGTACAATGTTCAGTATTCAATATTCAGTTTCAAAACATCAAATTTTCCATCAGGAAGTTTTTTCCACCTTTTTAGGATTGGCTTAAATACTAGTCACATGGAACTGGCTTTGTAAATTGCCTGAGCAAAAGAGGTATGTAAGAAACATGGTTAAAGAAGGGTGTTTAGCTAGTACATCTTCTTATAGAGTATCTGCTGTTTTCATTAGGGGTATTGCTAACAATCATAGCGAAGCCAATATGACTGGATTTTTTAAACTGAAAATGCTTTGATTGACAAGCTTGTGTGTGTGAATGTGGATCGGTAACTGTGTGACTGTGAGAATGAGCTATTGATTAGATGGATGAGTGAGTGCATATATCGATAGATGGGTGAATGGGTGCCCGATTGAGTGCATGGATAACTGAAGGAATGCATGGATGGACGAATGAGTAGCAGCGGAGAGGGAGAGAGAGTGGGATGGCTCTCATGAAGCTGTCGGACTTACCTGGGTCGACCACGCCAACGTCCAATTCCAAATCAGCAAGGCTCATCCTTAACCTATCTTGCCACACCCACATGACCCCACATCTCAGGGGACTGAAACAAGCATCCTGGGACCAGTTTTGTGGTATCACCCCTCATCTGCCAGGCTAGCTTAAATACAGTGGCACAGTGAGCCCGGACCCACGTCTGGGCATAACCCGGCACACTCACAGCGAGAAAGCAAAAGACACACAAATGATGGATTGAATACAGAACAAATCAAACATTCACCCTCAGTCAAGAGATCTGGGTTAAATCCATTTGTATGTTTTTTTTTAAGTTTGAAAAGCTTTATTGAGTTGAAGAAAACAATGTAAAACATCAGTACAATAGCACAAATAAAGAGCAGTAGGAATTAAAATAATTGTGGAGAATAATGTGCCAATAAACAAGAAAGGCCCCAAAAGGGGAAAACGCTATACAAAGAAAAAATGCTTTTATAACTTTTCATTTTGTGGGGAAGGAAGAGAGAAAGAAAGAGGGAAGAAAGGGCCTCTTGATCACATGTTATTGTTATATTTAGTATTACTGTTATTATTATTACTGTGAACTTCTCTGTATTTCATACCTCTTTATTTCTCTTACCATTTGTATGTTTTGATCACCATGCCACCCCAGTTTAGACCAAATATGAAAGCAAATCAGTCTTGACCCTGCTCCTCATGGGAACAGTCCACCCCGAACTGCCAAGCTAGGCCCTCCCTGGACCAGAAACAAGCATCATGGGACCTGTGTCAGGGTATCACCCCATATCAGACAGGCTAGCTTGAATCCAGTGTCACACAGAGCTTGGTACCCACATCTGGGCACACCAGATGCACTTTGAGCGAGAAAGCAAAAGATACACAAATGAGGGACAGAAGGGGGAACAAATCAAACATTCACCCCCAATCAAGAGAGCTAGGATAAATACATTGTTGTTTTGCTCACCATGCCACCCCAGTTTAGACCCAGCCATATGCAAATCAGTCTTGACCCTGCTCCTTATGAGAACAGTCCAGCTCGAAGGGCCAAGCCAGGTTCTCCCTGGACCAAAAACAAGCATCCTTGGACCGGTTTCGGTGTCTTAAGGCCCTATTACCCCTCATCAGACAAGCTAGCTTGAATCCAATGGCACATTGAGTCCAGGACCCATGTCTTTGCATACCAGGGACACCTACAGCGAGAAAGCAAAAGGCACACAAATGATGGAAGGAATGCAGAACAAATCAAACATTCAACCCAGTCAAGAGATCTGGGTTAAATTCATCTTTCTTTTGCTCACCATGCCACCCCCGTTTAGACCCAGCCATATGCTAATCAGTCTCGACCCTGCTTGTCATGAGCACAGTCCAGCCCGAACTGCCAAACCAGGTCTTCTCTGGACCAGAAACAAGCATCCGGGACCAGTCGCGGCAGGCATGACTTGCGGGTAGGTGGAGGGCGAAAGGGTCGCGCAGTGCTGGAAGTGGAGGTTAATTTAATTTTAAGAGAATTAAAAATTAAACTTACCTTCGCCTTTGGTACTGCGTCGTGTTGCGTCTCCTCTTTCTGCTCATAGGAAGCAGAAGCACAACAGCCTCGCTCTCCTCCCCATAGCCAATGGCAGCGTTGTGATTAGCTCGGACGGCTAGGCTAGGAGACCATTTTCACCATGTAGAAAATTAAGAGTGCGTATGACGGTGCACAGTCAAGATTTTTAAATATCGACCTACTTTAATATCGAGTTTCCAATATTGTAGGGACAGACTATCCAAGTCAAGAATATTGCTGACCAGAATATCGACCTTAAGGTAAGTAATATAGTTTTTTTTAATATCGAAGTAAGTAATATTGTTAGCAAAAATATTGTTGTCAATAATATCGAAAAAAACTGTAGTGTTATGTATTTTAGTATGTACTTTATATGTATGTTTCAACATTTTTTTAATGTATTTTCATACATTTTTAAATAACAGTTCAGAAATCAGTAATTTTGTTAAAGTAAATTTTGTGTTTTAGTATAAGAGCGGGTATTGGGTTTATAGGGGAATTTATAATTAATTAATTAATATGTTTTAATGTATTGCTATTGATGATTAATTAATTGCTAATTAATTATTAATTGGTAATTAATTTTTATTAATTGGTTAATTTATAATTATATTAATATAGCCTTATAGCCCACCATAGAGGACTATACCGGCTATTAAAGGCCCTCTCCAGCGTTAAAGACCCCGAGCCGAAGGCGAGGGCCTTTAACAAAGGAGAGAGACTTTAATAGCGGTATAGCCCGTCTACGAAGGGCTATAAGGCTATTAGAACATTCTGTCACTAGAGGACAGAATATTCTAACAAAAAAAACAAAGCCTTTTGGGAGAGTGAGGGGATTGGAATCCCCTCAAGTTCCCTGAAGCCTTTGTTCACAGCCAGAGCTGTGAACAAAGAAACATTGGAATGTTGGAGCTCCAGGCTTATACCAGCCATTATAAGCCCAGAGCACTCCATTGTTTTCAATGGAGCTCCCAACATTCCAATGTTCTAATTATAATTAATTTATTATACATTTTTATTAATTGATTGATAATTAAATTAATTGTGTTTTGTATGTATAGTGTGTTGTGTGTTAAAGGGGGGGTAGTGTGGGAAGTAATTTAATGTTATTTAAGTAAATATTATTTTAATTTTATTGGTATTTATTAATACATTTTGTGTTAATTAATTATTAATATATTATTTTTTTTAATTATTCAATTGATAAGTATGTTAATTTAACCCCTACGCTAACCTACATTTTCCACACTGTTACACTCACTGAAGTTGGAATAGTAATTTTTACCCCTATGCTATCCAACACTTTCCCTGCTGTTGCACTCACTGGAGTGGAATAGTAATTTTTACCCCTTCGCTATCCAACGCTTTTCCTACTGTTGCACTCACTGGATTGGGAATAGTAATTTTAACTACTACCCTATCCAACGCTTTTCCTACTGCTGCACTCACTTGAGTGGGAAAAGTATTTTTTAGAACAAGAAATAGAAAGGCGCACTCCTGTGGGGTTTATCAAGTGATGAAAGGTAAACTGGTAGATGGTGCAATAGGGTTGATCCTCTGAGTATGAGGGAATGTATTGGCAATCCAAAAAGCACTCTCCTTGGGACAAGGGGGGAGTCTCCCTTATGCACTTGAAACAATGTTCAGTACAATTCCACAAGTAAAAAAACTTTTATTCTCCTCGTTGCACCTCCTTACACCCCCCCCACCCCCCCACCCCCAGGGGAGGCTTAGGATTCTGATGCATTCCCAGGTTCATGAAATGTTGTGAATCTGGGAATACAGCAGAATCCATAGGTGTTGTATGGGAACACCCACAGAAACACCCAAGCACGTAAATTTCACGCAAAGTGCTGCATAAAAGTAGCCGTATTTACAAGGCCTTGAAAAGCAATGCAGGGGGACTTTACGTGGCCTAGTAAAAATGGAGCACCACACTGCGCCGCCGGTGCTTCACAAAAAGTGATGCACCGGCGGCGCAAGGGGCTTGTAAATATGCCCCAAAGTAATTAGAAAGACTCAGACATTCTTACAAAAGCTATACATAAAGTCCTAAATCTGATGAAATTCTTATATGATGAGGAAAACAAAGATGCCAATACACATCAGTGGCACCTTTCTAATGTGTGTCACAAATGTGTTGATCAAATAAATGACATCATGAGCCAGAATGACATGTCAGGCATGTGTAAAGATAACTGCTGGAAAGGCACATGTGTACAAACTCTAATTGTAGAAAATGTCACATAAATCCAAGGTCTGTGCAACAGAACTCACCATGAACAATTCACAACTGTGTATCTCTAATACCCAATAAACAACCAATTGCAATGTTCCTTTGTTAACCGCTGCACAGGTCACTGGCAATGTCCAGCACACCGTGGGCCAGTAAGTAGTGGCACCACCACCACCTCACGTTCTCGGGTCCAGCTTGTCATCAGAATGTAACAATGAAGCTTATCCACAAACTACAATGATGAAGCTGGAAACAAGTGAGTAAACTTCCAAGATTTATTTCAAGCAAGAAGTTGCACAGGCGACAGCCCACAGCCTCAGTTGCACATGCAACAGCCCACAGTATTGGCTGATTTACAAAAAGGGGGGTGGTGATGAACAGAGTGTCTGAGTTAAACAGACCACTCTTACCCAGTCCAAAGATCAGGGCTTGATCCATCACCGTTATTTATCTCACTGCCCCATCCCAGCTCAGAACCTGGCTATATGCAAATCAGTCTGTCCCTGGCCCAGTGCATCATGGGAACAGGGCAGACTAAACTACCAAGCCAATTCTTCACCAGAAAGGAGACAAGCTACCGGGGACCGGTTTCTGGCATTTCAGCCTTCTTCGGCCCGGCTTGCTTGAATCCTGATGGAGCAGTGAGAAAGGGACTCATGTCTGAGTATACCCTGCCACACCTATAGTGGCCAAAAAAGATTTACAAAAAGGGGGTGGTGATGAACAGAGTGTCTGAGTTAAACAGACCACTCTTACCCAGTCCAAAGATCAGGGCTTGATCCATCACCGTTATTTATCTCACTGCCCCATCCCAGCTCAGAACCTGGCTATATGCAAATCAGTCTGTCCCTGGCCCAGTGCATCATGGGAACAGGGCAGACTAAACTACCAAGCCAATTCTTCACCAGAAAGGAGACAAGCTACCGGGGACCGGTTTCTGGCATTTCAGCCTTCTTCGGCCCGGCTTGCTTGAATCCTGATGGAGCAGTGAGAAAGGGACTCATGTCTGAGTATACCCTGCCACACCTATAGTGGCCAAAAAAGATTTACAAAAAGGGGGGTGGTGATGAACAGAGTGTCTGAGTTAAACAGACCACTCTTACCCAGTCCAAAGATCAGGGCTTGATCCATCACCGTTATTTATCTCACTGCCCCATCCCAGCTCAGAACCTGGCTATATGCAAATCAGTCTGTCCCTGGCCCAGTGCATCATGGGAACAGGGCAGACTAAACTACCAAGCCAATTCTTCACCAGAAAGGAGACAAGCTACCGGGGACCGGTTTCTGGCATTTCAGCCTTCTTCGGCCCGGCTTGCTTGAATCCTGATGGAGCAGTGAGAAAGGGACTCATGTCTGAGTATACCCTGCCACACCTATAGTGGCCAAAAAAGATTTACAAAAAGGGGGTGGTGATGAACAGAGTGTCTGAGTTAAACAGACCACTCTTACCCAGTCCAAAGATCAGGGCTTGATCCATCACCGTTATTTATCTCACTGCCCCATCCCAGCTCAGAACCTGGCTATATGCAAATCAGTCTGTCCCTGGCCCAGTGCATCATGGGAACAGGGCAGACTAAACTACCAAGCCAATTCTTCACCAGAAAGGAGACAAGCTACCGGGGACCGGTTTCTGGCATTTCAGCCTTCTTCGGCCCGGCTTGCTTGAATCCTGATGGAGCAGTGAGAAAGGGACTCATGTCTGAGTATTCCCTGCCACACCTATAGTGGCCAAAAAAGATTTACAAAAAGGGGGTGGTGATGAACAGAGTGTCTGAGTTAAACAGACCACTCTTACCCAGTCCAAAGATCAGGGCTTGATCCATCACCGTTATTTATCTCACTGCCCCATTCCAGCTCAGAACCTGGCTATATGCAAATCAGTCTGTCCCTGGCCCAGTGCATCATGGGAACAGGGCAGACTAAACTACCAAGCCAATTCTTCACCAGAAAGGAGACAAGCTACCGGGGACCGGTTTCTGGCATTTCAGCCTTCTTCGGCCCGGCTTGCTTGAATCCTGATGGAGCAGTGAGAAAGGGACTCATGTCTGAGTATACCCTGCCACACCTATAGTGGCCAAAAAAGATTTACAAAAAGGGGGTGGTAATGAACAGAGTGTCTGAGTTAAACAGACCACTCTTACCCAGTCCAAAGATCAGGGCTTGATCCATCACCGTTATTTATCTCACTGCCCCATCCCAGCTCAGAACCTGGCTATATGCAAATCAGTCTGTCCCTGGCCCAGTGCATCATGGGAACAGGGCAGACTAAACTACCA
This sequence comes from Lissotriton vulgaris, assembly GCF_964263255.1. Lineage (NCBI taxonomy): Eukaryota > Metazoa > Chordata > Amphibia > Caudata > Salamandridae > Lissotriton > Lissotriton vulgaris. The sequence goes on from NC_141697.1 coordinate 981,103,935, forward strand.
AGCCAATTCTTCACCAGAAAGGAGACAAGCTACCGGGGACCGGTTTCTGGCATTTCAGCCTTCTTCGGCCCGGCTTGCTTGAATCCTGATGGAGCAGTGAGAAAGGGACTCATGTCTGAGTATACCCTGCCACACCTATAGTGGCCAAAAAAGATTTACAAAAAGGGGGTGGTGATGAACAGAGTGTCTGAGTTAAACAGACCACTCTTACCCAGTCCAAAGATCAGGGCTTGATCCATCACCGTTATTTATCTCACTGCCCCATCCCAGCTCAGAACCTGGCTATATGCAAATCAGTCTGTCCCTGGCCCAGTGCATCATGGGAACAGGGCAGACTAAACTACCAAGCCAATTCTTCACCAGAAAGATGACAAGCTACCGGGGACCGGTTTCTGGCATTTCAGCCTTCTTCGGCCCGGCTTGCTTGAATCCTGATGGAGCAGTGAGAAAGGGACTCATGTCTGAGTATACCCTGCCACACCTATAGTGGCCAAAAAAGATTTACAAAAAGGGGGTGGTGATGAACAGAGTGTCTGAGTTAAACAGACCACTCTTACCCAGTCCAAAGATCAGGGCTTGATCCATCACCGTTATTTATCTCACTGCCCCATCCCAGCTCAGAACCTGGCTATATGCAAATCAGTCTGTCCCTGGCCCAGTGCATCATGGGAACAGGGCAGACTAAACTACCAAGCCAATTCTTCACTGGGACAGGAGCAGACTAATTTGCATACAGCCAGGTTCTGAAACTGGGATGGTGCAGTGAGCTAAAAAACGGTGTTGGATCTAGCCCTGATCTCTTGACTGGGCGAGAGCTTTCTGCTTAATTCAGAGACTCTGTCCCTCACCACCCCTTGTTGTAAATATTTTTGTCCACCCTAAGCGTGGAAGGGTATTCTCAGATGTGAGACCCTTGCTCATTGCACTATCAGGATTCAAGCAAACCGGGCCGAAGACGGCTGTAATGCCAGAAACCGGTCCCCGGGAGCTTGTTTCCTTCCCAGTGTAAGAATTGGCTTTTGTAGTTTGGTTTGCCCTGTTCCCATCATGCACTGGGACAGGAGCAGACTAATTTGCATACAGCCAGGTTCTGAAACTGGGATGGTGCAGTGAGCTAAAAAACGGTGTTGGATCTAGCCCTGATCTCTTGACTGGGCGAGAGCTTTCTGCTTAATTCAGAGACTCTGTCCCTCACCACCCCTTGTTGTAAATATTTTTGTCCACCCTAAGCGTGGAAGGGTATTCTCAGATGTGAGACCCTTGCTCATTGCACCATCAGGATTCAAGCAAACCGGGCCGAAGACGGCTGTAATGCCAGAAACCGGTCCCCGGGAGCTTGTTTCCTTCCCAGTGTAAGAATTGGCTTTTGTAGTTTGGTTTGCCCTGTTCCCATCATGCACTGGGACAGGAGCAGACTAATTTGCATACAGCCAGGTTCTGAAACTGGGATGGTGCAGTGAGCTAAAAAACGGTGTTGGATCTAGCCCTGATCTCTTGACTGGGCGAGAGCTTTCTGCTTAATTCAGAGACTCTGTCCCTCACCACCCCTTGTTGTAAATATTTTTGTCCACCCTAAGCGTGGAAGGGTATTCTCAGATGTGAGACCCTTGCTCATTGCACCATCAGGATTCAAGCAAACCGGGCCGAAGACGGCTGTAATGCCAGAAACCGGTCCCCGGGAGCTTGTTTCCTTCCCAGTGTAAGAATTGGCTTTTGTAGTTTGGTTTGCCCTGTTCCCATCATGCACTGGGACAGGAGCAGACTAATTTGCATACAGCCAGGTTCTGAAACTGGGATGGTGCAGTGAGCTAAAAAACGGTGTTGGATCTAGCCCTGATCTCTTGACTGGGCGAGAGCTTTCAGCTTAATTCAGAGACTCTGTCCCTCACCACCCCTTGTTGTAAATATTTTTGTCCACCCTAAGCGTGGAAGGGTATTCTCAGATGTGAGACCCTTGCTCATTGCACTATCAGGATTCAAGCAAACCGGGCCGAAGACGGCTGTAATGCCAGAAACCGGTCCCCGGGATTTTGTTTCCTTCCCAGTGTAAGAATTGGCTTTTGTAGTTTGGTTTGCCCTGTTCCCATCATGCACTGGGACAGGAGCAGACTAATTTGCATACAGCCAGGTTCTGAAACTGGGATGGTGCAGTGAGCTAAAAAACGGTGTTGGATCTAGCCCTGATCTCTTGACTGGGCGAGAGCTTTCTGCTTAATTCAGAGACTCTGTCCCTCACCACCCCTTGTTGTAAATATTTTTGTCCACCCTAAGCGTGGAAGGGTATTCTCAGATGTGAGACCCTTGCTCATTGCACCATCAGGATTCAAGCAAACCGGGCCGAAGACGGCTGTAATGCCAGAAACCGGTCCCCGGGAGCTTGTTTCCTTCCCAGTGTAAGAATTGGCTTTTGTAGTTTGGTTTGCCCTGTTCCCATCATGCACTGGGACAGGAGCAGACTAATTTGCATACAGCCAGGTTCTGAAACTGGGATGGTGCAGTGAGCTAAAAAACGGTGTTGGATCTAGCCCTGATCTCTTGACTTGGCGAGAGCTTTCTGCTTAATTCAGAGACTCTGTCCCTCACCACCCCTTGTTGTAAATATTTTTGTCCACCCTAAGCGTGGAAGGGTATTCTCAGATGTGAGACCCTTGCTCATTGCACCATCAGGATTCAAGCAAACCGGGCCGAAGACGGCTGTAATGCCAGAAACCGGTCCCCGGGAGCTTGTTTCCTTCCCAGTGTAAGAATTGGCTTTTGTAGTTTGGTTTGCCCTGTTCCCATCATGCACTGGGACAGGAGCAGACTAATTTGCATACAGCCAGGTTCTGAAACTGGGATGGTGCAGTGAGCTAAAAAACGGTGTTGGATCTAGCCCTGATCTCTTGACTGGGCGAGAGCTTTCTGCTTAATTCAGAGACTCTGTCCCTCACCACCCCTTGTTGTAAATATACACAGTATTGGCTGAACAGGCAACAGCCTCAAAAGTTTCAGTGTTCTCTCCTGGCACCAAAGAGCCACAGACACAGATGATGTCTCAATGGGAGCAACCATACTGCACGACTGCCATCAACTTCACTGCATTCTGACAAGGGTTACCGACTTCCAAGGGAGAGTGGGCAGCTCTCTGGCAATATCGGTCCACACTGGACTGGGCGCGTCACACTCTACCCCTGGTGATCCACTCTCCAGGATCCCCACTGAGCTATGCCCAATGCAGGCTCTCTCCTCCACCTCACAGGATCCACTGGTTTTAATAGGCAGCCAGGCTTCTAAGCACAGAAGGCACTGGTCTAGGCTGGCAAGCAGCAGGCTGGTTGATGGACCCTCATCCAGATGGAAGCCTGGAAAACCTTGCTGCAGAGTCCTGGTTCCACCAGCAAGGATGTTTGACAATTTTCCCTTTCTTGATCAGACAGTGCTTTTCAACAATGTATGGGACACATGTTCCCACCTTTATAGTTTAAATCCAGACACATATGCGATTTATTATCTGGCCTTTAAAATTAATGTTGAGAGTGTTAGTTCTTCTGATAGATACATCTGCCGTGTGGATTCCTCACCTTGTGAATATCCCCCTTGCGTCAGCAACGTTCGGAAAATTCTTCGTAGCACGCCGGCGTGGACGACGTCATAGGAGCACGGCTTCGCGCGCGACTCCGTCTGACGTCACCGACTCCACATAAGGCCCACGTCGGCGTGATGACGTCAGTCCCCTTTTTTCCGCGTCGTCGACGCTAACGGTTTCTGGGATCTTCTGCGATACTTTTGTATCTATTCGCTGTTTAGCTGTAATTGTTTCACTGTCGGATTTCGCTTCATCGCCGGAGATGTCGTCGAGGAAGACAGGCTTCAAACAGTGTGGTTCCTGCACCCGGATGATGTCGATCACCGATCCGCATCCCGTCTGTCTGGGGTGTCTTGGTTCGGGACACGATGTCAAGAACTGTCGTTCCTGTGACAAGATGAACCCCAAAGCCTTGCGTGAGCGGGAGGCGAAGCTTCTGCTTGCTAAGGTGAAGGAAAGGGAAGCCGGAAGGTCTTCGAGGTCAGTGTCCAGGCGCTCGAAGTCGAGACAACGGTCGCGGTCGAAGTCAAGGTCGGCTTCGAGGGCGAAGTCGAGGTCGGCTTCGAAGGCCAAGTCGAGGTCGAGAGAGAGAGATCAAGGTCCAGAGGGAGGTCGAGGTCCGGTTCCAAGTCGGCCTCGGGCCATGCTTCGGGCTCCTCGAGAAAGAAGCATAAGAGGAGTAAACATCACTCCAGACACCACTCTGGCAAGGAGTCTTCGGATTCGAGGAAGAAGTCGAGAAAACATCATAAGGACTTCGTGTCTCCTTCTCCAGCTCAATCTCACGTTGGTTCTCCAGTTCATGAGCCGGAACCGGATCTGGAGTCGCACCATTCATCGGTGCATGAAGAAGAGGTTCCTCGAGCACCGACTCCGGTTGTGGAGCCTGAAGAACAAGAGGGCCAGGGTGCGCCTTTGCCGGATCAGCCTCCTTCGGAGCGGCCGTTGGGTTCGTACCCACCCTTTCCAGGTCCAGGTCAGGATCCCTCGCAGTTTTTAAACGCCATGTTTGGTGTTTACTCGAGGGCGATGTACCCCGCTGGTGCGCCTATGGGTCCCATGGGTCCTTTGTCTTTCAATTTGGGTGTGCCCCAGGCTTATGCCCCGGCCCCATTTATGCCGTTTATGCCGACGCCTTGCACTCCTTGGCTCGGTACGGCGCCGCCGAGGTCGTCGACTTCGCATGCGGCTTCGCCGACTCCGGATCGGCCTCGGGTGGATTCGGATCGTGGCACTTCCCGTCCTCCGGCTCCTCGCTCGACGTCGGCTCCGGCGCCGTCGGAGTCGTTACCGGATCCATCGACTTCGGTCCGTATGGAGTGGTCGAGGCGCAGGGCACAACGCCTCTTGGAGGAGAAGGAGTTTGTGGACTCCGAGGTTGAGGAAGGAGAGTTGCATGAGGGGGATTGTTTTGAGGACCTTCAGGATGCAAGTGGCTTGGAACTTTCTCCTGAATGGGGTTTGCCAACCGTTTCTGACACACCATCTAAGGACTTGGCACCCTATCATGTTGTCATAAAGAAGGCTGCAGAGTTGCTAGGCTTGACTTTGCCCACAGTTGAATACAAGCCCAACATCCTTACGGAAGTGTTGCATTCGCCCTCTTCTATTGTGGAGCCTACGCTTCCTTTTACGGATGCATTGACTGAACCGATAAAGGAGGTCTGGAAGAGGCCTTTATCTGCTCCTGCAGTTTCCAGGTCAGTGGCAAGGCGTTACAGGGTGGCTCCTGATGACCCTGAATTTCTTTCCTCGCATCCTGCACCGGAGAGTCTGGTAGTGCAGGCCGCCTGTTCCAGCAGGGCTGCGGGTTCTTTCCCTCAGGTGCCAGCAGACAAGGACTCAAAAAAACTGGACCAGTCTGCTAAAAAGATTTTCTCCTCGGGTAGCATGGCCTTGAAGTCCACCAATGCTACTTGCCTCTTGGGGAGATACGTTCACGCGTTGATGGACTCTGTCAAACAGCTTTCTGCTAAGCTTCCAGAGGACGATAAGAAGAACTTTAACGAGGTGGTCGCTGATACTCAGGCTGCAGCTGGTATGGTCATACAGAGTGGTATGGACACGGCGGACTCTGTTGCCAGAATTATGGGCTCCACTGTGGCTACAAGAAGGGCTGCATGGCTTAAGTCCTCTGATTTTTCTACTGACGTTCAGTCTACTCTGTTGGACTTACCGTTTGATGGGACAGGTCTCTTTGGCAAGAAGGCTGACGTAGCTCTGGAGAGATTCAAAGACAGTCGGGCTACGGCGAAGTCTTTGGGCCTTCAGACGAGGGGCTCTGCGACTAGAAAGTATAGGGGTTTTGGCAGATCCAATTTTCGTCCCTACAATCAAGGACAGCAGCAGCAGCAGCAGCGCCAGAATCCTCTGTATAAATCCTACAGAGGAAAGCAAAGGGGCCGTGGTCGTGGGCGCCAGGTCTCCTCCTCCTCCTCCTCTTCCTCTAATAGCCAACCCCCTCCCCCTGCAGCAAAGCAGCCCTAGATCCGCCATTCTGGATCATGTGGCTCCGGTGGGGGGTCGGCTTACTCATTTTCTACGGGATTGGGAATCGGTTACATCGGATCTTTGGGTTCTCAATCTCGTAGAAAATGGGTATGCACTTCCTTTCCAGGAGTTCCCTCCCAATTACCCTCCTTGCCAGGGTTTTTGTTCGGAGGACCACCTTGTTCGCTTGCAGGAAGAAGTCCTGGCTTTGTTCAAGAAAGGTGCGATAGAGGTGGTTCCAGAGCAGGAAAAGGGTCAGGGATGCTACTCCCGGTATTTCCTGATCCCCAAGAAGGATGGCAGGTTACGTCCAATCCTGGACCTCAGGATTTTGAATCTCTATCTCAAGCAGGAGAAATTCAAAATGCTCACTCTTGCGCAGGTTCTTCAAGCGCTGTTGGAAGAAGACTGGATGGTGTCGATCGACTTGCAGGATGCGTATTTTCACATCCCGATCCTGAAGTCGCACAGGAAGTATCTCCGTTTTACGGTGGGATCGCAACACTACCAGTTTGCGGTCCTTCCGTTTGGTCTTACTACTGCGCCTCGAGTTTTCACCAAGGTGATGGCAGTGGTGGCTGCACATCTCAGGAGGTCGGGGATACCTGTATTCCCGTACCTGGACGACTGGCTGATCAAAGCGGAGTCGCCCGAGAAGGTGCTTCATCACCTGCAAGAAACATCGCAGCTGTTGTTCAGGTTGGGTTTTTCAATAAATGTGCCCAAATCTCACCTGGTGCCCTCCCAGCGCAATCTGTTCATAGGTGCGGTACTGGACACTACTGTATGTCGTGCATTCCCTCCTCCGCAAAGGATTCGCGACATACAGGAAATGATTCCTTTATTTCACAATGGAGCGGTTGTTCCGGTCCTGAAGGTCCTTCGCCTGCTCGGTCTGATGGCTTCTTGCATTCTCCTGGTCAACCATGCACGCTGGCACATGAGGGCACTCCAGTGGTGCCTCCGCAGGCAGTGGTATCAACACAATGGAGATCTCGGGGAGTCAGTGAGGATCTCCAGAGAAACTGCAGCGGATCTGTCTTGGTGGGGCGTGGAAGGCAATCTGTCTCAAGGAAAGCCTTTTCAGCTTCCACCATCGGTGGCCACGGTGATAACGGATGCATCCACTCTAGGGTGGGGTGCTCATCTGGGGGATCTGGAGGTCAAGGGTCTTTGGTCTCCAGAGGAAAGGCTGCTTCACATCAACCTTCTAGAGTTACGGGCGATACGTCTGGCACTCAAGGCCTTCCTCCCTTCCCTTCGCGGTCGGTCAGTTCAAGTCCTGACGGACAACACGACCGCGATGTGGTATGTCAACAAGCAGGGAGGAGTGGGGTCGCAGTGTCTCTGCAGGGAGGCTCTGCGCCTCTGGTCCTGGGTTCAGGACCACCAGATTTGTCTGATGGCAAATCATTTGGCCGGGGTTCTGAACGTGCGTGCAGACATTCTCAGTCGTCAGTTCTCTGCCGACCACGAGTGGAGGCTTCACCCGGAGGTTGTTCGTTACGTCTTTCAGATGTGGGGGACTCCTCGGGTGGACCTGTTTGCCACTTGCGAGAATGCTCACTGCCCGTCATTCTGCAGTCTCCAGTATCCGATGCAAGGAGCATTGGGGGACGCGTTTCAGTTGAGCTGGAGAGGTCAGCTCCTTTACGCGTTTCCTCCCATACCCTTGATTCCTCGGGTTCTGAGGAAGATTCGCCAAGACCGGGCCCAAGTCATTTTGGTCGCCCCGGATTGGCCAAGAAGGGTGTGGTACACAGATCTTCTCCACCTCTCCTCTCACCCGCCGCTCCGTCTCCCTCTCAGGGCAGACCTCCTCTCTCAGATGGAGGGGCAGGTTCTACACCCCCACCTCCAGACATTACACCTTCATGCATGGAGATTGAACGGGGCAATCTGAACTCTTTCTCTCTCCCTAACGATGTGGTGGATGTCATACTTTCTGCCAGGCGTGACTCCACCAAGTCCATTTATTCGTATAGGTGGAATAAGTTTGTGTCTTGGTGTAGGGAGAGGGATGTTGACCCGTTAAGGGCTCATTTGTCTGATATTTTGTTGTTTGCTCTTTCTCTGGCACGGCAGGGGTTTGTTGTTGCCACTGTCAAGGGTTACCTTTCGGCTTTATCGGCATTCCTCTGCTTGCCGGATCAGCCCTCTCTTTTTAAATCACCTGTGGTTTTAAGATTTTTGAAGGGGCTCACTAATAAGTTCCCTCCTTCTCCCTTTATTGTTCCTCATTGGGACTTGAATCTTGTGTTAACCTATCTGATGGGTTCGCCGTTTGAACCCTTACACAAGTGTCCAATGAGGCTTCTTTCTTTTAAGACGGTCTTCTTAGTTGCATACTCTCTGGCGGGTAAGGACCCTTCTGAGGGTATTAGAGCTCATTCAACTAGAGCAAAGTCTGCTACTTCTGCATTGTCTAGGGGTGTTCCTGTTGAGGACATTTGCAGGGCCGCGACTTGGGCCTCCCTCCACACTTTTGCAAAGCACTACTGCTTGGATGCTGAGGTGAGGAGGAACGGCCACTTCGCGCGCTCTGTTCTCCAAGATTTCCTGGTGTAGCAGAGTGGACACCCTCCTCCGGGAGTGGGGACTGCTGTGGGAATCTATTCACAAGGTGAGGAATCCACACGGCAGATGTATCTATCAGAAGAACAAGTTACTTACCTTCGGTAACGCTTTTTCTGGTAGATACAATATCTGCCTGTGGATTCCTCACTGACCCACCCGCCTCCCCGTTGTCCACTCTGCTATACCTGGTGTTATGTGCAAATGTAATTATGATTTTATCTGATTTTGTATAGTTTTGCACTTTGAATGCATTTGTTTTGCATGTACTGTGTACATTGTGTATATATATATATATGTACTTGTTGGTCCGTCCGGGTGCCTCGAAGGCACGGAAAAAAGGGCGGAACTGACGTCATCACGCCGACGTGGGCCTTATGTGGAGTCGGTGACGTCAGACGGAGTCGCGCGCGAAGCCGTGCTCCTATGACGTCGTCCACGCCGGCGTGCTACGAAGAATTTTCCGAACGTTGCTGACGCAAGGGGGATATTCACAAGGTGAGGAATCCACAGGCAGATATTGTATCTACCAGAAAAAGCGTTACCGAAGGTAAGTAACTTGTTCATTTGAAGTGCTCTCACTTTCCTTAGTCAAAGGGACTGTCTGCCTCCCCAGCAATGAACATCACCTGTCAGGGGGTTGCAGTCCTCACCACTCCAGCTTCTCCAGGCCCTAGGCCAAAATGAAACCCACAGGCCTCCATCTTATGTACTATGCAGAGTTGTTTCTTCTTAAACTGTGGAGAAGCATCACCCGCCTGCTGCCATCGAAGAAGTAAAAACAAATAGATCAAATGGCATTGCCATGCCGTTTTAATTGCCGCCGGCTTGCGCTATGAACAGCGCAAGCGTGAGGGCAGGGGGTGGGGCTAATTCCTGCAATTGGAGGATGACACTGCTGCCCCTGCAGTGCGCATGTTAGATTATCCGGGTGTCTTGCGACGGCCAGTCCGATATGCGCACTGTAGACCCAGCAATCCTAGGGCTGTGAAACAGCCACAGAATTACTGACACAGGCCCCTGGTCTCAAAATGAGCGCTGGGTTAGCCTGCTTCAACCAATCCTGGAGCTGCAGCCATGACGAAGACAGTATGAAAGCAGCTCTAGGATTGGTTGGAGTTCTGTCCACTAGACAGGAAGGAAGTCTTTTTCTTTTCTGCTCGTCGTCTCCAGGATCCCCCAGAGACACACCGGACAAGACACAGCTTTATGGTGAGTTTTGGGGCATTGTGCCCCAGCATATTTTCATGGTGCCAGCCGTCACTGGTACTATGCACCATGAGGCATGCTGAAGTCATGGCACAAAAATGTGATCTGTCTTTGCCATGACCAACAATCATTACAATGGGTCTAGATATCATTGTAGTTGGAACACCCACTGCAGGGATGCACGTCCATCGCCCTTCTGGTGACTTTCCATCCCAACAATCCCAATATATGCAAACTGTATGTACTGTTATTGTCACGGCTCACTGGTCCTTTCTGTACCCCTCTGTGGGATGCGGTAAAAGTTAATGACCACCACACCTTCAGATAAGGCAGAACCATTCAGACTTAAATCAGCAGAGATCACTTTCATATTATTTTTCTCTTCTAATCTTAAGACATTTTGGGCCATATGTATCAACACATTTTCCCATAGACACAGAATGGGTAAAACCCTTTGATACATCTGGCCCTTTGTCTTTTGCACTCTTTAAATTGTTCTTATTTTCTGTATACTCCCCTCTATTATATTAAAAATCATCTTTGTACTGTATTTCATTTTGCTCAAGGCGATGTAAATGGCAACTAATCTAACCAGCAATGAATCAGCAAAAACATACACCAACTGGATCAGATTTTATACAGAGGATGGAAGACCAATTGTACAAAAAAGTGTCATTGACATTATATACAGTACTTCATTTGAGCTGGTGGTTCCCAGTGGGGGCCACCGGCACTTACTTCACCACTTTTGAGGCTTCCACAAGGGGTACCAACAGCAGGGCCCTTAAACCTTTTGAGACCGGAGTCGAGGATCAAGCAGACAATGTCCCAGTCCTCAGAGATAGCACACTGCCCAATGACACAGCCTCTGCACCGCCACAACTACAATACCTTGTTAACTTGCTTACGTTGGCAAGTGGCCAACCTATTGGAAGCAGAATACAATATTTTCTCCAAGGATGGCAGACCATCATGTCAGATCCATTGGTGCTCCACAGCGTTCAATGAGGATAGGATATTCTTTACAATTCTTGGCCAATCTGCCACATGTCCCTCCCATTCCAGACAATCTTTCAGGGGACCATTTGTCAATCCTTCAGCAGGAAGTTCATGCTCTTCTAGCCAAAGGAGCCACAGAGAGAATTCAGAATTTTGAAGTAGGGACTAAATACTACTACTGCTATTCCCTGGTGCGAATAAGGATGGAGACCTTTGTCCCAATTTAGATCTCTGCCCTCTCAACTTCTTTCTCTAGATGGACTAATTCAAGATGCTCACTCTGGCATAATGTCTATCTACTCTGGATCCAGGCAACTAGTTGGTGGTGTTACATATGTGGGATGCCTATATTTACATACCCATGCAGTTTAAGATGGATCAAGTGCATTATCAGTTCTTAGTGCTCCCCTTCGGCCTCAGCAGTGGCCCCTCTGGTGTTTACAAAACTGATGGTTGGTTGAAGCACTATTTTTGGAGGTTGAGAAGTTCACCATGGTCAGTCGTAGGCCATCTCCAGATGGCAGGTACCTCTTCACATCTTTAGGGTTCATGATCAATGTGCCAAAGTCACACCTGATGCCGTCCCAGAGGCTCCCTTTCATTTGAGCTATTTTCAATACAATGCTTTTTTAGCTTTTCTTCAGGCTCAGCGCTTCCAGGATATTCGGGCAATGAACCTGAAGTTTCTTCCTTTGTCCTGGGCCTAATTGAGAGTGGCTCTGAGGCTTCTAAGCTTTCTTGTCACCTGCATCTTGCTAGTGGAGCATGTCGGATGGGACAAACGGGCTGTGCAGTGGGATCTGTAGAGTCAGAGGAGTCAGTACTAAGGAAACCTGTCAGATTCCATACAGACGTTGGAGGAGGCATATAGAAGATCTGTAGTGATTGCTGATAGACAGTAGCTTGACGATTGGCAGAACCCTCCCCCTTCCTCACCCAGAGATAACAGAGGTGGAGGATGTATCCCTGTTGGGCTGCAACAGTTATCTTGGAGAGGAGGAGATCAAAGGACTGTGATCTGTGGTGGAAACGTGGCTCCCATAAATCTGTTGGGTCTTTGGGCTATTTGCTTGCCATGGAAAACCTTTCTGTCGTCAATCAAGGAGAAGCTGGAACTGGTTCTAATGGACAACGCCTCACCATGTGGTACTGCAAAAAACAAGGGGAACTGGTTGTGCCTCCGGAGATAGATTGAGAGTCAGGGCATTTCTTTGCTCCTGTAACACCTGCTGGGATTTCTAAATGGCAGGGCAGACTAAAGCAGTTATTGACGCCTTGCGGTTCACAATTGATAACTGCATCCAGAGGTGGCGTATGGTGTCTTCCAACTTCCTGCTAGATCGCTTCACCACCTCTAAGAATGCACAGTGTTAAAACGTTTGAGCATTGGAGTTCCTAAGAAGGCTGTCTCTCAGAGGTGCATGATTTTGATTTTACCATTTGTAAAGCACCTGGTTACACTGCCGGTGTGTCCTGTCACTAGGATTAGGACGCCTGAAAAAAGAGCAAAAAAGAGAAATTATACCTAAGCTAGAGAGAACAGGGGAAAAGATGTAGAGCTAGCCACTCTAATTAGGGTGGGAACAGCCAGGTATTTAATCCCTTGCGAAAAGTGCTTTCACTATGTTTGGCCCTCAGATGCAAAGTATTCCAAATTTTGGCTGCAAGGGGTTCAAAGAACGTGCTCCCATCTTAGCTTTTTGAATTCTTGGCACCATGAGCAAGTAGGTGTCACGTCGTCTTGCCTGACCCTACTTCAGGACAGGGTAGGCAAACAGGAAACAGGAACAGGAAGCTGGCGACCGGAAGGGTTTTAGTCTGTAAGCCAGTGCGGAGCTGGCAGGGAATAAAGTAACACGTAACTGCATTGCCTCCGACTCAGTGCCTTTATTTATTGGGCGAATGCGACAATGGCGACGAGAGTGGGATCTGCATAAAGCCCACAAACAACGCTATCGCCCAGCCAGCTATTGTGGCCAATCACCGAGTCCTGCAGCCCAAATACCGACAGCGTGAAAAGAGCGCGAAAGCCAAGACCGGCTCCGGAGCTGCCTTTCCCCGAGCCTGCCAGAAGCCTGCCGAGTCACTAAACAGTGAGCCGTCTGCCGGGAACAGAAGCGCGCATGCCAGAGCGCTGTCCCCACGTGTCTCCAGACGCGAGCAGCCCGAAGAGGCGTGAGACAGGAGGCGTGAGACCTCCGTGGCGCGAGGGAGAGAGACGCCCGCCTCCACAGACGGAGAAACAGCGAGAAGTGAGGGTGAGTCATACCCCGGCAACCTCCCCTGCGAGACCTGCAAATAGTCAGCAGCAAAGCGCCAGCCACATCAGTAAAGAGAGACTCGACGTCCCGCGCGGCGGCCATCTTAGAGTCAGGCGCCAGACACCTAGTTAACCCACGAATCCTGGATGGCGGCCATTTTAAGGTATGGCACCATTCACCCCAAAGGACTGTAATAGCAAAGAAAAGAGCGGGAAACACATAAAGACAGAGGAAAACCGCCTAGAGGCCAGAATCAACACAAAACCTAGAGAGTTTCTCTTAAACATAACCAGCCACCCGGAGTTATCAGTCGCAGATGTCAAACACAACTCCTGACAGCTCATCTGGAGGAAAAAGTGTAGCAGGCCCAGCCCCACAAGCAAATACAGGGGGGCCAGCCCCTCCAGTCAACGCACCCATAATTGCCAACGCTCCCATTGGAGCCTCGTTCATGCGACAACCGCAGCCACTGCCACTGACGCCAGGCAATGGCATGGGCCCAACATGGAAGAGTTGGAGTGAAGACTTTAAGGACTATATGGTAGGATCCCTGGTGCAGGATCCCAAGCAAAAACTGGTGGCACTAAGAAATTTAATAGGCCCAGAGATTGCGCAAATTATCAAAGAACTACCTAATGCAGCAACCGCCACATACGAAGGAGTAAAAGGTGCTCTAGATAGGCGATTCCTTCACAAGCGCAACGTAGACTATGAACGATACACATTCAATCTAGCTACACAAGAAAAGGAGGAGTGCATGAGCGATTTCATCATGCGCATCAAACGAATGGCACGATACTGTGAATTCGACAATTTCAAAACGAAAGACGCATTGAGACTCCGCATCATTGACGGATGCCAGTCCGAAACTCTCCGCCGGAGACTCCTAAAGAAACAATACACTCTAGAGGAAATCGAAGAACTAACGAGAATAAACGATCAAGCGGAAGACTACGCCAAACGGATGGGGACTCACAAATCAGATCCGAAGGACCACGCCCTGCGGGTCCAGGCACACAGATCTACCAAGACTGCCAAACCCACGTCAAAATCACACAAGTCGTACAGCACCCGGAAGACATCCTCCAAAAGAAGCTCACGGCACACTAAGTCCGCAAAGTCAGCACCCACTTGCTACAGATGTGGACAAGATTACCCACACTCAGGACAATGTCCAGCAATTGGCCAGCGGTGTCAGCCTACTCCTATCGATCAAGAGGTCACTCTGTGAGCACTCACCGCACCAGGTGTCAAACAACAGAATCCTACCGATCCCGCAGAGCCACGTCCAGCGACTCATCATCACACACTCCAGCATCACAAGACAGTGATGAATACATCTGCATGGTATCTGACCCGGACCGCCTGAAACGATATCCAAAACTGTCAACTCACAGATCGTCGACCAAGGGCTACGACACGCGCCACCACGCACGAGCCATAAAAGGGAGAGAAGGACGCTCGTCCAGCTCATCAAACTCCAGCGTTCAGTCAGCCTACTCCTATCGATCAAGAGGTCGCTCTGTGAGCACTCACCGCACCAGGTGTCAAACAACAGAATCCTACCGATCCCGCAGAGCCACGTCCAGCGACTCATCATCACACACTCCAGCATCACAAGAGAGTGATGAATACATCTGCATGGTATCTGACCCGGACCGCCTGAAACGATATCCAAAACTTGACATCCTGATAGGAGATCATCCAGCAAAATTTGTTCTGGACTCAGGAGCCTCATTAAACTATATCTGCGCCCTCGAATACTATAACATGAAGCAAAGACCCAAATTGGAACCCGCAGCTGTCCGCATATTCACGTGGATGTCACGCAAACCCCTGCCGTGCTTGGGCCGTTTTCACACTACTCTCACGTTTAAAGATCGGAAAATCGATGCCTACATCCATGTGGTAGAAGGACCAGATGTGGCAGATTATCTGCTTAGTCTACCCACAGCAGAGAGACTCAAACTCGTGGAACTCCTTTACATGACTGAAGATGCTCCCGACATCGTGACGAAGTTCCCGAACCTTTTCAAAGGCCTTGGGAAACGAAATCATTTCAAGGTGAAGTTACATATTAATGAAAACGTGACACCTATCGCTCAACATCACAGAAAGGTACCGTTTCACCTACAACAAGCCGTCGATGACGAGCTCCAAGACCTCCTTCAAACAGACATCATTGAACGCACATCAGGACCCACTCCATGGGTGTCACCAGTCGTGGTAGTCCCCAAAAAGGGACAGGACAATAAGGTCAGACTATGTGTTGACATGCGTGCACCCAACACCGCCATTGAGCGGGAACGCCACCCGGGACCACACATCAGTGACATGATCACGAAACTCAATGGCGCCACTGTGTTCTCCAAACTCGACCTCAACAAAGGTTACCACCAGTTGGAGCTTCATGACAAATCGAGATATATCACGACCTTTACCACACACCAAGGCCTGTTTCGTTACAAACGACTGAACTTTGGCATTTCCTCGGCCGCCGAGATCTTCCAGGAAGCCATCAGACGGGTCATACAAGGCATTCCCAACGCCTTCAACTACAGTGATGACCTGCTAGTCTTTGGCAAAGATCAAACAGAACATGACACCGCCTTGGACAGGGTCTGTCACGCATTATTGACCGCGAACTTAACACTCAACGCCAGCAAATGTGAGTTTCACAAGGACACCTTGAAGTTTTATGGACAAATCTGTAGGAGAGTAGGGTCTGCAATCCTATGATCACCCAGATTTTTTGCTTTTGTTTCACTGGTTTACAACTTTCTCGGGCTGTGGGCCTGCCAATTAGACCCACAGCCTAGCTGTTCTCTCACTAAATTGATGTGTGTACCTTAGGTGCATTACCCAATTGGAACTGGGCCACCTTGTCAGACCCTGTAACTCAGGGCATCGGTGTACCCAGGGCCTACCAGGGGCTGAAGCATGTATTATGCCACCCCTGGATGGCCATCTAAATCTGACACAACTGGCTGCGCGACAGCTGGGGCAACGTGGCGTACTCGCCCGTTGCTTTAGGTATAGTATCCCTATATCTAACCCTAAAATGGACACCCGAGTTCCTATCAGTCACTCCTATGGCAGGTCTTGACAATCCTGAAGGCAGAGTGCGTGGAATCGTGTGAATTGGGCTCTGGCACGAGACGAGCCCGGTTGCAGCTTGCGGAACCAAGACCCAATGGCTGCTCCATGACAACGCTAACCATATTAGTAACTTCGGTATCGCATTATCAAAACATGTCGAGTAAGGTGTCATACGAATCGGGATGCTGACCCCTCACCAATGCTGGCGACGAGGTTAGCATTCCGCCCTTTCTAGAGGGACACGACATGTACGTAACTGTGAACCCCGGTTAAAGTTAACTGAAGCCTCAGCTCCACAAAATGGATGCTGCCACCACAGACACGAGTCTGACCTCCTGCTGCTGGGAGTCCTTCCAGCGAGGAGAGCTTGGACAAAGGGTTTCCTGTCCGGGGCGGTGTTCGCACCATCCCAGACAGGGTTTTGTGTATCCTGGGTAGGCAGGGCTTTACAAGAAGGTGACTGCGGAGTGGCACCCCGGTGCTCACTACGCATCTGCCGGTTAGAACCAGTTCCAGGGGCGCCCAGCCCCTGACCTGGGGAAAGTCCGGCAGGGGAGAGGGGCGTAACTACCCCCCTTTCTGGTCCCACCCCTAGGGCAGGACCTAGTCACGTACCCACCCCTTTCTTTAGGATAAAGGCAGGAGCGGGGACCCTTCCAAATTAGATCATCTTTGAATCAAGAATACTTTCTACGAAAGGAACTCTCGACTCTTCTCAAGATTTCTCCCTTGTGGCTAAGGAGTAGTCACCCTGCATCCGCAGGCACCATCTAAGAACTCTGCGGTTTGCTGCAAGTCCTTCCTCAGGAATCCGACTGCCCAGCTCGACGAGAACCGGCTTCCCTGGCACCTCTGACCTCTACCCACATCGTCAGCTCAGCTGAGATCCGTGGGTGCGACGAGACCTCGAGGGACCGGCCATCATCAAGACCTGCATGATTTCTTAACCAGCACGACCATCGAGGGATCCTCTGGTGAGTGCTCTGGGGTCCGAGAAGCCCCGACCCTGAGCAGCTCCAGCACCGAAGTGCAGCCTCCCAGCATCTCCACGATCTGCGTGGGGCCCTTCTGCTCTCTGCTGTTCAGCACGTTGTCTGGTCACTAGCCGCTGGCTTGTGACCTTCTTGACGACACCCGACAACCAACGCTGCTGGTCTGGTTGCTCCAGACTGGCCTTTGCTCCCTTCTGAGAGAGGAGCACCCCGGACCCTCCTGGTCCACTCAAGACGCCATTTTAGGCCCACCACGTGGCCCTGAAATTTGCCAAGGCTTGTTGCCCCAATCCTGGGCCCAGCAACGCCGACAGCATCAACCTTCGTGGGACAGCTCGCACCTCCATCCTGGTCGCCGACAACGCTTCCTGGTCCGTGAGACTGCAGAGCCTAGCGTCGCCCACCCACCTAGTCGAGGTGACGATCATCCGGTGCCCTCCTGGTACCCTCTGACTACTGGCTAGTAGTACGAACTTGGTCCCCTCTGCTTTCAGGTGTCATTCATCTCTGATCCAGGCTTGGATCTCTACGAACTATTTCCACTGGTCGCCGGCCAGCAACTCCTTCCTTCCGGCTCCTGGCTCGTCAGTGAAGACTCCCGACGTCTGTAAAGACTTGTGCAGCCGCAGCCCTTGGGGCTAGTTAACTTCGGCATTTCGGTGCCCGCATAGCCTCCTTATTTCAGGGTCCCGAGTCCCTATCGCTTCCGACTTGCCTTATCGGGTCCGCCCGAGACCACTAAACTTTCCGTGCCCTCGGGCACTTGTATTGATTGTGCACTTGAAGTATTTTCTTAAGAGTTTCGTTGTGTGCTTAGTACCCTGTCCTCATAAAGAGTGCAGGGCTGTTGTGATTCTAATAAATACACTGTTTATTTTCATAACACTTGTGTGGTGTCCTTTCACTTGGTGTTCAAGGGGTATGTGATGGTATAACAGCTGGCTTAACACGCCCTCTAGAGTTTAGCCCGAAGACTGCTCGTATCCACGCTACTAGGATAGCTGGTCTAAGGTTGACTTACAACCAATCACCATAAGGGTCGTTTGGACTGATGCATAGTGATCACTAGAATAGTGAGCACTGCATATCAGGCCAACTTCTCACAATATCTTCTCCAAACAAGGAATGAGACCAGACCCAGAAAAGGTAGCTGCACTCGCTGACACTCCAACACCTCGAGACGTGAGCGATCTCCGTTCTTTCCTCGGAATGGCAAGTTACTGCGCAAGCTACATTCGCGATTACGCCACGATCAGCTATCCCCTACGAGAGCTCACTCATCAGGGCCGGCCATTTGAATGGACTGAGGCGTGCCAACAAGCATTCACCGTGATCAAGCAAGCTGTTGGATCCGCCATAAATCTGGCGTACTTCGACACAAAGAAGAAAACGGAAATCACAGTCGACGCCAGCCCGGTGGGCCTGGGCGCCATCTTGGCCCAATACCGTAAAAATTCTGACCAACGCCACATCATCGCGTACGCAAGCCGTAGCCTCACAGACACTGTAAAGGCGTACTCCCAACCAGAAAAAGAAAGCTTGGCTGTGGTATGGGCGTGCGAACATTTCCACCTCTTTGTATATGGCAAGCATTTCACGATCATCACGGATCATCAGGCTCTCATTACAATCTTTGGGAACCCTAATGCAAAAATGCCGCCACGCATTGAACGGTGGGGCCTACGCCTGCAAGACTACATCTTCACCATCGTCCACAAGCCAGGGAAAGCCGAGAATCCGGCCGACTTCATGTCGCGCCACCCGATAGCCGGGACTCGAACTGCACTGTCCGTGGCTGATGAATACCTTCATTTCGTTGTCGACTCGGCATGTCCACCCACGGTCCCAGTCGAGGCCATTCAAGAGGCGTCCACGCTTGACCCACTTGTGCAGGCTGTAATGACTCGCATCCGCACAAACTCCTGGAGGGACATGAAACATTCACCCCAAGACTCTGACCAACTTCGTCTAGACCTCGCCGCCTTCCAACGCGTGCGTGACAAACTTTCTATCAGTGACAATGGAGTCCTCTTAAGAGGGGGGAGGATCGTGATTCCCCACAAACTACGTCAAGGAGTTATCAACTTGGTGCACGAAGGCCACAGAGGCATCAACGCAACCAAGAAAGCCTTGAGAGAACGTGTTTGGTTCCCCACACTTGACCAAATGGTGGAAACAACTCTGAAAGACTGCATGACATGCCAAGTAGTCAGTCTGGAAGAACCACCAGCACCACTACAGATGTCAGAGTTACCGGAAGGAGTATGGCAACAAGTTGCAGTCGACTTCTTTGGACCGCTGCAGTCAGGACAATACATCATTGTTGCCATGGACGAGTACTCCCGGTTCCCATTTGCACATCTAATAACATCCACCCGAGCAACAACAGTAATCCCAGTGCTCGATGAAATCTTTGCAGCTTGGGGCATTCCCCTGCGAGTAAAAACAGACAATGGGCCTCCATTCAATGGCCATGAATTCACAAACTTTGCGACCCATCTTAATTTCAAACATCAAAAAATCACTCCACTATGGCCGCAGGCGAATGGCATGGTGGAACGATTCATGGGAACACTCAAAAAAGCAATTCAGCAGGCCGAGTTAACCCATCGGGATGTCCAACAGACACTAAACGAAGTGCTAAGAGCATATCGAAACACGCCGCACAGCACCACCAACCAGTGCCCGGCCACCGTGATGCTGGGGAGGACACCTCGAACCAGACTACCCATGGTAAACACCGTTCCTCAACAACGAAACATCACCGTTAACCACAATACCCTAGTCGAGATAGACCATGACAACAAACGCAAGATGAAGACATACGCTGATCAGCGTAGACATGCCAAAGAGTCCAATATCCAGGAAGGAGATTGGGTGATAGTTCGGGGCGATCGGCGAGCCAAGGCAGACAGTCGGTACCTCAACATTCCCCTACAAGTCATCAAGAGGAAAGGAACCATGATCACGGCCAAAGCTGACCACAAACAGATAACGAGAAATATATCGCATTTCAAAAGATGCAATCGGCGCAACCGGCATGAGACTTCATCAAGTCAACTCTCAAGTGACTCCCTCAACAGAGTGACAGCAGTGACCAAAACCACCACAGTCCCACACGATTGGTGGACACCACAAATCATCACAGTCAAGCATCAGGGCGAGAGAAACGCCCACAACGTCTGATACGGAAACCCCGACGTCTTGTTGAAGAAATGTAGCAGAAATGAGACTTTGTAAAAAAGGGGGAGATGTCACGTCGTCTTGCCTGACCCTACTTCAGGACAGGGCAGGCAAACAGGAAACAGGAACAGGAAGCAGGCGACTGGAAGGGTCTTAGTCTGTAAGCCAGTGCGAAGCTGGCAGGGAATAAAGTAACACGTAACTGCATTGCCTCCGACTCAGTGCCTTTATTTATTGGGCGAATGCGACAGTAGGCTCCTGTAGATCATAAATTATGTGCCAGTGTACATGAGGTTATCATCGCGCGAAGATAGCTTGTGCCCTCATTTCACAGAATTCTGTGGCAGTAGCACATGGCATTAGAGTTAATCCTCTTCTCTAGTGGGAGTCAGTGGAGCATTGACAGAGCATTAGAGGTAGATGCTCTTCTTATGAGATTCAAGACTAGGCATGCAGAAGCATTTCGAATACATTGAAGCTTGGTTAGACCACTTTTGGAAACTCCGTTTGCACTAATGCACAGCTGTAACCTAAGTGTTCTGACTTTCAAGACAGCCTCTCTCATGGCAATCACATCTGCTAGGCATATGAGCTAGTTACAGGCACTTTCAGTTCAGTAGCCATATACCCCTTTCTTTCCAGAAAAACTGGTGCTATGAACTAGATAGGTTAGAATTGCTGCCCAATGTTGTAACACTTTTTCACATCAAATAAGTCCATAACCTCGCCAACATTTTTTGTGCCAGCTCATCCCTCGAAAGAAGAAATAGGTACCACTGTTTCAACCCCAAAAGAGCTTTGAGCTTTTCATTCATCCTATCAAGGACCATCGGGTGGACGATCAGCTCCTTGTTGGGTTCACAGGCACAAAGAAGGGTAAGTTAGTGCAGAAAAGAGCAAATTCAAGGTGGATATTTCTCTGCATCCAAATCTGAAATGCATAGGCATAGAGGCAGCTCTCATAGATCTGAAGGGTGCATTCTACAAGGGCCAAAGCAGCCCCACTGCACTGGCATGCAGCGTATCTTTTTGGGAAATCTGTCAGGTTCACGAAGCACTTCTGCCTAGATAGCCATGTCTGTCGAGAGGGACAATTCTGCCAGGTTTTCAGTTTGAGATATTCAACAATCCCACCGCCCTGGGAGGTACTGCTACGTTATTTGTTTATAGAAGTATGCGCAGAGAAGTAATCATCAAAAGAATATGTTATTTACCTTTGGTTATGCTGTTCCTGGTCAATATTCCATCTAGCAGCAGAGTACTCACTGACCCCCTTACCTACCCATTCTGTGGAATAGGCTCTTTCTAGCATCTCAATAAGATACCAAGGGCCACATTTATGGCCGGGTTTCCGTCGCTCTTGCACCACGCTGCGTGGGGCAAGAGCGACGCAAACCTTAACTCAGATTTTTTAATCCAGACAAAGCCACTTTGGGTGGCTTTGAGTGGTTCCAAAAATCTGGAATAATGCAACGCAGTGCAAATCAATGGGTCGCGTTAATCTGCCCTGGGGAGCCATTCCATGGACGCTGCCTGGGTGTTCCCACACAACTCCCATCGTTTTTGCTGCATTCCCAGATTTACAAGACCTCGTAAACCTGGGAATGCGTAAAAAAGATATGCCTCCCCAGGAGAGGAGTAACGAGGAGAAATTTCTTTATTTCTTCTTGTTACTTCCTCTATTTTTTATGCGTACTGCATTCTGCAGCACATATAGAAAGAGGAAATTGCCTCTCAGGGCGTTTTTTGTGCAGGAGGATGTCCCTTCCTGCACAAAAACAATCCTGCATGCAATGCAGGCACCCTTGCACCATGGTGCAAGGGTGCCTGTGCTGGCGCTAGTTTGCCAAAAGATTGCCAGCACAGGGGAAACAGACAGGAATGTGCCCTATGCTTTAAATACGGCATATTCCTGCCCTTTCCCAGTGATGCATAGCAGAGCAGCAAGGTGACTTTCTGTGCTGCACTGCACCACTATTCCATAAATATGTCCCCAATTTAGGAATCTGCACACTGTCAAATTGAATTATCCAATTGCTTTATGCGGGGTACTGAATATATGTGACTAAGCGGTCACTTCTGGCATGGGACAGAGTAGCTGTAGAGTCGAGCAACACAACTTACCAGCACAGTAGAGAATTGGTGAAAAATGTCGGGATCCAGTCGGGCACCAGAGCGCATTCACAAGGTGAGGAAACTGTGGTTAGATAGAATATCCACCAGAAAGAGCACTTAGAAGGGAAGAAACTTGTTCATTTTGCATACCTGCTTTGAGATGATAAGTATTCTTACACAAAACCTATGTCCTTTTAAGGATGTGTTTATCTACACATCATAATTTGTGTGCATTTGTGGAGTACAGTCACCATTAATATTGCAGATCATGAAGATGTCATGCACTGTTTGAGGGCAGTTAAGATCTACCAAAAATAAACTGGACTGAATGCAACAAATCGTTTGCTTGAGCACACAAGACTAATCCCAATAACCAACAATAACCAATAATACATGCCTAACCGCTAACCTTTGGTTCTGGAGCAGTGTGTTGCCCAGTGTAAAGCACTTCATCGCTGAATACATCCAATTACAATCACAAAACAATTGCCCTAAGTACTCGTAATTGGCTGATTTGGTGAAGCTGTCTGAAAATACCTTCACTTGCATACTCGCCTGACGTTGGTTTGTATATGGTGTGTTCATGGTATTCAGAATGGTATGAGGAACCTTCTTTGTGTCGACTCTAAGCACATGGTCTGATGCTAGTGGTTCACTGGAAGGAACTAATGCAACAAGCACTGGCGTTGCCAATAGGTCTCGCAGTAGGAAAGTTGGAGCTATTGGTTTTGTAAATGACATTTTATATTTGTTTTGTGATTTACAATGCCAATACTTTTAACTTTAGCATATGTGACACTTTTAGTATTTGTAATGTCACATGTTTTGTATTGACGTGACTTCGATGTATTGATATTACAATTAACAATGGCTTTTATTTTTTTAAAAATAATTAATACTTAAATAAAAGTGATTGTAATTTTTAATGGCAATAGCTTAAACTTTTGTAATTAACTTTTGTGAAGATTATGTTCAGTGACGAAAATCCAAGAACAGAAGTGAAATATTAACATTTTTTTGTGACATTTGTAATAAAACTTGAAACATTGAGAGAACATATTTGAACCAGTGATGCTGTGGTGGTGCTGAGGGATGCTGTGTTTGCGCTGAGTGATGAGGGCTGTGTGCACTGAGTGAGGCCTGTGTGCAATGTGAGTGAGGCCTGGGTGCAGTGTGAGTGAGGCCTGGGTGCAGTGTGAGTGAGTCCTGTGTGCAGGGTGAGTGAGAGCTGTGTGCAGGGTGAGTGAGATCTGTGTGCACTGAGTGAGAGCTGTGTGCACTGAGTGAGAGCTGTGTGCACTGAGTGAGAGCTGTGTGCACTGAGTGAGAGCTGTGTGCACTGAGTGAGAGCTGTGTGCACTGAGTGAGTGCTGTGTGCACTGAGTGAGAGCTGTGTGCACTGAGTGAGTGCTGTGTGCACTGAGTGAGTGCTGTGTGCACTGTGAGTTACGTCAGTGTGCACTGAGTGTGTGCAGTATGCACTGAGTGCGAACTGTATGCAGTGTGATTGAAGGCTGTGTGCACTGAGTGAGGCCTGTGTGCAGTGTGAGTGAGGCCTGTGTGCAGTGTAAGTGATCCCTGTGTGCAGTGCGAGTGAGAGCTAGCACCTGTTACCACCAAAGGTTTCCGAGGGGCTCTGTTTGAAATGGTGTCACTTAACCGAGCAACAATACCTTCTGCCATTTACAGCGCCTAGACACTGTAAAAGTGCAGTATGAAGCACTAGATACAATTTGCATGAAAGGCTCTATATAAAAGAGCGCGTCTTCCGCAGAGTTGGCGCTATCTTGCCCCGCTCCGTTTTAGCGCTCGATAGTGACACAGGCTTTGCTCACAGCCCCCTTGGCAGACCCTGCACATGAAAAGAAGACCTCTGCCTGTGCTGGTGCGCATCCAGAACTGTAACACAGGAGAGCTGAGCTGGAGACGTGGTCGAAGACGCCTGTGGGTAGCCACGGTGCTCTGTAGTGAACATGCCTCGGGACAGATCTGGTGCTGAGAAGCTGGAATCGCTAGCAGCCAGCAGGACTGTAGTGGGCCAGAGTAGCGCGTTAGCTAATCTGCTACCGGGAAGCAGGCATGTGTGAAGCAAGTCCGGGGCTGTGCAAGCAAGGATCAACGTGTGCCACTCTGGTGCTGTGAAACAGGCATGTGTGAAGCAAGTCCGGGGCTGTGCAAGCAAGGATCAACGTGTGCCGCTCTGGTGCTGTGAAGCAGGCATGTGTGTAAGCAAGTCCGGGGGAATGCATGCAAGCATCAACGTGTGCCGCTCTGGTGCTGTGAATCAGGCCGAGAGGGGAGAGCTGGTGACAGGGGAGGGGGCCGAGTTAGATACTAATCTCACGTTTCATGTTGATGACACCGCAAGCTGCTTGAATTTTCAATAACTACTGACATTAGACAACTTGCCTCTTCCCCGGCTGCAGTTGTGGCATTGCTTCGGCACTTTATTAAAGTGTGTTGTGCGATTGGTCAGGTTCTCTTTAATTTCACTGCTAATATCCAGCCCGAGTAACACTTTTTGTCCAATTCCAGACAAGCTTCGAAGCCATCTTGTCGTGAATATTATTTGTATAGCGCCTCTGCCCCGCAAAACACTTCGAAGCGCTAAAAGGTCATTTTAAAGTATATTGCCTTGAAGCTCTCTTATTTGTAAATGCAGTTACATCTGTCAGGCTGCAGAAGAGTTCATTTTAGGGCTGGCTGGGGGTTGAAGGCGTCTGTGCGGGTTGGGGTGGGGGAGGGGCTGGTACGATGTCTACTCAGTTCCGCAATCACACACGTGTCTCCCCAGGATCAATCAGCAGAGTGAACCCTCGTCAACGTCTGACAATACCTGTACCATACAACGGATGGACAGACGAGTGGGCGAATTTCGGAAGAATCGAAGTGGATGGGATGAATTTTGAAGAGACCGAGATAGATGAGGGAGAGGCTGGATGGTGAATAGATGGGTGAGTTTGGTGGGGGTAGAGAAAATTGGTGGTTGTGCAATGGTGGTGTGCGACATGGCTGGAAGCAATTAGGGGGGAGAAGTGAGGCCAGCGCTGGGTGCAGCAGGGGGTGGAGCGGATCGCTTTGAAGCAGCTCACGGCCTGGCGACCGTGAAAAAAAAAGCAATTAGGGGGGAGGAGAAGGGAGCTGGGGGAAGCTGTGGTGTGCTGGTGTGGGAGGAGTGCTGGAGGAGAAGCCTGATGCCGGATGGGGGCGGGAGAGCCTGGGAATGCGACCGTGAAAAAAAAAGCAATTAGGGGGGAGGAGAAGGGAGCTGGGGGAAGCTGTGGTGTGCTGGTGTGGGAGGAGTGCTGCTAGGGGAGGAGAAGCCTGATGCCGGATGGGGGCGGGAGAGCCTGGGAATGCGAGAGGCTGGGCTTGCATGCGATGCGCGTGCATGTACACGTGAACTGCAAGAAAACCGCGGGGCTGAAAGCCCTTAGTTTGACTTGTGTATTGCCGACATGAATTCTCGCTCCGCTCGATGCGCTTGCGCGCATCGATAGGTCGCGAGACCAAAAAATGTGATGATCCAGGCAGTGGCATAGGAAGGGGGGTGCAGTGGGTGTGGACTCCCCCGGGTGTCATCACTGAGGGGGTGACAAAATGCCAATATGTGTTTTAAACTCATATCTTTGCCATTTTGCCAAGCCAGGGTTGACCAGAAATTTCCCGCACCGTGTACCACCTGACCTTGCTACGCCACTGATACAGGAACAGGGCTAGGAGTGGCAACAATCATAATGTGATTTTACCAAAGAACATTTTATTACTTTCTACCTGCCCATCTTTGAACTCATTTGCTTTGCTTCTGTACTAGTGGTTGTTGTACATGTTATTGTCAAATCCCCTCCCTTTTGCACAGTTTTGTGTTACGCGCCTAGTCTTGTCTTGAAACACACATGCGATTTCTTCCTGTGTCTGTACAAATAGTGTGCCCTGTTAGTTCACTATACTCTCATCTCACTTCCCCTCTGATGTCCTTCAACTATTTACCCTGCATTTGGGTATGTCCCCTTGACCTCTTCTCTCTTTTATAGTTTACCTTGGTTTCCCACATCTTAACTGTATCAAAATATATTTTATTTTTATTTATTTAACAGAGATGCATCATGTTCTGCTTTCACTCTTGTATCTCTCTCATTTGTTCTTGTTCCACTTCCTATTCTTTGTACCATTTCTATTTGTTAACTCTCTAAGTATTTGCCCAGCCTTAATCCCCCCTACTTTTTACTAGGATTTGTAGTGTTCACACATTACTTTCTTTGATGTCAATGTGCCTAGAGTCCATAGTGGATGTCCCATACCATAACTTCTGTGTCCAGCTGTTTTTTTTATTTTCTCCTTGCTTCTGTCTGTTATGCCTTTCTCCCATGGCCCTTTGTGCCTTCCTTTCTCCCATAGTTTGCTTTGTTCCTGCTTGCTATTCTTTTCTCCCATAATTTGCCTTGTTGCTGTTCACATCCCTATCGTCCCAGAGTTGACTTTGTTTGCCGCTTCAAGTTACCATTGTCCTTTGTTTTCTCCCAGTTCTCTTTCGGGGCTTGGCAGACCACTTATCTTATAAGCAAGTGTGTCTGCATTGTATTTACAGGAAGATGAGACAGAAAATGCGACATTTCGCCAACAGACCCATTTAATGCACATTAGGATTAAAGAAAAAAGGATGAAGCATAGAGCACATTCCTGAGATGCCTCAGGATAGAGTTTATGGCACCTCTCTCGAATGTGATGTGGAATTATTTTTCGTCCTCATTATATTTTACAAAGGGTAGACCTAATATAAATAAGATTAGTTATCAGCTTCTTTTTATACATACATAACCCCAGTACATGTAAGTCAAGTCATAAAGCTTTATTCGAACATAAAAAACATGTCCATAAAAGCACATACAGTTACATAGGCAAACATTTCATTGATTAAAAAGAGAAAAAAGAACACATAGTAACTTAATTATCCAGTGCGGGATGGAATAAATAATCAAAAAGAGAATTTAAAAACACATACTTTTCCTAGCACCAATGGCCTTGAGTAGGAAGGTAGCTGTAAAAAAGCAAATGTCCGGATGATGCATATTAAAAAGCAGTTTCATAGATTCAGAAATTGTTCTTACTCCAAATCTTTTCAAGATGGGCTTTAGATAGATTTTCCGTAATCCACTGTACAGTTGGCAAGTAAAAAGAAAGTGCATGGTGCTCTGTTCTGTCTTGCAATCACAAGCACAAGGACCAGTAGGACGTGTTTTAACACTAGGGCATGCAACCAGATGATGTACTATTCCCATCCTCATTCTTGTGAGTACAAACTGGTGTGAAACTCTAGTCACCTGAGTCAGTCAGTCAGTCAGTCAAAGAAACTTTATTCGGTTATTTAAAACCATAAAAGCAAAACATAGTATACAAAACTATTTTTAAAAATTCTATTCAACATATATGGAAAGACATTACTACACCTTCATAAAAACACAAAAGAATTTTTGTTTAAAATTAGTGACTATATCAGCAAAGTAAAATGGTGACCAACAAGGTTGTACAAGTGTCAAGTTTGGTTATTAGGGATTGCAGCCGTTCTTAATTTGTTTTGTCTGGCAGCTGCTGCCAGAAAACAAGCTACCCCATATGTTGTCTGTACCGAATTCAGCATCTGTAGATATAATAATGCTGGCCGTACCTGGACAAAGTTCAAATCTTTCAGAATCGGTACCAGGAATTTTTTGCGAGCCACCAAATAATGTTCACACAGCATAACTAAGTGGAGGGTGTCCTGTATAGAGAAGCAGTCACAGGTACAGGGGGGTAAGCTTTCTGGTAAGCCCCACTTTGATTGTGAGCCGAGCACAAGGTGTATTAGGTTAAACCTGAACCTTATAAGTAAAAAGCGATGGTAAGGCTTAGTAACATATTTCAGATAAGGTTCCATGGCTAAAGTTGAGGAAAGTTGGAAAAGTGAACGTACCATTGGTTTACCTAATTCAACCGTTTCCCTTTCAGACTCCAACAAGTTTTGAAAATGCAGCTTGACCCACTTTACGTCCTCTTTTTTTAAATTGTGTGGCAGATAGTACATTTCTGGTCGCCCTAGCCTCGCGCATGCCGCTCTAACATACGCCTGCCACGGGATGTTATTGGATTTATCCAGAGACATACAGTCTTTGAGGATACAATGATTTAGACTAATTTCCTCATTTGTCCACGTTTTAACCCAGAATATCACTGGGGCCATTTTTAAGTGATCAGTAACGTGGCCCAAGCCTAATTCATTATGAATTGTATGTATTGGAGAAGATTTGGGTAGTGATAATAACGCTCGTAAAAAGTTATTTTCTGCAATCTGGATACCTGGACATGAAACATAGCCCCAAATGGCAGCCCCGTAGGAGGCAATTGCCAAACATTTAGCTTTATAAATACGGGTCATAGCTTCCATGGGCTTTGATCCCAGTTTTTTAGAGAAATGCAGGAGGGCTGTAGTGGATCTAGTGACTCCATTCTGTTTTAATCTCATTTGAGCACCCCATGTTCCTTTCTCATCGAAGGTGACACCCAGATAGCAAAAGAAAGGGACCCTGGAAATTGGTGAACTATTACAGCTAAAAGATCTGATCTTCGTTTGTATTTTCCGTGAACCCGTAATCATAACATGAGATTTGGTCGAGTTAATCTTGAGATCGAGCGCTTCCATAAAGAGGCCAAAGTGATCTAATAATTTTTGAAGGCCTGTGCCAGTCCGAGCTAATAGGACGGCATCATCCGCGTATAGGAGGACCGGAATAGGTACCCCCCCATACGCGGAATGTCTGGGGTGACTGAATTCAATGAATTGCCCAGGGAGTTGATGTACAGTGTAAAAAGGAGAGGTGCCAGAATGCAGCCTTGTCTGACACCTCTTCCAGACTTGAACTTCGCTGTGCACCTCCCATCCCTGTTCACCCTAACAGATGCAAATAAATTTAAATGGAGGTCGTGCAGAAAATTAACCAAAATAGTGTCCAAACCCATATTACGCAAAATAGTCCACAATTTAGAACGATTGACCAAATCAAAAGCGGATGATAAGTCCATAAATCCCAAATAAAGGAGTCCCCCTTTCGCCACAGTGTACTTGCTGATAATTAAATGAAGGTTAAGACATTGGTCCATAGTCCCTCTGTGTGCTCTGAAACCATATTGTAACTCCGAGAGGATCCTGCTCTCTCCAAGCCAATCCTCAAGCCTCTGCAAAATGACTCTGCCCAAGATCTTAACGGCAGAGTCCAGCAGGGAGATTGGCCTGTAGCAAGCCGGGTCCCCCCTGTTCCCTTTCTTGAATATAGGCACAATAATTGAGGTGGACCAAGAGGAAGGGAAACCAGCTGTGGGTATTGCATTAAAAACGTTCATTAGTATCTTCGACCAGAATTGTGGGTATTGGATGTAGAGATCTGCAGGGACCCCATCAGGGCCCGGAGCTTTGTGTTTACTTGTGTCTCTGATCGCCCTTTCAACCTCCAAACTAGTGAATTCCATAACCAAGTTAGTGGATTTTTGGACGTTATCAGTTAAACCAGATGCTGTGGATTCATAGATCTTTTCGAAGTGAGCTACCCATCTGCCGTCTTCTATCACACAGTCCATATCGGTCTTTCCATCCTTGGAGAAGAAGGGCTGGTTCACAATAGCCCAAAACTTTTTGCTATCTCTCAATACATCCGTAGATAAGAGACTCTCCCAGGCTTCTTCTTTGATTCCAGATTTGCGTTTAAGAACTGCAATTTTGTAATCCTTCCTTAGATTGGCCACCAAAGACCTGTCCCTAGGATTATGTTTCAGAGCTTTCAACAGGGCGCTATGTTTCTGGGAGCATTCTTTATTGAACCATTTCTGGGGTTTCTTAGTCCTTTGCCCAGTAGACCTTAGCTCCAGATTTTTAGCAATCCTTCCGCATATCTCCTCATATGCGGTTACTACATCCGGGCCACGAGCCGTTGGGTCAAGACATACTGCCATATCAGCCTCTGACTCTTGGGCAAGTAAATGGAAGAATTGTTCAGGGACTATCTGTTCCCATTTTAGGCGCCTTCCCTGGTCTTTGGCTATCAAGTCCCTTGGGGCTGACACATCTATTGGGTTGTGGGTCCGGAAACAGTCTAGATCCAGCATCAGGAGGACAGGGTTGTGATCACTGAAACTAGCGGTGACCACCATGTACTCGCGTGCCTTAGCTAGTACCCCAGATGAAACAAAAATGAAGTCTATAATAGTATTAGCGTCTTTCCCCACAAAGGTTGGGGCTCTGGAATCGTTCTTACTTTGAGCAAATTCAAATAAATTTAAAGTCGCCAGGAAAGACTCAAGGCACTCGCCCTCAATTGTGTGCTCGAAATGGGGAATGGCTTCCGTCGGTGAGCCCCCATAGCTATCATTAAGACAATCACCCTCGCAGGGATGAATATTAAAATCCCCCAGAATAATCATCTCTAGGGAAGAGGTGCAGTTGCTTCTATAGGCTGACAAAAATTGTAATAAGGAAGTCAGATGTTCATTCACGAAGGAAGACTCCCTAGAATTGTAAAAATTGACTACTAGAAAAGATTGGGAGCCAGGTAAGGTCCACTCCACGACAAGGGTATTTGCGGGAGCTGATTCTATTTGTTTAAAAACCCCTACCAACTCTAAGGAACACAATGTAAGTAGGCCTCCTTTTGCTCTTCCTCTTACACTAGGGGCTGCAGGGGAAAAGAAACTACAAAATCCATCTAGTGAAAAATTGGTTGTGGTATCCCAGGTTTCTTGCAAACCCGCTATGTCGTATTGTTTTACGAGTTCTTGCCATATGGGGTCTAGCGCCTTTGCATTTATACCTGCCACATTCCAAGTAAGAAATTTACAGAGTGGCAGAGGTGCGGCTGGGAGAGAAGATGGCATGCTCCGGCTCTGCGCCTCCAACGCTTTATCAGGGGGAATACAAAAAGGTTTATCCATAGTCAAGACCACAGATGCCACTTCCTTACAGGGGAAAACTAAACTGGTCTGAAGTCCCCTTCCCTTTGGAGAGCCCTGCATATGTCAGTCCACCCAGTCTGTATTAGAGAGGCAGTCGAAACGATTCGCCATTGGGAAGTACAGTGCATTGGCGGGTCCATTACGCTGTTGGGGGTAATGGTATAGTTGAGAGGGGTGCGAGCCAAAGAAAGGGCCGCCTTGCGGTGGTCTACCTCCTCTATTCCCAACCAAATTCCAACCCCCACCCCATTCCTCCTCCCAACCGGGGGTTTGTGGCACCCAGGGAAAATTGGGTCTCTGTCTGGGTTTACGATCATGGGGGCCCTTAAGCCAACTCCAACGATTGTCGGCTTGATTTTGTGGGAGGTAAAAATACGAGAGGGGTCTAGCAGTTACTGTGCTCGCCTGGTATCTTGGGGCCCTTCTGCTGCAAATGAATTCTACGACCTCAGTGTTCTCGAAAGTAACCACTACACAATCCCCTGGGAGGTTTTTCCTATTATCTCCTACCCATGGGGCTCTCTCTATCATCAGTATATTACAGGGAATGTTTGGCGGGAGGGGGTAGTTATTGGCTAACCAATGGCATACTTTATTTTTTAAAGTTTGGTATGACTCTTGTTCAGTTGTGGGTATCTCGGTAACCCCGGTAAGTATAACAACATAGGGACAGGCATCAGGAGGCAGATGGATGTTTTTTTCGAGCCTTACATTTAATATTATCGAGTGCTGCACCTGAGTCAGATAAGGATGAAGTCCAGTAAACTCATTCAAGTTATTATACAGTTTACAAGTAGATAGTTTTGATTCTTCCAAAACACGCCTCTCTATACAAAAATTCAAAAACGTATTTTTCAAAAATAATTTGGAGTTATCAGAAGCACAATACCGATCATTAATCACATTGTATCCAAAGACTTTTTGAAAATTGACAATGTTATATTTAATCCAAGGGATCTTCAGGTGCTGGTCCAAGGAGAGGCAATCCTCAATAATGACTCTATTCAGTGAGGTGCCTTCATTTAGCCAAACGGAGCGCCACAATAATAGGGGTCTTAGCATAATTAAATCATTCAGAAAATGGGTACCTGTTTCCCTATGAACCAAGATGTTGGAGGTCGATTTGGGTAAGCACAGGAGCCTTTTCAAGAAGTTATTCTCCTCTACCTGTAGGCACCCAGCAGATGTCACACCCCAGACTCCAGCCCCATAAAGGGCCGCCAATAGACATTTAGATTGAAAAATATTAAGCATATCAGCTATGCGTCTGTTCCCCAGCTTCTTGGCAAATACAAAAACCCCATTGGCACTTCTAATCATCTTAGTTTTAACTGCTTTGTGTTCGATATCCCAGCTACCATTTTTAGAAAAGTTGATCCCCAGATAGCAGAAGTTATCTACTTTTAAAACCTGTTCACCATCTATAAAATAATGAGAGTTAACTTTCGTTTTGGCTCGGCCGGGACCACACTCCATCACATAGGTTTTTGACCTATTGATCACCAGTTTCCTGTTTTTGATAAACTCAACAAACCTGTTCATCAATCGTTGGAGACCCAGGGGGGTCCTGGACAGCAGCACAGCATCGTCCACATAGAGTAACACCGGGATGTTAAGGTTGTTAACTCTAGGGACATCTGCCGTAACTGTCTGCAGGACGGAATCCACCTCATTAATGAAGAGAGTAAAAAGCAGGGGTGCTAAAACACACCCCTGCCTGATACCCCTCCCGATCCTGAACTTACTTGTACATTCCCCTTTCGGGCCATACCGAACACTAGTGCTAAGTTTTTCATACAGGCGGGCCAAGAAATATACTATACAATCCGGGGCTCCCATATCTATCAGTTTAGCCCACAATAAGGCGTGGTCTACCATATCGAAAGCACTGCTTAGGTCAGCAAAACATAAATATAGTGACCCTTTTTTGGCCTGGGTATATTTCCCGACCAAAAGTTCTAAATTTAAGCACTGCTCGATTGTGCCACGTCCCTTTCTGAACCCATACTGACTATTGGTTAAAATCACATTCATCTCTGCCCATTCCTCTAATCTAATTAATAGGACCCGACTCATAACTTTAATAGATGAGTCCAATAAGGATATTGGTCGATAATTTTTAGCTTCACCCCGGTCTCCCTTTTTATAAATAGGGATGATTATCGATTCTGTCCAGGTCGAAGGTATCTTGGAGCTAACAGCTGCATTAAAAATCTTGACCAATAGGGGGCCCCATATCTCCGGGGCGGTCTTATAAACACCTATGGGTACCCCATCGGGACCTTTGGCCTTCCCACCCTTACTGGCTTTAATGCTAACCATACCTTCCTCTACAGTGATGTTTAGAGCAACTGTAGGCCATTCTGTTCCATTGGAAGCTAATCCGTTACCAGAGTCAAATATGGTGGAAAAATATTGAATCCACAAATCTGAACTCACATTAGAGGTGAGCACTGGAGCCTTATCATCCTTGAGGAATGGGCTATTTACCGTGGACCAGAACAAATTACAGTTCCTTAGTTCTGCTGCTTGAGTTAAATTGTCCCATGCTTCCTGCCGGAGCGCAACTTTTCTGCGTTTAAGGACCAATTTAAAATCCTGTCTAAGTTGAGTCACTAAACACTTGTCTCTAGCTTTAGCTGCTAAAGCATCCTTGAGAGCTCTCCGGGCATTGGAGCACGCATGGTCAAACCACCCCCTATTTTGTCTATTCATGTGCCCTGCCTCTATTGTGAACTTCTTACTAATAATAGAGTTAATTCTATCAAAGTGGTCAATACTGGCAACTAATGTTCCATCCAGTTCTAGGACAGCTAAGATTTCCATCAAACAACTATTAATGATAGAATCGGAAGTTTCATCCGCTTTTTCTCCCTTCCACCTCAACCTGACACCATTTGATCTATGTGGTTCGATATTACCAATTGTACCCGTATCTAGAGTGGTGGAAGGTTTCCAAATCTTAACATCAGTAGTTAAACAAATATGGTCACTCGGCATCACGTCGACCACCTTGACCTCAGAGCACAAGGGGATTAAGTTGGAAGACATGCATATAAAATCTATTACCGTATTAGCCCCCCTCCCTTTAAAAGTTGGGATACATTCTCCCAGTTCATTCTTTGCATTTTCCATAATTTCTAAGTCATAGTCTATCAAAAAATTATTCAGAGTTTCACCATACAAATGATGAGGAAAATGAACTTCAACGTTCCCTGAGTGATTATAGACTCCACATAGATTATGGGATGATAAGGGGCAAACAGATACATTAAAATACCCCACAAAAATAAATTCGTAAACACCGTTAAAATTCTCTACCAAATTACACACTGCTATATGTAAATCATTAATAACTTTGTGCCTAGTCCCGTCAAATATATTGTTGTAAAAATTAATCAACAATATATTTCTACCTGCTTCTTGTGCAAGCCACAGGATTTGGGAATGAACCCCCACTTTTACATACTTTTTTACTGAAATAGGTAGCTTCACTGAAATCAAAACTAACAATCCTCCTTTTGATCTACCGTGAGGAGAGGCCAAGGCGGGAAGCTCATAGGAAACAAAGCCATCGCTGCCCTTAAATTCTTTACACCTTGTTTCCTGTAGGCAGATGATGTCGAATAAGCCAATAAAATCTTTCCAACCCAGCATTTCTTCTTTGGCCATCAAACCTGCAATATTCCAGCTTGCTATGTGGCAAGTTACCTTATCCCCTACATAGCTGATGCTGGGCGTACCATCTCTACATACGGACATGTTATCATCTACATTAAAATGCCCTATGTTGAACTCTAAATGCTCCTCTTCTCCCCCAATAGACAAACACACCTCATTTTTGTTAATGATCATATCAGTTACGGGCATAATTTGCTCTCCAGTATCAGCTCTCACCTGAACTGAGCTACTCTTATGTCAGTCATTTTGATCCATGTAACTCAATGACTGAAACCTATTCTGAGTTGGGACTTGATAACACATCCCGTTAACAGGTGACAGAATGCTATCACATACCGATGGGAAAGTAGGAGCATGTGTTAAAAATCTATTCCCACCAGAAACCAAATTCGGCATATGCCTCGGCATAGAACCACCCGGGGGGCTGAAACAAAATGTGTGTGGTCCTGGTCTATTTGCAATAAATTGATTATTATTATTATTCGTTGGCCCTTCCCATCTATTTACTGAGTGCAACCTGTTTAAATGGTTGTAGAAGTATCCTAGAGGCCTGGCAACGACTTCTGTCTCAGACTGCGTGATTGCGGCCGCTCTAAGGAGGACCGTCGCAACATGTTGCGGGTGTCTAAAGTTAATAATCACGCAGTCACCCCCACAGGTTTTTCTGGTGTTACCTATCCAGTTGACTCTTCTGATAGAAATAATCTGATCAGAGTAACCAACTGGATAACCACAGTGTCGATCTAACCAAGAGATAGTTTTATTTTTTAATGTGTCTGCCGTCTCCTGGGTATCAGATGCCTGTGTTAAGGGTGGGACATTAGTTAGAACTACAACGTATGGTACACATTCAGGTGGAAGGTCTGTGGGGCGCCTGCTAGTTCTTACAAAACCCATATTGGTCCCCCCTGTCCCTGTCCCCCCTGTGCCTACTACAGGAGCTGTCACGGCTGGTACTAGACCAGTCTTCTCCCCATTTGAAGATAGGGTAGGTCTAACATCCTGATTAGGGGTAACCAAATCCGGGGTAACCTGTCCTACACTAGTAGACCCTACTCTCTGTTGCTGCGTGGGTCGACCCTTATCCTGAATTACAGGACATGTCGATACAGGTCGATCTTTGGTTGGTTGTTTCCCAGTAGTGACAATGGCGGGTGAACTATTTATATTTCGTGATTGGGACCTTTCCTGAGTTGTAACTAGAATTGGGGGTGTTATATCTTTAATAAATAACACAGTTTTATCTAGGGTAACAGAATGCTGATCAACCGCGTCCCTTAATCTCAGGACTTCACCACACAGACCCTCAATTTTAGCAAGCAGGGGCTCTACAATCATTTTAAATTTATTATCAATAGTGCTCACCAACAAATTTAATTGTTCGGGGTCAATAGAGGCACAGCTTTCTTTAATTAGAGCACCAATATCCTCTGGTTTATCCTTGTGAATTATGTCCTTTTTGTGTTTTCTCCCAGAGTGATGATTTCCCCTTTTGGAGACAGTTTTCCTGCATGCTCTCATCAGCCTTGTGGCCCTCATGGACTGTTGAGGGGTACCCTCATAGGTGCCCCCATATCATTTTCCGTTACAATTACATTCTCAGCAGCCTCAATTGAATCTACAACGATACTAATGTTGTCCGTCTCATTTACTGTAACATGATCACTGGGTGGTGTAAAAATATCAACATCCTTAAGTTCCAGAGGCAAAGCCACAGGGGAGATGTCCGAAGTACTTTTCCCTAATGATTTCCTCCTATCTGTATTTATTCTGGTAACAACCTTCAGTAAATAGTTATCCGGTAAAGTGGATTGAATAGACATATTGGGTGGTAGGTCAGGAGACTATCAACGAAAATATATTAATAAAAACAAGTTCACTATATTCCACTTGTACTCACGAGAACAAATAAGGGGGGTGGCCCGTCCCGGCCCTGGACATCCCCGGACGGCCACAGACGGCCCGCCCTCTGCCCGGGCTCAGCCCGGCGCTGCCCGCGCGCGTCCCGCGGGTCGGGAGGCGTGCCCTTCACTTAAGGCGCCGCCTGGCGCGTTGGTGACGTTGCTCCCGCCGCGCCTGGAGCGGTGCTGCTGGGAGTTGCAGAATCCTGTGGTGCCGGTAGTTTTTGCCGTTTCCCTCACGGCTGGAAAGCCTGGCAGGATACTGATGACGGTGTAAGGACTGCCGTTTCCCTCACGGCGCGGTGTCCTGCCTCGCAGAATGCCCCTTTTACTTTTACTTCTTGTCCAATTATAAAATGTATCCTTCCCAGTTGCAGTGACTGTAGAAGGAAAGAGAAAGGAATTATATTTCTGAATGCAGGCATAACACCAGAATAAGGCGAGTTTATGTCGGTGCCTTTGTTTAACACCAGAAGCGGGTGGCAGGTGGCTGCTGTAACATTGCTCTGTGGCTTAGGGAGGGGGAGCCCATAAGAAACCAAAATGTGATAAGGCCTTAGACTCTCAAAATCCTCTTGCTCATAAAGGTTGCAGGGTCATAAACATGTACTTTTTAGTCCACGATGAAGCATGTATCCTAGTCTCAAGCAGATAGGTTGTAAATGTGACTCCTGAATTGCCCCTTTTATAGCAATGGCACTGCATCTGCTACCCATGGCCAGGTAGGAGTAGCAGAGAGAAAAAGATCTCTTAAGTATTTTCTTTCTGTTCCCTGCAACCCTCTGTAGTTGATAGGAGGCTGATGATATGCTAACATTATGATGTCATCGGGATTTAAAAGATGTGTGATGCTGTTTCTGCAATTTTTATTGAGAACAAAGATGGCTCAGGTCCTAAAACCTCCTGGACTGGACCACTGTAAATACAAGAGAAAAGAGTGTGTCCAGAAGGATTAGTTTGCACACTTTAAAGAGAATACCCTAGACTATCAACTCTAGGATTCTTATTTTTTTATTTAGCTTATTTTAAATTATTTAGATTAGCAAAGCAAATAAATATGTTTTCATGTCTCAGAAAAGAAACCTTCCCCCGGTCTCTTGGCCTAGGCAGGAAAAGCAGCAACGTCTAGATAAGAATCTAACGTCCACTTGGTGCCTTTTGTAAAAACTAGGACTGGTGTTGTACTTTCAATGTTAATGTTATTTCACATGATTGTCTAAGTTTGTTGCACTTGTCATTTTTGTCTTTGATTTTTTTAGTTTTTAAGTGGAATATAACATTGTGTATAAATGTGTTTTTGTAAAAGTGGTGTTCTGTAGATGGAAGGTTTCTTTTCTAAGAAATGAAAAAATATTTATTTGCTTCGCTAATCTAAATAATTGAAAATAAGCGAAATAAAGCACTAAGAACCCTGAAATTGATGGTCTAGGGTATGCTCTTTAAAGTGTGCAAACTAGTCCTTCTGGACACACTCTTTTCTCTTGTGTTTCTGCTATTTTTGGCATTTCGTACATCAACATCCAAGCACTGCCCCAGAGTGTTTGGTGTCCTAGGGAAAACTCTCAAGTACACCCCATCACACCTCTCCATATGAACACCACTCATCTTCCTACAGCCATAAACACTATCAGAGGTTCCCAGCCTCTTGGACAGCCTCTGACATTTGTATATAGCCAGATATTCAAACTCCTTTAGCCAGATACACTGCCCCTCAAAACCTCACACACTCCATAGGAGGCATTCACACTTTTAAGGAAACTGATGCACAGTGATTGTTCTGATGGATACTCCTAACAGCAGATTCCTCACCTTGTCAATACTGCTAGGTGCCAGACTGGATCTAGAGATTATTCATAGCAATTTTCTCACATGGCAATAGGTGGCATTGTGTGGCTCAGTGCCGAGTCCGTCCCACCCCAGAGGTGACACCTGAGCCAACACTGTGCACAGACATCAGTTTGTTTTTTCCATGCCTTCAGATCCGGACTCGATGTCAGTGACAGAAAATTCTTTATCAAAACTTTTTCATTGTCTAAAAGAAAAATGTCTCCACTAAAAACTGCAGGCTTTAACCACCATAGGACTGCCATGAGCAGATGTCTGTGAAAGACCCACATGAGGTCTGTCTCTGGTGTCTAGGCTCCTCACACATCTTAAAGTTGTGTGGCGATTGTGCTCGGATGAACCTGAAAGCCATCCATGAGGGGATCTATGTCCTCGAACACCACTGAAGAGCAAGTTCTCACTTGAAGTCAAGGATGCATTCTTGAGGTCAGTCTTGAGGTATGTACTCCTCCCACTCCAAGTCATCCGGAAAGTCAAAAAAAGAAGTACAAGAAGTCAACACGTGATTCCTCTTCTTCTTGTCATTCTTCTCAAGGGAAATGAGCAGAGGTCAGGGTGTCTCCGGATCTCAGTCCTCGACCTTGGAACCTGTTCCCCAACTCATCCTGATTCAGCCCGAATTCCTGGGTCGATTGGTGACTGTGCAACAAGTTGAAGTCTTCAAACAACCCATGTTACGCATCTTCTGTTTCCCTTCTGGTTCCCTCTGTCACCCCCTCTGCGTCCTAGGATCTGAGGAGACCTCCAGTTGGGCTGCCATTGGCAGAATCATCTGTGATGCTGACTTGATACTGTTCTTGGGTCTGCCCTGAAACTGGGGCTGAAGTCTGTTCAGATTAGTCACCTTGGACCAAGAATCTCACCGGATCCCCGTCTGTTAACACTACCCACCCTGAAAGGACCACCCACCTTAATCTCAAACACAAGCCATCTAGCCTCATTTGGACTAAGAAGAGATGCTTCCTTTGTCACAGCGCGTCTCTGACCCTGAACACCATGATGATGGGTATGATAAGTCTCAATTTTATTAAGAGGAGAATTGATTTTTGGATCTCCAATTTACCAGCGGCT
Source organism: Lissotriton vulgaris (assembly GCF_964263255.1). Lineage (NCBI taxonomy): Eukaryota > Metazoa > Chordata > Amphibia > Caudata > Salamandridae > Lissotriton > Lissotriton vulgaris. The sequence continues at coordinate 981,143,896 of NC_141697.1, forward strand.
TTGGTATGTCCCCTGACACTGGCTTGAACTCTCCACCTGGACCTTTCACGAAAGAGTCTGCATTATTTGCCATAGTTACTAGGAGGCGTGTGGCAGTCATCGACCTCCATCTGCTCTCAGTGGAGGTAAAAACAAATGTCTTAAGAGAACACCTGCAGCTGGGGCACACTTCTTCAAAGCCTCTCCTCCCACTCAACGAAGCCCTATGGATACCTTAACCCTTTCGATGCTCATGACAAGCTCAGCTCGTCATGATGCACAGTGGAGCTGTGCTGATGACGAGCTGAGCTCGTCATAAATAAAGTAATAAAGCAATTTCCAGCACAGGCTGGAAATTGCCTTAGCAGCCAAGGTGTTAATGAGCACTAGGGAAAAACCTGGTTCTTGCCCAACTATAAACATGCAAATTGCGAGGCGACACAGACCTGCTCTGAGGGGCCCATCAGCAGAGGACAGCAGAGCAACAGTGCTCTCCCTTGGTCTCTCACAGGTCATGCAGCAGTAGCCCTAATATTCCCACCTTTTCCGAGAATTCGGAAGGAGCATCCAGCACAGGCAACATCAAAGCCTGCAGCTGCAGCAACAGACCCCAAGCACCTTCAAGTGAGTGAGCGAGGATCTGGCTGACAGCGTCCAGGCTCAGAGGGGCAAAGCACTTCCCTATCACCTGCCCCAAGTCGGCTGGCGCTTCAAAACACCTTTTGTTTGCTCTCAGTTTCACACTGTCACCCTTTTGGAAGATGGTATAAGTTACTACCTCCAAGGTGGCAAAGCATCACATCAGACAGATCTGTGTTCAAATTGTTTAGGATGGCTTTGCCCCCTCCTCCCTCTCTACGCTATTTCATCTGCCACCTACACCACAGTGACTCTTGAAGGGTCACCTGTCCATCTTCAGAAGAGAAGTTCAGCATCTCTTGGACAAGGGAGTCATCAAGAGGGTGCCGGCATCAGGGACTTCGTCCTATTCAAGACCTTTTCCCTCAGAAATTCTTCCCCGAAAAGGACAAGTTCAAGATGCTGACCCTGCCTCAAGTTCTCTCTGCCCTAGATCCAGGTGACTGGATAATACTGTTGGATTTGCAGGATGCCTATTTACGCATCTCCCTGAAATTTCACAAAATTACTTTTGGTTTCAAGTGGGCCACAAGCATTTTCTGTTCTCTGTGCTCCCATTCGTCCTCACCAGTGTGGTTGCAGCACATATTTAGAGGTTGGAATACCTGTCTTACTATACCTTGAAGACTGGCTTATCAAGGTGAACTTGCTTCAGACAGTCGTGAATCAGCTCCAGACAATGGCATGCCGGGTCGCACCTGATTCATTCACAAAGACTCTGCTTCTTCAAAGCCATTCTGGAAATGGTGTAGTTTTCAGCCTTCCCTCCACCTCAATGAATCCAGGACATTTGGGCTTTGATCCTGATGTTTCAACCTTTGACCTGGGTCTCAGTGAGAGCGGCTCTGAGACTTTGGGGCTTCCTACATCTTGCTGGTGGTCCATCCCAGATGGCACCTGTGGGTTCTGCAGTGGGATATGAAGTCTCGGTAGGATCAGCATGGTCAGAGGAGACCGAAAAAGATCTGCAGTAGTGGCAGCTAGCCCACAACTGGACTAGTGGTAGGCCCTTCTCCGTACCTCGCCCAGAGCTGACGGTCATGATGGATGTATTGTTGCTAGGTTGAGAATGCAATCAGGGAGAAGAGAATTTCAAAGAACAAGCTCCACCACATTTTGCTGGAGTTGCAGTTGATTCTCTTAATAATAAAAGACTTCCTTCCGTCCATCAAGGAGGAATGAGTCCAGGTCCTCCTGGACAACTGTACCACTATGTGGTACTGCAACAAGCAGGGTGGTGGGGGGTTTTGGCCATGTGCAAAGAGGCACTATGCCTTTGGAACTGGCTGAGTCATACCAACTGGCTGGATCTTTAAACCCCAGGGTGGACAAACTCAGTTGACATTGCTACGAGGATCATAAATGGCAATTATACTCAGAGGTGCCTCAGGGTGTTTTCTGGCAATGGGGAAAACCCTGACTCAGTCTTTTTGCCAACACCAAGAACTTGCAGTGTTAAAGCTTTTTGCACTTTGGAGTTCCCAAGGCAGTATTCTATGAAGATGCTTTCCTCCTGGAAGGGAGCTCAGACTCCTGTACACCTTCCAGCCTCCACCTTTCCTACCCAAATTTTGCTAGTGGATCTGGATTTAGTCAGGAGAGTATGATACCCAGAACATCTGGCGATGAGAATCTTTTCTACGATTTAGCTGCCCCATTGGGAGGACTTTCTGTCACAGCAGTAGGGCAGAGTTCTCCATCCAGCCATGTTTAATCTACACCACCATGTGTGGAGATTGAACAGTGAGAGTTAGCTCTTTCTCCTTAAGTAGTGGATGTCCTCTTGGCAGCCAGGCATCCACCCACCAGAACCATCTATGCTGAATGCTGTGAGAAGTTTGTCGCTTGTTTTACTGCTCGACACTACAGCGCTTACAAGCTCAGTTATCTGATTTGTTGATTTTTGTTGTTTCCTTGGCCCAAAAAGGACTTGCTGTAGCTCCTTTTTATGGTTACTTGGCAGTCTTAAAGGCTTTTCCACGACTGCCTGCTCAGCTATCATTGTTTGAATCACCTGTTATCATGTGTTTTTTGACATACATGTTTCTACCAAAACGGTTTGCAGTACCACAGTGGGGCCTTAACTTGGTTCTCACATTCTTGATATGCACCCCATTTGAACCAATGCATTGTTGTCTTCTGTGTTCGATGACTTTGAAGACAGTAATCCTTATACTGATAATGTCAGCTTGTTGAATGAGTGAGTTTCAAGCCCTTTGTTTCCAACAACCATATACCACCTTCTTCAAGAAAAACGGGTTCTCAGGACCAAAGCCGAGTTCCTGCCAAAAGGTGTGAAGCCCTTTCACTTCAGAAAAGCCACCACCTTTTTGGAGTTTTTTGCTCCAACTCATCTATTCATAGAGGAACAGAAACTACATTGATTAGATACAAAAACAGCTGTGAGCTTCTTTATCAATCCCCTGCATTAAAATATGTTATGCACAGGCTAAGACGCAGCCCTACAGGGTTGGAGGCACATTCCACTCGATCCAAGGATGCTACTACTGCACTGGCATTCAAAGTCCCTGTCTCGGACATTTGTCAGACTGCAACATGGAAGTGAGTTCAAATGTTCACGAAGCACTATTGCCTTCATAAAGCCTGGTCTGGTTGGCTAGGCACTGTGCCTGTGCGATCCAGTTTTTGGTCTGAGCCCACTCCACAGACATTCTTCTTTTGGGAGTTACTAATTAAGTACCTATTCTAAAGGTGAGAAATCTGCAGTGGGAAGCATCCATCAGAAGAACTAGTCTTTGTAACTGGAGATTCCTTGCTACCACCCCACCTGCCCCTTCTGTGAATGGTCTCCTTTTTGTCATCTAAAAAGATCTCAAATTATAGATCTGCTCACTGGCATCTCCTGTGCTCCGTGTCCGAGGGCGCAGAAAGAGTCAAGCAAAAAATTGATATTAGCGGGAAGGTGTCGTGCTTTTATGAGTCTCCACTCCTTCATTTCCAAGGTAAAACAAGACCAATGCAGAGAGCAGCACAAAGTGACCTATCGGCACAAGGGAACACTGCTATGAAGATTTCAAGATCCAGTCTTCTGCATGGGAAATATTCCAAATATGAAGGGGGCTCAAACAGGATACTCCTTTCTGAGGCAATTCCATGTACGCAAAAAAATAACCAGGCAGGGGGACTCTTGCAAGCACCTATCATGTTCACCATGACTTTATTAAACATTTCTGCTAACCTTTTGGTCTGGCTCGAGACCGAGGAGTTGTAGATCTCTTTAACCTCACCCCACATGGTTTTTATGTACTCTGACATGATGTTGGTTCCCTGTCAAAATTCACAGTCCCGGGGATACTGACTTATGTAAAAATACGAAGGCATGCACCTAATGGGCCGAAGGGCTACCTGGTAGCTGGTACCAAGGTCTATTTCAGAAAGTACGCGCTTGTTATCCCAAGTGCTTGGAGATTCCAGGGGTCCTACACTGATGAACACCACTCTTTCAAAGGGTACTCCACTGGTATGGATATCCCTGTCAGTCTGGTCTGACCACTTGACTTGTCTCCCACTTGGCAAGTTCTCCTAGTAGTGCAGAACCTTGAAACAGCTTGTCCCATATTGGACAAATACAAGAGGGATGTCAGACTCTTCTTTTCATGTGACAATGCCAGAGCGTCCAACTAAGAAGTACCTTGTCAGCCAGCTGCATCCGTAAATTCATGTAAACTTGGGGAACTAGAAGCCTTCGGCTAGTGCCGTGTTCAAGGTCAGGTGACTCACAGTACAAGAGGTCGCCCTCACAGGCGACATTAACCATCTTTAACCAGATTCCTAGGGCTGACCAGTGTCGAACACTCTGTCCTAGTAAACCAAAATGCATCCATGCTTCAACAATTATTAGTTCTTGCAGCTCTTGAAGACAAGCCATGCTACTACAAACTCCTGTCTGCTTCATAGCACTCGCTCTATCGCCTGCATAGAGCAGGAGATGGTGGCCCGACACAGTGTTGTTTTGGAGCCTAAGTTGGATCGATCATAATCCTTACTCTTTTTTAGATTGCCATTTCAGGAGGTACCTACTCAGAGGGAGGTGTTGCTTGGCAGGCTATGCTCAGGCGAAAAAAATAGACAACAGTGTTGGAGCAATAAAATGAGTGTCCTGCTTTTTACTTACTTTACTTACTTTACTTAGTCCTGCCATTGGCTTCCACCTCGGCGGAAGGGTTGTTCAATGTTATCTACACTAGTCACCACAGCTAGGCCTCACCCATTGGGAAATATGTATATAGGCTTTCTCTAAAACTACCCCATTAGCAGAATTTTTCTTCTTTGTCAGGAAACTCCTGACCATCAGTGTGGACCACATGAACAAAACATAATGAACCGGAATGCTCACATTTCACCTCCTCTCAGATCAGGTTCCCAAATGTCCTTGGCGACCTTAGGAGACCATTTAAAGAGCAGCAAGTGTGGTGTCCTTTACCTAACAGTAATTAATGTGGCCCTCTTTGCCATACGTGAAAGATTCCTTTTTTAGGGAAGAAAGGGACAATGTCTTGCATCTGTTTCCGTTGTGTATGTGTCCCTGGAACCCTTTCACTCTTGGCTTCTCCTTATACTGGGAGCACTGACAATTGCTATGAAGGATCTTATCAGGCTTCTGGCCATTTTGCTGGAAACTCTTCTCCCCATTTGGCTTAAAGCTATGAGGATCCTGCTCCTTCCGAACACCCCTGATCACAAACCTATGTCTCATCTAAGGCAGCAAGTAGGTTGGTGTTTCGCTTTTTAAGTAGACAAGTTTCGCCTGCTTTGGGCTGAGCACTCCTTTCTTAGTGAGTTACCCACCAAAATATGGTGGAAATGTGCTTAAACGTTTGCCTTTCATCTCTTTTCCTATTCTTCTGAGTTTATGTGAAACACATGCATGCATGCTTCACAGAGGCTCCCATCCTTTTGCACTCTTTACTTGATATTGGTATACTTGCTAGTGGTATACTAGTATATTGGTATACTTGTTAGCGGTATACTACTCACTTGGTACTGAACAGAGGTCCCGATGTCTACATCATTAGCGATTAATCCAACTATGTTATGTTATGTTATGTTATGTTATGTTAGAGGTGTTTGTATAGCGCACGGCTGCCCCAGCCAAGGGGCGTCCTGGCGCTAGCTGCCCATGTCCAGGGGACAGCGAGATGGAATTATGGGAGGTCCAGAAGTGTACATAACATAACTAGTTAAAAAGGTGGGTTTTTATGGCTTTGCGAAAGGATAAAAGGTCGTTCATTGCGCGGATTTGAGCTGGAAGTCCATTCCAAAGTTTGGCGGCTAAGTATCCAAACGAGCGGCCGCCCATTCTGCTTAACTTGATGCGGGGGATAGTGACCAAGTTCTGACCTTCTGACCGAAGGGAACGCTGAGGGACGTAGGGTGAGAGCAGTGGACATAACATTGGTGGGGAGGAGAGTTTCAGAATGTTAAAAGCAAGACAAAGAGCTTTAAAATGGATCCTCTTTTCAACAGGTAGCCAGTGTAGGTTCCTGAGGGTGGAGGAAACCGCTTTGTGCCGGGCTAGACCTGTAAGAGCTCTTGCAGCGGCGTTTTGGACTCTTTGTAGTCTAACTTTCTCGGCTACGTTAGTTCCCAGCAGTAGTGAGCTAGCATAGTCCAGCCGTGATAAAATAGCCGACTGTATTATCACTTGGCGGGTTTGGTGGTCGAAAAATTTTAGAATGGGCCGAAGGTTTCGAAGGATCCCGAAACATGTGGCAGCAACTTTTTTTGTGTGGTGGGTTAAGTTCAAAGCAGAGTCCACCCAGACTCCTAGGTTTTTTACCACATTCTTGGGGACAGGCGGTTGGTCTAAGGTTTCAGGCCACCAATTGTTGCCCCAGGCCGTTGTGTCTTTGCTTAGAAGCAGAACCTCCGTTTTGCCGGCGTTTAATTGGAGGTAGTTTGCTGACATCCAGCTGGTGAGGTCTCTGAGGGTTTGTCTGAAGTTCATAGCACTCAGGCCATTATCGTCTTTTAGAGCCACCACCAGCTGGGTGTCGTCAGCGTAGGACACCAATGCGAGTCCATGTTTCCTAGCTACCTCTGCCAGTGGGAGGACATAAACATTGAACACTCACTGTCGCTCAGCTGGTTTATGGCCTTTGTTTCGATAGTGGGGAATCAAGATAGCCACCACATGGCTCTCAATGGCCACCTTTCGGGCTTAAGAAGGGAGCTCATAAGCCTACTTGGAACAGTACTTGGAAAGGGTAACACTTTATTCCTGATTCCCTTATGGTGATGTTCTAGTTGAATGGGCTTTTAACACCTTCGATGCTGATGACGAGCTGAGCTCGTCATCAGCTACGGCACTCGTATGCTGATGACGAGCTGAGCTTGTCATGTAACGCGGTATTTTGAAAATAGCCGCACACAGTGGGAAAAGCCGCCGCAGCAATGCGGTTAACTCCACCAGTCATGGTCCAGATTTCCAGTGGTGGGGGAACCCGAGACATTGGCACCACACACTATGGCTTAGAAAGAGCAGAGACTGCAAACCTTACTACCCTGTTGCTCTATTGAAATACTTACTCATAAATATGTATCCCTAGTATCAGAACTTCAAAATGTGAAACTGTGCACAGATGCAAAAAACACAAGGCAAATCCCTCTGCATCATTTTTGCTGTTTGTGTAATAGGGATTTGGTGTGTGCACCCTGAATATTGAACCCAGAATTTCAATTGCACAAAATAATGAGGATAAAATGTGGAAACTGAAATATCGACAGGTCAGTAAGTATAGATTTTCTGTTCATAACTTCACATATATGTACCTTGGCAAAATATATCTATAAGGTATGTAGATGTGGAGTCAGGAATAGTACATATATACTTCTCTATTTGCACTTACCTTTCGATATTTTGTCCAACATATCCTTGTACTACATATTCTAGGGGGTCAATATTCACTAGTACAAACAGGAATTGCGCAAGTTGAATTTGCATGATGGAAAAACATGGAGAAGGATTTCACACTTTGGGGCATATTTACAAGCCCCTATCGCCAAATGAACGTCTCTTTTTTTGCACATTCCCATGGCGATAGGGGCTTGGCATTATTTACAAAACAGGGTTAAGCCACTTGACATGGCTTAACGCCGCCTTGTAAATAAGGCACCCTTTCACGGTGTACTTAGTGTGAAAGGGGTGGGCAATGGGTATTGCGATGGGCGTTCCACAGCAAGGAAGGTGTCCCTTCCTACACATAAACAATAATTTAAAAAAAATTATGATTTGCAACTTCTATGTGTGATGCACAATGCAGCACACGTAGAAGTTCCAAATCGCCATTACTGATTGTTTATGTGCAGGAAGGGGCACCTTCCTACACATAAACAGTCTTTCCCTGCAACACAGGCACCCTTGCACAATGGGGCAAGAGTGCCTGTGTTGGCGGTAGGCAGCTACATTTAGTGCCAGAGCTAAGGGAAAGGCAGGGGTGCACCATATTCTTGTGAATACGGCACATCCCTGCGTTTGAAAACTGTCGGAGCGATAGGGTTAGCCTTCTTGGCTTAACGCCACGGGCCGACAGTTTCCTAGTAAATATGCACCGAAGTTTGCTATGATTATAGCATGAACATTGAAAATGAAGAACTCCATTTTCAAAAATGAAAATCGTGAATAAAATTTAGGAAATCAGTTCCTTCTGTTAGTAGTACATGAATCGTAAAATCTGTAAAGTCTTTAATATTAATTTTCAATAAAGAGATATTTCTAGACTAGCATATCTTTCTCCAAAATATTTAGCACAACTAAAATGATTTAGAGGCAACATAGAAAACAATTATCCCACAATGCATTTTCTCCATTTTTGGCCTAGAGACAATGCATTTCTTTAATATGAAATGAGTCAGAATTTGTTTGCTCTGTTTTGTATTACTCATGTGACAAACCATTGAAAACGTGTGTCTACTATTTTCTGCATCAGTGCATTCATAAGGCGCTTTGAAGTTGCCCAGAACTCCCTTATTCTGAAAGGCCCCAGAGAAAGTGGACTTTCTTTCTATTTGACCTTTATCTATTCTATTTATCTATCTAAAACTCAGCTCTCTCCTTCTCTACCTATGTTTTCTTCTGACACTGAATCGATCTACCTAGTGTCATTTGAAGGATTTGTGGGTCCCCAGCCAAGGCATAGTTGAACTGCTCGTGTGTGATCAGTTTCTGGAAGATTAATATATAATTCAGTACTGTTTGGCATCATGTGGGCCTACATTATTGGTAAATGGGTTTCAAATTGAAAGTTGTTCTGAAGAGGGACCTCCAAAATATGTTGTGCTCAAAGCCCTCAAAATCCTTAAACTGACACTGTTGGCACCTTCAATCTGTGTTCACAGACATGATTCTAATTCATACCCTTAATAAGAAGTACTCAGTGAATCAGTGGAGTACAGCTAAGAACACTGGGCCACATGTACTAAACACAGGCCACAAAATACTGGTCCCAATTTGTGACCAGCATGCTATTTTGTGAACCATCCTCTGTATTAACAGGTCAGTTGGCAAATTAACAAATGATAGTGGGTCATAATTCACACTACTTTATGTGTATAAATGAGGTAGGTTGCAGATTGTGACCCACTATGATTCACAGACCTTTTAGAGATGGTGGCCTGCTGGGGTCAGTAGATCACCATGCCTGTGACTGCTTTGAAATAAAATAATAATTTTTCTTGAGCACAACCCATTTTCCCTATAGGGAAATGAGATATGTTTAAAACAATTTGACCACTGCATACTATTAAAAATGTTTTTGTAAACATTCACTAAAAGCGAAGGGGTCACTTGGAGACCCCTTCCCGTTTGCAAATGGATTACCACTACCTTTGTGTAGTCTGAAATATATTCATGTTTTTGCCTGGAATTCTGTTGCAAAACATTAATACATCCCATTCCGAATTGCTTCATGGAAATGAGGTCTTAACCACACCGCTTACCAAAATCAATACCAATTCGTATGTAGTCACAAACTGCAATTGCGATTTGGTTACGTGTTAACGAATTGCAATTTCGGTTTGGTACATACCAAAAGGCCATTTTGCGGTTGTCAATAATCCAATTTTACAAACCAGACCCTTTGCAATGTGAAATGCCTTCATATGTCTGGCTCTATGTGTGGTAATCTTATAGTGATCACAAGTGGAAGAACCCATGATCATTATATCAAAAACATTATAAGATTGCATTGTGCGTTGATTAGGTATATTGCAAGTGCATTGAATACATTCAAAATGGTAAGGAGTAAAGTTAGAAGAGTAAACCTTCATAAGTGGATTACATAAAAGGCAAGTTAATGGTGGAGGGCATTGTTATGGCTAGGCTATGGCTGTTAAAAAACAAGCATTGGCAAAGCCATATGACCTCCACTTAGCCAATGCTTTTGCCAATTGTATGCGAATGCACGCGTCAAGATGCATGTACACACATGACCAGCAATCCTGCTGGTGTCAGAAACAAATCCTTTCCCGTAGCAGGCTGGCATTATCTTAGGTCATTAGTAGATGCCCCGGGAGTCAGACACAATCTTTCTCTGTACCAGCCTGTAGTACTTTAGGTAGTTATTAGAGGTCTCCTTGTCAGAAAGAAAGCTTAGCTGTACTCAGGCTGCAGTACCTCAGGCCGATCCTTGGTGGAGGCCCCTCAGGATACCAGAGAATGATAACATTTCCACCAGCCCTGTGTGATAATTTCTCAGTGAAGAAGCAGTGTGGCATCAAGCTGCAAGAACACACAAGTACATCACATCAGTAACTGTCTGCAGTTCATTAAATACATCTGTGGAATAGGCCAAGATAGAAACAGAATAAGAATGGATGGAAATGTATTTTCCTAGGATGACCCTGGAGCTGAGTGAAGATGACATGATGCTGTCAGTCAAGCGAGTGAAAGTTATTTGTCTTTGAATAGCACTTGACAGCTGATCGTTAAGTGAATTTGACCCGCAAATATCACACATGGAACTGTAAATAACCACCCGTTTAGAAAAAATAATGGAAAGAAACTTCTGATGCCCATTAAGTTAAAGATACAATAACTGATGATTGAAAACATTCAGGCAGATTAATCCTGGCACCATAGACCAGTGGTTCTTAACCTTCTTATTTTTATGGCCCCCCAGTTAATCACTACTGGAAGCAGAGTACCCCTACCTAAGAATTTTGTATGAATTGATCCTCAAATCAATATACAAAATACTAAATCGTGCATACATCAAATACATATATATTTGTGAAATATGTTGTTTAATTCACAAACAAAACAAATTTGCAAAAGTTAAATTTTGAATGGGAATGTTGGAACATTTCAAAATGTTCGATTCATTTCTAAAACAGGAAGTGATACACTAGAGTCAAGCATATTACTTTTTTTGCTCAAATGTGTGTTCTCTTTTTGCCGGTGTTTACCAATGCTGCTTCTGTGGAGGCCAACAGTCGGCCATACTGGATTCCATTTGTGTACTTGCCTTGCTCCAAAATATCAAGATATGGGTGGAAACGTTATTTTTAGCAGCCAATTTCACATTCCTTCACATTCACAGAATGTTTTAAATTTTAAAAAGTCAGTTTTGATTTTTTGTATATATGTACGTTTTTGACCTACTAATATTTTTTTTCCTAAGCAATCCTGGATCCGTTGAGGAGGCATGGCAAACCCCCAGCGGTCCGCCACCACGCATAACACGCAGTACTAAACTGAAACAAAGAAGCCATGAAACAGGAAAATTCAAGCTGAAGTTAATTCAGTGACCATCTGCTTTGGCACTGCTATGGCGCCCAAGGCGGCTGAAAAGTTCGTCTATGCCTAAGGTCAACCCTCAAACCACAGGAATGATAACGTTTCAGCCAGTTCTCCTAAATGGTCCAGCCAAATATGCACATTTCCTTCCTGGTACACCTACAATTAATAAAAGAGGTTGAGTTCCCTATTCATTTGCTCTTGGTGATCCTGTGCACTGTACATCATATTCCATAAGGGTGACATACAAATCTACCAATTGACTTACTTCTTCCCGCTTATTTTGCTGCAGAAAGTAAGAGGTCGCAGCCTGTCTTGGAACTGCCTTTGCTTCCAACTGCATACCCATGTGGCCTTCAAATCCTAAATTTGAGGTAAAAGGGATATGGAAATAAAGACAAAGCACCCGAATTAGAGAGTGTAGGCAAGGCCCTGTTCACATTCTCGGCACCAAGCGGGTAGAAGCATGGTTTTCCACAAATTTGCAATGTCTGGAACGTGAGACGCTGTAACCTTTGTGGCATCCGGTTCCCATTAGAGTACTCTGTTCTCCCTCCCAGGCCTTTCAGTAACTCATTCGCCTTTACAGAAGATGTTGACGCCTCTATTGGTATCCAGTCTTTATTGAAAGAATGTGTCAATTATATTTCAAGATTTACTTTAAAATAATTATTATTTTATTTTATGAGGTTGAATAGGTGAAAACCTCTCGAACTCCAACTGTTGCATCCTTCCTTGCAACATAGAACTGCCAACACCCACTCTTAATTGATCATTGATGGAAAAGTTGCGAGCAGAGATTATGTTGTGAACAATTCATCCCTTAAATTTCCATCTTGGTAACTAACTGGAGCTATGGGTGCAAGATGTAGTCCTATGCTGATGACACTCACCTGAAATTTGAGTCCACTCCACATGGCAACATTGGCAGACTCAATGAATGCTTATCAGGATCTCAGATGATTTTCTTAAAAGAGCAAAACTGAGGTTCTAATCTTCGGAGAAGAATCATAGTGCTGGTCCGATAGCCCCTGGTCTTCTTCGGCGGGTGACTTGCCCTCTCCAGCTCCACGGGTGAAGACTTTTGGATTAGAGATGGATGAAAAGCTAAAATTTGGCTTACAAATGCCAAATGTCTGGTCAGTAAGCTTTCTGTTGCTTCACTCCTGAAGGAAAATCCTGCCATTCCCAACGAACTGTGCACCTTGGTGGTGGGGATGCTTGCTGTTTCTTGGCTGCAATGTGGAAATGCATCAGATCTAGGCCTCCCTGAAACACAATTAAAAAAGCATTCAAAGCATGACAGTTGCTTAGTGGTGGGTCTTCCAAAATACTAACACATCTCAGAAGTCTGCAGAGCACTCACCGGGTTTCCGATTAAACAAAGGACCCAACAAAAGGCACTCAGTGTTCTGCATACGGCTGTGTATCAAACAAGCCTCAAATTCATGTTGGACCTCATCATTCCTTATATGGCAGGGCATCCTCCAATATCTGCACCTCAGGTCCTACTGACAACTCCACACAGCAGGAAAGTCCAATGCAGTCGAAGATCATTAAGAGTTCTAGGTCCTCAACTTTGGAATGCCCTCCTCTGCCATTGAGCTTGATCCAAGATTATATAATCTTAAGGAAATATTTGAAAACTTTTCTTTTTTGCCTAATGGGCAGCTTCCTCTTCAGATATAGGGTTGTCATTATCTCCTAATGCCAAGATGCAGCTGTTGACTGTTGCTCTATACAAGTAAATACATACAAAACATACAAATAAAATCACAAACTATGAAACTTTTGACATTCCAGCACACTCTCCCTATCCTCCAACCATGAGCTTCTTCACACTAGTGCACTTAAACAAGACACATGCACCTGGACAATTATTCAGCATAAATACACTGCATTTTCTCAATTTCCTCCCACCTACCCCACTACCTCGTGAACAAAAAAGCACGAGATTGCCTTAAACTGCAGTGAACCGACAGCTGCTTTACCACAAACGATACTCAAATAAATGAAGCTAGTTCACCTCAAATGGTCGACATGTTTCTCCTGTGGTATGTTTCAAATGTTAGGTCTGCATATTTGACTGTTTGTGAAATGGCAGTAGGCGAAGTCAGGTTCCTTCCGGCTGCTAGTGGTAAAGTGAGTTGTAGATGTATCAGGCAAATGAAAAATAGTTTTATTAACTTTCTGCACTGAAGCTAAAATCGATGTCAATGCATTGTAATATGTTTATATTTTTTGTTCAAAGTGATGATTGGCAATTGATTGTATGTGATTCTGGGGGGAAAAAGTACTCAAAGAAACCTGTTGTTGAGAAACTTACTCAAAAAATGTGTCTCCTTGATTGTTTCCAGGTGCATTTCATCCTCATGATGACACATACACTCTAGTGAATGCGCTTTGTGTTGAAAACATCCCTGCAGTCTTTTATTGCTGGATCACACAGATTTCTTGTTTCCCTTTTGCAGAGTTAAACCCCTATTCCTTCCTTTTAGTACACCATGGATACACTCTATTACTCCTGTCTCTCTTTCTCCTTACCTGTTTCAGGTGCTTTCTTTGTGCCCTCGTGTTCGCTTTTTATCTTTATTTGTTGACTTTCCTCAAAGTGTTTCAAGAAAAAACGTTTTCCTGTTTGTACATTAATGAAAATTGAGTTTTACAAGTCTGGGTTCATCAGATAATTTTTCCGCGTGTTGAATTTTCTCTGAAATCAGATGCAGTCTGACATTCAACGACAAAACTGAATGAAAAGTTTTTCTTGACCAGAATCTTTGGGGTGAGAATCCATACCTTTCCTGGGATACCCTTCAGAATCTTGTTTGAAACCTGGAGAGTGACTCAGAGGCATCTCCTCCAGTGTTGTAGAGTCTTATACTGAGATGGGTGAGGAATCTAGCTTTCTTCATCTCAAGGAAGAACCCCTTCTGTGTTCTTCTTCCTCCAAAGGGCCTTACACAGGTCATCCCACCAAGAAATTGTCAGGACGGCCAATTCAGTCGTCGAATACTAGATTATGGTTTGAAGAATCTGAATCTAAACTCTGAAAATTATTGCGACTGCTTCAAAAATTAGTCTAGAACCATTCTGCTGCCTGGCAAAAGCAATTTAACAATGTAATCAACGGCTAACATTCAACAGAACCGTCAAATGGAAAAAATAAATCATTTCGAACCTGCTTCATAAACTACACTTTGCTGTACTTTTTGTAGTCCTTCAGTAGAGCTACAGAACTTGCTATAGATTGCTATTCACAAACTGCACTTTTGTAGTAACTTACACTTTTAAGTGAGTTTACCACTCCTTGATATTCATAAACAACAATTATTTTTTTTTTTTTTAATTTTTGAAAACCTTTATTGTGCATGAATAAAAGAACAAATACGGGCCTACAACCGTCAGGCCGGCCACGATACTTCGTCAGCACAGGTGCAAGCAATACAGGTCCCCAGCAGCAATAGTTAAAGTTCAGGAATCAATGAGCGTTACACTGGGAAGAATCATGTCACCGGGGAAGAGGAGAATTGAAGGTTAATTTTTTAAGTTTTTTTTTTTGCGTTTTCATCATAATATAAGTCAGTGAAGAATAAGAACTAAGAAGATTCGAGTCCGCACAATGACTTCACAACATGGGTAAGCGGCGTTATAGCTGAAAACAGTAATGGAGGTTAACATCAAGTATAATATGGCGGTGCAAAACAACGGCAACTCGTCATCCATCATTTACGCACCCCAACCAGCGCTGCTCCCTCCCTGCCAACCCCAGCCCGGACCCAGAATCGAATCAGATTAAGAAAGCTCAGAAAATAGAAAAAGGAGGCCCATAGCACTAAAAAATTGTCAAATTACCCCGCCCACCCTGCAACATTGTGGAGGCTACGGCCTACCCCCCACCCCCCACAGAGTGCCGGTCGCCCTTTAAGAACCCGAAATATAGACAAGAAAGAAGAAAGAAGAGAAAGGAAGAAGAATAACATTAACACCTATAATATAGGGAGTAAGAAAGAGTAAATCAACCTAAACTCCCAAAGAGAAAAAGGTGGGGAGGAGCCCACTCGATATCAGGTCACCCGGAGAACTCGGCCCTCCACAGACTCCCACAGCGAAGATATCGTCCATTACTAAAGCGTCGGCACAGAGTCAATCAGCTATTGCAATGCAGTTGGAGAAAGCCATCGTGCGATGTGTGCCCATGAAATGTGTAATCAGTTCCAACCCCATCCCAGTCAGCCAGCAAAGCAGTTATTGACAAAAAACAGCCTAGCCCTGACCCGACCGTGGACGCAACTCTGAGTATACTTTCCCATGAGAGCCCTCCCCCCTGTGCACAATAGGACAGTATGGCCGCTTGAAAGTAGAAGACAAAGCAGGATCCCAAAATGGCCGCCGACTATCGTTAAAAGGTCCTTTGTCCACCATACTTAGGTCCATAAGGGCATACCTGAAATGAGGGGAGGAAGAAAAGAGTACCCTAATCTAACCTCCCATAGAACAACCAAGATCGGGGGAGGGCTAGCACCACCTAATCACTGACCCCCCATCCCACACCGACCCTCCACCCCAACAAACAGGATCAGTCAGGAAACAACCAGCTGGTGTACCCTCAGCCACCCACACCCGGAACCTAGAACCACAGAGAAACACAAAGAACCAACTCCACAATTTATGTCCTACAACCCCGACAGTACACTCTACCGCAGATCAGGATAATAAGAGCATCTTCAGCCCTGGCCCCTACAATCTGGGGCACCGACGTGATCCGGCTGTACAGTGGCCATGGTGGACTGAAGAGATAGACGGAGCGATCGTGACATAGTGCAACGTCGCCCAGCAGAGCATGTCCACAGCAAAGTCCTGCGATCAACGATGACAGGAAGGGGGATCCCCTGTTGGTGCAGAGAGTTCGAATCAGTCAGCCAGAACAAAGCCATCCGCATCAGGGGAGAGTTGCGATCGATGCCAGCTGAACACAGAGGAAGAACCAAGCATGGCGTCCAAGGATAGTTCGCCAGCCACACCTCAGAATCCCCGTCCACAGGTAGCCGCTCACGGAGATCAAACCGTGCCGGAACATCACCAGTCTCACTCACTCTCAGGCTATATGGACACAACTGGGTAGGCTCCCCACTGTAGTAGGGGTCAGGAGGCGGAGAAGCGTCCTGCGGACGGGCGCCATCAGAGACATCCGGAGTAGTATGGGGAGCGCAAGCATCCAGGCGAGCCATTAAGTCCCGGGCACTGTCTAGCACTTCAGATCGGAGAGAGCTCAACGCCCGCATGATGTCTCTCAAACTCACTGGCATCGCAGAGGCGCACCGGGCATCAGATCTCCGCTCAAAGGGCTTGCAGCAGGGTCGCAGCTCGCGAGGCTGGTCATCACCGTCTCTCCCGTCTGGATAGACGTGTAGTCCGGGTGCAGGATAAGTGCTTTCGTGGAGCACAGAAGCAGTGCACGCCAATCCGGCGCCATGTACGGCGCCAACGCAGTAGGAGCAGCAGGGCATCTCGCTGGCAGCAGCCCGGAGGAATCTCAGGGGCAAGGAGCACAATTAAGTAAGGCATCAACTCTTCCGCCTTCAGAGGGTAGCGAGCCAACAGCGCCGAGAATGAACCAGGGCGCAGATACAATGTAACACTACCGGCTCCAAATGTATCGAAGCGCAATATCCATCGAGGCTAAACTAAGCCCCGCAGCATTGAACACGGCGCTGCTGTCTTTCTCTGCCGGTCAAAGCGCCTCCGCAGCGTGTCCTTGGAGAGTGTACAGATGGCCGGTCATGCCGTGAACAAAGGAACCGTCCAGCTGCCGCCAGCGCCGAGGAAGAGACAAGGGCATCACGGTACTTCCACTCCACGGAGCGAGCAGGGAAGCACACCGCTGGATGGCAAATCGTCTCCCGGTCCCGAGGATGCAGTGTAAGAACAGGATGGGCAGCAGAAAAAGTCACGGGCCGGGAGAGAAGCGGAGGGATCGGCGGAGCCGAGGGATCAGGCGGCCATCTCGGATTCAGGTTCATAAACAACAATTTTTGAATAACTTGCACTTTTGTAGTAATTTACACTTTTGCAGTAAGTCCCTATCACCTGTTATTGGCCATGTGTAGTGCTGGACTTATAAAAAAAAGCGTAAACTTATTGTAAAAGTGTACATTACTACAAAAGTGCAGTTTGTGAATACCCAAAAGAAGTAAACTTATTCAAAAGTATAAATGTACTCAAAAGTGTAAGTTACCTTTTTGAATCAGATCCCTAGACTTTAAGTACACCTGGCCCTCGAAATGGTTCATTGAGGCTTTCTTCAGTTCTCAACTACATCATCAGAGCATAGAAATGCAGAGAAAACGGAGAACCTAAATCTATGCAGCAGAAAGTGTGCACCTGTAAACTATACAGCTAGAGAGCAAACTTCAGAAAAGAAAAAAAGACATACTATTCTTGTCTCTCTAATGCATCGTCCTCCTGCAAAGGTGTTTTTCAAAATTATCTAAAAATTAAAGGACCCTCCAGTCTGCTCATAATAAATGATCCCCTCCCAAATGTTCTGTGATACTTTGGTCTCTCATTTCAGTGGAAAAGGAGAGGGAAGTATACACTTTACGCCTCATCTACCAGCTAAAGGTGCACAGATAACAAGAAACACAAACTTGGATAACTCATAGAAGCACCCTAGAGGCCTATTCCCTGTGTTGGGTGAACCCTTTTCGAGAGCGAATATCACGTAGCAGTAAAGCAGGAACACCATTTGACCCCCCCCCCCCAAGGATGCCTCTCTTATAAGGGCTACCGTAGCGATGGAAAGAAAATGTTCATTCATCAAATGTCTTCTAGAGAAAAATAGTCCAGTTTCACACAACCCTGTCTGCTACAAATCAGAAGCAAATAGAGGTTATCCATACCAAAGTAATAGAAAGGTTAGCGACCCTAAAAAGCTGGAATTCACTGGGGAAAAAACATGTTGAATGTACCTGTGCTTGTACAGGGATAGACTCTAATCGAGTCTCCATAATGGAGTAGCTGAGAATACGCGCAGATTCAAATGGGGCAGCCACCCCGATCCTTCTAGGCCTCTCTGCTGTGTTCAATACTGTCCACAATCTCGGTGGTCTCGGTGCTGTGTTAGGGACCGACTTTGGATTGAGAGGGGTTGAGGAGGTGGTTGCTGTTGAGGTGGTTGGTCAGTCATTTGTTGAAAAGTTTTTCCAGGACTTTAGCAAGGTAGGGAAGCAAAGAGATCGGTCTGTAATTTGCCACAGTCTTCGGGCCTGCTGAGGGTTTCTTCTTAAGAGGTAGTCTGGTGACGTATTTTCAGGCATCAGGGAAGGTGGCTGTGGTGAGAGAGTCATTGAGTATCAAGGCGAGCGCGTTGCCGAAGGAGTCAAGTCTTTTGGCGAAAATGAAGTGTGGTCAGGGATCCAATGGGGCTCAAGAGTGAATAGAGCAATGCCACACGACAGAGAGAGACTATCCTGGTGGTGTTTCAGGTATTTGATGACTGCTGTGCCCTTTCATGGTACACCATAAACTGCGATCAATCAGGCCTACATTCAGCGGGGCTGGGCTGGACCTGGAGGACCTGCCTGGACGGCTGTGAATAGATAGGGAGGGATTCTGATACCTCGAGGTGTATGTTCCCTCGGATATCAGACGTAGCTTACACTCGAGATATTTAATATCTACGCCAGAGGCACTAAAGGTGGCTCTGAATCCCCCATTATTTTTATCCTTGGAGAGGAGCTCAGCAAGTGTAGCAAAAATGCAAATGTCTTGGTCGCAGGGGATTTCAATACTACTTTTGAACCCCTGGCGGATGAAAACATTTTGGGCACTTCTGACGAGGAGAGTAGATGGGGCATTCCAGCACTTACTATTTCACCTATTAAGAGATGGTCCCAACGGTCCATCCAGCTCAACATCTTGACCCTAGAATTTGGCTTGAGAGCTGTGAATGGTAGAACACCCTCAGACCCCTTGGGTGCCCATACTTTTAACAGGGTAGATCATTCCTCACAGGTAGACTACATCTTACTCGACTTAAAGCTCTGGAGTTATATGCGAAATATGGAGGTATTGCCAACTGCAGATAGCGATCACAATCCGCAATCCTTGAGCTTAAAGTCTATGTGGTCATGTCTATCCTTAGTTCCCCTTCCACAACCTAGAATAACCTCAGATGTTCGTCCATCAAATGGGGGAAGGCGCCTCAAATGGTGCACGGTTGTCCTCGATGATAGGCTGGTCCAAAATCTAAGGGCCTTGATAGAAGGGGCCCTATCCAGGCTAGACACCTCCATCTTGGCCCCACCTAAGGTTCTTTGCCTCTTTTGTAATACTATTGAAGCCTTGGGAAGCCTACTTATAAAACCTTGTAGGGATTCCCATACCAGGGGAGACCTGAAACCGAAACATAATTCAGGGTGGTTTTCCAAAAAATACTGGATGTCAAAGACAGCCTTAGTAAAGGCAGTCAAGCTAAAAGACCCTGTGCTGATTCGGACCGCCCGGAAAATCTACAGGCTGAGCATTAGGGAAGCCAGGAGGGTTTGGGATGATCAGTTTTGGTGTGATCTAAAGGTTGCCAGCGAAAGGAGGGATGCTGGAGGTTTCTGGAACCTGGTAAGAACCAGGAATAGGCCCGATTGTACCCTTATTACATGCAATATTACGGGTCAGGCATGGTTTGATCACTTCTCTCTCCTCTATTCCACCCACCCCGCCGAGGGGTCGGGCCGAGGCCGACTACATCTCCTGCTTTGGGCCCCTTTAAGATAAGTGAGGCGCTACTTTTTACATCGAAGGAGGTGGAAGACGTGATCAAATCTTTAGTGCCAAACAAAGCAGCAGGCCCTGACAGGCTACCGGGGGACCTACTCCGTTTGCATTCACAAGATTGGGGCAAGTTTATATCAACTTTACTTAATGCCATTATGCATGGTGCGGCGATCCCAGATTCATGGAAGGGGGCTGAGGTCGTCCCGATCTATAAAATGGGATGTCGGGACGATCCAGCAAACTATCGCCCTATCAGCCTCATAGACTCCACACAGAAGGTGGCCGGAAAGGTTGTCTTGGGGAGATTGCTGCAGTGGGAGGCCGAGAATAAAATTCTATCAGAATTTCAGGCAGGCTTTAGGGCTGGCACTGGGACCATCGAGCAGGTCTTTAGACTGATGCTCATCTATTGGAAGGCGGTGGTACTGGGAAAAGGCAGTCTTATCGATCTGAGGACTGCCTTTGACCTAGTGCCTCAGGACCGCTTGTTGGGGGTACTACTCGATCTGGGGATTCCAGCATACATTTTGTCCCTATTGGTGAAGTTGCACGATGGGAACTATGCGCAGGTGAGGTGGGGCACCCAGGGGCAGAAGACAGCCAAAATCCCAGTGGTAAGGGGCGTTCCTCAGGGGTGCGTCCTTGCCCCCACCCTTTTCTCTTTATATGTGAACGGGGTGATGGAGCATCTTTTAAAACAACCATCTGACTCCCCCTCCTTGGCGGGAAAGAAAATACCTATGCTCCTTTTCGCTGACGACACCCTGCTCATCTCAAAGACCCCGATGGGCTTACAGAGCCTCTTGGACAATTTTCAATTTTTTTGTAACAGCAGGGGCCTCAAAATCAATACTGATAAAACTAAGTATCTAGTGTTGAACCCCCCCAGGAAGCTTGGTCGCCCTCCCTCTTTAAACCTTGTGCCCCTGGAAAGGGTAAGGGAATTTGATTACTTGGGAATTCGTCTATCTGACTCTATGCAGTGGGGCCCCCATCTTCAGAAATTGCTGCTGGATCACAAAAGGGTTGTGGGGCCATTGATCAAAGAGCAATGCTGATCCTCATTTAGGCCCATAGCCCCAGTCCTAGACATTTATAGAGCAAGGGGAGTTAGTGCAGCGCTCTACGGGGCTGAACTTTGGGGATTAGGTTCTATTGACCATCTTTTAAAATCCGAAAGCAAATTTTTAAAGGACCTAATATCTCTTCCCCATAGCATGCCTACGCTTCCCCTACTGCTAGATATGGGTTGCCGCTCGATTAGAGACCAGGCCCAACTGCGCCCGCTTTTACTGTGGGCACCTTTATGGAGAACCCCTGAACTTGTTAGTTACCCGGAGGGGCTATCGGAAATACTGTCAATGCACGGATGGTCAAAAATTGGGTGGCTCATAAAAGTAAAAACAATGTTTGACAGCATGGGTCTTGGAGATGCTTGGGCATCTAGGAGTGCTCCCCCTAAATCCGTCCTCAAAACGTTGTATTGGCAGTGGGTAGCAAACAAACTTAACTCAAACTCGAAGCTTTGCAGAACATCCACTGAGTTCCTTATGATGATTAAGGATGTCCCCCTTTGCGAATCGTATATGGACCTGATCTCTAAATCCTTTGAGCCAGCGTTGTCCTTTAAGTTTAGGGTAGGTTTGCTCCCTCTGAGAGAATTGTCTGCCCGCTGGAACATTCCAGCCCAAACCTCTTCATTCTGCATATTTTGCACTTCTAGAATGGAGTCTGTAGCCCATTTTTTATTCGAATGCCCGGCCTATAAAACTCCAAGGTCTTTGTGGCTAAAGCCCTTATGCAGGGAGCTGGGTACCAGACACCATACAGTTGCCCTTAGAATTTTGAGGTATGATCCCAGACCCCTGTATGTTTGTGGTATGGCCAAATACCTTCTCTGGGCTTGGTCAATCAGATGTAAAAGGCTTAAACTCATTGTTTAATTGCGGTCATGTATTGGGCCTTCTTATTTAATTTATTGGAAAGTGTACTGTTTTTATTCAATTAGTAATTGGATTTTAACCAACATGTTTTTAATTCCTGTTTTATGTAATGCTTTTATGAAATTTTTATTTTCGAAATAAAGCTGA
Source organism: Lissotriton vulgaris (assembly GCF_964263255.1). Classification (NCBI taxonomy): domain Eukaryota; kingdom Metazoa; phylum Chordata; class Amphibia; order Caudata; family Salamandridae; genus Lissotriton; species Lissotriton vulgaris. Next base: position 981,166,132 of record NC_141697.1, read on the forward strand.
TTGACTTGACTTGACTTGGCTTAGACCGCAACCTCTGGAGACTGCTAGCGGATTTCCAAGCTGACTTGGACCGCTGGAGGGTACCCCCTCTGGTGCTACTGGGTAGGTGGCAATGGTTAAAATGCTTACCCTGCCAAAATTCCTATATGTCTTTTAAAATACTTATTACAAGGTCCCAGAATAGATTTTTGCTTAGACAGGGAGGTCCATAAACTGCGATTGAAAAGGGAGTACGCTAGGGTGGCGCTGCAGACCCTGCAGAAAAACTAGTACAATGGGGGCATTATCCTCCTGGACATTCGAGTTTATTACTGGGTGGCACAGTTAATAGTCATTAATGACTGGGGGTATGCACCCAGAGACCATCCCACTTATGTACTGGAGCGGCACCAGTTCCAATCCAGGCCATATTTACACTACTTACATGGGCGAAAGGTTACGAGGAAGTTATTGCCAGCAACGCACATGACGATTGATGCTTGGAACAAGACTGCAAAATGCCTGGGTTGGGTGGCTAGGTTCACCCGGGAGACCCCATTGTCGGTTGGGTTGAGACTGAAGGAAATTGGATAACTGTGAGGTTTCGGAGCTTGGGATCTCATTGGCACATCCAGGTTGGGTGAGCTTCTTGAGGACGCTGATCCTGTTCCTTTTAGTTCCCTTCAGCGAGACTACCAACTTAGCAGTACACAATATTTTAAATACATACAACACAGGCACGCCTGGCACGCAGAGGGGCTGAATGTGACTGATATTCCGGAATACGCACCATTAATGGAGAGACTGCTCCAAGGGGAAATAGAAGTAAAGGCGGTCTCTTGTACCTACAGGACAATAAACACCAAAATGCCTGACACCCTGATGAATCTTTGAGTGAGGTGGGAGAGTGAAGTGGGAGTCCTAGACAACATAGATTGGAAGGCAGCCCTGATGCACTGGAGGGAAGTGTTTATTCATTTGAGACTACGACTTAAACAACTTAAGATTTTATATAGGGTTTGCTATGACCGAGTCAGGTTGCATAAAATTAGGAGAGTGGAGTCTCCGGACTACCTGAGATGCAAGGACTGGTGTTCATTCCTACACACACTCTGGGACTTCCCCAACATACAATCATACTGGAGCGAAGTACAGGGTGAAATAAGCAAGGTCCTGGGGGAGTCCTTTCAGGCTGACCCAAGTATGTTCTCCTTGGTATAACCTCAGATGTAGATGTCCCACAAGCCAAGCCTCTCTTCTGTAACCTGGGCCTGGTGGTGGCAAAAATGAAATGTTGCCAAACATTAGGGTGCACCAAAGACACCTTCCCCTTGGGAGTGGGGGGGAGGGGATGGACCTGTATATGGCGCCAGAAAAGGTCATGTATAAAGATAGAGGTTGTCCGAAGAAAAATGTTGAAATCTGGGGTCTCTGACATAAAATAAAAGCCCTCATGATTTACTGTGGAAGACTGCTAATATGTATGTGTTATTTGGTGTTTGTTGGACTGCCCCGTGGGGACTGTTTGTACACTGCAACACTGCTAATGTTGAACGATTGAGCTATACTCAGATAAAGTTATTGTGGGTGCACGTTTTTTACCTTTTTTTTTTCGTTGGAAAAAATGTTATTAAACTTTTTTTTAAAGAGTGAATGGAGCGCATGGTGGGCGCAGTTTCCATCATGATCAGCTCCATAGGAATTTTAGTTGCTGCAGTGGCGTTTGGCTAGTCTGAGTTCTTATGTGTACCAGCTGCCTCGCGTTCTGGTCCTTAGGGCGATGGTGGTCTTGAGAAGGGCTAGGCTAGGGCGTCTGCCCAGGAGATGATCCAGGCTTTGAAGTTGGTGATGGAACACAAGCATTGTTGTGGTGCTGTAGATGGCAGCTTTGAATCTTCGTGGTCCTTGTTTCCGGTTGCATCAGGTGGTTTTGGAGGGTGTTGTTCCGAGTTGGTGGGGGACGTTCAGGTTGAAGCAAACCAATGCGTAATTGGTCCATGTAAAAAGGATGGGCTTAACCACCAAGATTTTGTGTTTGTGGGCTTATCCACCAAGATTTTGGTGGGTGAAACTGGTGAAGCTTTGGTTGAGGAGCTTCTGGTGGTGTGGGTTGGGTTCTTCACTCACTGCGTGAGTCTGAGTGTGTTCAGATCTTCCAGGAAGTTGTTTGTGTTAGAGTCTGTGTGGTCTTCCAGATGGGGTTGTCTTCTGAAGGTTGATCCCTCAGCTAAAGTTCCTCAGTGGCAGTTAGATTGGGAGGTCCAAGTCTTAATAGTCCTGGCCTGCCAGAGTTACGGGAAATCCCTTCTAGTAGCCACAATTCCGCTGACACAGAACAGTGCCAAAGCAGATAGTGCCTGCCAGAAAAAGCGAATGTTGGAAGAAAAAAACCCAGTGGACAAAAAACCTCCAAGCATGGCAGAGTAGAGCAGGAAGGAACTATAGTTTCCAGGAGCAGGTAGAGAATCTAGGGAACAGGCCAGCAATAAGGAGCAGGCAGAAGCACACAGAAATACCAGGGAGAAGAATACCATTCGGGAACTAGGACTAACTGGAAATGAGTTGGGAGCGAAGAGGCTAAGACAGGACTGCCAGGGCACTGCGACTCAGGGAAAAACAATTCTTAGTTTCTTTTATATCCTAGACCCCAGGAAATTACATCAAAAGGATTGGCGCCATGATGGATTGGGAAGACCTAATGATAGTCTATGGGAAGCCGATATGTTGTATCCGGAAGCTATATCCCATGAAACTCACTAGAGGGTTCTGGGAAGAATATTGACTCTGGCAATGGAGACCCCAGAGGAGCCTCCTAGCCACTATGCCCCCAGGACAAGAGGGCAGGGGCAGGGCATAATACCAGCGACCCAGCCGCCACCAAGTAAGGAACGCGCCAGCTAGACGAGATTCTCTGTACCTCCCCTACATGCCTGCAAGTGCCATGAAAGCTGGCGTTGGGCGAGGCTACGGTGCAACAGATGGTTATTGAGGTTACTGAGTAGGATAAAGTCGCGGAGTCAAGCATTACTGTGACAATGAAGTCTGAGATAGGGTTATTGAAGGTGGGTTAAGGTCCAGGCAGTTAGTAGAGGAGGACTCCTCCCAGAATGGTGTTGCAGGATATTCGTAGTTTGAAGGGTAGGTTTCCCAGGAGATTGCTGGAGTCTGTGGATGTGATTGAGTTGCAGATGTTTTCTTACTGGTGATGGCTAGTCCTCCTCTTGGTTTGCAGATTCCGTCATGTCTTACTATTTTGAAGCAAATGGAGGAATCTCTGCAATGATGATGGCAGCTGAGGTCAGCATGAGCCACGTTTCGGTCTAGAAGAGGAGGTCTGGTGAGAGGTTGTCGAGGATGTCCCAGATTTCAATGGCATGACTGATGCCTGAGTGGGAGATGAGAACCTTATGCCAGACAAATTAAGATGCCTCGAAACAGAAAAACTGTTCAGGAAGGCTTTAAAGAATGGGATCTTTGGTTTACCAGACGTAGTCTGTCATTCTCTTATATAGGTTCCATCTTTCTCTAGCCTGCATGAACTTAACTGGATAGCGCCAGGGTGCTCCTTTAGGAGGGACAGTAGGCACTTTATAAGCTCCTTATTCAATTCAATTCAATTCAACAGGGCAGGTTCGAGGGTTTTGTGTGAGAGGGAGGTTATGTGGGGTTTAGTTGTGACGGTCGGGTGAGGAGGAGAGATAGACATGGGGGTCCAACGTTAGAGAATTGGTAGATGATGCATGAGAGTGCACCTTCTGTGTTGGCGGGGAGGCGCAGGAGCAGTGTGTGGAGGACGTGTGGTAATCAGTGCACGGTGGTCAGTGGCCTGTTGGCATCTGGGACAGTAGAGGGTGGGAGGGTGACAGTGTCACAATGCCACACTAGTGGCAGTTGCTGCTACATAACTGGCAGATATCATAACATACCATTGAACAGATAAAACACATTTGCACCTATTCCTTTTAATTCATTTCATTGGGAAATTCCACAATCATGATTCCAAGAACGCTATAAGGCTGTAAATAATGACACACATTCACCATACAAATACTGACGTGATAACACCACACTCACAGACCAACACATGCATGTAAATCCCATACATACAAACATACACATACCTTTAAGCAGGGGCGTCTTCAACTCCTGACCCAAGCAGCTACATTGGCAGTGGGGTTCTATTTGGGATTCTTCTGTTTGTAATTTGGCAGATATAAGCTCATATTTAATTCTGCATGAAGAACAATGGGTTGATAGGAAATGGAAAGAAGGATGTAGGATGAGGGGGTGGAAGAGTGGGTGAAAGGATGGGTGGATGAAGGATTGGTGGATGATTTGGTGAAAGAATGAGTCAGTGAAAGGATTAATACATGGATAAGTGGGTGAAAGGATGGGTGGGTGAAATGATGAGTGGGTGGAAGGATGGGTGGATGAAGGATGGATGGATGAATGGATGAAGGATGGATGGATGAATGGGTGAAAGAATGAGTCAGTGAAAGGATTAATACATGGATAAGTGGGTGAAAGGATGGGTGGGTGAAAGGATGAGTGGGTGGAAGGATGGGTGGATGAAGGATGAATGGGTGAAAGAATGGGTGAGTGAAAGGAAGAATAGATGGATAAGTGGGTGAAAGGATGGGTGGGTGAAAAGATGGCTGGGTGGGTGAAAGGATGGGTGGATGAAAGGATGAATGGATGAGTGGGTGAAAGGATGGCTGAGTAATTGGAAATCTGAGAGGATGGATGGATGGGTGAAAGGATGGCAGAGTAAATAAAAATCTGAGAAGATGGCTGGATGGATGGACAGATGGATGGCAGAATAAGAGAAAATCTGAGAGGATGGAAAGGTGGATGAAAAGGTGGCAGATTAAATAGAAATCTGAGCGGATGGATTGGTGGACTGGTTGGGTGAATCAAAAGGGTGGCATGTTAAATGGAAATCTGAGATGATGGATGGGTGGATGAAAGGAGGGCACAGTAAATGGTAATCTGTGAAGATGGTCTGATGAGTGGATGATGGATGGAGGAAGGGATGGATGGATGGCAGAGTAATGCAAATCTGAGTGGATGAATGAATGAATGGATGGCATAGTAAAAAGAAAACCTAAAGGATGGATGAATGGATGGCAAAGTGAATAGAAATCTGAGAGGCTGAAAGGATGGACAAAAGGTCAATTGATGGATGAAAGGATTTATTGATGGATGGGTCAGTCAAATAATAGGTGGATAGATGTATGGATGCATGGATGGATAAATGCATAGATGATGGATGTGTGAACGGATGGGTGGAGGGAATCGCCATGGAAGGAAGGAATGATGAAAGACTGAATGATGGATTAAATAATGCATGGGTGATAGAATGTAAAGGTGAAATGTTAGATATCAGAGGGTGAATGGGAGGGTGATAGGATAGATGCTTGGATGGAAGAGACAAGGGAGCGTTTCTAGTGAGGGGCGGGCTCACTTACTTCGCTTGCTTTGGTTCAAAGTAGGAGGTACTTTACTTTCTGGCTACTCCCTTACATTTAAGCACACTTAATTATTATTATTTTTTTTTCAGAATATAAGAATTTTTATTACAGCAGATAAGTAACCATACCACAGGTACATTATCAGGTGCAATAAACTGAATCTACCTGGAATTTCTGAAGATGGCTGTTCTGGTAGTTGACAGTGTTTTCACTGTACATACTGTATACATTCCTCTTTTACTCCAGCAGTAATAACGTACCAACATTTGATAAAAGGTCAAATATTTAACGGCCCCGGTAATCACCTGATCCAAATATCACTCAAACATGTAATTCAAACTCCTATGCAATAAGAGGCATTTGAAACAGCGAGTTACATGAACATAGTGCCGGAGAAACAGTATTTGGGGGTAGAAAGGTATAGTGCCAGAGAAACAGTATTTGGGAGTAGAAAGGTATAGCGCCAGAGAAACAGTATTTGGGAGTAGAAAGGTATAGTGCCAGAGAAATGCTTTCCAAAAGAGAACTGTATTTCTCTGCTTTCAAAATATAGGGCCTTATGTAGAGTTTGGAGGAAGGGATACTTCACCAAAAAGAGGTCAAAATACCATTCTTCGTATTACAAGTGTTAAAGGCTATAAGGCACTTGTAATGCGGCAGCTGGAACATTTGCCGCCTTCATTACAGATGATAATGCATTTGCGGCCGACATAGCTCGCTGGTGGGGGCGGTTGCGGGGGGCGCGAGAGGGGGGAGTCACACGGGAGGGGGCATGAAAAAAAAACCTTACCTTGAGGCCGGGTTCCGCGTCTTCTCTGCTCCTGCTCTCCTGCCTCTAACTCAGACAGGAACAGGAAGCAGGCAGCCAGGCTCCCTCCCCTAAGCCAATCACAACGCTGCAATGCAACATTGTGATTGATCTGAGCACCTTGACACAGCACTCAACCAGGGGCTGAAGGGGTAGGCATGTTCTCCATGCAGGCAGCTTGCATGGAGAAGGGGAAAGTGCGCATGTCTGGTTTGGGCGGCCCGAGAGGGCCAATCAAATAGTCATTGCGCACTTAGGAGTGGAAAGACCACTCCTACCCTGCCCTGCTCCGTTAGCGGTGCAGCCCCGCCTGCAATGCAAAAAGAAATTGCTAATAACTAAAGTTATTACCATTTAATGTTTTTGCTTCTCACGCAGAGAAAGCAGTGGGGCAACGCTCCTCCGCCATAGCGGAGGAGCCACCACTGTAGATCAAACTCTCAATAAAGCCCCTAACGTGCCGTGCTGACTTTATCTCGGATATCCACACTCCACACCTGTCTAACACAGCGGCTGCTGCTCAAAGACATAACCACACACTCGTGCTCTCTCGCACTAAAAGCATCTGTTCCGCCACAGACACCCACGTGCTGTAGTGTAAGTGGGCAGAAGTGCGTCCACGCAGCCAGCAGATGCAAGCACAATGGGCCGTGTGTGTTTTTTTCCGAATTCAGCTCTGACAAGACGCCTTTTCCTGCTCGTCGGTTGTAAGCGTCTTGCGGAGGCCAACCAAGGCGGCGGACATAAAAAAACAGAGAAGAGAAGAAACGAACGGAAGCGGAAAGAAACTGCGTGAATGTAAGATAGAGCGACAGGCAGAAACTAGAGAGAGAGAGAGAGAAAGGGTGGAGAAAGAGGCAAGAGCAGCAGCGCGTGGAAGAAAAAGTTGTGAGAAAATTGGGGAAAGCAAGACAGCAAAACATAATACAAAGCGGAGATAGTGGGGTAGCGAGAAGCAAGTGTTGGGGCTGGGGAAGAAAACGAGGGCGTGAAAGACTGAGAGAAAGAAAGAGCTCGGAGAGCCGACATAGTGTAAGATATTCGGGAGGTAGACGAGCTGGAGTCTGGAGTGAGGGGAGGCAATGCTGGACGTCTGAGCCAGGCGGGGGAGGCAACCCAGAGTAACCCGAGACGGCGAGCTGGCTAGAGCGGACAGACAGCAAAGGGAGAGCAAGAGAGACAGCAAAGGGAGAGCGAACCTAAAGAACGAACCCCGCCGAGAAGCAGGGAGTAGCAGAGACATGAGCGCGATGACAGAGTCGAGGGATAAGGGCGAGTCAAGGAGGAAGATAAGGAGAAGATGAGAGCATAAAAGAGAAGGAAGCACGAACGGCAAGGAAAACAGTGGATACCCAGGGTGGGTCGCTGGCAGGAAGATGGAATTGATGCGATAGCATGCACTCGCCTGCCAAGAAACTTTTTTTCCAATGGAAACAAAAACTCTGGACTTGACTCTTTGAAAATGCCTTCTTCCCGCGCCTTCTTGCCCTCCTGAGGACGTTTAAGCTGCCGAAGCAGTTACCCGTGTACGCATGGCGAGAGCTCATTTGATGAGCATCCTTGGGTGACTAGGCTCCGGGGCACCGGCCGGAGATGGAACTGATAGAGCTGCGAGACATGGGGCCCATCGACCTGGCAGGTGGCCAGAGGACCCGCGGCACCCGCCTGGAGCGAACCAATGCCCTACGGATCGCCCCCAACAAGGCCCCGGACCTCTTGGCCAGGGTGCGGAGGCTGCGGCTGCTGGGGGAGCAGAGCGACCCCCGGCTCACCAGGGACCTGGGCGAAGGCCACCACTTTCAGTCCTGCACTCACACTCAGCCGGCCTGGTGTGACCTCTGCGGGGAGTTCATCTGGGGCATTTACAAGAAGAGCCTCCGGTGCACAGGTGAGTAACCAAGCACTTACATGACTCATGGTATATGTGAGTGAATTGGTTGAAAGTGAAGGGAGCTGAAAGTTGACTGCACAGAATGTAGGAATTAAGATTCTGCTTGTAAGTAATTGGCAGATTGGAGGTTTAGAAATCCATCCAGGTGATCAGAAAAATGGTTTTTGTTTTTGATTACAATACATAACAAGTTGACATGTTTCGCTACAAAGATATTAAACATGATGCTTCATCAGGACCTAGTGCTTTTTTAAGCATTGCATTTGTGAACAAATACTCAATTAGATTAAACACAAGGTTTCAAATGAAAATCGTTTGTCTTCTGGGATGATTAACTATCACGTTTATAAGGTGAATTAAAAGGGGTACATTTAAGGTGATATTTTGAAAAGGGATTTCGTTTGTGCAGCATGATAACCCCCTCCCAAGTGTTTTCCTCCTTTCTGGTTCTGGTGTAGCAGGCAGCTAAGCTACCTATCAATTCACCATACAATACAACAAGTGATATAGATATTGAGGCTCTTTGTTGTGGATTACACAAATTGGATTTCCTTCCAATTTGCTGATCTGCTGGTGAGTAGTTTCTCTCTAATAGGGTTGGCTCACATACCCAGAATAAGTACTCACTGGAAAGTTATGTATTGGTAGATTGCACCGTTCTAATAGATGATGCCAATATTCTGTCTGTATGTCGGAGGCATATACAAAAGAAATATCTTGTACTGCACAAAGATTGGTATATTTTTAATTTTACTTAATGCTGGCTTTGTAATCTTGAGATTTAGGGCTTGATTTGGATGTCAGGCGGTCTGGTCACCCACAGGTCAATAGTGGCAGTCCAACCGCTGACATCCCTTCGGTCCGACCTTCCGCAATACAATGCTGACGGTTGGATCAACTTCTATACAACGCAAGACCACCGCCTCAGCCAGGATCCGAGATCCCGATGGGGCGGCGGTCGAAGCTGTGTCCCAGAATGGCGGCAGTGCCTGGGCAGGCCTGCTATCGGGATTACAATGTCACTTCCCAACAGCCTTTTCATAGCGGGAACACCACCATGAAAATGTTGTCGGAAACCAATATGGGACCTCAAACAAAGCCCCCGTCCATTGTGGACCACTGAAAAGGGGCCCTGGGGGCACATGTAGTGCCCCCATACACCTCCGTGCACCGTGTGCCATGTGCATGGGATACGGTGCACAGACGTGTAGGAGGTGTTGCCCAGTGGTGGCATGAGCTGCGGCCCTTTTACAGGGCCGCAGCATGCCCCCCTCAGCGCTTCTGACTGCCAACCCAGCGGTTACATCATAATGCAGCGGTCGGACCACCCGCAGGTATGTCAGCGGTCTCTTGACCGCCACATTAGCAGTAGGCAGTCCGACTGTCCAGCATCATAATGATGCGCTAAGTCACAAGGAATCGTATACCACATACACAGGCCCTCACCAGCCACCCACAGAGTTAGTGTCAAACCTCAAGCACCAATGCTGTGGTCCTCTCATCTCCTGACACCCCATGCATTCAGGCATCTTAACCTCCCATTCCGGCTTGAATGTATCCCCCATCCTTGCTGAACAAAACTCACAAATCAACCAAAGATGATCTTGGCAGGCACACCACCTGAGGTTCCGTGACAATTGTAAGTGGTGTTTTCGACTCGTACGAATATGGTCGAGTCTAGTATCTATGAACCGCAAATGACGAGTTTAGTAAGTGTGCGCAGTTTCGCTGTGCTAGCTTAAACCGTTCGTTTGTTACGTGGGTTTTTCATCTGTACCCACGGGTTCCATCTTAGATACGGCATCCATTTTGTCTCTTGCCCTCAAGTAGTCAGCAAACGGACGCTGTCCGTTTCGCGACCCTGGGACTCCCAAGATATTTGCGGAAGACACATGTTCTTTGAAAGTGTCTTTATGATGAGGGGGTTGCTACTGTAAGGCAGATGGCGCCGCTCGAGGCTCATCTTGCCGCACGGACTTATTGTCTCAGCCGTGCATCTCATTAGGCACGTCCCTTTGATGCCTGTATCTCGTGCTTCTCGTTACCTCCCCTTTTACACCCTTTCCGATCTCCCCACTGTCTCCGTCTTCCTCTGCACCTGTCTTCGTTCCTATTTCGATCTACTTTATTGCTGATTGGAATTTGCTAATGGTGGGAAGATGGGTTTTACAGTTGGGAACCGCCAAATGTTTCCGTACTTATGTTCCGGACCTTATGTGTTTCAAAGTGACCAAAGCGACCCCTCTGAGAGCAAAATGTGGGAACCGGGTTGTAAACTATTGTGTCTCATGGGTAAAAACTGTATAAAAGGAGCGATCCACAAAACCAATTTGAAGCAGTCTCCCCGAACTACACTCGATGTACTTCCTGTGACTTCTGTGTTCCCTGCAGTAAATAAACCTTGACTCTTTGACGCCGAAGGAAGTGTCCCGTGTCTCTGTGACTTGTACGCCGGAGCAGGTTACCCACGAAGGTTTCAGGTGTTGTGCCCTGGCACCGCTGGGTCCAAAAGAGCCCAGTCCTTCAGTTGGCGCCCAACGTGGGGCTGCATCAGTGGTACCGGTCCAAGCCCGACGATCGTGAGGAACTTCGTGTGAAATCTCCGAGGGAAGGTGCACCCCGCTTCATCGATCCTGTTGTCGAAATAAGTGGCCCGAAGACTTTTCCCGCGAAGATTCCCGCCTCCTAACGGCTGCGACGGACTGCTGCCCTGACTGTAGACCTGTTTTGGCGCCTGGCGTAGACCTTGGTATAGCGAGACGATAGACGGGCCTTCCTGAGGACGCCATTGATCTCTGAGTTAAGTATTTGTGGGTCGCTCCCAGAGTCCTTGGTTGTAAACACTTTTAGCGAGTGTTTTTGTTGTAGACACTTTAGCGGGTGTCCTTGGTTGTAAACACTTTAGCGAGTGTTTTTGTTGTGCACGCTGTGTGAGTGTTTTTGTCGGTGACACTTTGCTAGCGTACTTTGTTGTTGTATTTGTTTGACGACTGCAGCCGCCAAAGACCGAGGGTTTAGTTCTTTGCTGGGACTTGGTAAATCCCGAAATCCCGTAACCCTTGAAGTTTGTGAAACTCGGCTAGTGTGCAAGATGCCTGGTCGCAGTACTTTGTTCAGTTGTTGTAGACCTTGTGGTGCGGATTCCCTGCTGGAGGACTCGTGTCCGATACCTCCGGTTGGAACTCCTACTTATGACCTATATAGCAAACATGGGCTAGGCCCGATTGCTTTTAACGATTATTGGATAAAATATACAAAGAAAGACGGTGATCTTCGTTGGCCACCTCACGGTAGCTTCGAAGCGTCGATCTTAGATAATTTGGAAATAAAGTTGTTCGAACGCAAATCTAGGCCGGCCATGTTTGATGCCTTTCGGTTCTGGCGCAAAGAAGCCCGACAGAAAGAGATCAGACAGAATAAACGTAGTGAGCGAGATAATGTTGCTACCATAGTGAAGAAAGCTGAGCAGTTTCAGCGTGATAAGGAGGATAAGGATAAGGAAGTGTTTGAGAGGCTACAGCGTATGTCTATAGATAAATGCTATCCTGCTTTGCCTACGGAGTCGGATAAGAAGGAAGAGGCCGTTGAGGATTCTTTAATGTCCTATCTTATGAAGTCGCCACCTCCGTACGTACAGGGTATCGCAGCTCCTGTGGTCCCTGCCGTACCTGTTCTTCCACCTGTTATTCCTCCACCAGTTCCTCAACCTGCACCCGCTCTTCCGACTGTTCCTGCTCCTTTGCCTGTTTCTATTCCTACTGCTCCTCCGCTTCCACATACTCCTGCTCACACTACTGCTCCTGTGTTGTTAACCCCTGTTGTTGCTAATGTCTCTACTCCTTCTCTTGTTAGTCCTGTGTCTTATTCTTGTCCCTCTACTCGTAACCGTAATTCTCCTAGTGTGCCAAACTTCTTTCAGTCGCTTGGACCTGTTTTTGGGTCTGCTGGTTCTGATGGTCCTCAGAGACGTAGCCAGCTTCCTGCTAATAGAGAACGTGTTGCGCTATGCAATATGGCGATGGGTTGGATAGTAAACCCTGTTAGAAATCCACCTCGTGTTGTCCTCGAAACGTTTGATCAATTCAACATACCTACTCAGAGATATGTGTTTGATGAAATGTGCAAGTTCTTACATGATCAGATAGTGGCCTTTGCGCCTGACGAGGTGCTGTACGCCCTGTCTGACCTTCGGCTTCAGTTCGCAACTGGACTGATAGTCGACACTAATGTCCGACGCGCTATTGAGCGGTTGTTATCTCTTCGTCCCGCTCCTATTCCTCATGCATTGTTCGCTGAGGACATTGAGAAAGGAGATGAGTCTGGCCAATATCCTATGCGTGAAGTTCCGCCGGTTTGGATACCAGCTGATAATACTAATGCTGCCCAGCCAGTTCCGGCGCATTTCCAGAGAGTGTGGATACACCTCCCATGGAAACGATCGGAAGTGCTTCAGGTGAAACAAACTTTGCCCGATCCTCGCAAAAATCCTGCAGGGTATTATAAGGAATTATCGCAGCTCGTAGACGCTACGATAATGAATCTTGCCGATATCGACATGTTGTTTGGCAATGTCGTACCGCAACCGGTATGGGCCAAGATTCGTCACCAAGATCACACAAATGAATTAGGTGGTGATTGGGCTGCTATTACAGCGGCAGACGCTGGACAAGTGGCTGCTACTAAACCCGATCAGTTGATTGAACTTCTTCCCCAGCGAATCATTACATTAATGAAAACGCTCATGCCAGCTATGAGGGTGAATTGGGACAAGTTGTCAGCCTGTAAGCAGAAGAAGGATGAGAGTGTTTCAGACTTCTTTACGAGGTTTGAGGAAACATTCGTTGATCATAGTGGACAGGATATGGGTACTGAGGGTGGACAACGGTTGTTTGTGGATAAATTCGTATCGAACTTATTGCCCGACTTGAGCACTAAACTGAAGAATTCAGAAAGTGCGTGGGCCGTTTCTACCTCAGCTCAGATATTGGCTACGGCACAATATTACGAAAATAGAGAAAAAGAGGAAACTGACCGTGCTGATAAAAAGACGAAAGAGCTGAAAACTAAAGTGTTGTTGCAACAAGCATATCCGCCGCGTTCTAATCAGAATGCGTCTCAACAGAATAGACCACAGTCGCAATCGAATCGATCGCAGCCGCGTAATGATTCCTCTTTCCAAAGATCTTCGTTAGGGTACAATCAATGTGCTTATTGTAGACAGGAGGGACACATTAAATTTGATTGTCCTGCTTTAAATGACCGTAATAGTGGTAATTCGTCTAGAGGAGGCCGTGGTGGTTCACAGAATACATCACGTGGTAGAGGTCGTGGTGCTCAGAACGACCGTTCTGACAATTCATCTAATTCTAATAACTGTTTCGATCAACGTGGATCATCACAAGGACGATCTGCGCAGTACAATGTAGACGATTATTACGTCGATCAGGGAACTGACGATAGTAATTACTAGGACAGCCAAAGACAAGGAGAGGGAGTGGTATCAGTTCCGGTTGATCAGAGAGGGCCTTACGTCGCAGTTGCTACATCGGGCGTCGTTGAGCCTTTTCTGTTGGACACTGGTGCAGCGAAAAGTTCTATCATGCATTCGAAACTCCCTGGCGCACCTTTGTCTGGCTTAACAATTGTTTCCGTTGGATTCTCTGGCGCCCCCGTTAGCAATCCAGTTTCATGCCCTTTGCCCCTTAAAATTGGGCCTCGTGAGCTCGAAGCTCCGTTGATTTTAACCACGGGTTGTGGTGAAAATCTTTTGGGTCTGGATTTGCTTAAACGTTTGTATGCAACTTTGTATTGTTCTCCTGCGGGTGTACAGCTTACGTTTGGAGAGAGAGTAGTCTCTCCCATGTATTTGTCTCTCGATAAGCTTCCACCGGAATTGGATTCTCTTCCTGCGTCTTTGTGGGCGACGGGTCCAAATGATGTGGGCCTACTTGATATCTCCCCTTATGTTGTTCGGTTGAAATTGAATGTGCGATTGCCACGTATTCCCCAATACCGTATCTCCCTTGATGGTGAACGAGCTTTGTTAGCGATCATCTATGATTTGATCGAGAAAGATGTTATTGAGGAGACACGGGGAAACGTGTGCAACAGCCCTGTACTGCCCATTCTTAAACGTACTGACCCTACCAAACCGCCTGTTTATCGTTTTGTTATCGATTTACGGGAGGTAAATAAAATTGTGGTTCCTCAATTCCCTGTTGTGCCTGACATCACGGCGCTACTGACTCTGATTCCAGCTACTGCTTCGTGGTTCTCGGTGATTGATTTGAAAAATGCGTTTTTCAGCATCCCGATTGCCGAAGAGAGCAGGGACCTTTTCGGTTTCTCTCTTGGTGGACGTAGCTTCCGGTTCAAACGCGCTCCTCAGGGCTACTGTGAAAGTCCATCGATTTACAGTCAAGCTTTGAAGGGTCAACTGGATGCGTTTAGGTTGCCGGTTGGTGCGGCTTTAATCCAATATGTCGACGACTTATTGGTGGCTGCTGATACTCAGGACATTTGCAAAATTGCTACGGTATCGTTGCTGCAACATCTCTGTGAGTTAAATCACAAGGTGTCACCTTCTAAACTCCAATATTGTTGTCAAGAAGTCACCTACCTCGGTCACTTATTGTCAAAGGAGGGAAGGAGATTGACCCCAGAGAGAATTGCAGCGATTGCGCGAATGGCTGTGCCACAAACCCAGAGAGATGTGCGTGCCTTTCTAGGTATTACGTCGTACTGCAGGCAGTGGATTCCTAATTTTTCATTGCTAGCGAAACCACTGGTGGCTCTTACGTGCAAGGATGTTTCTACTCCTTTACCATGGACGGAAGAATGTCAGAAAAGTTTTTCTGAATTACGTGACTCATTGTGTTCGGCTCCTGTGTTAGGTACCCCTGATTACAGCAAGCCGTTCACGTTATATGTTCACGAGAGGGAAGGTTGTGCTTTGAGTGTCTTAACGCAACCTTTTGGTGGTAAGCAACGTCCATGTGCATATTTTTCCTCGACCTTAGACCCAGTAGCTAGAGCATTGCCGAGTTGTTTGAGAGCAACTGCGGCAGCTGCGGTCTCCATCCGACAATCAGCAGGATTGGTCATGGATAATATGCTTACGGTGATGGTTCCGCATGCAGTCGATACTCTTTTGAATCGAACGAAAACTCAGCACTTGACGAGTGCGAGGTTATCTGGGTACGAATTGACGCTCTTGGCAAGCCATATTCAGATAAAACGTTGTAATGTCCTAAATCCGGCAACTTTGTTACCAATTAGTGCAGAGTCAGATGAAGTAGCAGAACATGACTGTTACTTGCGGACAGAGGAGGAAACAAAAGGTCGAGTGGACCTTAAAAACACCCCATTGGAAGACCCGGAGGGCACTCTGTATGTGGATGGGTCATGTTTTAAATTGCCGAATGGTGATGTGACTACTGCTTATGCTGTTGTGACGTTGAATACTGTTGTTGAGACTGCGAGATTGAATCAGAACTCTGCCCAAGCTGCAGAGCTGATTGCTCTTACTAGAGCATGTGTATTAGCAAAAGGTAAACGTGTGAATGTGTACACCGATAGTCAGTACGCTTTCGGTGTAGCGCATAGCTTTGGACGATTGTGGCGAGAGCGTGGTTTCTTCACGTCACATGGCACGAAAATACAGCATGGCCAGCTCGTGAACGATCTTTTGGATGCATTGACTTTGCCTGCTCAAGTTGCAATTGTTAAGTGTAGTGCGCATCGTAAAGTGACGGATGATGTTGGTCGTGGTAATACGTTTGCAGATGAGATTGCTAAGGAGACTGCCCGGAACCTTAGCACTCGAATGTATGTGACGAGTTCGGTTAGGTGGCCTACAGAATCGAGTATGTGTGAGGATACTATAGAGAGTGTGAAAGCAATACAGAATGAGGCCACCGACACTGAAAAGATGAAGTGGAAAGAAAGTACGGGAAGGTTGGATGTGAATGGTTGCTGGATTGATTTGTCAGATCAGAAAAGATGGATGTTGCCTGATGCGTATGTACTGGCCGTTGTGACAATGGCACACGGGTTAGCACATATTAGTGCGAAAGGTATTTGTAAGTTGTTGGCTGCTGTGTGGAAGAATGATGGAATTACTAAGTGTGCTGAACGCTTGGTGAAGAATTGTATGGTGTGTATAATGTACAATCCTGGCAAAGGAACCCCAACTCCCCCTGGCAGTTTTGCTCCTCCTTCGTATCCCTTTGAGGTGATCCAATTGGACTTCATCCATATGGAGCGATGCAATAACCTGAAATATGTTTTGGTTGTGGTTTGCGCATTCTCCCGATGGATCGAGGCCTATCCCCTCAAGGATAATACTGCTTTGTCTACTGCGAAAATCCTACTGAAGGAATACTTTCCTCGGTATGGAATGCCTAGAGTCGTGTGGTCAGATAACGGAAGTGAGTTTGTTGGAAGTGTGATGAAGAGTGTGTGTAAGGGCCTTGGAATTAATCAAAAATTCCATAGCGCCAATCATCCCCAGTCAGCTGGATTGGTTGAAGGGTACAATGGCACCCTTAAACTAAAGCTAGCGAAGATTCAGGCTACGACTGGACTTTCGTGGCCTGACGCTTTGCCTCTAGCATTACTGTCAACTAGGGCGACTGTACACTCCCGAATAGGGCTTAGTCCCTATGAAATAGTGTTCGGCCGTCCTGCGAATGTGTGGGGGGTTCCTAGGCCAGGTATATTCGTTGATCTTGAGTATCCGATGTTGATTGATTACTTACATGACTTGACTGCTAAACTGAGGTTAATTCATCAACAGGTTTACGACGCCTTGCCGACGCAGACGGAGGGTCCAGGCCACCAGCTCCAGCCCGGAGATTGGGTAGTTACCCGTAATTTTTCACGCAAGAAGAATCTGGACCCCCGTTTCACCGGACCTTACCAGGTGCTCCTGGCCACGAGGACTGCCGTTCGTCTTGAGGGGCGGAAGAATTGGGTACATGCTACCCATTGTAAGCGAGTCCCTATTCCTTTGCCGGCAGACCCGTGGGTGAGGAAAGGCATTGCGTCAACAGAAGCAGAAACATTGCCGGCGTTTGTACCTTTTAGCGACGCACAGCTTGTTGGTGAACACTCAGCGCAGCAGAAAGCCACTGTTGAACATTTGTCAGCAAAAGACTCAAGATCAAATCAACCAATTGATCAACAGGACGCTGTCTCTTCAACGGATCCTTTGTTCGACGAGCAGACACGTCTCGGGAAACATCGATATTCTCTGCGTTCTCATACTAAGGACAAATAAAATTTTCTTGCTTTGCTGAATTGATAACTGCAATATCCTCGTTTCCCCTGATCAACTTTGAACAATTCGTATCATTGAAAATTGTTTTGTATATATAATAAGCTTCTTCCTTGTATCTTTTCCTTCCACAGCTGAAATATTGTGCTAAATAAAATACATATTGTGTATTGAGGGCCGTAGGGCCGCGCGCGTACTTCCTTCTGGACAGTAGGTCTTGACGCTAGGTTAAAGGCCGTCGGTTCCTAGGAACTCCTGGGGATTGACTATTGCTGCACAGAACGAAGTGCGTCAAGAAACGTTGCGGACGGTCGTAGGGAAATGGCATTTTCGAAGCTGAATGATTTGGAAGGAGCTCAGGCGTATAGAGTCAGACTGCAGAAACTTAGTCGTACTAAATGTTTTGTATTTCCATTGTTTGTATTGTTTCTGACTGCTTCTGCATTTTTGGCGGGTGGGGTGTATTACACCATGTCTTACTTCTTACTTCCTACCCCTACTCCTACTCCTTACCCTAATCTTACTTCTACTGCTTCTCCTCATTCCTTTCATATGTTACCGGAACACGAACAGGCTAGACGTGTAGAATTCCGCAACAATTCCTTTATCCAGCTCCTCCATCAGCATCAGTTAGTGGTTAACACTACTAATTGTTGGGTGTGTGGGTTGATGCCACATACTACGGGTAAGGGAATTCCATATCTGGTGTTACCGTATAGTTCCCAAGGGTCAGCTCGAGCATTTCAAACAATGCTTCGAAGCGCACTGGGTTTCCACCCCACTCCAGAACAACGTTCCCCCAACCCTGGTCCTACCTCGTATCAGTGGGTGCTATCGATGGCAATAGCGGATATGGAAGATGAGATCCATGATGCTTTTCTCATCCCTAAAGAAGAGGTACAAGCCTATAGGGTCCTAAGTAGAGGGGAATATAGTACGTTCACTAATGAAAAGCAGCTTAAAAGCTCGTCTCCAATCCATTCGAGCTGTTGCATTTTCATACCTGATAATGCTCCTACTGTCTATCAAGCCATCTCGAAGTTGCATAAGATCTCCGAATCCATACACGTGGATGTAGGGGATTGGACACTACTTGGATGGTTTTGGGGCCTGGTATCGACTTGGGGTTGGAAGATTCTGATGATCATCGGGGTTGTGGTAGTGTTCCTGTTCACGTGTTGCCTTTGTGTGCAGTGTGGTCCTGCCTTATGTGGCCTCTGTGCTACAACGTGTATGAGACAACCATCTGTTACCAAGGGGACTCGGTTGGACAGAGCTATGCTACAACGACATCTTGATGGTCTGATGAATATCGAATATGATTCCGACTAGTGCTTGCCTACATGAGGGCAAAAGGAGCGTCTGAGGTTCCGTGACAATTGTAAGTGGTGTTTTCGACTCGTACGAATATGGTCGAGTCTAGTATCTATGAACCGCAAATGACGAGTTTAGTAAGTGTGCGCAGTTTCGCTGTGCTAGCTTAAACCGTTCGTTTGTTACGTGGGTTTTTCATCTGTACCCACGGGTTCCATCTTAGATACGGCATCCATTTTGTCTCTTGCCCTCAAGTAGTCAGCAAACGGACGCTGTCCGTTTCGCGACCCTGGGACTCCCAAGATATTTGCGGAAGACACATGTTCTTTGAAAGTGTCTTTATGATGAGGGGGTTGCTACTGTAAGGCAGATGGCGCCGCTCGAGGCTCATCTTGCCGCACGGACTTATTGTCTCAGCCGTGCATCTCATTAGGCACGTCCCTTTGATGCCTGTATCTCGTGCTTCTCGTTACCTCCCCTTTTACACCCTTTCCGATCTCCCCACTGTCTCCGTCTTCCTCTGCACCTGTCTTCGTTCCTATTTCGATCTACTTTATTGCTGATTGGAATTTGCTAATGGTGGGAAGATGGGTTTTACAGTTGGGAACCGCCAAATGTTTCCGTACTTATGTTCCGGACCTTATGTGTTTCAAAGTGACCAAAGCGACCCCTCTGAGAGCAAAATGTGGGAACCGGGTTGTAAACTATTGTGTCTCATGGGTAAAAACTGTATAAAAGGAGCGATCCACAAAACCAATTTGAAGCAGTCTCCCCGAACTACACTCGATGTACTTCCTGTGACTTCTGTGTTCCCTGCAGTAAATAAACCTTGACTCTTTGACGCCGAAGGAAGTGTCCCGTGTCTCTGTGACTTGTACGCCGGAGCAGGTTACCCACGAAGGTTTCAGGTGTTGTGCCCTGGCACCGCTGGGTCCAAAAGAGCCCAGTCCTTCACACCTCTGTTTTTACTTGCTAATATAGCACTGATGAAAATCCCAGTTGACCAATTGCAAACTTTGTACTGGATTTGTTTATGGTGCATAGGTTCTTCCAGGGTTTTAAGTGGGTTTAAAAAAGAGGGGGAAATGCAGAAAGTGGCGTGGTCTAAAAAGGGCCTCTAGTAACCCTTTCCAAATGGCATGGCCTATGTAATTTAGGGGTGTCGCCAAAAGCATGTAAACTAAAGTCTTGTGCTTTCTCTAGTGTGTCATTCGATCAGTATTTTGGGACCTCTCTATAGGCTTTTTGTTACTAAATTGAAATATCAAACAGTGACAGACATGCACCTTCAATAAGCCAGAACAATTGTTTTTCCAATGCTTGTTTGCTGTATCAGCGAAATTAATAACCACAATTATTTTTTGTGCATAATTAGACTTGAAATTGTTTCAGGTCTGAAAATTTAAGACTGTCATTTACATGTTAGTCTGTGGAAAGGATAGTGATTTTAAGAGTTTTACAACCTCTCCAGTTCTCTGTTTAACACTGCTTTCCTCTGTAGCCTCTCTGCTTGGCACACCCTTTTCTTTCACCCTCTTTCCAAAATCATCAAACGTTATATTTCCTTGTATTTTCACCAACTAGTCACCCATTCACCTATAAGGACTGTATTGTCATTTGATGTTTGCACTGTTAATAATTTGAAAGCTCTGTACCACCTTCACACACTTTTATTTAGAATCACAATTACAATGGGGATTTGGGACTACTACTCTGTACAATCTGCAGAGAGGCCAGGGAATGGATGAGCATGTATCCGGGACACCGTTAAACCCACTGACCGGCACTGTGAGAAACTAAACACTGCTTTTAGCCTCAACTCTAACGTGCTGCGTTACCCACCCACAACCTGAGTCACACAGACACTTACAGGCGACCCATTTCACTGTACGGTGTAATGTGCTGATCAAAAAAGAAAACCCACAAAAAAACAATACCCTGAAAAAAACAAATACTATCTGGAAAGTAAATTAAATTAAAAACGTGGAATGTAAATATGAGCTACCTCTCTGACATGGTTTTTGCTACCGGATTGTACAGGAATTGTCAGAAATATGTCAATGTTATTCTCTGTAAAGTTAGGGATAGAGCATAGGGCCCGATAGGGACTCGGTTC